>NC_069800.1:42543751-43168751 GCF_027406575.1 Nycticebus coucang | reverse complement strand
TCACTGAACCCCTCAAGGCAGCCACAAGAGCCTCCAGCCACTAACTGGCACAGGGTGCCCATAACCATCAGACCCTGGACTCTGCCCACAGAGGTTGGATCCTGGATCCTTTAAGAGGTGTTGGTGGGACCAGGAACCTACATTGTCAATTCCCTCCAAGGGATTCCAATGCCAGGTAAATTTCAAGTCCTTTGACAAGGCAGGTGAGAGATAAATATCTGCTGGAATGAATAAAGTATAATAGGGTGAGGAGGAGGCTGCCCCAGCTGTCCTGAAGAAAGGCCCTGATGGTGGGGCAGGTAGGCCAAGTGCATACTCCATGGGATGTGAAGGCTCAGGAGAGGTGTGGCGATGCTGGGACCTGGAAGTGTGGCTCTGGCTCCTCCCCTCCCAGGAGGAAGGGTCTCTGTGTCCAGTGGACTCATTGTGCCAGGAAAACAGGGGGAGCCTTGGCTTTACTAGCTCATCCAGCCCCCTGCTGCTTCTAAGTGGCAAGGATGAAGTGGAAGGTCCCATCCCATTGAAAAAGACCTGCCTGCCCCCCAAGGCCAGGGCCAAGCTGAGACCCAGGGCCAGTAGGCGCTGTCCAGGGTGCTGAAACTCCAGCCCAGACAGGCTCCCCGGACGAGTTCTCCTTTGGTAATACTTTCTTTTTTTTCTTTTCTTTTTTTTGTAGAGACAGAGTCTCACTGTACCGCCCTGGGTAGAGTGCCGTGGCGTCACACGGCTCACAGCAACCTCTAACTCGGCTCACAGCAACCTCTAACTCGGGCTTACGCGATTCTCTTGCCTCAGCCTCCCAAGCAGCTGGGACTACAGGCGCCCGCCACAACGCCCGGCTATTTTTTGGTTGCAGTTTGGCCGGGGCTGGGTTTGAACCCGCCACCCTCGGCATATGGGGCCGGCGCCCTACTCACTGAGCCACAGGTGCCGCCCTTTGGGTAATACTTTCAAGCACAGGCTACACCTGGCCCAGACTTGGGGGGAAGATTAGTAACTGGGGAAAGTTAGGGAGCCATGGACAGTTGAGCTCCACACTTCCTAGCAGTGTGATCTTAGGACAGCTCTTCTCTCTATGCCTTAATTCCCTCAAATGTAAAATGGGAACAACCACCATACTGACCTCCTGAGTCTGGGGAAGAGTAAATGCAGGCGCAGTATACGGTGGATGGAAGGGTACAATGAACACAGCTACTACCGCTGGATCGTGGACTTGCTGGCTCAGGAGGCTAATTTTGTTTGTGCTTACTTTGTGTCTGGTATTCCAAGAGCCTTACCTGCTTTTATTCCCAGCAGTCCAGTAAAGGAAGTACTAAAATGGGGACAAGAATACGGATGGATATTCTGAGGCTCAGAGAGGTCAAGTTAGTTGCTAAAGATCACACAGCTAGTAAAGTGAGAAGCAGAAATTTCAGACCATTATTATGCTTTCAATCTGTCCCTCCCCACTCCCACTGGGCAGATAAAGGAACTAAGGACCAGAAAGGGCCCAGACTTACCACGAGTCACCCAGAAAACCGAGGGTTTCACCTCCCGGCACAGACCTCTTTCTTCTTGCTGCTCTAAGCCAGGCTCCCCCAGCAAGGTGAACCCATGTGTCTGGGATAGCAGGCAGGCAGCTCCCTCTGTGGTCATCCCTCTGCCCAGCTGGAGGGTCCTCTGTCAAAGCAGAGACATGAAGTGGCCCAGAGACAATGTGTGTCAGCTACAGCCACAGTGCCCTTGCCAGCAGGCATCTGAGTGCCAGGGAGAGGGTGGCGCCACAGCACTGCTGCTGGGGGCCCTCCAGCTCTGGCCTGGTTTAGAAGGCCCAGACATGCCACCGAGCTGTTCTTGTCCCAAATTTCCCGCTGAGTGAAGCATGTGCACACATGCACACACAGGTACAGTTCAAATTCATCCAGCAGAGAGTGGGCAAAGGGTCTTGACAGCCCCCAAATCCAATTCTTTTCCTTGGGGAGGTGCAGCTTTGACCTCTGCTGGGAATGGGGGACAAGCAGGCATTAAAAGTGGAGGGACTCAGAAAACTGGCCTCCCACACCGGCTCTGCTCCTTCCATGCTGTGTGACCTTGAGCAAGTTAAAGAGTTGGTCTGATGTGCTGACTCTATGAAACAGGGTTCCTAGGCCCTGGCGTGGGGTACCAAGGGGTCATGGTTAGAATTGGTCACTACCCAGAGAGGGGTAGCTCAAACTAGAATCCCAGGGACAAATCCCAGCTCCTGGGGTTGAGTCGTCCTCGGTCACCCTGTGCCCAAGCCACAGCTGTTTGCTGCCACAGTGACTGCAGCATCCATCCTCCCAGGTTCCCTGCTTTTCATGTGCCCCTCAAAGTCACTTTCACAGAGGCCGAAGAGGTCTTCATCAAATGGAAAGCAGAGCCTCTGGCTTCTCCAGAGGCTTTCCAGAGCACGTAGGGAAAGGTGCAAGACCTGCTGAGGCCCAGAAGACCCCTCAGGTCTGGTCCGTCCTTTGCCCCTTCCCCTCCCCCATCCCCAAGCCATCCTGCCCTCTCTGCCCCTCCCTGGACACATGCCAGCCTGTGTCCCACCTCCAAGCACATGCCTTGGCTGGTCCTACACTGCTCTCTCCCCACCAGCATTCACACAACTGGTTCCTTCGCCATGCCTCCAGGTTTAGCACAAATATCACCTCCTCTAAGAGGCCTTCCCTGGCTACCCTAAAGTCTGAGAAGCCTCCCAGCACTGGACACCAGCTCTGGCTTTTGCTGCCAATTAGGGGAAGAAGCAACTCTGCTGGCAAAGGACAGGGGTACACAATGTATTTGCCAGGGAGCTGGCATGTCATGTGACTCTCTCAGGCTGCAAGTAGCAGTGTAACAAGCCCTGACATTAAGGAACCCCTCTGATGAGTGGCCCTGGGCACGTCACTTGCCCTCTGTGGGCCTCAGTTACCCATGACCATGTGACAGAAAAGCAAGTTTCTGAGCCCTTCCAGGGGCCAAGGCCACCTCCATCCAGGCCCCACCCCACATTGACCCATTTTTCTGAGGCTTCTCTGAGCTCAGACAGTTGCTCCCAGAAGGCCCGATCCCATAAATCACAGCTGATGATTCCACTGAGCGTGGCGGCTGCTGGCGCCCAGGCATTTTGTGGCCATTAATCAACATGGTAGTACCGAGGCTGTCTGCAGGGCCTTGGTGGGAGCTGGGCCTGGCTCGAGGCTGGAGCCTGCTGTGCTGAGGTCCCCACCCAGTCATGCTCACTTACCTGCCCTTTCTTTTTTTTATGTTTTATTTATTTATTTATTTTATTAAATCATAGCTGTGTACAATAATGCGATCATGGGGCACCATACACTGGTTTCATAGACCGTTTGACACATTTTCCTCACACTGGTTAACATAGCCTTCCTGGCATTTTCTTAGTTATTGTGTTAAGACATTTACATTCTACATTTACCTGCCCTTTCTATCCAGCACCACCCCATGCAGCCAACAAATGCTCCCATTCCTCTCTCCAGAGGCACCCTCATCTTGCACCCGACTTTACCAAAGAAGTGTCTGAAGCACAAAGAGGAGGAGTGATTTGCCCAAGGTCACACAGCAAATATGGGCGGCCCCTGGCTCTGAGGCTCCTGACAGTTGGCCCCTCACAAGGGAGACCCCAGCCAGGGAGCAGATGTGGGGTGCTGAGCCACTGCCCAGCTCCATCCAACCCGAGGAGGACCTCAACTGGCTGCTGTGCCTAGGCTTGCAGTCCCCTCCTAGGGTCCACATTAGGCAGCATGAACTCTAGTCCCTGGTGCCCTGACCCTGAGGCCTGCCTTCAATTTCTCTCTTCAATCTGCTCAAGGAAATGAGGAGGAAATTGAATGGGGTGTCCCCGGGGCACGGATACTGTGCTGCCAGTCTGCAGGAAGGCAGGAGGCTGCCCTGGCGCCGGCTGGGTGCTCAGGATGATGCCCCAGCAACATCAGGAAAACGCTGGTAGGCGGAAGCAGGGGTGACAGGCCCAGCTCTTCCCCCAGTGTCTGGGCGACTCTGGGAGAGGCCTGTCCTCCCATCTGTTCACCCACCCAGTATTTACCAAGTGCTAGATGTGTGCACTAGAGTCTGAACGGGGCAGTCTGAAGGCCCACCGGAGTGCAGACTCTGGGGGCTCAGACACCCACCCCCCGCTGGAGCTGTGTGACCGTCATCAAGTCCCATGGCCTCCCTGTACCTTGTTTCCTCACCTCTAAGGTGGGAATGATGGAAACTGTACCTCTCTCAAGGGCTACTGTGGGATCAAAGGCCTGTGAAGGTGAACGCATGCTGCCTAGCACACAGTGTGTGCTCTGCAAGTGCCCCATGGTATTGTTACTGTCGTAATACGCCAGGCACTCTGCTAGGGGCCGGGGGAGAGCAGTCACTGAGGCAGATGAGGACTCTGGGCTCCTGGCAAGGGGAAGAGACAAAACTGGCAAAGTAACTGTATGTCGTGATAAGCACCCCAAGAGCCTGGAAGAGAGAAAACTGGGGGCCAAGACAGGGGTCACAGAAGGCCCTTCTGGAAAAGACACTTGAGCTGAGGGGCTTGGTGGGTGAGAAGAACTGGGGAAGTTCTGGGCAGGGGGACAGGTGGGCAGCGCCCCTGAGGTTGGGCTCAGCTTGGCCGAGGAAGAAGGATCTGGAAAGAACAATGCAGCAAGGAGGAGTGAGCAGAGGGATTGTGTCCCCTCTCAGGGCCTCGGTTTCCCTCTCCATACAACGGGGGTGATGGAAGTGCCCCCAGTTCTCCTTAGAGCCACCACCACAGCCGGCCCCCGTGCTCCAGGAGCCTGGGGCAGGGAAGGAAGGTACTCAGGGAAACCTGGCCCAACTTGCTGGCATGTGACCTTGGCAGTGTCTCCTTCCCCTCTGGGGCTGACTCAAAGCTACGAGTGGTGCCTGACTCACTACTTTGGTGACAGCTAATTATGCCACCCCCTCCACCAAGCAGGCAGCACCTGTATCAAAGCCCTCTGGCTCCTTATAGCCCCCTGAGGGGCCTGAGCTGGGAGGACCCCCAGGGTCTCAGCTGGAAGGCTGGAGGGCTACCCAGTCTAGGAAGCAGCTTCTCCCCTCTGCTCACACTCAGCCCCGCCCTGGGACTCACAGCCAGGGGGTGGGAAGGGCTGAGGCCACACCAACACTTTTGACCTGATATGGCCATTTCCATGCCATAGGTACCAGTACCAAGGTGCCATGAGGCCAAAAGAGATCCTGACCTAGGTGGGACACCTGGCCAGGGCTGCTGGCATGTGCTGGTGATGGCAGGGAGCCCCTCCACCCACCCACTATGTGCACTTGGGAGGGTGAGTCATTGGAGCCCTGAACATGGTGTTCTGCTCCCCATAGCAGCCCTATGCAAGTGGCCACAGAGCGGGGCCAGGTCAGCGCCTCAGAGAGAGAGAGAGAGAGTGTGTGTGTGTGTGTGTGTGTGTGTGTGCACGCGCACATGCACATGTGGGCGCATATCCCCCTTCCTTACCATCCTCACTTACAGAACAGCCAGAATTTCCTGAAGAGAGGGAGGGTGCACAGGGACTGTCGCCAGCTAGGAGAAAGGAGGCATTGATGTTGGGGATGTGGCCCCCAGCCCACTCTACAGAGAGGGCGCTGGGAATTTAGGCCTCCCTCTCTCACAGGCCTGATCAGCACATCATGTGGGCTGCCGTGGTCATAAGGATACTAACGGACACCCCTGGCTACTCCAGGCTGGGCTCTGCTGCTACCAGAGCCTTCCCACCTCACTCCGCCTCAGCTGCCTGTCCTGGGATCCCCACTCTTGCCAGAAGTCTGGGATCATCCCTCACATGCCCTTCCCACCCTAATACCTTTGCCAGAGCTGTGCCCTGCTCCTAGCAAGAGCCACCTCTGCGGGACACTTCCTTCACAGTCTGCTGTGAACACCAGCGTGTGGGTCCTACAAAGTGTGCGCACCCCACATCCCCACATCCACATGGCCCTGCAGCCTCCCTCACTCAGGGGTAAAGGGAGAAGATCAAAATGCACATGGGATGGCATTAGCCTGCCTGCAAACCTCCATGACTCCCTATTGCTCTGGAGATAAACTCTGTGATGTCTCCTATGGTGGCTGCTGAGTCCTCACCCCCTCTCAGCCTCATCCTTTTGGCTCTTGGTCCTCTACTCCCCAGCACACTCCCAGGCCTTCACCCTGCCCAGCTCCCTCCCACCTCAGTGCCTCTGCCACGCTGTTCTCCCTGCCCAGAATGCCCTTCCCTCCCTCTTCACCTGGGCACTGTTGCTCATTCTTCAAGGCATAGCTCAAATGACACTTCCCCTAACTAGGTTGGGACCCTCTGCTTCATCACATGGTTGAATTTATTTACTTCTGTGGTCATTTAATGACTCCCCCATTTAATGACTGGGAGCTCCCTGAGAGGAGAGGTCAGTCAGCATAGGGCTTTACACACAGGTGGCACTCAATAAATGCTTACTAAATCAATGAATGATGGTTTTTACTGTCATCCCAGCAGCTTCCAGACAGGCCTCCCTGCCTTCCCTATGCACTGGCTGCTGTGGCCCAGCCAGGCCCAGTGCTCAGCAGACAGAGCCACGTCCAGCACAGCACACACAGCTAAGAAGCCATTGTCCTCCTGGAGTTCTGGGCAACTCAGAGGCACAAGCTACACTCTTCACCTGGACTTCCTCCCCTCTTACCCCAGCTGCTGAGGGCAGCCTGCTCACTCCTCCATGCTTCAAACCTGGAACTGCCTTCCTCAAACCTCCCCCAGCGTCCTCAACCCCAACCCCATCTTACAACACCCCTCAATTAATTATTTTTATGGGGGCGGGGGGGAACTGACTGTCAGCCTGGGTAGAGTGCCGTGGCATCATCATAGCTCACAGCAACCTCAACTCCTGGGCTCAGGGGATCCTACTGCCTCACCCTCCCAAGTAGCTGGAACTACATGCCCACCACCATGCCCAGCTAATTTTTCTATTTTTAGTAGAGATGGGGTCTTACTCTTGCTCAGGCTGGTCTCAAACTCCTGAGCTCGGGCAATCCACCTGCCTCAGCATCCCAAAGAGCTAGGATTACAGGCGTGAGCCAGCGTGCCCAGCCTCTCAACGAATTCTTGGTAAGAGTGGGCAGTAACTCCCAGAAAACAGTCTTCTAGCTCTGCCCCTAGGGTTGGAGCAAGGCTGATCTCCACGGGGCATGGGAATCAGGCTGAGCCTGAATCTGGGCTTTGTCCCTTGGGCAAATAACTCAACCTCTCTGAGACTCAGTTCTCATTTGCAAACAGGTTTTGCTGCTGCAGGACATCCCACACTAGCCCCGACTCCCCTTCCCAGCCTGTACCTCCTTTTCTCCCAAGTACAAGAACTTCTAATGCTCCAGCTGTCAGGAGGAAAGGCAGGGAGCGCGGCAGGAGGGGGCAGAAAGAGAGAGAGAGATGGCTGTGGGTGGGGACACTGGAGGTGGCTGATGAGCTCCAGTGGCCCAGGAAGGAGAAAAGGCTGTCTCTGCAGGAGCAAAGCTGGACCACCATCCACTCTGGCCGCAGATAAGACCGCGGCCAGGTGTGGGCACATGAAAAGAGCAAAGGAAACCAAAGGAGCAGGGGCAGGCTGCTGGGGGCCTCTCTTGGGGTAGAGCAGCCCCTTAGACCCACCCACACGCCACCTCAGGAGAGTCACCCACAGACACCTGCTGGCACTGACGCAGCCACCACCCTGGGGGCTGGAGTAAGACGTGAACGAAACACACAAAACTGCTGACTTGTAGTCCAGTGGGAGAGACAGAAACTAGATAAAAGTACATGTCAGACGTGGCCGCTGCGGTGAGGCACAGAAAGGCAGGAAGCAGGGTGAGACAGGGCTCCTGAGGACGTGGTGTCGCACACAGCCTGACTGAGAGGAGGGAGGGAGCCCTGCAGGTATCTGGGGGCAGTGTCCCAGGCAGTGGGACAGCAAATGCAAAGGTCCTGGGGGAGAAACGTGACACCGATGAAGCTACCCTATCAGTCAAGGGAGGAGCATGAGATGGGCCCCAGAACTGTCGAGAGGCCCTGGAGCCAAAACTCCGTATCCATGGAATGGGCACGGAAAGATGTCTTCGGTGGTTACAAGGATGACAATGGAGGAAGTCTGTAGAGGAAGTGCCCTGCAGCTCTGGGCAACACACCCTGGGTGTTCAATATGGTGGTGGACTGGATCAACCTTTGGAAAGGGAACTGTCCCCAGGAGGGAGGAGAGGACGCCCTCGCCGTGTGAGTGCAGCTCTTAGAAACAGGAGTCTAGCAAAAAGGCTGCTGTCCTCATCCCTGGCAACATTCCTCTCTGACCTGACCAGGCAGGCCCTGCAGGCCCCTGAGTTTGCAAGTAAGCCAGCAATTAAAAGCAGGGAGACCAGGCTCCTACAAGGGACTTCGTGGGCAGCTCTGTGAACCCAGGCCCTGGAGAGGAGATGGGAAGGCTTCCCAGAAGAGGCAGCTCTGTGCCTGGCTCTGGAAGGATGTCCAGGGTGCAGAGAGGGAAGAGAGGCCCAGAGACAGGGAAACAGTACGTGCAAAGGTACAGAGGGGGTCAAGTCTCTGCAAGTTGTGGGACAAGAGGAGAGGACAGGGGGAAGAGAAGGCAGCAGGGTCAGTGACAAGAGCGGCTGAGGTGTGCAGGGTATCTCCTGTGTGCCGGGCTCAGAGACACAACCTCACTTGATCCCACAGTCCTGACAGTCATAATAACACATCCTCCATTTATGAGGCCATGGGCCAGGCATTCGGATCATCTCTTTAGTCCTTTTAGCAACCCCGTGAGGCAGGAACTCTGCACTCCCATTTTACAGATGAGCAAACTGAGGCTGCAGCCATAAAGCAACTTGCCCAAGGTCCTACAGCCAATTAAGTGCCAAAGACAAGACTTGAACCCAGGTGTGTCCCACCAGCTCCTCACCCCTGGGCCATGGCTTCCAACAGGAGAAGGCATTGGGAAGCCAGAGAAAGGTTTTGAGCAGGAAACTAATGTCATGCGATCCGCTCTGGAAGAATCTTCTGGCTGCATCACAGGGGCAGGACTGAAAGTGGCTACTGTCATGGTCTCAGTGGCAGGGTCCCCTGCCAGGGTCTTCCCATGGAAGGGGCCACGGACCCTCTCAGAAGCCTCTATCTCTGTAAGGTGTGGGGTGAGCAACTTGGCCAGGCTTCCCCACACCCACCCCAGGGGCCCGGGTGCCAGCTCCAACCTGCAGCTTTAATTAAAAGGCTTTTCAAACCATTAGCAGCAATAATAATAAAATCCCAAATAGGAACAATAAAGCAGTATGACTGTCAGAGAACTAAAAGGGCACCTGGCGTTCTGCCACCCCCAGGGGGCAATTGGGCTCAGGCAGGAGCATGATTTTCACCTCCAGTAGACATGTCAGTCCCAGACACAGGCTGGGAGAGGCAGGGCTGGAGGGAAGGGACCACCCTCTGCCAGGGACCCTGCTACCCCTGGGCTGCTTTGGGGAATCCTTGAGAAGAGTTCAATGGCACCATCCTCCTCTCCTTTCACCCAGCCCAGCACAAAGCCAGCAGGCTCTGCCACTGAAATCAAACTGGCCCCTCACTGCCACCACATCCCCAGCCCCTGTCCTGATTCAGGCCACATTCATCTCCCCTCAAAACAGCACCAGCCTCCTGCAGGGGTTTGTGCTCCCCACTGTGCCCACAGAGAGTTTTCTAACAGCAAACCACACCCTGCCCCCACTGCTGCCCCTCAGGCCCTGTTCCTGGCTCCCTACCTCCTCACAACCCCCCTCATTTGTTCCCTGAGAGCCCAGCTCCCCTGACCTCAGGGCTTTTGCACAGCCTACTGGCCAGACACCTTCCTGACTGGCTCCCTCACACCCAGTAGAGCTCAGCCTCATGACACCTCCTGAAAAGCCTTAGATAACTCCCCCAGAGGCCTGCAGATTCCTCCCCCCATTATTCTTTTCCCACTGGAGCATTTTTGTCCAGTTTTTGTTTGTCCACCCTCTGCCCCAGAGCAGGACTGGGTCTGGCTTGTTCACGGCTGTGCCTGGCACTATCCCTGGCACACACTAAGTGGTCAATCAAAGCTTGCTGAACAACTCAGAAAACACGACCCCCTGCTGTCTACGAAGTCCACTTCCCAAGTTCCTGGTCACCCCTGTGAGCAGCTTCAACACTATGGGTAAGTGGGTAAGGGCAGGGGATTTCCTGCTTCTGCCTCTAAAGCTGTCGCCATAGCTGCTTTCCAAGCCTTTGCCTTCACCCGATGATGGCAGGGGCTGGGGAAAATGGTCTCCAGGACTTCAGATCTAGGTTTTTGCCCATTTGGCAAACAACTATCACTGTGTCCTCAGTGGCAGCCCTAAACTGGGTACCCAGGATCCAGAGCCATGGGGACTCACCCTTGGGGACTTCCAGGCCAGTGAAGAAGGACAAGCTGGAAATACCTATGCTCAGAGTGGCAGGGGAGCAGAGAGTTGGTGTGGGGGTGTGAAACACAGCCACACACATCCCCAAATCCTCACCTCACAACTTACTTGCTGTGTGCTCTTGGGCAAGCGACCTCACCTCTCTGAGCCTCAGCTTCCTCACGAACATGTGGGATAACCCTGCCTCATGGGACTGCCACCAGGAATCAAAGCCGTACCCCGGGTAAGGCACAAAGCACAGAGCAGGCATGACAGCCCCAGGGAGTTGGGGGAGGCCTCCGAGTACAGGTGACAGTGGAACCAGGCTTGAAGAATGCATGAGTCCACCAGGCAGGAACGGGCACGCCAGGCAGGTGGGAGCTCGGGGAACCAACAGCAGACATCCCTGGGGCTGCAGCCCTGATTCCCCGGACAGTTTAGGGCCTAGGAAGCCACGGCTGGGAGAAGGTGGCCTTAACCCAAAGGACACCAGTCTGCAGAGTGGTTTTGTTTTTAGAATTTTTTTTTTTGTAGAGACAGAGTCTCACTTTACCACCCTTGGTAGAGTGCCATGACGTCACAGGACTCACAGCAACCTCCAGCTCTTGGGCTTAGGCGATTCTCTTGCCTCAGCCTCCCAAGTAGCTGGGACTACAGGCGCCCACCACAACACCCAACTATTTTTTTGTTGCAGTTTGGCCGGGACTGGGTTTGAACCCGCCACCCTCCGTATATGGGGCCGGCACCCTACTCACTGAGCCACAGGCGCCGCCCCGGTTTTAGAATTTTTAAAAAATCCTTTATTAACTTCTTAGTATGAAAAATGTCAAGCCCACCCAGAGCTGCATTTCTGCCATGCATTTTAAGCAGGGTGAGTATGCACCCTGAGGCCAGTTACCCCAGCATGTCCTCTGAACCCTGCCCCTGCCCTCCATGACCCCAAAGCGGGCCCTGTGATTTTGCTGCAAGGCCAGGGTCTCTGAAGCCCCCACACCCTTTTGAACCAGCCAGGCAGGACAAATGTTCAACTGTTAGCATCTCTCTTTTACTAGCTGGCATGAAAAAAGAGAGAGAAAAAGAAGAAAAAAATAAGTCTTTTTTCCAGCCAGACTGCATCCTGCATCTGAGAGGGTGAGAATTTGCTCTTGGAAGGAAAGAAAGAGTCTCCTGTCTGGTGCTTCCTCTTTGAAGCTCCATGAATATACATGATGGCAGGGAGAGCGCTCTTTGAGATGCTAACAAGCTGCCTTACCTTGGTTATCCCTTTTGAGGGGGCTTTGACTGGTAGGGGGCTGGGATGGGACAGGAGGTGCCGGAAAGAATAGAAACCCAGGCCAGCCCAGTCCTGACCCCTGGCAACTCCTTTCCACTCTGAGTCTCTACTTTCTCATCTGTAAAATGGGGACAATCCCACCTGTGGCTGCCAGGAACAGCAGATGATGCAAAGTGAAGCACTCAATATGGCACACTAATAATACACAAAGCAAATTTCGGTCCTTGAGTGCCCTGATCATGTCACGTTTGGGCCCTGGATAGAGTCTTATGAACACAAATCCAACCTCATCACCCCTCCAGCTCCGAGCTTTTCAATGACTCTGGCTTGACTCAGGGAAAAGGCCAAGTGCTTCCTGTGGCTGCACCCCCACACCCCTTATTTCTACGGCCTCACCCAATATAGCCGGCGTGGGTATCACAGTCCCACCATAGATCTTCAAAAGACTGGTTCCTTCATAAGTGTTCGATTCTTAGCTCAAATGTCATCTCCCAGGGAGGCCCTCCCTGACCACCCAGCAGCAATTATTTTATTTTCGTTTTTCCTCATCGACTTGTTTAGGGCTCTGTGAGGGCAGGGGCCACATCTGTCTCTGGGGTGCACAGTAGGTGCTCAGTAAACATCTGTCAAACATCTGTGAGTGAGTAAGTGAACAGAAGCCAAGGTTGCCGTGTCCACATTCATCTTCAGTGGCTCAGGAAACTCTGCTGCCAGGGAAACCTCCTTCTCAGGCCCCTTTCCCCAGGGATAGAGCCAGTCCTGGCTGTGGCTGGGAGGGCAGAGGTCCAGCAGCCCGGGCGACCCCTGCCTGGCTCTGGATACTGCCCAGACAGCAGGTCTAATTGCTACGACTCCAGGGCAATGGAGTTAATGAGGCAGATGAATGTTCTCATGTTAGTTCTGCTCTTTCTGAGGCAAGGCCATTAAGGAGCTTGGGCCGCAGGGGCCACAGGGGCCGCCGGGGACGGGTCTCCAGGCGGCTGGGGTGCCTGACCCCAACCCAGCCCAACCCACCAGCCTCTCCCACTCTTCTCTTTGCTCCCTGACAGAACGGGTCATGCACAAAGGCTGGGGAACAAACACTTAATAGGTGCGTTTGGTGTGTGGGCACTGGACATAGGGACCCATTTCTCATGAGGACGAAATGACCATCTCCACTGGTGAGAGAGGGGATCCAAGGTTCAGAGAGAGAGGGTGGACTGCCCATGGGTCCCCAACTGAGTTGAACTGTCTCTGTCACATGACCCAGTTTGTGAGGGAGGTGGGGACCAGCTCTGGACTGGCCACCCACTCTCCTCGCCGCCTGGATTAGAATCAAGGCAATGAGAGATAGTGACAATAGCTGACATTTACTGTCCACTGGGCAGTGTGATAAAAACTAAAGCGTCACCAATGTCTCAGCAACTCTATGAGGTAGGTCCTGTTATATGCTCATTTTACAGATGAGGACACCAAGCCAAGAAGCGAAGGCCTCTGGCTGAGGTCACGCAGTAAGTACACAGGTCTGACTTCAGAAGCCATATTCTCCACACCCTCCATTCAGATTCCAGCCCAGGCTCTGGCCTTGGGCGCAAGACTTAACTCTTCTCCAGTCTTGTTGCCCCCACCTCTATGGTCGGAGCCCCCACAGAAAACCTCCTCTGGCCTGGCCCATCTGGCTCCTCACCCCTTCAGGGGTAAGCTCTGGAAGAATAAGATGCACTGTGTATTAATTGTCATCATTTTTTCCCTCATTACAAAAGCAATATATGTTCACTGAAGAAAACAGGAAGGCATTAGGAAAATAAAATTATTCTTCTCCCAGACCTGACCACTTCTGATATTACGGTACCTATCCTTTCAGCCTTTTCATTTTCTAAACATAATCAGGGACAGAGAGGAAGTGTCAGGGCCACTCCTCACTCAGTTTTTCAATTCATGTCATCAGGACATCCCCCAGTAGCGTAAGATTTGCTCTGTGTCTGGCCCTGTGCTGAGTATCTGGCATATATTATCTCATTTAACTCTCACTACTACCAGATAGATAATCTAAGTATTAAAATCCCTACTTTACAGGTATGCATTAAAAGAAGGTTCAGAGAAGCAAAGTAACTAGTGCAAGGTCATATAACTGATTAGTGGTATAGCCAACTTCAAACTCATGACTATTTGGCACCAATAATCTGAACTATTTTCTTATACTTTCCTGGAGCTGGAATTGTCAGGCCAAGCATATACAAAATCCCCAACTTTGTGATAATTCTTTATCAACCTGTCTTTTAAAAAGGGAGAGGTCCTAATTTATACCCCTCCCAATAAGGTCTATTTCACTACATTCTTGCCTATGTTAGACTTTATTTAAAAAAGAAAAAAAAAGTCTAACACAGTATATGAATAGAATGTACCACTACTGTTTCCAATAGCACTTCTTTAACTTCATTGTATGCTTTTAGCTTCTGTGTAAATCTGAGGCCCAACTGGTCAGGGCCTGATGTCCTCCCAGCTGGAAGTCCTGCTGCCCCATGTCTCAGCATGGGTCATACCTAGGAGAAGCTGAGTGATCAAGGGACTCATTCAGCCACCTGACACCTTGGCCCCTTCATCACCGTGTACTTTGACCTTAGAAACAAGACTTACCTGGAACAACAGAATATCCTGGAATACAGGAAGCCCTGGTTCTACCTGATGAATAGAGAAACTGAGGTAGGAATGCTCTCCACCAATCTCTTGGCCCTGACACTTCTTTTCCACCCCTGAGGTGAACTCTGCATGGGTAAAATCATAAACTTCCAAATTCAAGAAACTAAAAGAACTCAAAGACAAAAAATATTAAGAAAACCACACCAGGGCGGCACCTGGGGCTCAAGGAGTAGGGCGCCGGTCCCATATGCTGGAGGTGGTGGGTTCAAACCCAGCCCCAGCCAAAAAAAAAAAAAAAAACACACACACACACACAAAAAAGAAAACCACACCAAGCTAAGTCATAACCAAATTATTCAAAACCAGTGATAAAGAGTAAATCTTAAAAGTAGCCAGAAAAAAAAAAGACATGTTACATACTGAGTAACAAAGGTAAGAATTACAGCATATTGCTTGTCAAAAACAATGGAAGAGAGAAGACAGTGAAATAACCTTAAAGAAATGAAATGAAAATAAGATCTGGGGTGGCGCCTGTGGCTCAAGGAGTAGGGCGCCGGTCCCATATGCCGGAGGTGACGGGTTTAAACCCAGCCTTGGCCAAAAACCAAAAAAAAAAAAAAAGAAAGAAAGAAAGAAAGAAAATAAGATCTGTCAATTTAGAATTCTATGCCCAGCAAAAATAACTTTAAAAAGAAAAAAGTCAAATAAAGACCTTTTCAGACACAGAAAAGTTAAAGAATTCATCGCCAGCAGACACACACTTCAACAAGAAATGTTAAAATCCTTCAGGCTGAAGGAAAATGATACCAGAGAGAAATATGGACCTATCAAAAGGAACGAAGACTACTAAAACTGGCAACTACAAGGTAAATATATAGAATTATTTTTCTTATTATTAATATTTCCTTAAAAGATAATGATCATTTAGACAAACATAATAGTAATAATCATATAGTGTTGTGCTTATAACGCGTTGAAAGTAAACTGCATAATGCTAATAATAGCACAAGATCTGGAGAGAAATGGAAGCATACTATTGTAATCTTATTCTCTATATAAAGTGATGTAATATCACTTGAAAGTAGACTGCAGTAAGTTAAAGATGTATGCTATGAACTGTACAGCCACTTCTAAGATAACAAATCAGAGCTATAGTGAATAATCAACAAAAGAGATAAAATGGAATGACAAAAACATTGAATTAACTCTAAAGAAGACAGAAAAAGAGGAAAGGAGAACCAAAGGTAGGGCAAGTAGAAAACAAATAGCAAGATAAAATAATTAAAATTATATCAACAATCGTATTAAATGTAACTGGTCTAAATGCCCCAACTAAAATCACAGTGGAATTAAACTAAAAACAATTAAACGAAAGATCCCTGGAAATCCTCAAATATATGGAAACCAAATAGGACACTTCTAAATAACCCAAGAGTCAAAAAAGAAATGAAAATGGAAATTTGAAAGGGCTTTGAACTATACAAAACATGAAAACACAATTTATCAAAATTTGTGAGATGTTGCTAAAGCAGTGTTTAGGGGAAACATCATTGCACTTAACATCTATATTAGTGAAGACAAAAAAATTTTAAATTCATCACCTCAGCTTTTACCTTAAAAGGAAATGAAAAACGAAACTAGGCATGGGGGCAACAGCTCATGCCTGTAAATCCAGCGCTCTGGGAAGCTGAAGCAGGACTGCTTGAGCCTAGGAGTTTGAGACTCTGGGCAATAGTAGGGCCCTATCTCTACGAAAAAATTATTTAAAAAAATAGCTGGGTGTGGTGACAGGCACCTGTTGTCCCAGCTACTCAGGAAGCTGAGCCAAGAGGATCCCTTAAACCCAGTAGTGTGAGGTTCTCTGAGCTATGATGCCACAGCGCTCTACAGAGCAACAGAGTAAGACTCTGTCTCCAAACAAACAAACACAACTAGAAAAAGAACAAATTAAATCTGAACTAAGTAGGAGGAAGGAAATAACAAATGTCAGAACAGAAATCAATAAAAGAGAAACAGATGGCTCAGCACCCATAGCTCAGTGGGGAGGACACTGGTCACATACACCAAGGCTGGCAGGTTCATACCTTTCCCGGGCCTGCTAAACAACAATGACAACTGCAATAAGAAAACAGCCGGGTGTTGTGGCGGGCCCCTGTAGTCCTAGCTACCTGGGAGGCTGAGGCAAGAGAATCGCTTAAGCCCATGAGTTTGAGGTTGCTGTGAGCTGTGATGCCTCCAGCACTCTACTGAGGGCGACACAGTGAGACTGTCTAAAAAAAAGAGAGAGAGAGAAACAGATAAGCAATACAGAAAAATCAATGGCACTAAAAGCTGGTTCTATGAAAAGATCAGTAACACTGATAAATATCTAGCCATGCTGATCAAAAAAAATGAGAGAGGGAGAATCAGACACATCTTACAACTATCAGGAATGAAACAGATTATATCACTACAGATTCTACAAATATTAAAAGGACAATAGGTTTTAAAATTTACTACAAAGCTACAATAATCACATTAGTGTGAAACTGTCATAATGATAGATCCACTGAGCAGAATTGAGAGTCTAGAAAACAACAAAACTCCTTTAATTATCAAAATCACAAGGGGGTTTCAGCCTAGGTCAGGTTACTCATAGCACAGAGAGCCAATTATTGAGACAATGAGGATTGCCAAGGAAGAAAGGAATTTTTAATACAAAAGATGTCAGTGGGGGGAATGGGACAATCAACCTGAAATCCATCTCCCTGACTAATGGAGGGCTTTTTTTTTTGAGACAGAGCGTCAAGCTGTTGCCCTGGGTAGAGTGCTGTGGCATCATAGCTCAGAGCAACCTCAAACTCCTGGGCTCAAGCGAGTCTCCTGTCTCTGCCTCCCAAGTAGCTGGGACTACAGGTGCCAGCCACAACGCCCGGCTATTTTTTGGTTGCAGCCGTCATTGTTGTTTGGCGGGCCGGGGCTGGATTCAAACCAGCCAGCTCACGTGTATGTGGCTGGCACCTTAGCCGCTTGAGCCACAGGCGCAGAGCCTGGAGGGCCTTTTTAAAGAGGGGCTATGCGCAAGGGAGCAGGTTGTGTTGAAATTAACAAGAGGCTATGGTGAAGGGAGTTGTGTCCTTAATTAGCTTCTCATCTTGACTGTTATCGGTGTATACGAAGGCTACTGACTTGTGGACATTGATTTTATATCCTGAAACATTACTGTATTTTTTGATGACTTCTAGGAGTCTTGTGGTTGAGTCTTTGGGGTTCTCTAAGTATAAGATATCATCTAACCCCAGTGAGAATGGCCCACATCACAAAATCTCAAAACTGCAGATGCTGGCGTGGATGTGGAGAGAAGGGAACACTTTTACACTGCTGGTGGGACTGCAAACTAGTACAACCTTTCTGGAAGGAAGTATGGAGAAACCTCAAAGCACTCAAGCTAGACCTCCCATTCGATCCTGCAATCCCATTACTGGGCATCTACCCAGAAGGAAAAAAATCCTTTTATCGTAAGGACACTTGTACTAGACTGTTTATTGCAGCTCAATTTACAATCGCCAAAATGTGGAAACAGCCTAAATGCCCACCAACCCAGGAATGGATTAACAAGCTGTGGTATATGTATACCATGGAATACTATTCAGCCATTAAAAAAAATGGAGACTTTACATCCTTTGTATTAACCTGGATGGAAGTGGAAGACATTATTCTTAGTAAAGCATCACAAGAATGGAGAAGCATGAATCCTATGTACTCAATCTTGATATGAGGACAATTAATGACAATTAAGGTTATGGGGGGGAAGCAGAAAGAGGGATGGAGGGAGGGGGGTGGGGCCTTAGTGTGTGTCACACTTTATGGGGGCAAGACATGATTGCAAGAGGGACTTTACCTAACAACTGCAATCAGTGTAACTGGCTTATTGTACCCTCAATGAATCCCCAACAATAAAAAAAAAAAAAAAAAAAGAAATTAACAAGAGGCTAGGTGGGTTGGGGCAGGTTACTGAGGGATGCTAAATCTTGGCATCAGGAAGTCTGCCTAGAGGAAACAACTCAAAAGGGCAAGTAGTTAAGTTACAAGGTTCTGGTCATCAAGACCTACTTACCTGAGAATTAAAAACATGAGAGAGGGGGGTGGCGCCTGTGGCTCAAAGGGGTAGGGCGCCAGCCCCATATGCCCGAGGTGGCGGGTCCAAACCCAGCCCCAGCCAAAAAACGGCAAAAAAAAAAAGAGAGAGGGGGAGGATTATTTAAAAAAAACAAAACCATACACCTAGTACCCAGTGGGGGGTGGAGAGAGCTAAGAAAGGGAAGGAGGGAAGGGGTGGGGGGGACAAGGGGTGTGGTACACCTTTTGGGGGAGGGACGCAATTACAAGAGGGTCCTTATCTAGCAAAAGCAATAAATGTAACCCGGTTCTCTGTACCCTCAATGAATCCCCAACAATAAAAAAAAAAAAGAAAAAGAAATTTATAATATTTATGAATTTTAAAAAAAGAAAATAAACCATACAGGAGTCATCAAAATTTGTTCATAGAGCTGGTTATAATGTCTATGGTCAATTGATTTTCCAAAGCAATGTCAAGACCATTCAAAGAAAAAAGAATAGTCTTTTCAACAAATGGTGCTGGCACAATTTATTATCTTCATGCAAAAGAATTAAAGTAGACCCCTACCTCACACCATGTACGAAAAATTAACTCAAAATGGATCAAAGACCTAAATGTAAGGGCTAAAACTGTAAAGCTCTTAGAAGAAAACTTAGGCATAAATCTTCATTATCTTGAATTAGGCAACTATTTCTTAGCTATGATACCAAAAAAACAAACAAAAAAACAGATAAATTGGACTTCATCAAAATTTAAAACTTCTGTACTGTAAAGTTCACTATCATGAAAATGATGAGACCACCCACAGATTAAATGCTTGCAAATCATGTATTTGATAAGGGACGTGTATCTAAAATATATAAAGAACTTGTACAACTTGCCATGGTCTGAAAGTCTGTGGCCCCACAAAACTTGTATGTTGAAACCAAACCCACAAGGTGATAGCAATAAGAGGTGAGGCCTTTGAGAGGTGATTAGGTTCAGAGGGCTCTACCCTCATGAATTAATGTCCTCATAAAAAAGCCTTGAGGGAGCCTGTTTCTCTGTTGCACCACGTGAGGACATAGCAAGGAAGTGCCATTTTGAAGCAGAGACCAAACCTTCACCAGACACAAAATCTGCTGACACCTTGATCTTGGACTTCCCAGCCTCCAGAATTGTGAGCCCCAGCCTCCAGAATTGTGAGCAATAAATTTTTGTTGTTTATAAATTACCCAGTCTAAGGTATTTTATAAATAGTCCAAATAGAATAAGACACAATTTAATAATAAAAAGACTCAGTGGTGGAAGATTGAGCTTTCCACCCAAGTCAGGAACAAGACAAGGATGTCCACTCCTACCACTCCATTCAACATTGCATCACAGGCTATAGTCAGGGCAACTCATCAAGAAGATGAAATAAAAGACATTCAGATTGGGAAGAAGAAATAAAACTATCTTTATGTTCAAGATGACAGGCTCATCCATGTGGAAAATCCAATGGGATCCAAACACACATAAAGCTACTATCACTAATGCAAGTTTATCAAAGTTGTGGGGTACAAGATCAATTAGGCAAAATTCAACTTTATTTTTATTTTTTGAGACAGGGCTTCAAGTGGTCACCGTAAGTAGAGTGCTGTGGCATCACACCTCACAGCAACCTCCAACTCCTGGGCTCCAGCGAGTCTCCTGCCTCCTCCTCCCAAGTAGCTGGGACTACAGGCGCCCGCCACAACGCGCGGCTATTTTTTGTTGCAGTCATCATTGTTGTTTGGCAGGCCCAGGCTGGATTCGAACCCATCAGCTCAGGTGTATGTGGCTGGCACCTTAGCTGCTTGAGCCACAGGCACTGAGCCTCAACTTTATTTTTATATACTAGCTATGAATAACCAGAAACTCAAGTTTTGTTTTATTTATTTATTTTTGAGACACAGTCTCACTTTGTTGCCCTCTGTGGAGTGCTATGGTGTCACAGCTCACAGAAGCCTCAAACTCTTGGGCTCAAGCAATTCTCTTGCCTCAGCTTCCCAAGTAGCGGGGACTACAGGCACCCGCCACAACGCCCGGCTATTTTTTAGAGATGAGGTCTTACTCTGGTTGGTTCAGGCTGGTCTCGAACTTGTGAGCTCAGGCAATCCACCGGCTTCGGCCTCTCGGAGTCCTAGGATTATAGGCTCAAGCCACTGTGCCAGCAACTCAAAAATTTTAAATACCATTTATATCAATAACATAATAATCCTAGAACTCTGGGAGGTCGAGGTGAGTGGCTTGTTTGAGCTCAGGAGTTCAAGACCAGCCTGAACAAGAGTGAGACCTGTCTCTGCTAAAAATAGAAAAAAAAATTACTCAGGCATGGTGGCACACCTGTAGTCCCAGCTTCTCAGAAGGCTGAGGCAAGAGGATCCCTTGAACCCAGGAGTGTGAGGTTGTTCTGAGCTATGATGCCACAGCATTCCACAGGGCAACAGAGTAAGACTCTGTCTCAAAAACAAATACACAAACAAAAAAGCATCGAAAACATGAAATGCTTAGGAATGAACAGGACAAAAGGTGTGAAAGACCTGGATATGGAAAAGTAAAATATTACTGAGATAAATTTTTAAAACACCAAATAAGTTAAGAGAGACTCCTTGTTCAATATCGTTAAGATGCTCATCCTCCCAAATTAATCTATATATTCAAATCAGTTCTAGTCAAAATCTTAACAGGTAATTTGTAGAAACTGATAAGCTAATTCTAAAATTTGCGTGAAATGCAAAGGACTTACAATTTATCATGGAAAAATAAGAGCACTGTTGGAGGCCCTTACTTCAAAACAGCATAATATAGGTGAGCAAACAGACAAACTAACAGAAGAAGAGAAAATCCAGAAATAGATCTGCATACATGTGGATTTTTGACAAAGGAGCAAAGACAATGCAATAGAACCAGGAGAGCTTTTTAAACAAGAGGTACAGAAATGAATGGATGGACATTTACAAGCAAAACATGAAATTTAATCCAGATCTAACACAAAATACAATTAACTTGAAATGGACCCCAGTTATAAATACGAAACCTAAAACTATAAACTTCAAGAAGAAAACATAGCAGAAACCCTTATAATCTTGGGGTTAGGCAAACATTTCTTAGGTATGACAACACCACACACAGTCCATGAGAATAAACTGATAAATTGCACTTCATCAAATTTTTTAAAAATCTGTCCTTGGAAAGACACTCTTAAAGAAATGAGCAGACGTGTCACAGACTCGGAGAAAATATTTGTAAATTATATAAAGGAATTAAAGAGCCCTCAGCACTCAATAAGAAAACAAACAATTGGCAGCGCCTGTGGCTCAGTCGGTAAGGCGCCAGCCCCATATACCGAGGGTGGCGGGTTCAAACCCGGCCCTGACTGAACTGCAACAACAACAAAAAAATAGCCGGGCGTTGTGGTGGGCGCCTGTAGTCCCAGCTACTCCGGAGGCTGAGGCAAGAGAATCGCTTAAGCCCAGGAGTTGGAGGTTGCTGTGAGCTGTGTGAGGCCACGGCACTCTACCGAGGGCCATAAAGTGAGACTCTGTCTCTACAAAAAAAAAAGAAAGAAAACAAACAATTCAATTTTAAAATGGGCAAAAGGTCTGAAAAGACACTTGAGCAAAGAATATACACAGATAAGCACAGGAAAAGATGCTCATTGGTCATTAAGGAACTGAAAATAAACACGGGATATCACAAAGAAGAGAATTCCTGAAATTAGAAAGATTGATTGTACCAAGTGTTGGAGAGGATGTGGAAGAACCAGAACTTTCATACCCTGATGGTGGGAGATTAAAATGGAACAGTCACTTTGGAAAACACTTGGGCAGTTTTTGTAACCAGGTAAACATATACCTGACACATTACCCAGTCAATTCCTCTCCTAGGTATTTACCCAAGAGAAAAGCACATGTTCATCAAAGACTTGTCTACAAATGTTCCTAGAAGATTTATTTGAAGTAATCCCAAACTAGAAACAAACCCAAATGTCCATCAATGAGGAGATAAACAAATAAACAGTTACCTTTCCATACAATGGAATACTACTCAGCAATGGCAAAAAAAATAGACTACTGATACATGTTATAATATGATATGAATAAATCTCCAAATAATTATACCGAGTGAAAGAAGCCAGACAAAGAAGAGTACAGATTGTATGATTCTGTGTATAGAGGATTCTAGGAAAAAGAAATGAATGTTTGCCTGGGGATGAGGAGGGGCCAGGGTGGGTAAGAGGTCAGAAGAGGTAAAAGAGAGAGATTACGAAAAGGCCCTGAGGAAACCTTGGGGAGCGACGGCTATGCTCATTATCTTGATTTTGGTGACGGCTATGCTCATTATCTTGATTTTGGTGATGGCTTCACTGTTGTACACAGTTGTCAAAACTTACCAATATGAACAATTTAGATATGTTTGATTTATTACCTATCAATTATGCCTCAATAAAAGCTGATTTTGAAAAAAGAAAATAAGCCAAAGTTATATTGGGAGGAAAAAAGATTAAACTAGAATACCTTGACTGGCTCTTTCAACTCAGAGGTTCTAAAATTCTTTGAGTCTTGAATTTTTAAGACTCAGCTGTCCAAAGATCCATGATTGTTTATTTCTGGAATGAAAACACACCTCATTCTGTCATTTGAGGGTAACTATACTCAGATTCTGAGATGATTTGTGTAAGATGATGTGATTCTAAATCATTTCTCCTAACATGTAATGCCTGTATCTGAGATCTCACAATCCCATCATTTCACTGATCTCCAGTTTTTTTCCCCCAAACACAACAGCTCCTATTCCTTTATCAAAATTTAAACTTTCTCCCCCCTTGTCTTGAGTCTCAGATGAGGCTGGACTTTTGAGTTGGTGCTTGGAGTGAGGTAAGATTTCCTGGGTGTATGACTGTATTTTGCAATGTGAGGATCTAAGATTTGCAGGGCCATAGTGGGACTGATAAAGAGTTCAGAAATTTGTCCCCTCCTAGTCTGATGCTGAAATTTGATCCCCGGTGTTGGAGGTGGGGCCCAGGGGGAGGTGACTGGGTCACGAGGCGAATCCCTCATGAACTGCTTGGCACCTTCCTTGTAGGAATGAGTGAGTTCTTGCTCTGTTAGTTCCCAGGAGAGACGATCTTACGATCTTACAAAGCCCTGGCACCTGCCTTGCCCTCCTTCTCACTTCCTTCCTGTCAGCATGCGATTCTCCCCTTTGCCTTCTGCCATGAGTGGAAGCTTCCCTCACCACAAACCTATGCGACGCCATGCTTCTTGTACAGCCTGCAGAACCGTGAAACCGCAACCCAAATAAACCTCTTTTCCTCACAAATTACCCAGCCCCAGGTATTCTTTATAAACATGTAAAACAGTCAGGCGCTGTGGCTATGTACCAAGGCGGGTGGATCGCCTGAGCTCAGGAGTTTGAAACCAGACTAAGCTGGTCTACTAAAATAGAAAAACTAGGAAGGCATTGTGGGGGCACCTGTAGTCCCCGCGACTCGGGAGGCTGAGACAAGAAGATCAGACCCAGGAGTTTAAGGTTGCTGTGAGCGATGGCTCCACAGCACTCAACCCCAGGGCAACTGAGTGAGACTCTGTCTCAAAAAAATAGTAATAATAATAAAGAAAGAAAGAAAAAAAGTAAAACAGCCAAGCAAGGTGGCTCATGTCTGTGATTCTGGCACGCTAGTAGGCCCAGGTGGGAGGATTGCTTGAGGTCAGGAGTTCGAGACCCACCTGAAGAAGAGCGAGACCCTATGCTAAAAAGAGAAAAAAATAGTTGGGTGCTGTGGTGGGTGCTACTCAGGAGAGTGAGGCAAAGAGGCTGGCTTGAGCCCAGGAGGTTGAGGTTACTGTGAGTTAGACTAAGTACCATGGCACTCTAGCCTGGACAACAGAATCAGACTGTAGCTCAGAAAAAAAAAAAAAGAAATAAAAATGTAAAAAGACTAAGACAGGGAACCATTAAACATTACATTTTATTAGAGTTTTAAGTAATATAGGGATCATAAATCCTCATAAGGATGAGCAGCAAGAGAGAAACACGAAAGTGTTCCCATAGTATCACCCCACTGCGAAAAAGAGAAAAACAAATCAAAACAAAAAAACCCCTCCAGAGACGAGAACCAATAGGAAATATCCCAACATTACAGCAGACACTTCTAGCAATTTTTGTTTTTGTCTTTTTCCTTTTTCATATCCTTACATTTTAATTTTATTTTTATTTATTTTTAAATCAATACACTACTTTTAGAGCAATTTTAGGTTAACAGAGAAACTGAGCAGGCTTGGTGCCCATCGCTCAATGGTTAGGGCACGGGCCACAAACATGGGGGCCTGCTAAACAACAATGACAAATGCAACAAGAAAATAGCTGGGCGTTGTGGTGGGCATCTGTAGTCTCAGCTACTTGGGAGGCTGAGGCAAGAGAATCGCTTATGCCCAAGAGTTTGAAGTTACTGAGAGCTGTGATGTCCCAGCACTCTACCAAGGGCAACATAGTGAGACTCTGTCTCTACCAAAAAAAAGAAAGAAAAGAAAAAGAAAAACAGAGCAGGAGTACAGGAGTCCTCATATGTCCTTGACTTCTCCCTCACAGTTGCCCCTGTTGTCATCAATATCTTTTTTTTTTTTTTTTTGGCCGGGGCTGGGTTTGAACCCGCCACCTCCGGCATATGGGACCGGCGCCCTACTCCTTGAGCCACAGGCGCAGCCCTGTCATCAATATCTTATGTGAATGTGGTCCTTTTGTTACAACTGATGAGCCAATATGGATACACTGTTATTAACTAAAGAAGTTTATGGGGTGGTGCCCGTGGCTCAAAGGAGTAGGGCAGCCCCATATGCTGGAGATGGTGGGTTCAAACCCAGCCCCAGCCAGAAACTGCAAAAAAAAAAAAAAAGAAGTTTATGTTAGGGTCCCTTCTTTGTGCTGTACATGTATGAGTTTTGACAAAGCTATAATGTCATATATCCACCATTATATTATTCCCTGGCCTGTAAATCCTTGGTGCTTCACCTTCACCCTGGCAACCATAACCTTTTTACTGTCTCCATAGTTTTCCTTTTCAGAATGTCACACAGTTGGGCCAGGCAAGATAGCTCATGCCTATACTAGCACTTTGGGAGGACAAGATGGGAGGGTCACTGGAGGCCAGGAGTTTGAGACCAGCTTGGGCAACAAGGCAAGACCCCATCTCTGTAATATTTTTTAATTAGCCAGACATGGAGCTAATTGTCCAGGAGTTTCAGGCTGCAGTGAGCTCTGATCTCATCACTGCATTCCAGCCTGGGCAACAGAGGGAAACCCTATCTCAAACAAAACAAAACAAAACAAAATCATACACATACAAAAAAGAATGGCATAAAGTTGGAATCATGTAATCATTTCAGACTGATTTCTATCACTTAATAATCATATTAAAGGCTCCTCCATGTCCTGCAGTTTGAGAACTTTTTTAAATTGCTGAATAGTGTTCCATTTTATGGATATACTACAGTTCATTAATCCATTCACCTATTGAAGGACATCTTGGTTGCTTCCATTATTTTATTTTTAAATTGTTTTGATTGGTGTATTTCTTTGTTTTTTAATTTTTTAAATCATATGAACTTTGGCAACAACCTAAATGTCCATCATTCAGGAGCTGATTTGTGCTGGTTTGACCATATTGTGGTGTTTTCTACAGCTATTAGAAATAATCTGTAGTCCATGTGTTGATAAAGGCGTAGAGAAACTAGAACTCTCAGCTGGTGGGAATACAAATTAGTGCGGCCACTTTGGAGACTATTTGGCAGGATCTACTGGGGCCGAATCTGTTTATCATCTGTGCCCCAGGAACTCCACTCCTGGGTATGCACTTAACAGAAGAACTTCATGTGTTTCCCAAAAACTATGTATAAGAACAAAGTTCAAGGCCAGGAGCAGTGGCTCACACCTGTTATCCCAGCACTCTGGGAGGCTGAGATGGGTGGATTGCCTGAGCTCACAAGTTTGAGACCAGCCTGAGTAAGTGAGACTCAGTCTCTACTAAAAATGAAAAACTGAGGCAAGAGGAAGACTTGAGCCCAAAAGTTGGAGGTTGCTGTGAGCTATGACCCCACAGCACTCTACTAAAGGCGACAAAGTAAGACTCTGTCTCAAAAAAAAAAAAAAAAAAGGCGAAAGAAGGAAGTTCAAAGCAGCATTATCCACAGTCAGAAACCAGAAATGATCCAAACGCCTATCAACAAGAGAATGGATGGTATGAAATACTCAGCGAACACCAGGCAGCAACATTAGAGAACAACCCACCAAACCACACAATGGCAGCAAGAATCTCTGCTGACAAAATGAGCAAATGGACTTGGCGCATTTTGCATGATTCCATTTATAGGAAAGTCCAGAACAGACAAAACTAAGCTATGGCTTTACAGTCAGAAGGCTGGTTGTCTCTGGAGGAGGAGGGTGGGGAATTAACTGGAAGAGGCATGGCAGAGCTTTCTGACTGAGCTGGAAATATGCAATCTGAGTGCTGGCTACAAGGGTGAGATACATGACTTTTTCTAGGACGAGTTTGAGAACTTAATTGTCAGACCTTTGAATGATGACAGCGCTGATGGCCATTTCAGAAAAAGAGTTCCAGAATTGCTTTAAAAGGTGGACTGGTGTTGATGCGTAGCTTCCCAAGGAAGTACTTCGAAGGTGACCCTGGAGTTGACATTCAGCAATGAAGTAGATAGAACTTTTTATAGGATGAGTTTGTGAACTTACTTGTCTGACCTTGTATACAGAGGGTGCCGAAAAAAAAGTATATACATTTTAAGAAAAGAAAAAAAAAACCTTTTAAATCCCAATTTTTTTTTTAAAGTTATTGTAAATAGAGGCCAGGTGCAGTGGCTCACGCCTGTAATGCTAGCACTCTGGGAGGCCGAGGCGGGTGGATTGCCTGAGCTTGAGAAAGTTCAAGACCAGCCTGAGCAAGAGTGAGACCCCCGTCTCTTAAAAAAACAGCTGAGTGTTGTGGCAGGCACCTGTAGACTCAGCTACTTGGGAGGCTGAGGCAAGAGAATTGCTTGAGCCCAGGAGTTTGGGGTTGCTGTGAGCTGTGATGCCACGCACTTTACCTAGGGTGACAAAGTGAGACTGTCTCAACAAAATAAAAAAGAAAGGACACGGGAAAAAACTGTATCAAATTTGACTCAAGTCAAATTTGACTTCTGCAATTACAAGAGGTGCTCAAGGTGAAATGTGTCCAACTTTTGCTATGGGTATATTACAATAATTTTTACAATTGTAAAATTACAATTTTAATACAGTTTTTTTCCTTTTTTTAAATGTACACAGATTTTTGGCACCCTCTGTATATATACTGAGCTTTACTACACACTTAAGATTGGTGTACTCTACAACACATAGATTATACCTCAATTCAAAAATTTTAAACATAATAATACTCTGTAGTCGCTGACTCAGAAAGGGACAAGTAGCTGCGGATGAACAGGACTAATACGACCCCATTGCAAAACTGTCCACACGTGTGCACTCCGTCTACAGATGACTGCAAAATTATATGAGCTGCCATTTATGAGCACTTGCCATGTGCCAGGTGCCATCCTGAGCACTTTTTGACAGCATTTCACCCTCACTTATAGTCTTGTGAGGTGGGGACCATTACCAACCCCACTTTATAGATGAGGAGAGAGGGAGGTCAGGCAACTGGCTGAAATCAGCAGCTAATATGTAGGTAGAGTTGGATTTGAATCTAGACCTTCTAGTGCCAGAGCCCTTGCTCTTATGCAAATCCCCGAGGCCTGACAAGGTCCTCACAGGGTCCCATGGTCTGGTCCCCACCCTCTGATGCTTCACCTCATCTCCCTTTTCACTACCACCCCCCGCCCCCGCTCCAGCCTGACCATCTTCCTTTCTCTGCCCTCACACCACAGGGTTTGCACATTTGCCATTCCCTCTGCAGGGAACATCTCCTTCTGCTCCTCTGTGCTGGGGTAACTTCTCTTCCCTTAGGTCTCAGCAGGTCTCAGCTCAAGTGTCACCTCCTCCAGGTGGCCCCCAGTCTGGGCCCATGGTTCCTGTGACCTTCCCCCATCAGCCTCATCACTGTTTTACTTGCTTTCCAAGTCCTCTGAGGGCCAAGATGTGTCTGTTTTACTCAGTCACATCCCCTCTGCCCATCACAGGGCCTGGCATGGAATGGGCACTCAACAAATATTTGTAGAATGAATGAATGAATCCATCTGCCTGGGCAGATCACTAAAAGAGATAGATCTCTGGAAGGCTGATAGCAAAATGTGACCACCAGAGGAAACAGATTCTAGGGGTGGGGAGTTATACTCATTTTTATACTTTGGGGTTTATTTGCTGGATATTGTTCTGGTGGGCAGGTACCATTTTCCAAGCCCCCAGCATTTTCCCTGTCTGGGGGCGCCCATCTGCCATGTTCCCAGCCCCCTCCCCACACACGCTCTCCAGCTCTGCCTACAGCCCCAGTGGGCGGTGTATTAATAAACGAGAGTGAGAAGGTCACCCAGCGCGCAAGCTGTCCTTGACTCGGGTGCAGAAATGCGCTGAGGCGGGGGAGCCGCTCCACCAGGCGCTGAGCACGCGTGAGCTATTTCTGATTCCCACCATCGGGGCACGGCACATCTGCCACGGGACCCAGAGCCAGCCTGGCAGGCAATGACTACCCACCCAGCCATGCTCACACCAGACCTGACCACAGCTCTGCTGGAAGCTCCCTGCAAGCTCTCCAGTGCCCTAGGGAACAACCAAAGTTCTCTTTCCTGGCACTCCAGGCTCTACAAGATCCCGTCCCCTGCTCACCTTCTTGCTCTCCCTACGCCCATGTGCAACCAGAGCGCCCTTCAACTCCAGGCCTTTGCACATGCTGGTCCCTCTGCCAGAAATGTCTCCTGTCCACAGGCATTGGCTTCTGCCCACTTAACCTCCAGGACTCCACTTGGACACTCCCTCCTCCCCAAAACCTTCCCTGATCATCACCCCAAGGGTGCCTTTAGTCCTAGGGCTCCCTGCTGTCACATCAGGTACCCTGCCATTGTCTTAGTGGTCCGTTCCCCCTTCCCCAGACTGTGACAGGGCTGCCTTGAGCACAGGAGGACTATGTGACTCGGAGAAGCTGCGGGGCAGGTGGGGAGTAAGTGATTGAATTTGGCCGTGACATGGAGGTAAAGAGTCAGAGCGATGTGGCCTTAAGGGATAAGGAGGGCATAGGGGGATACACATTCACAGCAGAGGTCCAGGCCCCCAGTCTCATCAATGTCACTTAACCCAGCCAGTAGCCCCCAGAGGGCCCAGGTAGCAGGTATGGCTGTCACAGGCCCTGCCTCCCCCAGCCCTAAGTAGAGTCAATGCAGAATCTGTACAGAACAGAGCATTTTGTCTAAATATATCTGCTCCCCAACACAGGGTGCACAGGGAGGGAGTGGGGGGCACGAACAGGCCCGCAGTGTGGGGAGAAGCAGAGCACCCCACAGCCAGACGGCCACCTGCCGAGGCCCCTCCAAGCAGGTTCCCACTGCCTGAGCTCCTACCCAGAAGCTGCCGTCCTGAATGTGGGCCACGCACAAACCAGGACAGCAGAGGAAGGAGGGGACATGGAGGGGGTCTGGGGAAGGGGACACAGAGGGCCTGGGGGAGGTGAACCTAGGCAGGAGGAACCTGGGGAAAGGGGCCTAGGGGAAGGGTACCATGGGGGGGGGACAGGGACATACGGGGGAATCTGGGGGAGGAGACATATACAGGCACCTGGGGCGGGGGGACATGGAGAGGGCCTAGGGGAGAAGCCCTTGGTCCCAGGCAGGCCAGAGTCCAGACTCTCCACTGCCTGTTGTAAGAGACCCACAAAGAGGCTCAGCGCCTGTGGCTCAAGTGGCTAAGGCACCAGCCACATACACCTGAGCTGGCGGGTTCGAATCCAGCCCGGGCCCACCAAACAACAATGATGGCTGCAACCAAAAAAAAAAAAATAGCCAGGCGTTGTGGCGGGTGCCTCTAGTCCCAGCTACTTGGGAGGTGGAAACAGGAGACTTGCTTGAGCCCAAGAATTGGAGGTTGCTGTGAGCTATGATGCTACAGCACTCTACCCAGGGCGACAGCTTGAGGCTCTGTCTCAAAAAAAAAAAAAAAGAGACCCACAAAGAGGGAGGCAACTGCAGACAGTGAGGGGAGGAGGACACAGCATCCTGGCTCCCAGGCCTCCCAGGCACCTTGAGGGTTCCTAGAATTCTCTGCAGCTTCTTGACACTCTCCCAAGGATCCTTCAGGGTGGGACAGCAGAGAAACCACGAAATTGCCAGTCAAGAGATCTGATTCAGCCCGTCTTGTCGCTACCCCATGCCCTCAGGCAAGTCCTCTCTGGGAACAAGCTCCCTCCCTGCGAGCCTTTGCCCTGAACACAGAGGGTCAGGCCGGGACCCTGTGAGCCCATAGGCTGTGGGGCCGATCATGCGTGAGCACAGCAGGATCCGCTGCCGCCATGTCCCGAGGACCTACTACCGCGCCAGGCCCTGTCCTACGAAGCTCAGTTCACCCTCCCACCAAGCCTCCAAGGCAAGCAGTCCCACTAGTTTCTCCCTTGGGAGACAGAAGGGGAAACTGAGGCTGAGAGCAGTTTCTGTGACTCACTGCAGGTCACACAGCTGCTAAGCAGAGCAGGGACTTAAACTTGGGCCAACCTCGCCATCAGCTCACTCCACCTGTGGATGGACAAACTTGCTGGTGGCTGCCCCAGGGAGGTCACACCTGTGGCTTCCGGGGGTCCTCAGGCCTGTAGCGCATACCAGCTTTCCCCTCAGTTTTGCTCTTTCTGTTAAAAACAAAATCAGAAACAAACCTGAAAACAGCTCACCGCTACAAACACCACATTTTGTAGGTGTTTAGAGGCATAAGGGACCTCGCAGCTGGTGCCTCCCTGCCCACCCCTCCTCCCACCCTAGGCAGGGCGGTGCAGTGGTTAGGGACAGTCTGGATTCTGAGCCTGTTCCACCAGCTGCTGGCTGGGGACCTTAGTAGTGTCAGCTGTCTTCTCTGTACCTTGCCTCCCTCCTGTGAGGATGGACGCATACTGCCCAGAGTCACCGGGCAACCTGGAGGGACTGCTGATGGTAAGTACGGACCTGGCCCCACCCAGAAACAGCCAGAATCACTCTGCCTTGCGCTACCATCCTAAGTCTAAACTGGATTCCCTCTGAGTCACTTCTGGAGGTAGACTGTGCATGTGAGAGAGAATAAATGTTTACTCATGTTTTAAGTCACTAGGTTTTAGGGTAATTCGTTACGCAGTAGTAGATAACTAACGTAGAAGGGGAGCCTTGAGTGGGGCAGAGAGCAGCCAGAGAGGCCACATGGGCCATGCTCCCAGGCTGGGAGGAGCCTCCCTGCCAACCTCAGCCAGCCCCAAGTGGCTGGTCCTCAGGACTGTGTCAGACTGAGAACAGATCTGACCCACAGAGCCAGCACCCGGCCACAGGCAGTCACCACTCAGTTTTCAGAAAATTCTTACAACAGCTCCTTGGAGATGTGTATCATTGTTCCCAGTGACTAGAATTATCTCTGGCACATAGCAGACATTTGGATTAGTTAGTGTGAACTAGGCTGCAGTAATAAATAGGCCCCCAAGCCCCCTAAAAATAGACCCTAGAATACAAGAAATGTATTCCTTTGCTGGAGATTGATTTTCAAACAGTTGTGCTTCTCCCAGGTTGGAAAAACAGGCCTGGTGGGTGCGCAAGCTAAATAGAGGGCAACCAGCCAGTCAACTGCCCACTCGCTCAGCCCCAGACAGCTCCCCATGCCAGGTCTGAGTGAGGAAGTGGCTTGCAAAAAAGCCACAGAATGGGGGCCACAATGGGATGTGCTGGCGTGGGCTATTGTCTGAGGCACCTGGCTGGTGACCCGGCCCCTCTATGGCAGGGGAGGCTTGAGAGCATCACTGAGGGGTCACAAGCTGGCGACCTGGCTGGGCTGCTATCCTTCTGTCCCTCCGCTCTGTTGTTACACTGGCTGGGCCATCAGGCTCAATGATGCTCAGGCAACACGCGTGTGCACCTACTGTGTGCCAGGCCCCAGACTGGGCACTACTGGCATCACCCCTGGAAGAGGCTCCTCATAGTCCATTTGTCAGGGGGAAAGGGGGCATGGTGACCCTGGGAGAGGGGTCAGTGGTTTCCTAGAATGCAGAGGCCTGAGCTGAGCCATAAATAACAAACAGGAGTTACCAAGCAGACTCTGGGGAGGGAATTTTTAGACAGAGGGAACAATAAACGCCAGGGTGGGGAGGCCAGAAGTGTTCTGGGAACCCCGTCCTTCATGTGAGCCGAGGCTAGGGCATGATGGGGGAGCAGCAGGAGGCCTGCACGGTGCACAGAGGCAGGTGAAGAGGAGCAGCAACCACCTCACTCAGGGCTCTGGCCACAGACAGGCAGAAGCAGCCAGTGTGGATCAGTAATTTTGCCTGGATGTGGACGATGTATGAGCAGTTCAGGTAGGAGGCTGATGGTCATCTTGGCCAGAGGCCATGAAGGCTGGAGCCAAAAGCTTCTCAGAAGGGGACATGGAGTGGGGAAGGAGCCCAACCCCTGCTTTGTGGCCGATTCCCCCCCAATGTATTCCAGAGCTCCAGATGTGAGGCAGCCTCCCCGCCGGCCTCCAGGAAGGGCCTTGTCTCTTATCAAACCCAGCCTCGCAAATGGTTCTTGGAAGCCTCAGGGCTGCGGGGCCATGGTGACCCCTGTCCACACTGCCCCCTCCCAGGCTGCCCACTGCCTTTAACCCTAACCCCTAACCCTAACCCTAACCCTAACCCTAACCCTTGCATCAACAGAGGGGGCCACAGACGGTGGTGGCAGAGGTCAGTCAGCTCTGGCCTTGGCCTCAGCAGGTAGGCAGGCAGCCAATGCTTCATGCCAATGCCGGGAAGGCCTGCGGAGGGGCTGGCCAGGATAGCACTGTGGGTCTGCCCTGCTCTGGAACCTTCTGTAGCTCCCTAGTTGCTTTCAGTGAGAAACACCCAAGCAGGGGGAGGATGAGCAGGTGGAAACAGGGTCCCTCTTCCACTCTAATTTGCTGCAGGACCTCAGGAAAGTTGCTCAAGTGTCCTAAGTTGGACTCGGTGATGACCAAGGGCTCTGCTAGCTATGGCCAGGGAAAGCCATCCGGGAGACCCCAGGGGTCCAATCCAAATCTGGCCAAGTTTCTGGCTGGGCAGGCCACTGCCACTCTTAGCCTCAGTTTCCTCACATGTCAGCACTCCACCTGTGGCCTACCAGCCCATAGAGCCTGGCCCTGATTCCTCCCCACACTCGGCTCTTTGCTGCTCTCTCCACACCCCCTTCTCACCCTCAGGCCTCAGCTGCAGTGGCACCTCTGTGGGGCAGCCCTCCCTGAGCCAGTGGCAGCGGCGCCTGCCACTGACATGAGTTGACGTTCACCTGGGAGGTTACATAAGGACCGCAGGCCTCCCTGAGGATCCTGGGCCCCACAGGGCAGGGGCCGGAGAGCTCACTCACACTCACTCACTCAGCTCACTCACCATGGCACAGAGCACACACTGCAGGTGTGTTTGTCGAATGACTGCTTGGGAGAAGAAAGGGAGGCAGGGAAGTAAGTCCAGAGGGCAGTAATGTCTACATTATCCAGGTCCCGGTGCTGAGAGGATCCAAGAATATCCAAAAGCCTGGCCTGAATGGGGCAATGTCACCCACGCCCCCATGTATGTAAACACCTGCCCCACACTGTGAGGTACAGATACATATCACGTACACCCCCATGTACGTATATCCCCCACTCACACCCCCCATTAACCCCATACAAACACACACTACGTAAGCACATCCCTCACACTTGCACACACCCCCACACACCATAGATACACACACACTGAGCACACATTTATCACACACAGTATGCACGCACTGTGCACATACTCCCCAGATACCCCTCCCACACACAGCGCAGACATACACACACCACACACATCTCACAGACAGCACACACATACATTTACCACACACATGAACACACACATACCCCATCCCCTCATACCACACCCCCCACACACACCACACACAATCTTGCACACACACTATACTATTCCCCACACACAGGCACATTCGCAGTGGGGGTGGGAAGGAGCTAGAGGGTAGCCCCTCTCCCTGTCCAAGGCTGCAATCAGCGTCCCCAGTGAACCAGATACAGGAGGGTCAGACACACAGACAGGCAGAGGTGGGCCAGGCCCCACGGCTAGCCAAGACCCCCAGCCTGTCTGGAACCAACTTGGCTCTGTCCTCACCCACGCTGACCCTGGATGGCCTCACACTTCCTAGTCCTCCAGGAATCTCTCACACCCCGGAGGTGGCAGGTCCCTGAGGAAGCTTGAGATGCTGACACTTCCTTGCCTGTTGCCATAGCTCGACTTCGAGCATGGAAGCCAGGGATGGGGTGAAGAGACCCAGAAAGTTCCCTGCAGTGCCAGGTTGGCCCAGGGATGAGATGGGCAGCTCCAACACTGCCCCCTGACTCCTGCTGTACAAATGGGGAAACTCAGGCCCAGGGAGGGCACAGTGAAGTGCAGTTACCCAGCTGGCCTCTGCCTGGGGCTCACCTTCTCACCTGGAAGCCTGAGTCACACACTCCTGGGTTCAAATCCTAGCTCTACCACCCACCAGCTGTGCAGCCTCAGTTTCCTCAGATGTAAAACAGGGATGATGGCAGCACCTTGCCCCCTCAACTGTGGATGCACACATGGAAGACACAGGTGGCAGAAGGCCCCGCAGCTGTCTCCAACCCCAAGTCTTTGGACAATAGCCCCATCCCCCAGCAGCAGGCTGAGTCCAGGCAGGAGCTTCTGGCCAGTCCCAGGTGAGCCTGCAGAGCTGTCGCTGCAAAGCTGCTTGGTCAGCCACAGAATCCCGAAGTGCAGCCCCTCACAGTACACACCATTTGGGCCCTGGCAGGCTGAGATGCAAACTTGGGCCCTGTTCAGCTGAGGCTCCAGTCCCAGGCCTCCCACCTGGCAAGGGGATCTGGCAGAGCCGAGGAGGCACCAGGGCTTGGTGGCAGGCAGCGGAGGGAGGCAGGCATCTGGGGGTTGTGGGAAGAACCTTTCCCCCCTGTCTTTAGAAAACCCAGATCCTGTTTCAAGCTGCACTCCAGAGTCCTTGGTTGCTGCGTCACCATCACGGCACTCAGTCAGCCCACAGTGGGCGGAAGGGAAGGCTCCCTCCCTCTGGCAGGGGCTGGAGGTAGAGGGGCATTCAGAAGCCAGGCAGCAGGTGGCAGGTCAGGGTGAGGACAGTGAGGGCCCCTGATACCCCTCACAGGGAAGCCCAGCACACTTCACCCTAGAGTCCCAGAGCACTGAGCTCGAAGACCCTTGAGGACCAAACTCCCACCCTCATCCCCACTGAATAGATGGAGGCCCAGAAAGGCACAGGCACTCAGTCAGGGACGCACAGCAGCAAACCTGCTCACTACTCTTACTATAACACCCAAATACCTAGCATCCATCTCCTGACAGCTGCAAAGAAAAAGCCTCCTGGACCCACCTCCGCCTGTTACTGCAGAAAGAGAAATTCCTGAACCCAGAGGCCAAGTGCTCACCCCCAGCAGCTGGTGTCCAGAGTCCCCCCACCCCACAATCACATGCACCTCTTCAGGGCATGGTTCTGAGCCCCTGTCACGAGGCCTGGCAGTGCTAGGTACACAGCAGGTGCTCCATAAGTGCCTCCATAAGTCTTGTGCTCCACTTAAACCCCAGGATGCCTGCCCCATTTCTGCATCATCAAAGACAAAACCTGCCCACATGTGTGCTGTCTAGGAGGACCCCCCTCATGCACCTAAATGGCCCTTTAACCATTTCAACACAAACTCCCTGAGATGGGTGACCTGCACAGCCTCTGCTCACCTGAGAGAGGAATACACATGTGATGTGTCCTTAGCCGCTTTCCTTGGGGCCTCCACACTGTGACTGGGCCAGGGGGCCTGCTACACTGGAGAGGGGGGCTCTGCCCCTTCACTAAGTGGTCCCAGGAACCAGACATCCTGTTCTTCCTCACCAAATGGGCTGCTAGTGGTGGCCACTTCTCACCATCCATGTTACCTCCTTGTCCCCCTGTGGAGCCTGGGGACAGGCTGACTTACCAGAATTGTGTACTGGTGAAGGGTGGAGGACTGGGGGAGAGCCATAGTCCTCCTCTGATGCCCATGTCCCAGGGCCCATGAACCCAGTAGTACAGATGGGGTCTTGGGCAGGGCCAAGAGATGTGGCTACTAAGAGGCATGGCCACTGAAACGGCTCCTGAGGCTGCTCTCCAGGCTAGGCCCAGCTCCATTTCCAGCAGGTATGTCCAGGTCCCACAAAGCCAGGAGCTGGGTCTGCTGTATTCAATCCTCCAGGCTTGATGCCCACCCTCCCTCCCCACCTAGCACTTGCTATAGAACAAACGGGAACTTCAGAATCCCCAGAATATGGAACCAACTTGGCTCTAAATCCCAGCACTTCCACTTCACCTGCTGTGTGGCTTTGAACACCTTACTAAAGCTCTCTGTGCCCCAGTTTCCTCAGTCTGTAAAATGGAGGTAATGATAATAATAGGGAATGAGGGGGACGGAATGAGAGTCAGGACATAAAGTGCTTGGTGAGCACTGTGCTTGGCCTGGGAGATGGTCTATAATGCTTTGTGGAATGAATGAATGAAAAGAAATGATAACCAATGATATGGTTATTATTATCATCATCATCAACATCAGCAGGGATCCCCAAGCCTGGTTTTGCAACCAGCCCTGGTGAGGGGTGTAGCAAAATTCTCCAAACAAAATGTGCTTCCATTCATTTTGGGCTTTGAAAAGGCCACGTCAGACAGCTCGGCGGGGAGGAGGCGGCATTGCAAAACCCAGCACAGAAGGATCTGGGGCCCCACTCCTTGGCTTAGGAAGTGATGTGTGACAAGCAAGCAAGAGGTCCCTACATGCTGGCCCCCCAAGGACCCAGCAATAGGGGCTCCTGGGCTGTGAGTCCACCTCCCACCCTCTGAGTGACCTTGGGGAGCCACTAACCTCTCTGAGCCTCAGTTTCCTCATCTGTCAAATGGAGACAATATCCTTTTCCATTCCTACCCCTGGCGGGGGTGGCTACAAGATGGGAGGATTAGAGTGATTCACACACCTTACAGGCTTCTGTCTTGACCTGAGGCAGTCACCTAGAGACACTGGGGACTGTCGGAACAGAACAGGCAATTCTCCCCCAATGAGACTCAAAGCCCCCCCTAATAATCTGATGAAGTGGGAAGTGGGCTTGTCTCCCTCCTGCCTTTCTTTTTTTTTTTTTTTGTAGAGACAGAGTCTCACTTTATGGCCCTCGGTAGAGTGCTGTGGCCTCACACAGCTCACAGCAACCTCCAACTCCTGGGCTTAAGCGATTCTCTTGCCTCAGCCTCCCGAGTAGCTGGGACTACAGGCGCCCGCCACAACGCTGGCTATTTTTTGGTTGCAGTTTGGTCGGGGCCGGGTTTGAACCCGCCACCCTCGGTATATGGGGCCCACGCCTTACCGACTGAGCCACAGGCGCCGCCCCCCTCCTGCCTTTCTTAAAAAGCCTCCCAGTGACTATTTGCATAATGGATACTCCCCACGGACAGAGCCAGCCCCTTCACTCCCTTAGGCAACAGGATCCTCTGTCAGACCAGATGGCCAAGCCTCACTAGCCACTGACACACGCTGCCCTCCAAGGCCACTAGAGCAGACCATGCCCATCCTGTGACAGTCCCCAGATACCTAAAGAAGCAGGGGCTTTGAGGCCTCCCTTCCTGGTCTGTCAGGTCACAGACTCAAGGCAATGGAAGGCAGAGGGTCCCTCTGAGATCACGTCCAAGTCTGCACTTTATCAAGGGAGCTCAGAGAGGGGAAAAGCCTCACCCAGGGACACACAGGAAGTCAGCAACAGGGCTTCCCGTACATGACACTCCCCATGACTGCACACTGGCCACCTCTCTGAGCATCTCCCTGTGGCCCCCTCAGGAGGACCACCTCCTCTTATAAGGACAAGTAGCTCTCACCATCCCCAAGCCCACCTAACACTTGCGCTTATCCAGGCAGTTCTCTCAGCCAGGCAGCAGCTCTCCTCTATTCTTCAAAACCAGATCCAGTGCATGGCCTCCAGGAGCACTTCCAGCATTTGGACAGCACCAGTCTCCATCCCTACGAAGCCTGGCGGGAAGGCCATACAGTTCACACAGCAGGGCCTCTGTGGATTTCACTCTGTCCCAGGCTCTGCACAGCCTGGGCACTGAGACAGTAGTTCAAGGAAGGAATGAAGGATTAGGAAATGGAGGGGTGAGCAAGCCAGTGACCTAGTGAGTGGAAGAAGGGATAACCTGGTAAACAGGAGACAGGGCAAGCAAATGAACTGATGCAGGAGTTACTGCTAAAATAGAAGGGCACAGAAACTCCCTTGAAGCCACGGGGGCTGCCCAAGCACAACCCCCTCACCCTCTTGTAGAGCCTCTGGGGTCCCACAGACTGGGATTTTAGAAGCCACAGGCCTGTAACTCCCACAGATCCTGGCCAAATGCCTCTGGGTTTGCAGGCCCAGCTGGAGGCCAGGAACCTGCACAGGGACAGTCCTGTGGGCCACTGGACTAGCTAAGTCTCCCACCATGCCCCACCACCCAGCCCCCGACTCAGAACAACCCACCAGTCAGGAGAAATGAACTGAGTGCCCAGAAATGAGCCGAGCCTGCTCTCAGCACCAGGGGCACAGCATGAAGAAGTGGCGTGGCCGTGCCTTCCTCACACCAACCACATCAAAAGTAAGGAATGGGGACTGGGGTGGTGAAGACAGAGGCCCAGGGGGGCTGTGAGGGTGATGTCAGGGACCACAGCCTGGCCTGGGTGTTAGGGAAGGCTTTCTTCTGGAGGTGATGCCTCAGCCTGGCCCATGAGTAGTGGTTATGCAGGCCAATGGGGAGGAGGGGTGCTTGAGATGTTCAGGCAGAGGAACCAGCATGTTGGAAGACCCTGAAGCTGGAGGGAATGTGGCCGGTTCCAGGAACTGAAAGCAGGCCAGGGGGACCGGAGCCAAAGTGGGGGGTGGGGAGCAAGACTCAGCTAGAGAGTAGCGAGTTGGAGGAGGGGCCAGGCTTCAGCCCAGGAACTGCAGCATTTACTGAGCACCTACTATGTGCTTTCTTTTTTAAAAATCTGCATTCAAGATTTTATAAATTCACATTTCAGAATGTTTAAGTGGAAGTATTTAAATGCGCTGGGGCCACAGAAGGCTATTTTCTAATGACTCTATTAATCACAGAAATATGGGAGGGTACAGACCACCACCTACTCTGTCACATAGAGTGTCCAGGACACCATTCCTCAGAGCCTCACCATGTAAAAATGCTGGCATTTATGAAGCCAGTGGCTCATAAACCACACAAGAACCTAACAAGATGCCAGTGGGTGCTCTGATACATTCAACACGTCACTGAGTCTCCTGGAAGCTCCAAAGTACATATTCCATCCTCTGTTCCCAGGTACCGCAAAGCTGCCTTCCAAAATACCAACTCAGCTGCCAGACAGCCTCATGCCCGGGGGCACGGCCCTCAGACCTGCGGCTCCAGCTCAAGGCTGGCACCATCCAGATGCTTCCCTTGGGTCCATGTCATGCAGCCGTCAGGCCTGGTCTACCTCACACATTCTCTCCAGTGTGGCTGCTACTCACTGTCCCCACTGCCCAGCCAGGTCACCATATACCCCAGCACAAGCATCACCCGGCCTCTGACAGGCAAACAAGGGCACCATGCACAGGCACACTCGCAGAAGTTGAGCTGCTGTTTCTGGGCTCCCAGAGGACCCAAGTGCCCTGGCCCACCCCTGCCACAGCAAGGGCACACACAGTCTTGGTTGCTCCATGTGCACAGCCAGCTTCTCTGGAGCTGCTGAGAACACACTTGAAGTCTGCTGCTGACTGGCCCTAATAGCCGGCTCCAGGGCCTGCCAGTGGGCCAGAGCACCAGCTGTGCAGCCCCACCCAGTCCTGCTGCCCACAGGAGTCGAGTTCAGGCCCCTCAGGCCACCCTGGGACTAGGCAGTATACAGTTCCCTCTGGCAGAGAAGGGAAGGGAGAGCTGGCCACCAGAGGAGGGACAGAAAGAGGGATCCTTCAACAGGCATTCTCTAAGATGGTCCTATACAACCTCCTTCTGCCATCTCCTGACAGAAGACAGCCCCCTCCCACAAGTGAGGGCTCAGAGGCAGGAGGAACCAGGACTCCCCCCCACCCCAGGGGCTTGAGCTGGGAGAGGAGGTGCAGTGGAGGTAGAGGCAGGGCAGCCCAGTCTCCCTTGGGGCTGGGGACTACCACCCCCTCCTCCTGTCATTTCCACTTCCAGGCAGGTGGGGGTGCTGGGAACCCTCTGCCCATCGTGGTTGTCCTCTGAGCATGGGGCTTCCCATCTTCAGGTCACCTCCTCTCCACCTGCCCCCAGCCCCTCTACTCCCCCACAATCGGCCTTTGCCAACCACAACCCCTCCCCCCATTTCATTTTTTCCAAAACATCAACAGTTTCTTACAGCCCCTCTCTGCAAACTGGCAGCGAAGAGGAAGAAGGGGGAAAGGAAGAGGTTGGAAGGATGGAGCTATAGAGGGATGGAGCGATGGAGAGGGATAGGAAGCCGCAGGTTTGGCCAAAAGAGGCTAGGGGCCATCACACGTCCATGTAGCACATGTCCCCTCCCAGCAGGCCCAGCACATCTGCACCCAGCTGGTCTCCGCGGCCACCTGGTCCATCGCATACCCGCTCTGAACGCGAACCCCTTTCACTGCCCAGCGCGGAGCGCCGCACGTGGGGGCCTCCCGTAGCCATGTGAGCGCCCCCCCAGCCCAGGTGCCTGGGTCAGCCCGGCCCCTCCTGGGCACGCAAACAGGGAGGGGGGCGCTATGCAGCGCGGGCGGGGGGAGGTACTGCCCCCCGCCTCCTCCCCAGATGCTATGTCCGGGGAAAGAGCTCAGGAAGGGGGAGCTGGCTGGCTCCCCGGGCTACCGAGGCAGGATCAGAGGCAGCCCGGTTGAAAGGAGGGATGCCCCTGCTCTGGCAGAGACCTCACCGTCCATCCCAAGCTCCAAGGCTGGCCGGGCAGGGGAGAGGTCTGCCTGACCCCCAGGCCGCCCTGTAGATTGGCGGGCGGGCCTGAAGAGGGGGCTTCCCAGCTTTGGCAGCCCCTTGACACGAGGGAGTCAGCGGGAAGGAGCCGGAATGGGGGTCCCGCCTTGGACAGGGGTTCCGGGCCCTGGCGCCGGAGCCCTCCAGGTTCGAGGGTCCATGGAGACCTGGATGGGCGATCTCGCCCAGAGAAGGGGGCTTCCCAGCTCCACAGCCGCCCCCTCGGACCCGGGGCTCGGAAGACAACCCGCAGGGGGAGGGGGCTTTTCTGCGCCAGCGCCGCGCCCCTGGTTTAGGGAGGTCTGTCGGGCAGGAGACCCGGACTGGGGGGTCTTGCCGAGGGACCCCGCGCGCGGGCTCCACAAAGAGGGTAGGGGCCACCGCGCGCCACCCCCGCGCCTCACCTGCGCCGGGAGCCTCGGCTGTCTCTGGCCCGCTTGGCCGCTGTGCTGCGCCGCCGCCGCCGCTCGGGTCCGATCGCAGGTCCGTCCGCCTAGGCCCCGGCTCCGGCCCCAGCCCGCGGGCACTCCATGCCTGTCCTCCGGCCGGCGCGGCGCCCCAGATGCGGCTGCGGGAGGAGGAGCCGCGCGGCCCCGGCTCCCCGAGAGCAGCGGGGAGGGGGCGGGGGGCGGGGAAATGCGCGCGGGGGAGGGGGGCGCACGGCTGAGCCCAAAACCAGGCGCGGATCCGGCCCCGGGCTGTGGGAGGAGTGGGGGGCCGCGCGGTTCCTGCGCCCCACCTCCACCACGCCCCCGCAAACAGGGGGAGGGGGAGGGTCTCCGCAGCCCGCGACGCTCGCTTGCGAGCCGGAAGAGCGCTTGGAAATCCGCGGCCGGCGGTCCAGAGAGGGCAGGCTACTGGAACAAGGTCACACAGCGCGGGCCGCGGGGGCGCAGGAACCTGGAACCCCAGACTATGGAGTGGGCCAGCAGGAACCTGTATTGACTAACACCGCCGGGTGGAGGAGGGAAACTGAGGCTCAGAGAGGACGAAGACTGGCCCGAGTCACACCAAGCGAATCAGGAACCATCCCTCCCATTCGAAGGTGGGGCTCCTGCCTCTGGGGAATAAGTGCCCCCTCCTGGTGACCTGTTTCCTGCATAACCCTCTCCCCAGTGTCTTCTCGACTCTGTGAGAATGGGGTTATAAACAGACTCTGGAGTACAAAGGACTTGGACTGAGCAGGAGTCGGTCCTGCCTTTCCTGGGGCTCTGTGATTACAGTAACAAGACTGCCTCTCTCTGGGCCCCAGCTTCTCCACATGTAAAATGGGGGCCCCATGAATGTCTACCTTCACATCAGGTAAGAAACCAAAGAGATAATAGATGTAAGCTCTTTGCTAGTGCCTGGCATTCAGCAGGTGTCAAATGGATGTGCCTACCTTCCCTGGCTCCCACACACAGCCATCTCTGGAGAATGCCAGGTGAATGCAGAGTCAGAACAGTGTTCAAGGGGCTCCTTACAGCCCCTCTTCAGTCTCATCTACCACCCATCCACCTTGCTCACATCCCCATCCCAGAAAGGAATGTTCCAGTGCTTAGCCTCTGCTTTCCCCCCCAGCCCGTCACGCCCTCCCACAGTCTGTACCTGACAAACTCCTACTCACCCATCAAGGCCCAGAGCAGTCAGTTTCCTACCCCCCACCTTCTCACACTCCCTACTAGTCCAACCGTGGCCCCTTCTCCGGAACATATACCCCTCTCCCCATTGGCTGGTCTAGGTTTGTCCGGTGTCTTCATGGGCTCTGGTAACTGGTGAGAGGATGTCACTCAGAGGAGAAGACATCATGAGGTCCCAGAGAGCTTTCTAGAAGAGACAGGGTTTCAGCAAAGCCTGGATGGAGAAAGGAGAGTAGGAGGCAGGCAGGGAGGGGAGTGGGCTGCTTGGAGCCCGGAAGACCTCATCCCTGAGCTGGGGGCTTGCAAGAGCCAGGGGCTGGAGAGTGACCTGGAAAATGTGTGGTCAGGTTGAAGATGAACAGGCTTTGTCTTCACAAAAACACCTCTCAGAGGGGCCCAGGAACTTGTACAAGGATGTTCTTAGCAGCATCATTTGTAATAGTGAACAGCTGGACACAGCCCAAATATCTATCATCCTGAGACTGGATAAATAGTGATGAATAGTGATCAATAGTGATGAATTCCGATAAGGGGTAACTGTCTTCCGTCTACAATCCTCAAAATAGGTAAACGCAAGCCACATACATTCATGAGGATAAGTGGCAAAAACACACTGTTGATTTCAGTTTGTAAAAAGTCAGAGTTGTACACTTATGATTTATGTACTCTTTGTATGAGTTTTATACTTCAATTGAGTTTTTAAAAATAAAAATATATATTATTGGATGAAAAAAGCAAATTTAAGACAGAAAACACAGTTTGATGCCAGATATATAAAGTTTGAAAACATGCAACACAATACCATATATTATTTAGGGACGCATACATACATAATACAAGTATAAAAACACACATGGGAGTGATAAACAACAGATCCAGGACAGTAGTGACTCTGAGGGAGAGAGGGAAGGGAATGTACTAGGGGCTTTGAAGATACTTAAAGTAGTTTATTTCTTAAGCTGGATGGTGGGTACATGGATGTTTGTTATGCTGTTCTCTAAACTGTTTTGTGGACAAAAATATTCATATTGTATTACATTTTTGGTTTTCTTCCAGAAAGTCAGACGGTACCTGGGAAAGCAATGGGGAGCCATTGCTGGTTCTTGAGTAGGGGTGTGACATGGTCAGTGAACTAACTAGAAGATGCAAGACTAGAGAAAGGAAGGTTGGGGAGGCTGGTGCAACAGTTCCTGGGAGAGGTGTGAAGGCCTGAGTGGGAACAGGGATAGGGACGGAGATACAAAGGGAAATGGAGAGACCAAGAGAGATGGGAGAGTAAGGCGGAAGGAGGGGAAGGATGAGCAAGATTTGGGAATGAGTAATGGGCATGCATAGGCAAGGGTCACAAATCTCAGTGCCCACAGGGCCAGGAGAGTCAGGTCAGCAGGATGAGAACCTGGAGGTGGGACTGTGACGCCTGGTGTAGCAGGTGCAGCCCCTTCTCGGGATCAGCTGATTGCTGACAGGTGGGAAAGGAGCCGCAGTGAGGCCACATCTTCTCAAGGTATTAAGAGAAATTGATAGCTTAAGTTTTTTGAAAATGCAAAATTTCCTGAAAATTGTGGGGAAAAAAGTTTTAACTCTGTACAGACAGACCAAGCCTCTTCAGTGAGGAAGAGGCTCCAAGGGATGGAATAAAGAGACAGTGACACCAAGTTTTCCTGCCTAGGAGTCTCAAGAGGCTCATGACCTGGACAGCAGTCAGGGAGGGCTTCCTGGAAGAACTGGCAGTGAAGCGGGCAGTGAAGTGTTTCTGGCTGAAAGAACAGCATATGTAAAGGCAGGGTTGAGTTGAGTGAGCCCAAAAGAAAAACAAGCAAAAAACAGGAAGAGGCATTTCACAGAAGGGGAAACATATGGCCAATAAACACACAAGGAGGTGCCTGACCTCGTTAGTCATCAGGGAAATGTAAATCAGGACTGTGATGAGATGGCTCCACACACCCATTCAACTGGCAAAAATGAGAGAGTGGGACAGTACCAGGAGCTGGTGGAGCTCTAGATCAATGGCAGCTCGAACATGGGGCTGCTGGGAGGTGAGGTGCCCCACTGTGACCCAGCAATTCCACTCCTGGATATGTTTGCCCAAGAGATACACAAGCACAGGTACACTTGGCCAGAGCTTCTCAATCTTAATGTGCCAGGGGTTTTGTTAAAATGCAGATTCTGATTTAGGAGGTCCAGGGCACAGCCTGAGATTCTGCATTCTACAAGTTTCCAAGTGATGCCAAGCTGCTGATCCCTGGACCACATTTTGCAGAGCGTTAAGAGACACGCACATGAGTATCCACAGTATCCTGAAAACAACCCAATTATCAATTGATGAGAGAATAAATAAATAAGTAAAAAGTGTTACAGTCACACACAGCCTTCAAAACTAATGAATCACAATTACAACATAAACACATTCTCATCAACATAGCATTGAGTTAAAAAAGAAAACAAGACTATATACAGTATAGTACCTTTGTTTTTTTTTAAAGATGGGGGTCTCACTATGCTGTTCATGCTGGTCTTGACCTCCTGGCCTCAAGCAATCTACCTGCCTTAGCCTCCCAAAGTGCTGGGAGGCCAAAGCAGGTGGATTACTTGCGCTCAGGAGTTCCAGACCAGCCTGAGCAAGAGTGAGACCCTACCTCTACTAAAAACAGAAAAACTGAGGCAAAAGGATTGCTAGAGCCCAAGAGTTTGAGGTTGCTGTGAGCTATGATGTCACAGCACTCTACCAACGGTGACAAAGTGAGACTCTGTCAAAAAAAAAAGTTCCAAGCAATATTATCCATAGAGTCAGAAACTAGAAATACTCCAAATGCCTATCAACAAGAGAATGGATGGTATGAAATACTCAGCCTCAGCTCAGCGCCCCTAGCTCAGTGAGTAGAGTGCCAGCCACATACACTGAAGCGGGTTGGAACCTGGCCTGGGCCTGCTAAACAACGACAACTGCAACAAAAAAATAGCCCAGCATTGTGGCGGGTTAGCTATTTGGGAGGCTGAGGCAAGAGAATCGCTTAAGCCCAAGAGTTTGAGGTTGCTGTGAGCTGTGACACTACAGCACTCTATTGAGGGTGACATAGTGAGACCCTATCTCAAAACAAAAAAAAAAAAAGAAAGAAAGAGAAGAAAAGAAAAAGAAATAATCTCATTCCAGGGCCCTGGCTCCCCCTTCCCAATCTATCCTCCACACTAGCCCCAGAGAAATCTTTCTTTAGCACAGATGTGACTGGGTCCCTCTCCTGCTCAGGACTCTGCATGGGCTCCCTACCACCTGCGGACACAGTTTAAATTCCTTGGCCTGGTCTGTAAAGCCTTTCACCATATGGCTTTTGCACCCTCTCCTAACTCAATTCTAGTTGAAGGCCATGACTCAGGCACAGGCTCTGCAGTTTCTTTAAAGACAGCAAGCTGACCCACTCCAGCCTCTACCTGGGGTTCCCCCTGCCATTGTATGCGCACCTTTAAAAGCTCAACTCAAATGTCACCTACTCTGGAGAAATCTTTCCTGACTTCTGTGTCCCATGCCCCATTCCCAGTTTTTCACCTCCAAAATACCTTACGATGACAAAGACACACCATGTCCCAAACACTTTATAGTGAACGATGTTGGTGCTCACCTTGGATTCAGGCTACAGCTGTGACGGACAGCTGTTGAACACCAGGCAGCCTCAAGCACCCAACAGGTCTCTCCACTTTTCTGTCTAACAGTGTCTCCAGAAGTTGCCAGAGCTTGCCCACCTGAAGCACACGACAGCTTGGAAATGCAGGGCAGTAATACCCTGAGAGACTCTTCAATCCACAGTGGATAGGAGTTGCTGGCCTCCAGGCATGTTCTCCACTGTTCTCAGAAGGCCGCCTGCAAGATGGAGCTCCAGGGGCCCACGGCAGTTGCCCGCTTGCTAATGCACGCTCTTTGCTCTCCCTCCTGCTTCCCAGATCACTTCCGGAATAAACCACTCAGGTGTCTGTCTCAGGGCCTGCTTTTTGGGGAACCAGACTTAGACACACCTCTTTGCTTCCATCTTACCTAAAAGACTGGAAGTAGCTCCTGAAGGTTCAGGACCACTTAAATTCATCTCAAATTGTAGCATCTGACAGTCTGGGATCACACTCTGACCATGTCACTTGCATCTGTGTGACCTTGGCTGGGTCACTACCTTGATCCATGGGCTCATCAGGAACCAGGAGGAGACACCCAAACTATTAGTGAAGTTTATCCGAGGGCAGGGGGCTGTGCAGGATTTGCCCTCTTCCTTCTCTCCCATATTTTCCAAATTTTCTATGTTTTCCAAATTTGTTCCAAAACAAATTTCTAAATGTTCATGTATTCCCTTGCTCTGTTTTGCTTTGTTTTTCACAGTGCGGAGGGAGTGTGGGTTCTGCAGTGAACAGGCCTGGATTCAGATCTTGGCTCTGCCACACTGTTGTGACTGGGCCAGTTATCCAATCTCACTGAGCCTCAGTTTCCACATTGAGCAAATGGACAAAGCACAGACACCTTCTTTGTGAGGTGGCTGTGACTCTACAATGAAAGCACTCTGTAAACCACAGAGTGAACTGCAAGGCTGAGTTTCATCTCCCTTGGGGCTGGCATCAGGCCTGGCATGGAGGAGGTGCCTGGAAGATGTTTGGGGAACAGAATGATTGAAGCTAAATCCCACGCTGTCCTGTATCTCATTCATTCATTCACCCACTCTGTCTTCACCCACCAAACCCCAACCCCCCCAGTGGCCCCTGGAGGTGCCGGGTTGCATGAAGAACATCTCTGGCTTGGGAGCTTGCTGTCTGTGGAGGAGACCGAATAGAATCCACCACTCCTGGAGAGCTCCCCACTGAGTGTCAGGAAAGCATGGGAAGGCTTCCAGAAGGAAGGGCCCTGAGCTGTGCAGGGCTTAGGCTGAGGAGCAAGGTGAGGACAGAGAGAACATTCCAGCATGAGGGTGTGAGCATGGACCTGGACCTCCACTGCTGGGAGCTTGTTGAGACCAAAGCCTCTAAAGACCAAAGATGAAGCCAGAAAAGGTTAGCAGGGCTGAGTCATGATGACTTTGAGGTCCTCCCAAGGGCTCAGGACTTTCTACTGAAGGTGAAAATGAGGGCAAGACTGAGAAATAATCTTTGAATTTCTTTGTGAACTTGAGCACCTCAGTTTGTCTCTCAGAGCCTTAATTTTCTCATCTGTAAAGTGGAGGCGAAAATCCCTCGAGGATGTTCTGAGAGGGATGTGAAATGAGGTGTGCTTGGTACCTGGCAAAGAGAGGGAAGGTGCTTAGTGGATAGGAGTTGAGTGAGTGAATGAATGAATTTCGCTTGGGTCACCTATGGAGGAAAACACACAGCCAGGTCCAGTGCTCTGTCCCTGCTCTGTGGTGCCAGAAGCATTTTTACTCTGCCTGTCAATATGAATTTGCCTCTAGACCTTGCCATGGTACTTTCTGAGGGAGAGGCATCTGGGTCCCACTATCTCCCTGAAGGACCAGAGCAGCCTGCCTCTGCCTCCCAGATGCCCAAGCCACCATCTGCTCCCACCAGAGTCCTCAGTTCTTTTCTTAAAATAATTCCTCTGGTTTCCTTGGCGACATATCTCACATGGAAGAAAGGAAAGGCAGAAAGGAGGAAGAGAAGGGAGGAGGACAGGCTGCATCCCATTTCTGAGCACCTACTGTGTGTCAGCACACCTATCTGAGCTAGGGATTCCTCCCCACCTTTTCAGATGAGGAACAAGGCTTGCAGACCTGCAATCACTTGTCCTGGGTCTCCTGGCAAGGAAGAGCAGAAACAAGATTCAAACCTAGGTCTGTAGGGCTCAAAAGCCAAAGACTGTTGACAAGATGGAGAGGTGTGTTTAGGACTGGGAGAGAGAGTCCTGCCCCTACCCCAGGTCCAAATGTCTCGGCCCAGGCATTGCCTGTCCCCGTAAAAGCCCTCTCCCTCCCTTGATCCAATCCAGAAAACATTTCTGGGCACCTATTGTATGCCAGGCCCTGGGCCCGGGGTAGGAGGAGAGTCTCTGTATAGGAATAAGACAAATTCTTTTCCCTTGAAATGCTCAGAGTAGTGTCAGAGGAGTGGGAAGGTGGGAAGGACAGAGGAAAAAGTAGTTCCTGGTCCAGTATTTTGTGTGTAGCCCGAAGGTTCCAGGGGGCCACTTCAGCCTCCTCTCAATACCTCAGCGGTGAGGACTTAAGAGCCCCATTTTTCAGAGAGGAAACCAAGGCCCAAAGAAGCAAATTCATTTTTCCAAGGATACACAGGGAGCATGTGGTGGCACCAGGATGAAGTCCCTGGTTGTGCCAAGTGGACAGAAGACAATTTACTGGAATCGCGCTGAGAACTGCACAAAGTGCTGCCATGGGCATGGGAGGGAGTCGAGGCTGGGACCCTGGGACCCTGGGGTGGAGAAGGAGACACAAACATATGTGGTAGATGGCCCATCTCTCTCAAGCCAGCTCTGAGACTGACTTCCCTTGGGTATCTGGCACCAACCACCCAAGCAGAGGGAGCATCCAGTGACTCCCACTCAACGCGTCTCACAGTCAGACCTCACCCAGTGGACATCTGGTCAACCATCAAGCACTTGCATCCTCTGGTGACCCCTGACCCCAACAGCCCATCTGACAGATCCCACAAATTTAAATTTTGGGTTTAGAGGTAACTCTTGCATCTGATGGTTAAGCCTAGGAGAGGAGAGGCTATTTCCAAAGATTTCTGGCAGAAGTGGGATCCTGTCATATCCTTGTGTGTGTGCGTGTGCTGAGTGTGCATATGAGGTCTGACAATTAAGTTCTTGAACTCGTCCTAGAAAAAGTGCTACATAAATCACTGCTGAATATCACTATGATCACTTTCAAAGCACTCCCTCGGAAAGCTATGCTTTAATGCTAGTGCCTAGTCCACCCTTCAAAGCAATTTTAGAACTCTTTTTCTGGGATGACCATCAGAGCTGTAATTGTACTACACACAAAAATATGAAACCACAATAATGAACTCCACTCAGCAAGACACCACCACACATCATCACGAACACTGCTGTGAGTCGCTGATATACCAAGGTTATGAAACCTTACCAAGTTGTTTGTATAGTACTGCCAAGTAAAGCACATGGTAGCAAGTTCATGGACTTAATTGTCAAACCGTCATATGCCAACAGCTCTGATGGTCATTCCAGAACAGAGACAAAGCAAGAACATTAGACTGAACAGACAGACCCACTGAAATTGCAGGTTGTCATTCAGACAGCTATATCTCGGGTAATGTGAAGTCCATATAGGACAGAGAACCAAATGAGTCAAAGATCACCCCACATAAGTATGGGCTCAGGAATGGCCACACCACTGAAGAAAAGGTGAATTTTTTTTTTTTTTTGGTAGAGACAGAGTCTCACTTTACCACCCTCGGTAGAGTGCCATGACGTCACAGGACTCACAGCAACCTCCAGCTCTTGGGCTTCCGCGATTCTCCTGCCTCAGCCTCCTGAGCAGCTGGGACTACAGGTGCCCACCACAACGCCCGGCTATTTTTTGGTTGCAGTTCAGCCGGGCTGGGTTTGAACCCGCCACCCTCGGTATATGGGGCCGGCGCCCTACTCACTGAGCCACAGGCGCCACCCGTATTTTTTTTTTTAATTCTGCCCCACAAAGGCAGACAGCAAAGAAAATAATGTGTCTCAGGTTTGGGTCTGGGTGAGATTAAAGAGAATTCCCCTGAGAACTTGTCAATATTGACTGGTCCTCACATGAGTTCAAGGCCTGAATTTTAAGTATTGCAGCAGTACCAAAAAATTCAAGCTGAGAATTTCAATTTTAAATAGACCTGAAAATTAACAAAGGCAGAAGTTGATTCTTTAATAAAGAACAAGAAAAGAGGGAGAGAGAACACAAGTCATAAACAAAATTAGGGATAAAGATGCTATAGACATTTAGAAGCTAATAAGAAAATATTATAGATATTTTGCTTCTAAAACTTGGGTAATTAATTGAAATGGATAAATTTCTTGAAAAAATTACCAAAGTGACACAAGAAGAAATAAAAATTGTGAATACCCCGTATCTATTAAATAATTCAATCTGTAATTTAAAGACTTCTCACAGAAAAAGAATATCTCTTAGCCCAGATAGTATCTCTGGTGAATTATTACACACATTTAGAGAACAAAAACATTAATCCTATACATTCTTCTAGAGTAGTGATTTTCAACCAGTGTGCCATAGCACACTTGTGTGCTGTGAGAGGATCTTAGGTGTCCTGTGAAAAAATTTTAAATATCATGAATTAAATTATTTTCAAAAGAAGTTCAAAGCATAATAAGTATGTATTTTTTTAACTCTTTTTTTTGATCAATATAATTTAAGTGTGTCATGGAAATTTAACTATAGGTTAAAAAAATGTTTAAAAATGTGGTTCTAAAGAGTAGAAAAGAAGAGAATATTTCCTGACTCAGTTTATGGATTCAGTCTAAGCTTGCTGCTGAGCTCTGAGAAGGACATTACTAAAAAGAAAAATTGTAAGTCAATATCATCATAAATATAGATAAATTTAGGAGAAAATACCAAATATTAACATAATAAATCTCATAATATAAAAAAGCATGACCGAATGTGATTTATTCCATGAATGCAAAGTTGGTTTGACATTCAAAAAAAAAATCAATCAATAAAATTCAGTGCTGTTTGAAAGATTATTGTCTTGAAAGACTATTCTGAAAAATTATCATTTCAAAAAATATAGAAAATGTATTTGGTTTCCACATTTTGGCAATTGTAAGGGGGTGGGGGATGGGGAGAGCAGAGAGAGATGTGGGGGGAGGTCATGGGGAGGTGGAACAACTTTGGGGGGCGGAATGCTATTATGGGAGGGTCTTTATCTGACACAAACAATCAATGTAACCTGGTTCTTTGTACCTTCAATGAATCCCCAACAACAACAAAAAAAATGAACCAGTTTGTGCCTGTGGCTCAGGCGCCTGCCCCATATACCGAGGGTGGCGGGTTCAAACTCAGCCCCAGCCAAACTGCAACAAAAAAATAGCCGGGTGCTGTGGCAGGCGCCTGTAGTCCCAGCTACTCGGGAGGCTGAGGCAAGGGAATCACCTAAGCCCAGGAGTCGAGGTTGTTGTGAGCTGTGTGACGCTATGGCACTCTACCGAGGGTGACAAAATGAGACTGTATCTCTAAAAAAAAAAAGAACCTACCTTAAAGATACACCTCTAGGCTTGGCAGCTGTGGCTCAAGCAGCTAAGGCGCCAGCCACATACACCTGAGCTTGTGGGTTCGAATCCAGCCTGGGCCCACCAAACAACAATGACATGCTGCAACCAAAAAAATAGCTGGGTGTTGTGGCGGGCACCTGTAGTCCCAGCTACTTGGGAGGTGGAGGCAGGAGAATCGTTTGAGCCCAGGAGTTGGAGGGTGCTGTGAGCTGTGATGCCACAGCACTCTACCCAGGGCAACAGCTTGAGGCTCTCTCTCAAAAAAAAAAAAATACAATTGGGGGAAAATATTATAGAACAAAGGGCTAGTATCTAGGATAAATAAGGGATTCTCAAAACTCAACAATAAAAGACCAAAACAATCCAATTAGAAAATGGGCAAACAACGTCAATAGACATTTCCTCAGAGAAGACATAAATATGGGAAATAAGCCCATGAAAATACATTCATTATAATTAGCCATTAGGGAAATGCAAAACAGAAGCACAATGATATATCACTATGTACCTATCAGAGTGGCTAAATTAAAAAATAGTGACAATACCAGATTCTGGCAAGATGAAGTGAAACTTGGACACTCATACATTGTTGGTGAGAATGTAAAATGGTACAACCCCTCTAGAAATCACCTCGACAGGTTTTTTTTTTTTAATTAAACATGGGGGTGGCACCTGTGTCTCAAAGGACTAGGGCACTGGCCCCGTATAACAGGGGTGGTGGATTCAAGCCTGGCCCTGGCCATAAACTGCAAAAATTTAAACATGAGCCCTGAGAATAATAAGTGATTATAGCATGGTTGCAGGATACAAGGTTAATATACAAAAATCAGTCACTATCCTTTATGTCAGCAATGAAAAAATTAAATTTGAAATTAAAAACACAATAGCATTTACATGAAATAGGTATATATCTAACAAAATATTTACAAGATCTATATGAGAAAAAACATAAAATTCTGATTAAAGATATCAAAGAAGAACTAAATAAATGGAGTGATATTCCATGTTCATGGATAGAAGACTTAATCTTGTGAAGATGATCATCTTTCTAACTAACTTAATGTAGAGATTTAACACAAACCCAATCAAAATCCCCAAGAATTTACTCCAAAAATATCGACAAATTGATTCTAAAAGTTATAGAGATACGTGGGCGGAGAATAGCCAAGTCAATACTGAAAGAGAAGAATAAATTCAGAAGATTAACACTACCCAACTTCAAGACTTACATAAAGCTATGATAGTCAAGATAGTGCAGTACTGGTGAATGGACAAATAGACCAACGGAACAGAACAGAGAGCCCAGAATAGACCCATAAAAATATAGTCAAGTTTTCTTTGACAAAGTAGCCAAGGCAATATAAAGGAGCAAATATAGTCCTTTCAATAAATGGTACTGGAACAACTGGATATCCACATACAAAAATAAACAAATCTAGACACAGACCTTCCACCCTTTAAAAAAATTAACTCAAAAGGTTAAAAGACTTAAAGGTAAAACACAAAACTAGAAGCTAACGTAAGTTAAAGCCTATATGGCCTTGGGAATGATGATGACTTTTTAGATACAACACGGAAGGCAAGGTACACAAAAGAAATAATTGATAAGCTGGACTTCATTAAAATTTAAAACTTCTGCTCTTCAGAAGACAATGTCAAGAGAATGAAAAGACAAGTCACAGGCTGAGAGGAATAGTCATGCTTTGCTTAACAATGGAGATATGATCTGCAATGAATGTCATTAGATGATTTCACTTTTGCAAGAACCTATTAGAGAGTATTCACACAAACCTAGGGCATAGCCTACTACATGCTTAGGTTATATGGTATACTAGAGCCTACCGTTGTCAAACTACAAACCCGTGCAGCATGTTACCGAACTGAGTACTGCAGGCAATTGTAATACAGTGGTGAGTATTTGTGTGTCTAAACATAGAAAAGGTACAGTAAACATAGGGTATAAGAAATAAAAATGGCTGGGTGTGGTTGGTTGCTCACACCTGTCATCACAACACTTTGGGAGGCTAAGGCAGGAGGATTGCTTGAGGCCAAGAATTTGAGGTCAGCCTGGGCAACACAGTGAGATCCCATCTCTATAAAAAATAAATCAGTGGGGTATTGTGGCACACACCTGTAGGTCTAGCTATTCAGGGGGCTGAGGCAGGAGAATTGCTTGAGCCCAGGAATTTAAGTTACAGTGAGCTAGGATTGGTCACTGCACTCCAGGCAGGGTGACAGAGTAAGATCCTGGTTAAAAAAAAAAGATAAAAGGCTCGGTGCCTATAGCTCAGCAGCTAGAGCACACCAGCCACATGCACCGGGACTGGTGGGTTTGAACCCAGCCTAGGCCTGCCAAACAACAATGACAACTACAAAAAAAATAGCCAGGCATTGTGGCAGGTAACTGTAGTTCCAGCTATTTGGGAGGCTGAGGCAAGAGAATGGCTTAAACCCAAGAATTTGAGGCTGCTGTGAGCTGTGATGCCACAGCACTCTACCAAGGGCAACATAGTGAGACTCTGTCTCAAAAATAAATAAATAAATAAATTTTAAAAAGATTAAAAGGGTATAGCTATATGGAGTGCTTACCAGGCATGGGGCTTGCAGGACTGGGGAGTTGCCCTGGGGGAGTCAGTGAGTGGTGAGTGGATGCGAAGGCCTGGGATGTAACTGTATGCTACGGTAGACTTTAGTGTCTACCTGGGCACTAAGCTGTAGACTTAGGCTACCATGACTTTATTAAAATTTTTGTTTCCTTTCCTCAATAATAAATTAATCTTAGCTTACTATAACTTTCTTTTACTTTACAAACTTAAATTTTTTTTTAACTTTTTGACTCTTGCAATAAATAACACCCAGCTTTAAATACAGACACATTGTCTGGCTGTACAAAAATATGCATGATGTATGAGGTTGCTGCTGGTATAACTTTTTTTTTTTTTTTGAGAGAGAGAGAGGACCTCAGACTGTCATACAGGCTGGAGTGCACTGGCAAAATCACAGTTACTGTAACCTCAGACTCCCTCCTGGGCTCAAGTGACCTCTCACCTCAGCCTCTTGAGTACCTAGGACTGCAGGCATGAGCCACCACTCTCAGTTTTTTTTCTTTTTTTAAATAGAGATGTCTCCCTATGTTATCCAGGCTGGTCTCGAACTCCTGGCCTCAAGCCATCCTCCCCCGCCCCTGGCCTCCCAAAGAACTAGGATTATAGGAATGAGCCACTGTTCCCCACTAGCAAGCTTTTTTTTTTTAATAGTAGAAGGAATATACTCTAAAGTAATAATAGAAAACATACTTTAGTAAATACATAGAACAATAACAGTCATTTATTACTATATTATCAAGGAATATGAACTGTATATCATTATATATGCTTGACTTTTACACTCCTGGCAGCATAGTAGGTCTTTTATACCAACCTCACCACAAACACATGAATAATGCCTTGTGCTATAACATTAAGACAGCAATGTGATGTCACTAGGCGATAGGACTTTTTCAGCTCCCTTACCATCTCATGGGACCACACAGCCTAGAAGGGACAAGCGGGAGGAAGGCTTGAGTCCAGGAGTTCAAGATCAGCCTGAGCAACACAGTAAGATTTCATCAGTAAAAAAAATGTTTTAATTTGGCAGGCGTGGTGGCATGCACCAGTAGTCTAAGCTACTCAGAAAGCTGAGGTGGGAGGATCACTTGAGCCCAGGAGATCAAGGTTACAGTGAGCTATGATCGTGCCATTACACTCCAGCCCAGGCAATAGCACAAGACTGTCTCTTAAGAAAAGAGAAGAAAGAAAAGAAACATTAATGATAAGAGAAAAGAATGATCAATTAGACTTCATTTAAAATTGAATTCTTCTTTCAGGAAAGGTAAAAGACAAACCTCAGACTGGGAGGAGGTATGTTTTCAGTACACAGATCCAGCTAATGGCTTGTAGCCAGAACGAAGAGCTCCCAGGCATCTATGAGAACAAGACAGACAACCTAATTTAACAATATACATCAGAATTTAATGATGAGAATCTGACAGGAGTGGCCACTAGCCTTGCTCACACTTCAAAAGCTCAGCCACCCTGACCCTGACCTTGCCCCTGGCAAATGGCCTCCCCTTGGCCTGGACAGCACAGGACATAGGCCATGAGCTTGGTCACAGATTCCACTACCCCTCAGAGGCAGGAGCTGGATCTAAGAAGGGTGTTCCAGTTAAGCATCACAGGAAGAGAATGACTCAAAAACCAGGTCTGAGATATCTCACAGTGGTGAATTTCAAACTTGTGTCAGGGTTGGGGAAGCCTTAGATGGGATATTTCCTCAGATGGACACAAGATTTGCTGAGGGAGGGATTGGATTGGCCTCGGACCTGAGCGTTGCAGACCAAGATGCAGCTTGAATCAACTTCTGTGGGCAGAGGCAAGCGAAGTGGACAGCTGGGGAGACCCCCTGGGCACTAAATCATTTAGTGATATGTCCTCTGTTGCCAGAGGACATAAGCTGTATAAGCTGTCCCCTCTCCAGTGACCAACACTGACTGACTGGAGATACTCCAGGCTGAAGCCCCCAGCAGGCCACTCAGCAATTGGCCTCAGGAATTCCATTTTTTAATTTATTTATTTATTTTTATTTATTTATTTATTTTGAGGCAGAGTTTTACTATGTCACCCTTGGTAGAGTGCTGTGGCATCACAGCTCACAACAACCTCAATCTCTTGGGCTTAAGTGATTCTCTTGCCTCAGCCTCCTGAGTAGCTGGGACTACAGGCACCTGCCACAATGCCCGGCTATTTTTTGTTGCAGTTATCATTGTTGTTTAGAAGGCCCAGGCTGCAATTTAAATGCTCCCAGATTCTTGAAGCAGACCTTACTCAGTGTGAGCAATATGATATCTGATAATACCATAATAACAGGGGACTTTAACACTCCTCTTACAGAGCTGGACAGATCCTCTAAACAGAAATTAAACAAAGATATAAAAGATTTAAATGAGACCCTAGAACAACTGTGCTTGATAGATGCATATAGAACACTCCACCCCAAAGATAAAGAATATACATTCTTCTCATCACCCCATGGAACATTCTCCAAAATTGATCATATCCTGGGACACAAAACAAATATCAACAGAATCAAAAGAATTGAAATTTTACCTTGTATCTTCTCAGACCATAAGGCACTAAAGGTGGAACTCAACTCTAACAAAAATGCTCGACCCCACCCAAAGGCATGGAAATTAAACAATCTTCTGTTGAATAACAGATGGGTGCAGGAAGAAATAAAACAGGAAATCATTAACTTCCTTGAGCATAACAACAATGAAGACACAAGCTACCAAAACCTGTGGGATACTGCAAAAGCAGTTTTGAGAGGAAAATTCATCGCTTTAGATGCCTACATTCGAAAAACAGAAAGAGAGCACATCAACAATCTCACAAGAGATCTTATGGAATTGGAAAAAGAAGAACAATCTAAGCCTAAACTCAGTAGAAGAAAAGAAATATCCAAAATCAAATCAGAGATCAATGAAATTGAAAACAAAAGAATCATTCAGAAAATTAATGAAATAAGGAGTTGGTTTTTTGAAAAAATAAATAAAATAGATAAACCATTGGCCAGACTAACGAGGAATAGAAAAGTAAAATCCCGGGCGGCGCCTGTGGCTCAAGGAGTAGGGCACCGGTCCCAATGCCAGAGGTGGTGGGTTCAAACCCAGCCCCAGCCAAAAAAAAAAAAAAAGAAAAGTAAAATCTCTAGTAACCTCAATCAGAAATGATAAAGGGGAAATAACAACTGATCCCACAGAGATACAAGAGATCATCTCTGAATACTACCAGAAACTCTATGCCCAGAAATTTGACAATGTGAAGGAAATGGATAAATATTTGGAATCACACCCTCTCCCTAGACTCAGCCAGGAAGAAATAGAGCTCATGAACAGACCAATTTCAAGCACTGAGATCAAAGAAACAATAAAAAATCTTCCAACCAAAAAATGCCCTGGTCCAGATGGCTTCACTCCAGAATTCTATCAAACCTTCAAGGAAGAGCTGATTCCTGTATTGCAGAAATTATTCCAAAAAATTGAGGAAGAAGGAATCTTCCCCAACACATTCTATGAAGCAAACATCAACCTGATACCAAAACCAGGAAAAGACCCAAACAAAAAGGAGAATTTCAGACCAATCTCACTCATGAATATAGATGCAAAAATTCTCAACAAAATCCTAGCCAATAGATTACAGCTTATCATGAAAAAAGTCATTCATCATGATCAAGTAGGCTTCATTCCAGGGATGCAAGGCTGGTTTAACATACGCAAGTCCATAAACGTTATCCACCATATTAACAGAGGCAAAAATAAAGATCACATGATCCTCTCAATAGATGCAGAAAAAGCATTTGATAAAATCCAGCACCCTTTCCTAATTAGAACACTGAAGAGTATAGGCATAGGTGGCACATTTCTAAAACTGATTGAAGCTATCTATGACAAACCCACAGCCAATATTTTACTGAATGGAGTAAAACTGAAAGCTTTTCCTCTTAGAACTGGAACCAGACAAGGTTGTCCTCTGTCACCTTTACAATTCAACATAGTGCTGGAAGTTCTAGCCAATACAATTAGGCAAGACAAGGAAATAAAGGGAATCCAAATGGGAGCAGAGGAGGTCAAACTCTCCCTCTTTGCTGACGACATGATCTTATACTTAGAGAACCCCAAAGACTCAACCACAAGACTCCTGGAAGTCATCAAAAAATACAGTAATGTTTCAGGATATAAAATCAATGTCCACAAGTCAGTAGCCTTTGTATACACCAATAACAGTCAAGATGAGAAGCTAATTAAGGACACAACTCCCTTCACCATAGTTTCAAAGAAAATGAAATACCTAGGAATATACCTAATGAAGGAGGTGAAGGACCTCTATAAAGAAAACTATGAAATCCTCAGAAAGGAAATAGCAGACGATATTAACAAATGGAAGAACATACCATGCTCATGGATGGGAAGAATCAACATTGTTAAAATGTCTATACTTCCCAAAGCAATCTACCTATTCAACGCCATTCCTACCAAAGCACCAACATCGTACTTTCAAGATTTGGAAAAAATGATTCTGCGTTTTGTATGGAACCGGAAGAAAGCCCGTATAGGTAAGGCAGTTCTTAGTAATAAAAATAAAGCTGGGGGCATCAGCATACCAGATTTTAGTCTGTACTACAAGGCCATAGCATCATAGTGTTTTTGTGCATGGTACTGGCACAAAAACAGAGACATAGACACTTGGAATCGAATTGAAAACCAAGAAATGAAACTAACATCTTACAACCACCTAATCTTCGATAAACCAAACAAGAACATACCTTGGGGGAAAGACTCCCTATTCAATAAATGGTGTTGGGAGAACTGGATGTCTACATGTAAAAGACTGAAACTAGACCCACACCTTTCCCCACTCACAAAAATTGATTCAAGATGGATAAAGGACTTAAATTTAAGGCATGAAACAATAAAAATCCTCCAAGAAAGCATAGGAAAAACACTGGAAGATATTGGCCTGGGGAAAGACTTCATGAAGAAACTGCCATGGCAATTGCAACAACAACAAAAATAAACTGAAAAGCTTCTGTACAGCTAAGGAGACAATAACCAAAGCAAAGAGACAACCTACACAATGGGAAAGGATATTTGCATATTTTCAATCTGACAAAAGCTTGATAACTAGGATCTATAGAGAACTCAAATTAATCCACATGAAAAAAGCCAACAATCCCATATATCAATGGGCAAGAGACATGAATAGAACCTTCTCTAAAGATGACAGATGAATGGCTAACAAACACATGAAAAAATGTTCATTATCTCTATATATTAGAGAAATGCAAATCAAAACAACCCTGAGATATCATCTAACCCCAGTGAGAATGGCCCACATCACAAAATCTCAAAACTGCAGATGCTGGCGTGGATGTGGAGAGAAGGGAACACTTTTACACTGCTGATGGGACTGCAAACTAGTACAACCTTTCTGGAAGGAAGTATGGAGAAACCTCAAAGCACTCAAGCTAGACCTCCCATTTGATCCTGCAATCCCATTACTGGGCGATCTACCCAGAAGGAAAAAAATCCTTTTATCATAAGGACACTTGCACTAGACTGTTTATTGCAGCTCAATTTACAATCGCCAAAATGTGGAAACAGCCTAAATGCCCACCAACCCAGGAATGGATTAACAAGCTGTGGTATATGTATACCATGGAATACTATTCAGCCATTAAAAAAAATGGAGACTTTACATCCTTCGTATTAACCTTTACATTATTCTTAGTAAAGCATCACAAGAATGGAGAAGCATGAATCCTATGTACTCAATTTTGATATGAGGACAATTAATGACAATTAAGGTTATGGGGGGGAAGGAGAAAGAGGGACGGAGGGTTGGGGGTGGGGCCTTAGTGTGTGTAACACTTTATGGGGGCAAGACATGATTGCAAGAGGGACTTTACCTAACAATTGCAATCAGTGTAACCTGGCTTATTGTACCCTCAATGAATCCCCAACAATAAAAAAAAAAAAAAAAAAAGAAGGCCCAGGCTGGGCTGGAACCCGCCAGCCTCAGGGTATATGTGGCTGGCACCCTACTCACTGAGCTACTGGTGCCGCCCATTTTTTTAAAGCTCAGTTTTCAATCAATGAGGAAATGAAGTCACAAAAGGATTTAATGTGACCTGACCAAAATCAGAGCCAAGATTTGAATCTAGGCAGCCAGACTCCAGAACCTTCTGAGGGAAGAACCAAGTTACCTCTGGGTTTACTATTTGCAGAAGCCATGTTTTGTTTTGTTTTACTTTTTTTAATTAATATTAAATCATAGCTGTGTACATTAATGCGATCATGGGGCCCCATACATTGGTTTTATAAACAGTTTGACACATTTTCATTAGACTGGTTAACAGAAGCCATGTTTTGAAAGACTATCCCACAGTCCTGCTAACAGAAAAAAAGCAAAGTGGACAGGGCATGAAGTATTTCTAGAATTTTTAGTCATAGACTTTTAGAACTAGCGGGATCTTGGAGATCATTTAGCTCAAAATCATCGTTCACTGCTTTGCACAAAAGTTCAACAGGATTTCCATCTTTTATGTGCAATGTGAAAGTCCAATGAGCTCTGTAAACTGAAAGTTCTTTTCCAGTTAATTGGTGGTTGACTCATTTGCAGGTAAAAATATGACCTCAATTGGTATGAGGCTATTTTATACCAATTAGTGTGAATATTTACATATTTTGCTGCAGAAATATCAATTAGTTTTATTCGAGGTGCGACCCCAGACTCTGTGGTGTCCAGCAGACGATTCATCCTCACTCATGGGATCCATCTGTTAAATATTCAGGAATTCTCTGAGCCGTTCAGTTGGTAGCTTGAAATTAGCTGTGGTTGAAGTATTTATATCATGGAAAGCTACAAAGCATGAAAATGCTACAAATCAGGCTTTTCTTTCTTTTTTTTTTTTTAATTTCTGAGAACCAGTTTACAAGTATACCACTGCCCTAGACTATGCTGGAGGTGTTATATAATCTGAAATATGAACCACTTTACCTTTCTAATGAACTCCATTTAATTCTGACTTCAGAAAAAAAAGAGAGGTAATAGACTTGAGCAAAACTCAAGTAGGTCAAGATAGCCAATAAACATGAAAAGGTGTCCTACATCATTAATTATCAAGAATTATATAAAACCACAATGAAATACCAATACTCCCAACAGAATGGCAAAAGTTAAAATCTGGCAATGCCAAGTGCTTGCAAGAGTGTAGAGCAAGTGGAACTCTCATACATGGCTGGTAGGAGAGTAAATTGGCACAACCGTGGAAAACTTTGGCAGTATCTACGAAAGCCAACGCACCCAGTAAGTTCATTGCCAAGTATTTACCCTATAAAAATAAGTGCTATGTTCACCAAAAGTAATATACAGGAATGTTCATAGTTGCTTTACTCATAATAGTGCCAAATTAGAAAATACTCAAGTGCCAGGTATGGTGGCTCACACCTGTAATCCTAGCACTCTGGGAGGCCAAGGCGGGTGGATTGCCTGAGCTTATGGGTTCGAGACCAGCCTGAGCCAGAGCAAGACCCCATCTCTATAAAAAGAGCTGAAAAAGGAGCATTGTGGCAGGCTCCTGTAGTCTCAGCTACTCTCAGATTCTCTGAGACAAGAGAATCATTTGAGCCCAAGAGTTGGAGGTTGCTGTGAGCTATGACACCACAGCACTCTACCAAGGGTGACAAAGTGAGACTCTGTCTCAAAAAAAAAAAAAAAAAATAGAAAGGGACTGGATAAGTGACTTGTGATATAGTCACACAACATACTGGTACACAGACATGAGAATGAGCAGGTTGTCACCACGTATGATAATGTGAATGAATCTTTCAGATATACATCAATGTGGTTCCATTTGTATAAAATTTCACAACCAAGAAGTGCTTTTGTTGTAGGTTAGGATGCTGGTTACCTCTCTGGGTGAAGGTAGACTGCAAAGAGACTTGAGGAAACTTTCTGAAGTGTAGAGAAGTTTCTATATCTTGATCTGAATGACTGCTACACAGACATTTATCTATTAAAAGTATATATTTGAGTAATGTACTTTATTCTATGTCCTCTGAATAACAATTAAATATAAATGTTTTACAAAAAAAAAATCAAGCTGTCCTCTTTTTTTTTTTTTTAAAGTATTATTTATTATTTTTTGTTTGTTTGTTTGTTTTGGCCAGGGCTGGGTTTGAACCCGCCACCTCTGGCATATGGGACCGGCGCCCTACTCCTTGAGCCACAGGCGCCGCCCCAAGCTGTCCTCTTAAAACTGGTGGGCTTTGGGCAGCGCCTGTGGCTCAGTCGGTAAGGCGCCGGCCCCATATACCGAGGGTGGGGGTTCAAACCCGGCCCCGCTGAACTGCAACCAAAAAAAAAATAGCCGGGCGTTGTGGCAGGCGCCTGTAGTCCCAGCTACTCGGGAGGCTGAGGCAAGAGAATCGCTTAAGCCCAGGAGCTGGAGGTTGCTGTGAGCTGTGTGATGCCATGGCAGTCTACCTAGGGCCATAAAGTGAGACTCTGTTTCTACAAAAAAAAAAAAAAAAAAAAAAAACTGGTGGGCTTTACTTTTTATAGAATAAAAATCAAATTTTTTAAGTATAAAAAATTAAAATGAAAGTCTGTAGTGCTCCCAGGTACTCAACTGAAGCCAAAACAGATCTCTCTGGAAGAAAACACTCTCAGCCCGGTTCCCAGAGACACGGGTCCAGCTGAAAATTAAAATAAAATTTAAAGCAGTCAAGAAACACGCCATCCTGACAAAACAGAAGAAACAGCAAACAACAAAATCTGATCCCCCAAAGACTTCTGATACTAGTATTATAATTCTGAAAATTCAGGGCTGGGCGCAGTGGCTCACACCTGTAATCCTAGCACTCTGGAATGCCAAGGTAGGTGAATGGCTTGAGCTCAGGAGTTTGAGACCATCCTGAGCAAGAGTGAGATCCCATCTCTAAAAATAGCTGGGCATTGTGTTAGGCGCCTGTAGTCCCAGCTGCTAAGGAGGCTGAGGCAAGAGGATCTGTTGACCCCAAGAGTTTGAGGTTACCATGAGCTATGACGCCAGGGCACCCTACTGAGGGCAACAAATGGAAACTCTGTCTCAAAAAAAAAAAAAGAAAAGGAAAGAAAATTTAAAATACAGTAAATATATTCAATGTTTAGAGAATTTATAATAGAGGACTTTGAAACAATGAATAAGCAGCAAGAGACTCTACAGAGAGAACAGGCAGATTTGAAAAAGAACCAAGCCGAACTTTCAGAAATAAAAAAATATAAAAATTGAAATTTCAAAACTGTTGCCAGTGTCAAACAGCAGGTTAACCTCAGCCAAAGAGAAAAAGATATGACCTGGAATCCAAAGAAATTACCCAGAATATAGCAGAGAGAGAAAGAGAAGGGAAACTGGCAGAGTGGATAGATCGAAAAGGTCTAACAACATCTACTTAGAGTTCCAAGAAGAACCAATTGAGAGGATGAGGGAGAGATAGTATTCAAAACTTTTCAGAATTAATGAAAGGCATGAGTCCTTCGATTCAGGGGTCAAAATGAACCCCAAAGAGGAGAAAATTTTAAAAACAAACAACACCAGCAGCAAATGGCCTAGATGTACCATAATCAAATTGTAGGTCACCAAAGACCAAGAGAAGGTCTTAAAAACCTTCAAGTCCAAAGCGGTAAGTTCACTGAGGAGCCCTTTCTGGCACCAGGTTTCCTGGGACACAAAACCTAAGTCCTCTAGCTGCCCCCCGGGGGGAGTTGCTTCTCCTTAGAATATTTGTCAGGCAGTATGTTGGGGGATCTCAAGCCCAAAGTTGGAAATGTGCGCCGTAACTGGGTCTCCGTTCACTGTCTTCAAGGCCATTTACCACAAAGCCTTTTCTGTGGCAGCCCCACCCGTCTGGAACACAGTGGAAGCTGGGTGGGGGTTGGCCTCCCCCACTGGCCTCTGTGTTTCCAGACTCCTCTTTTCCTGTCCATCCTTCCCACAGGATTCAGAATGATCTAGTGAAAGCACACCTCTGACCCTTACCACTCCTCCACTGAACCCTCGCCCGGCCACCCACCACCTGCAGAATGAAGTCTAGGCTTCCTCGGCAGGCACTTGAGGCCCTTCAGATCTAGTCCCCAGAACATCTCCAGACCGTGTCCTTCCCCTCCCACTTACCCGTCCTATTCTGCCTTTTCTCAACACCCTACGTTCTTAAATCTCTCTGAGTAGCATGCTGTTGTTCCCTCTGCCTGGCATGCCCTTCTGCCTCTTAAGCATCTTGAAAATTAATGCTTATCCTTTAAGATTTTCTTGAAATGTCACATACTCACAAAGACCTGCCTGAGCTCTTCCTAACCCTCTACTAACTGTCATTTGCCCCATCAAGCTTCCTCAACTTTGTACAGACTTACATTTTAATACAGTTGTGGTATTTTTTATATTACACTGAAGGTCTATTTGTGTGTCTGAACTTGATCGTGAGCAGGGCCCATCACAGAGAGCTGGGGCTCATCCCATAAAGGCAGGAGGAAAGCCACCAAGAACTGCAAAACGTGAACAGTTCAATTTCCCTATAGGAACTGATAATGGATCCCCCACATGCACAGCGTGCGCGGTTTGCCTTCACCATCCTATCTACTGACACATCCCATGCCTTGATCTGGGAAGTCACAGGGCTCACCTCAAACCTTCTCTGGGGCACACACCTGTTGTGCGGAATGGCAGGAAGCAGCACCCATGCTTTTTTAGTTTTCTCTCTCTCTTTTTTACTTAGAATATGGTTGAATTCATATAAATTGAATGTGCATATGATTCAACTGTCCTATTGAATAAATGAAAAGACAGAAGGGAGAGTGGATGACGGGTAGATAGATTTACAACTGCAGACTTGAATAGCAATGACAATAGCACTTATGTTAATGAGAATAGGTAATATTTGTTAAGTTCTTAATATTACCCACTCTAGACTCTTTACATCTATTAATCCATTGAACCTTCAAACATCCTATGAGGTTTATATCATGATCCCCATTTCACAGGTGAGATAACTGAATCCTGTTGAACGTGAATGAGGTATACAGGTAGAGGGTAAATGGATGGTAAAAGACGAATGGGTGAATGGATAAATGGAGGGACAGGGGAATGCCTAGCGAGGTGGGTGGGTGGATGGGAGAGAGCATGGCTGGACTGGAGAAGTAGCAGGTAAACAAATAAAATAATATTTGCTCCTCTGTCCCCAGCTCAAGCTCTACCTTTTTACCTCTGGCCTTGTTGCTTGATCTCAGAAGTCGACCTCAGCCTGAACTGCTTGTCCTGTCATCCACTCAGATGCCTCCCATCCAATGCCGGCTTCCCTTCAGTCATGGGGCAACTGCTCACCCAAATGGTCTAATATTGATGGTCAACACCCACCTACTGTCTTCTGTAGTAAATTATGTTTGTAGAAAATTATGTGGCCAAAGATGTCCACAGCAATAGTTCCAGTTCCACCTGGTGTCCCATTGACAGGTGAGGTCTCTGTCCCTTCATCTTTAATCTGGTGGGCTTGTGACTAGTACAGAAGTGATGCAAGGCTATGTGATTTCCAAGGTTAAGTCATAAAAGGATATGCAATGTCTACTTGGCTCTCTTGGGATGCTTGCTCTTGGAACCCTGCCGCCATGATGTGAGGAAGCCCAAACTCACCCATAGAGACAGCAAAGAAAGGTCACATGCGGTTGTTATGGCTGACAGACCACCTGAGGTCCCACTTAACAGGCAGCATAAACCGCCAGACGTGTGAGTGAAGATACTCCAGATGATTCCAGCCACCAGCTGTTGAGTCACCCTCAGCCTCAAGTTTTCCCAAATGAGACCCCAGATGTCATGGAGCACACATTCCCTCCAAATTCTTGACCCACAGAGTCTTATAAGCATAACTAAATCATTTATGCCTCTAAACTTTAGGGAGATTTTTCTTTTTTTGCTGTAATAGTATTAGGAACATCCTCCCACCACCAGCCAAGCCATGCCTGGGCTCCCTTTGAAGGGGGGGAGGGCCTGAGGCCCACTGGGCACAGTGAGCAGGGCCTCTACCAAGCCCTTCTTCCCGACTTTTTGGGGTGAAATGAGGTCAGCTTCCAGTGTCCTGGATTCCCCACAGATGGGGTCACAGACCAGGCTGGGGCCCCCGGCAATGAGGCAGGGCCTTGGGCAGGAGCTCAACCCCAGCAAAAGCTTGTTCTGGCTCCATCTGAGCCTGGCCTGGTTTGCTTCCAGGTTTTGTTCTTTTAAAAACTGGTTCACTCAGTGGGTATTTAAGACAAAAGCCACAGACCTTGGTCTGATTCGAGGAGAAAAAATAGTATTGGGGGTTGAGAATCCAACAGATCTAGGTTGAAGCCCAGCTCTGCCTCTTACCAGCTGTGTGGTCCTGTAAGTTGCATCACCTTTCTGTCCCCTTCTGTGTGGGGGGATAAAAATAGCTCACACCTGTGGGTTTGCTGTGATAAGAAAGGAAATAAATAATGAAAAGCACCCTATTCAGTGCCTCGCACACAGTAGGAGCCTAATAAATGTCAAATGTTATAATACCTTTCCTCCTTTCTGAGTATAGTGTGATTGCAACTATCCCTCATCTATCCAGAAGGGCTAAACAGTGCCTTGTATACCGTAAGTGCTCAAATGTGCCTTAAATGAATGAATGAAGTTACTTGAGTCTGCTCAAGTTCTCAGCTCATCTCTAACCTCTATCTTCATGTTGATACAACTCTCTTCCTCAGAGGCAAGGATACTTGCTATCTTAGTCACCATTTTTTTATCCTCAGCATACAGGAGGTACTTAATTGGTGACTACTACACAAATAGAGGGCCTCCCTGTTTCAGCACGATGTCCTCAGTTCAGAATCTGCATCCTGACAGGTGCTTGAGGTGCAGCCGGCTTCATGGGAAGCTCTCTGTCATCTGGCTTCGGTTTCTCAGCAGCAGCCTGTGGAGTGACTGTCCCCACCCCAGCCCAAGGTCCCCACATTCTGGTCATACAGCTCACACGACAGATGTACTCCCAAGGGCATCCACAGACTTTGGCACCTCTCAAAAATGCCACTGGACAGCAGAGCACCCATAGTTTTGGAGGGTGTCTTAGTTTGGGCTCCCTCCAGTGTAGATCCTGGGATGAGGATCTGGGCGCAAGCAGGGTATTTTGAGATGAAAGGAATGAACTAGAAAGAGAGGGAAGCTGAGAAACAAGTCACTGCTGTGGGTGACTGTCCCACTGAAGGGCCAGGAAGTCCTTCCCATCAACCCCTAGTCCCCGTAGGTGAGCGCAGCTCCTGGGGAATTGAGTCCTGGGTACTTGAGGCTGAGCACGCTCTCAGCAGAGTCTCAGGCCGAGAAGTACTGTGGGCTCTCTGCAGGCGCCTCCAGGAACAGCGCCTGTCACAGTGCGGTGTTGTTCATATGTCTACAGGTGAGGGACTGTCCACACTCATCAGTTACTCGGTGGCTTGAGGCAAAGGTGAGGTGGCTCCATGAGCTCCAGACAGCTCTGTTCCTTTATCTTCCACTCTAGATGCAAAGTAACGGGGTAACAGTCACAGGGATAACTTTGAATCCACTCAAATGGATTGTATTTAAAGTAACTCATTTGGAAAATCTAGGACTTTAACGGTTACTTGTGTAGAAACCTCAGATCCCAGTGGAGAGGTTGGAAACTACTGTCTCACAGGACAGAGACAATGATGATCCCCAAATGCCCTCTGAACAGATTCCTTTAGATCCAATCTGCTTATGTGGGCTGCAGGACATCAGAGGGGCCTCTGAAAGTCCAAAGCCTCGCAAATGACAACAGCAAATGGTTCTTCCCAGGGTTCCCCTGGCTGTGGCTCACTGGGCAACACAGAGGTTTCTGCAGCTGTCCCCAGATGTCCTCTCCAGAAGCCGGGTCTCCTCCTCACCTCCTAGCAGCCACCTGTGAACTGAGGCTTCCTGCATATTTCTACACTTCTTCTAAACTCATTTAAAGAAAGATAAGTTCTGAATAAACAGTGATAATAACAAAGGTCATAATGATAATAGTTGTCTCCTTGAATCCTTCTTATTTTATTATTATTATTTGTTGCTCCTTTTTTTTTTTTTTTTTTTGGCCGGGGCTGGGTTTGAACCCGCCACCTCTGGCATATGGGACTGGTGCCCTACTACTTGAGCCACAAGCACCGCCATTTGTTTTTCCTTTTGAACCATCCTTAAGTCCTTTTTCCAGCAAGGCAGAACATAGAGAAAAGAATATCTAATATTTATTTAGTGATTTGCAGCTTACCAAAGGCTATCTCAGATACTATTATAACTTACTGAACAGTACAAAGTGAACAAGATGGACATAGTCCCTGTCCTCATGGAGTCCAGATTCGAATAAAAAAGATGGACAAGAAATAAGCAGTTGCAACAAAGTGTGACAAGTAGTAGCATTTGACGAGTACCTGCTAGGCAACCAAGCTAAGTTCTTTGTGGGAATTGCCTCATTCAATCCTTATAATAATACTTTGAAATTGATAGGGTTTTGTCCTCAATATACAGATGAAGGTAACCAGTTTGCCTTCTGGAAAAGGGCACATCTGGGAATTTTTCTAATTCCCAAACACATGTTTAAACAGGCTAGCTCACCCTTTTGCTCTCTGCACCTCAGTTTCTCCATCTGTAAAATTGGAGTAAATAATAGTACCTCCCAGCCTGAGCAAGAGACCCCATCTCTACAAAAAATAGAAAAATTAACTGGGCTTGGTGGCAAAGACCTATAGTCCCAGCTCCTTGGGAGGCTGAGACAGGAGGATCATTCAAGCCCAGGAGTTTGAGGTTGCGGCGACCTATGACGACACCACTGCACTCTAGCTTGGGTGACAGAATGAGACCCTATCTCTAAAATAATGATACCCCTCTTGTGGCATTGTCATGAGGATTAACCAAGATAGAGATGGGATCACTTGTAAATGGCCTAGTGTGAGCTGCTGGTTTTCTTATTCCTGGCTGAAGCTCTGCCCTCCTGTGCCTGCCCCTTGCCTTGAAGGCAGTCCATGTATGGCCTGGGCTCCAGCCATCTGGCAGGCTGCTGGGTTCTTAGAGAAATTGCTGCTTGCCCTCACCAGTTCTCTAATGACAACATGGCTCCGTGGCGGCTGCGCTGATTTAATTATAGATTAATCAGGTGACTCAGGCAGGAGCTTCCTCTTTTCTATAAGCTGGACGTGACCTGTGTGTGACCACAACAGAGGCTCATGGGTCTTCCAACCTCTCTCCAGCCACACTTCCCAAGCTCAGTTCCCATCGCTAGGCCTTGGCCTTTGCTGTTCTTTCAGCCCCCAAATGTTCATCTTATTTTTTTTATTTTTTAGGCCGGGGCTGGGTTTGAACCTGCCACTTCCAGCATATGGGGCCGACACCCTACTCCTCTGAGCCACAGGCGCTGCTCTATAGTCACATTTTCAAGGTTCAGCCCAAATGGTGCCTCCTACAGAAGGCCCTAGGTGAGAAGATATTCTCCCTTTCTGAACTTCTACAGCACTTGATCTGGCCTCATCTGAAGGCCCTGACCAATTTCTAGCTTGGACTCACCTCCCTCCTGGAATAGATCTGCCTGAGGACAGGACAGTGTATCCCCAGTGACCAGCATGGCTCTGGCATCAGTAAAGTTACAGAATGAATAATTGAATGGAGCAAATCTGCATAGAAATTCCCATGGGCCAGAAGAATGGAGCCAAGAGCCCAGCCTCCTTCCTGAGCCCCAGCCTCCCTGCACACCCGCTGGCCCCGGAGGGCTGCACACTTCAGGGGGACGGCTGTGGCCCCTCCTGAGAAGACTGAATGGCTTCCTTGGCCTTTCCTGCCTTCTTGGGAACTGCGCCTCTGATGTCCACCAAAGGGGTGCTGGGACTAGCTGGCAGGCACAGGAGAGGGAAGTAGCCCCACATCTCCTCTGCTCTGCAGACCCAAGGCACCACCTGCTGCTTCCTTTCTCCTTGGAACCAGCAGCTCAGCTGGAACCATAATGATGACAGTGAAATACACTGAGTGTCCGCTGTGATCATTTCTAATGCATTACCTTTGAGTGCCCAGGGCAGGGGACAATAACGTCCCCTTTTGCAGATGAGTAAACTGAGAGGTGAGGAGACTTTATCAACCATGGCAGAGAAAGATTCTAACGCAGTTTGGCTCTAGAGCCTCCACCAGTCAGGCACCGCACTCTACACTTCCGCTTGGCTCCAGCCTGGGGCCTTGACCTTACAGCCTGGGGCTCCAGCCTTGGGTCGCCCTTGTGGCAGGTGGGATCCGGGGACCCAGGCCTCCGCCCACTGCCGCCGTGGGGCCTTCTCTGGGGCGGCATGAATGAAGCGGCTCATGAATATGCAGGCAGGCCCGCGCTGAGCGCTCTCAGCTAAATCTGATCACAATGCAGGATAAATTAAGCGGCAGGATAAATGCATTAAAAATAACGGTCGGAGGAACATGCTGTTCAAGGAGGGGCCTGGGGGAGGGGAGAGGCGAGGGGTGGGGGGAAGTTTCACCAGGCGCTGCCAGCCGCTCCCAAGCAGCCCAAACGAAGTTCCTTTCCGTGGGGGAGGACCCTCTCACGTCTCCACCCTCCCCTGGTTCCTATGGAAACGCAGAGCCCGTTTAGGAGGGAAAATGCCTGGAGATCAGCGATCTGGGGAGGGACTAAGAATAGCAGCCTTGTTGGGGCTGGGGACAGGTGTCAACAGGGTCACTTTTCTGAAAACGGCCAAAGGGGAGGGCTCGGTTCTGCCTGGCACCCTGCAGGCCCCGGGCAGCACCCTGAGTGGGTGGTGGAGAGAGAACTGCCTTTGGCCAGACCCGGGTGGCACACGGATGGTGCCCTGGGTAATGGCAGCAATAATAACAGCATCTACGTCCTCACTGAGCTTTTGTTCAGTGCCCCACAATGTGGGGAAGACACTAGGACATCTCTTTGTGGAGTCCCATGCTGCTTGGAGGAATGCAGTGACCTGCCGGAGTCACACTTGGGGGAATGGACAGGCCTCCTGACCTCAGGTCTCCTAACTGTGCTGTATGCCTGCTGTGTCACACTGTCCTGCTGGCACCTGCTGCTCAGGGCTGATCTGGTTCGTTCATTCCACACATCTTTACTGAGCAGCTACTGTGCTGAAGGCACTTACTTAGATCCTGGGGACACAGCGGGCAGCGCTGCCTTCAGGGAGATGTTCTTACTGGATGGAGTCTTGGGGCCCCTCTCAGACACTGGGGATCAATACACATAGGACTTCGATGAGGACCAAGAGTCAAGAGAAATGGAAATGGCGGCGGTGCATGTGGCTTGGTCCTCATTGAAGTCTATGTGTGTTGATCCCCAGTGTCTGAGGGCACCGGCCCCATATGCCGGAGGTGGTGGGTTCAAACCCAGCCCTGGCCCAAAACTGCAAAACAAACAAACAGAAATGGAAATGGCTGGAGCCTGATGCGGGGTCCACATCTCTAGCTGGTGTCCTGCTCTGCCTGGCCTCCTTGTCAGATGCACTTTTCGGAGCTGGGGTTGTCCTTGAGATCAGGACGGTGAGGGCGCTTGGCAAACTGTAAAGGGCTGCATAATCCGGAGGGACGACCTAGAGCTGCCTGAAAACCTGCTCCCCCAGCTTGAAGGTCTATTGCAGCCACTTCTGAGCTGACTCTGGGGAAGGTCTTCACTAGTGATTTCCAACTGGGGTACTGTGAGAGGATCTTAGGTGTACCGAAAAATTTTAAAGATCATTAATTAAATATTTTTGAAAGAAGTTCAAAATTCAAGTATATTCTCTTTGCTACTCTTTTTTTTTTTAATCAACATAATTTAAGTGTTGCGCGAGATAAAAAAGGGTTGAAAAACATTGACTTACACTCTTGTGGCGGTCAACCACCAGGCCTGGGTGGCAGAGCCACCTCTCTTGGGGAGCTGCCTCCCCTTCTTTTTTCTTCCTCTCCGCTCCCTCTCTCTCCCTTCCCCCTCCCTCCTTCTCTTTCTCCTGAGTTCTAAGCTTGCCTTTTCCCCAGATGGATCTTTCTTCTTCCAAGTCTGTAGGGAGTGAGACCCCAGAGAGCGGAGCAGTGCCATGAAGGATGGAGAGGCACAGGCTGGGGAGACACAGTCCTGGGGTAGCCCTGGCTGCCAGCACCGTAGCCAGCCCTTCCCCATCCCTTCTCTGGGCTTCTGCTTCCCATTGTCCACTGCTGGCCTTTCCTACTCTGGGCCCCTCAGTTAGGTTAACTGGCCCCCCACCACCACCACCACCACTCTCTTCTGCCCAGGCTGACCCATGCTAGCCCAGGAGCTCAGCCCTCTATGCGTCTCCCAGACCCACAGCAGCCAGAGCTCACTCCTGCTGTCTGGTCTAGGAGCCCGAGCCGCACCTTTCCTCACCTCCCAACAATGAAGTTGGTTACATGTCACATTCATTCTCCAGCTGCCTGTGGTCTCATGTGAGTGGGGATTTGGAGGCATGGAAAGGGCACATGGTGTGTCCAGGCAGAGAGCTGGAGAGAGCCAACAGCAACTGGCTTGTGTGCTCATGGTTTCTGGGGGCCAATTTTTAGCCTGGCTTCCTGAGAGGAGCTGGAAACACAGATGAACCTTCCTGGGCAAAGGCCTTATTCAAGGTCAAGGCCTTTCTCTAAGCAATCAGCCTAGAGACCAGCACAAGCTCTCACCTAGTCCTACGGACTATGGGGCCTTCCCTATAGACAACAGGGGAGATTGGTGGAGCCTCCATGCCAGCTTCGTGCTTAGACTTACAGTCAGAAATGATGGGATATTGACAAAAAAATTCTTGACCACCAATTCAACTACTACAGAGCCTAAGAACAGATGCAAACAAGAAGCAAAGACGCTTCTCCAAGCACATTCATTACTGAGCTATTTGTACTTGAGCGAAATCAGAGATCTAGTTCCCAAGAATAGGAAAGTGGCTATTTACCAAATTGTAAACATGCAATGAAATACTGTGTGACCCATAAAAGTGATGCTGTGGATGTAAATTTATTGACATGAACAAATGGTTAAGTTTTACTAAATAGCACGGATAGCATAAATGTGCACACATACACACAGAGACACAAAAAGCTTGGATGTCTTACAGGAAAATTCTTTTTATTATTTATTTATTTATATTTTGAGACAGTCTCACTCTGTAACCCTGGGTAAAGCGCCATGGCCTCATAGCTCACAGCAACCTCAAACTCTTGGGCTCAAGTGATACTATTGCCTCAGCCTCCCAAGAGGCACCTGCCATAACGCCTGGCTAGTTTCTCCATTTTTAGTAGAAACAGGGTCTCACTCTTGATCAAGCTGGTCTCAAACTCCTGAGCTCAAGCAATCCACCTACCTCAGCCTCCCAAAGTGAGGGAAAAGAAAAAAAAAATTTTTTTTTTGAGATAGTCTCACTATGTTGTATTCGGTAGAGTGCTATGGTGTCATAGCTCACAGCAACCTCAAACTCTTGGGCTTAAGAGATTCTCTTGCCTCAGCCTCCCAAGTAGCTGGGACTACAGGCGCCCACCACAACACCCAGCTATTTTTTGGTTGTAGTTGTCATTGTTATTTGGCAGGCCTGGGCTGAGTTCAAACCCTCCAGCTCCAGTGTATGTGGCTGGCACCCTAGCTACTGAGCTACAGGAGCTGAGCCAAAGTGAGGAAAATTCTTAACAGTGTCTTGGTAGTAGGATTTAGGGAAACTGATGGGATTTTTCCCCTTATTTTTCCTTATCTGTCTATTCTAGTTTTTATTTTTTTAAATATTATTTTATTTATTTTATTTGTTTATCGTATGATTGATTGATAGACAGAGTCTCACTTTATCTCCCACTGGGCTGCAGTAGCTTGATCACAACTCACTATGACCTCAAATTCCTGGGTTCAAGCAATCCTCCTGCCTTAGCCTCCTGAGTAACTAGGACTACAGGCCCACGCCACCATGTCCAGCTACTTTTTTATTTTATTTTATTTTTGAGACGCAGTCTCACTATATCGCCGTTGGTAGAGTGCTATGGCATCACAGCTCGCACTCACAGCAACCTCTCACTCTTGGGGTTAAGTGATTCTCTTGCCTCAGCCTGCCAAGTAGCTGGGACTACAGGCGCCCGCCACAACAACTGGCTATCTTTTTGTTATAGTTGTTTGAACCCGCCAGCCCCAGTGTATGTGGCTGGTGCCCTAACCACTGAGCTATGGGCACCGAGCCCCAGCTACTTTTTTATTTTTACTTTTGTAGAGATAGGATCCTGCCACGTTCCCCAGGCTGGTCTCTAACTCCTGGTCTCAAGAAATCCTTCCAAGTGGTGTGAGCCATCATACATGGCTTAATTTTTCTTTATTGTGTAATTGTTATGTATTTATTATAGAAAAGGAAAACAATTAAAATTTTGCCTTTTATCTTTCTAAAAAAATATAAACCCTTTGACCAGTAATTCCAATTCCAGGAAGTTGTACTCAGAAAATAACAAAATATAAACAACACATATTTTTTCAGAGGGGATAAACGGACACAAGCTAACATTTTTATTATTATGGATTGGTAGAACGAAGAGTGGTGTGGGCATATGCAGGATGCTATGTGGCCACTCAAATGCTGTAGGTGGGCAACTGTTGACTAGGAAAGATGTTAGTGAATGTATGGTTAGAAGAAAAATAACAGGTTTTGGAACATTATGTACTAAATCAGCCCCTCTGACTATAATGGTGTGCCTGGTCCAAAGTCTGGCAGGATACAGACTAAGATATTACTGGTTGCTTCATTTAGAGGAGTTGATCACAGGTGATCTTAATTTTCTCCTTTATACCTTCCTGATTATTTTACAATAAATATGTATTATTACATAATTTTAAATTTAATTTTTTAAGAAGGAAAAATACACAACCCATTCTAAAAGATCAGACAGCAAGAGGTGGGGTGGACCACATACTCCCCTGCAGGCTGGGGGTGGGGCCCCCGAAGCACCTGAGAAGGGATTGGAATTGGGGAGCAGACTGCCCTGTACTGACGTGGAGCCTCGGTGCCTGCGCCAGCTAAGGAAGCCCCCTCCCCGCTCTAAGCCATTCACCCTCTGGAATTAGCTTGCAGAGACTGTTTTAGGAAGCCCGTGGGCGGCTAGAAGCAGCTTGTGAGCAGAGCTGGAGCCGGCAGAGAGCTGTGGAGAGTGAGTGCCCAGAGGAAGACAGGCAGAAAATAAGGGGAAGCCAGCACTCTTTTCCCATTTTTCTTTTTGATTTGATTTTTTTGAAAACAGTTTTTCAGAAAATCCTTGCTTTGGTCCACATGTGTCCTCCTCTGCCTCCCCCACTTCCTCTAGGCCTCCACAGAGAGGCGGAATCTAAAGCTGTGGTGAAGCTGGGGCTGGGGTCTGGTCTCATTGTTTCCATTAACTCACTGTGCAGCATTGCACCACTCACTCGTCCTCTCTGGGCCTCAGTTTCCTTTTCTGTCAAACCGGAGGGGAATGAACTCCAAGCTCTTGTTCCACTTTGAGGCTCTGTGCTTCTGGGATTCTGTCTCAGGAGGGAACAGCTGCACCAGATGTCTCCAAAGCCTCTTTACACCAAGATTCTGAGATTTGTGCTTTGAGATCTTTGCGAGTCTAAATATGCTTGCAAGAAGAGCCTCTGGCTTTGGCAGTTGTAGCTCAGTAATGCAAAGGTATTAAGTTGCTAAGATCCTGGTCCAGGCTCTAGCCAAGTGGCTGCTCACTGTTTAATATCCAAGACTATCTGGCTGAGCCCTGCCTTTGCCAGGGGCTTGGGGCTGTCTTCACCAGTCTGGACACAGAAGCCCACAACCTGGGTCCCCACTAGTGAGGACCAGACTCCAGGTAGCCCCCTGAAGTAGACATGAAAACGATAGCTCATAAATGTTGTGCGTTTACCACATGCTAGGCTGCAATGAGTGAGTGGCCATTTGTCAACCAAGCCCCGGGCCAGAGCAGCAAGCAACAGTCTCCACTTACTGAACACATACCACATGTGGGAACTGGGGGCTGGGCCTGGGGCCTGGGCAATTATTAGATGCCAGAGGTCAGTTACTAAGTTTATGCCCACTTTCCAGATGAGGAATCTGAGGCTCAGTGGCTTGCCAAGGTCATAGACCTGGAAGGTGGCAGAGCTGAAATCTACCCAACTGGCTCCAGAGTGCTGCTGAGCTGCTGTGCCACCTCCCTGCAGACCTGGCCCTACCGAGCCCCAGTGGGCAGGACCAGCCATGGAAAAGCAGGCAATGCAAATGGGTAATCAGGGCTTCCAGAACAAGGAGCTGACCCAGCCAGGGTAGCTGGGCAGGGGGTTGGGCTTGGTTCACAAGGAGTGGGGCTAAGTTCTTGCCTGTGTGCACGTGCGGGTGCGTGTGTCTCTGTGTGGGTGTCTCTGCACGATGCATGCATCTTGTGTGTGAGTGGTTTGGATGTGGGTGCTGGTTGTGTCTGTCTATACGTGTGCAGCCGTGTTTCTCCTGGAGCGCATCAGAGAACAGACTGAGAATGAGCTCTGTGGAGCCCACGAGAGGAGGGCAGGTGCAGAAGAGCTCCACTGCATGCTCTCTCCTGCTCTCCTCAGAGTTCATGGCTGTGGGCCACTAAAAAGCTCAATCTACAGACTCTATCTCCTATGCCCACCTGGCACTAGACCCACCACCCAGGACCACTGCAGGAACCTCTTGGGCCAGATTGGGGTTCCACATCAGCCCTGGCCTTGATCCATGGAAGACTGGTGAAGCTCCTGCAAAGCTGAGTTCAGAGTCCTGGGTTCTGGGCCCAGCAGTGTGTTCACAAGTAACTTGCCTTCAGCCTTGGGATTCCCCTCTCCTCTGCCCTGCATCAGGCCTGCTCGTGTCTGTGTCGGTCATAGGGGGTGGCTTGAGTAGAAAGTCCTAGAAAGGAGACTCATGGAAGTGGAAGAGAGCTTAGCTAAACTACTCTCCAAGTGGACATCTGTTAGCCACATAAGCCTCTGGGTTTGACTTGCATACCTCTGGGAACAGCAAACTGCTCCCAAGGAGCCCACTCCATTCTAGGCAGCTTTGACTTGTAAGCTCTACCCAGGGCTAAGGTTTTAGATCTGCCTCTTGTGGTTTCACCCTACTGGTCTCGTCTTCCCTCTGGGGCCATGAGTCTAATCTTGATCATTCCTGCTGAGATTTGTGGGGTTATAGTACAAAGTTTTGCAGGGGCCCTCAGGCCAAAAAGCTGCTTCTGTGGCCAGCTGAGGTGTTAAAGACCCTTAAAGACATGCTGAGCTGGGGCGGCGCCTGTGGCTCAGTCAGTAGGGTGCCGGCCCCATATACCGAGGGTGGCAGGTTCAAACCCGGCCCCGGCCAAACTGCAACCAAAAAAATAGCCGGGCGTTGTGGTGCACGCCTGTAGTCCCAGCTACTTGGGAGGCTGAGGCAAGAGAATTGCTTAAGCCCAGGAGTTGGAGGTTGCTGTGAGCTGTGTGAGGCCACGGCACTCTACCGAGGGCCATAAAGTGAGACTCTGTCTCTACAAAAAAAAAAAAAAAAAAAAGACATGCTGAGCTGAACACACATGGGAAGGCTGAGGTAGGACCTCCCAGCAGAGGGCCAATCTCACGGCTGGGCAGATGGGAGTCCCCATTCCTGCCAGGCCAAGGATATTGGGTGGGGCAGCTAATGCCTGAGGGTCTTGGGGAAGCTTGGAGGTGGCTGCCCTGCCCAGGCCCAGATCAGAGTTTGAGGGACAATTCCCAGCAGAGTCAGGAGTGGCCACCTGGTGATGTGGGACCTGGAGAGAAGGGTGGGTATGCATGACAGACAGAAGGGGGAGGGGTGTGACTCCCTCCAGAGCACAGGCCTGCCACCAGGATGAACGATGATGTGTGCCAAGAACTAGGACACAGAGGGGCTTGATAAGAACAGCTTAGGATATTATTTACTCACCCACACACTCATTCACTCATTTTCCTTTGTGCCGGCCAAAGGCTGAGAGCTGGAGACCAGAGAGGAAGGCCCCCACCTTCCCTTGCCTTCCCCAGAGGACCAGGCAAGTAGGGGAGCCAGACACAGCCCCAGTTGTGCCATCATAAGTCAGCACTTGCCCGGCACACAGCCTAGCCCAGGTACATTGCATACTAGGGGTGCAGGTATCTCCAGCTCAGTCCCCTGCTTTTGGAGGTGGGAAGTATGCCACCCCCATCCCTCAGGGTCTGGGCACTATGCTTTTACAGGGGCCAATGACTCTGCTTAACAGAGGAGAAAACTGAGCTTGAGAGGCACCAAAGGACTTGTCCAAGGGGGTGCAGCAGGGGCAAGACTCCCAACATGGCTGCAGAGCTGCTGGTTCTAGATGAGCAACACATACAAGCGTTTCAGGCCCTGTGTGCAGCTCTGGGGCTCAGGGCAGGCTAAGGGAGGCCACCCAGCAGCCTCATCCCCACAAGTCCATACTTTGGGCTGGAGAGAATGGGCGACAGCAGCCCTGGCCTGATAGCATGGCCTCCAACCCTGGCATTAACATGCTGGGTCACCTTAGATAAAGCTGTTGCCCTCTCTGTCTCCCCCTACTCTAAGACAAGGGCACTGGATTTGGATCAGAAAAGACAAATTGGTCTTTTCTTAGGTGCAGGGACAGGAGTGCAGTGCGCATGCCAAGATGCACCCTGCCAGGTCAGGGAATGATGAGAGCCTTCTTCCATGGATGTCCTATGAGACCTGGAGTGGCCAGCCTCCTCAAGTGTCCCTGGGGGCCACCACCTGTGCTGGCTATTGTGCTCTTGGGCCCATCTTCATAGTCACATAGTCTCGCCACCACCCAGGTGCCCATCACCTCCCCCGCTATTCTGACAGGCGACCATGTGGTGCTCATTGTGGATGGAATAAGAATGGAGTTTCCAAATGGAGGCACAAAGGACTGCATTCTAGGTGAAGTGCAGGTGTCCTCCCCTGGCCTTTCTGGCCCTAGGCTGAGGCCGGGACATATAGGGAAGAAATGAAAATAAGCACTGTCTCTGGCACCAGGCATCTCACATTCCATACAGAATTCTTCTCCGGAGAGCTGGCTACTACCCTGATTTTACAGATGAAGACACTGAGTCTCAGAGGGATTTGGTAACTTCCTTAATATTATCATTATCATGGGCAAGGCTGGGATCTGTCATCTCCCAGAATCCAGGTGTCTCCTCTACTTAGCCAAAATGGCCATCCACAGGTAATGTGTGCTCAGAAGGCCACACCTATGGGAAAGATCCAGGATCTAGTCCCAGCAGCTCTTTTAATGGGTTAGTGTGGGACACGGAGCCATTACACTGCCTCACTCAGTCTGGATGCCTTTCCCTGTAAAACTGGATAAGGCTGCTCTGCTCCCTTGGCACCCCCCACAATCCCCCACCCTGCCCTGCTTCTGCTGCTGGCTGGCCTCTGAGTCACGTTCAGGAATGAAGGAGTGCGGAGCAGGGTGGGTTTGGGGTCCTGCTCACATCTAGGCAGGTCAGTTTTCCTGCCAGGGATGGACAGAGAGTCTCATGGGTTAGTACATTTTCCTCCAGCCACAGAAAGAATATAGTAAAGTAGAAAAGTTGCAATCCACTGGCTTGCAAATGTGGTTTTGGTTGGCTTGCACAGTGGGTTTTTTTTCCCCATCTAAATTTGTTGCCAACATTTAAAAATAGAGATATTTCACATAAAAATCCAAATTTCCGGCTTCTCTGGAAAAACTGGAAGCTCTGACAAGTCTGCAGGGAATTGGCCACCCTGGCTGAGCTGGGGAGCAGAGGCACGCTCTCTCCCAGTCCTCACAGGGCCTTTCTGACCCAGCTGACTTCGGATTTTGCCTTCCTTGGTGAAGGGCTTGGACTTCAGGCTCTGGAATCAGGCCGACCTAGGTTAGTCCAAGTGTGTGTTTCGATCACAGTGTGACCACTGGAAAGGTCCATAACTTCTCAGGGTCCGTTTCCTCTCTGGTGAGATGGGGTTTCTCATAGTTCCTACTGCACATGGATGCTTCAAGGCTGAAGATGATGAATGTACATAAAGCTCCTGCTCCTGTTCGGCTGGTTGCATGACACATGGCATGTGCTCAGTGACACCTGCCACGGTCTCAACTACCATCCCTTCCCTACAGGGGCTGTCAGGTCAGGAGCAGCAGCAACAGTAGCTCTCAATGCCCTTCCCACCCCCACTCTGGCCCAGCCTGGAGCCTCTGTGGGCTGTGCACACTCTCATGTGGCAGTGGCGATCCTGTCCAGGTAATGCATCAAAACCAACAGATCAATAACCACTAAGCACTCCATGCCATCGCAGAGGCCCATGGTTCAGTCCAAGCTGCTGGCCGGTGAGTTCAAGCTCTTTTTCCCTTTAGGCAGGAAACAAGTCACCAAGTGACCTTGGACCAGTTCTTTTCCCCCCTGGGATTTTGGTTTCACCAACTGTAGGAGAAGATCGTGATCCTAAAGTCCCTTTCAACACTGACATCTTAGGAATTTTGCAGATGGGCAGGCAATGAAGCCTCAAAATGCAGGAGTGAATTAGTTAGGATTAGTTTGTCTGTAGTAGTAGAAACCTGCCACAAAGGGGCTTAAATCAAAAGGTACTGTATTGGCTCACGGAAGATGAATCCTGAGGATTGTGAGGTGCAGGCAGGGGTGGATCCAGATGCTCCAGTGATTTGTGTTGACACTCTCATCTCTCAGCTCAGCTTCCTTCTCTCTTGGCCTCATCCTCATCCTGGTTATGGGAACTTGTGATAGGGATGATGAGCCCCATCAGGTCCAGCTGAGAGCTCTCTAGTGCCATAACTCTGAAAGCAGGCAGGGTCTTTCTGTACCTTCTCGAAGCATCATCCCAGGGAAGATGCCAATTGGCCTAACTGGAATTGTGCATCTGTCCCTGTGGGTGGAATGATGGGGTGAGGTGCTGTGGTTGGCAGTCCCACCAAGGATGGCAGAGAGCAGAAAAAGTCTTCCTCAAAGCAAAGAAGGCCTGACATCAAAGAGAAGTGAACAGAAACAGACTGTGCGGTGTAAATGACAGTGACCACTGGCCATTCTAAGGAACTTTATTGCATGGACAGAAAGAAGGGGGAACCTTCCAATCAATAAAGTATTTGTGTTCATTATGGTCTAAGCAAGGGGAGTAAAGGATCATAGCAAATGATTCCAACTCCTGAGAAAAACACTGCACACCACCAGACTGTGATACCAAGAGCCAGCTGTGCATGTGGTTCTGGCTGTCAATGCTATGAGGGGGTCAGGACAGCCTGTGAGAAGCCCATGTGGCAAAGGAAAGGATGAGGATGGAGGTGTGGGGCAATGTGTTAAGACTCAAAATGTGGAGAGGAGCTGGCATTGTAGTGGGCGCCTGTAGTCCCAGCTATTGAGGAGGCTGAGGCAAGAGGCTAAGGCCTTGAGCCCAAGAGTTTGAGGTTGTTGTGAGCCATGAAGCCACAGCACTCTACCCAAGGCATAGAGTCAGATTCTGTCTCAGAGAAATAAAATAGAGGGTCTTTATCTAACAAATGCAATCAATGTGACCTGGTTCTTTGTACCCTCAATGATTTCCCAACAATAACAAAAAATACATAAAATAAAATAAAAGTGGAGAGGAACAATTGAGAACAGGTGAGAAGCATGAGAGGCAGCAACGGGGCTGAGGAAACATGATTTTGACTATGGCAAGATACAAGATAAAGAAGACTAACACTGGGAAAAACTAGAACAAAATATAGGTTGATATGTATTTCATCTTGAGACAGGAATGGACTTTTTAGCATTAAAGTAATAGAAAAAAATAAAAAAGAAAAAGCTTGACATGTGTGACACATACAAAAATAAAGCACACATTTCAAAATCATAACGTTAAAGGCAAACGACAGACTGGGGGGAGAATTTACGGTATTAAGATATTTGTGAGAAGACAAAGTCATATTTTCAAAAAAAAAAAATGAGGACCCCCCCAAACAAAAAATGGACAAAGGGACATGAATAGACAATTTCTGAAAGGGAGATGAACAACGGCACAGGCTTCTTCATTCAGAGAGACACCCCCATACCCCCATTCCTTTCCCTTCTTTCAGGCTGCTGTGCTTTACTTGGAATAAAAGTATGTCACTTATTGATCCACAAGGGCACGTGGCTGAAGCAAAGGCCTATCCAGAGGATGGCTGGTCATTGAACAGCCCTTCAGAGGCCTCACTGCTGGCAGCATCTTTCTCTAAAGCAAATGCTTTCTGCTAAACTCAATAGCGATTCTGGCAGTACAGGGCTGGGTAAGAGGCCTCCACTCGGGTGCATGGTAGACGGAGCAACTGCTCTGTAGTCCCAGTGGTCCCAAGAGGTCCTCCTTCCGGACCTGAGCTCCTCCCCTTCCTCCTATTTGCAAGCAATCTCACACCCAGGGGTCATCTTACCCAAGCCAGGTTGGTCCTGCATTCTCGCAGGCCAGATATAGATACAAAGGGTCTGGGTCAAAACCTTAGCAATCTGTCACAACTGGAGAGGTCAGTGGGGCCTGCCTGCCATTTATCCAAGTGACTGACACCGCCAATTGTCAGACTACAGGCTTGGATCCACTGGTAATTATCATGGATTATATAACTGTCCTTATTAAAGGAGTGCTACATAGTGGTGAGGGCAGGGCCGGACTCAGACGGGCATGGGCTCAAATTCCGGCTCTCAGGCTTACTAGCCTGTGTTTTGGGGGAAGATCTTTCATCCCTCTGAGCCTTCGTAAGACTTTTCTTGGAGAGCTGGTGCTCCAGTCTGAATAAGATAAGGAACGGGCTTGGGTTGACACAGTGTCCCACAGTGAGGAGGGAGGCCCCAGCACACCACAGCTCAGACTAGTCACCACTGACTCCATGAAAATCCCATGGAGGAAGTGGGTGTGTGAATGGGTCCTGACCAGGAACCAATGGCACCAACTGAGGCTCCACACGCCCTAGACTCCCTGTCAGTCATATGCTCCCTTGAACATCAAGTGGGGGCCTCTTCATGCCCACAGTGGCTCCCGTGTAGGGTGTTCTGACAGAGCAACCACCATTCAGGGGGCCTGACATGTCCCCTGCTTCTGACAGAGCACTTCAAGTCTGCACTGCTGCTGCTTCACCCGCAGCCTGTGACAGCCTCCCAGCACCCCAGCACTGCCTCACCTCCTAGAATATACTGTGGACACCTGAGAACAGTCAACAGATCCCATGATGGGGGACTGCTATTGGGGGTGGGAGGACCCAATGAGTCTGTATTCTGCTCAGATTCTGTGACCTCAGAGAAGTAGGGCAGTCAGGCTAGAAGAGCCCTTCAAAGACATCCAGTCCACCCCTCATCCAAACCATGAATACAGTGCAGTGTGTACCCCTGACACCACTGGGATCTGAGACACTGCCACCTCTCACCAGGATTGCTGCCCTGCTCCTCCTCCCTGGTTTTCCTGTGACCTCACCATCCTTGGGAGTCTACATCCAACATAGCAGCTAGTGATCATGTTAAAACAGAAGTCAGATCATGTCACCCTCTGCCTAAAACCCCCGAATGGACCCCCATTTCACTGCATAAATGCAAAGTTCATGCAATAACCCATAAGCCTGGGACAACCTGGTTCCACTGTGATCTGACTTCCTCTTCCACTACTCTCAGCCTTGATCACTCCACTGTCACAAGGCTGACTCCAAGTGTTCCTCCACAACAGACATACTCCTGCCCCAGGGCCCTTGCATTCACTGTTCTGCCTGGAATACTCTTCCTCTAGATCCCCACATGGCTCACTTGCTCACCTCCTTCAGATCTTTGCCTAAATGTCCCTCATTTAAATTACACTGTCTCCCCTCACCCTTCTAGGACTCTAAATTTCCCTTATCCTGCTCTATTTTTTTTTTTTTCTAGAGCATTTCTCATATAACATACTCTGTAGCCACATGCTTCCCGAGTGGCTCCCCTGCTAAAACATAAGCTCACAGGGCAAGGGGATGGCACATGGCTGCAGTAGGCACGGGGGCTGACTTCTACCTCCCTGCACCTTCTTGATAGGTCTCCGTTCTGCACTGTCAAATATGCACAGACCACCTCCTTCAGGACAGCTTCTCGCCTTGCCACGCTTTGGTGAAGGTCCCGCTTTTTTTGTTTTAAACTGAAATCAGGCCAATTAATAAAGGTATGATGTTTCTCTCTACTGCTTCTCATTTAGAAATGAGACCTGAGCCAGGTGAACATTTTTAGAGGTAGACAGAAGAAAAATGGAAAAATTTGGGGAGGGAAGAAGCAAGACAAAGATTCAAGGAAGAGGGACCTGTTGAATTTCTTCTGGCAGGCATCAGACGCAGTGCCATTCCACTGGTGCCTTCCTCCCACCGAGACAGCTCGACACCCTCAGAATCTCTGTTTTTCAGAGAAATCAAGTGAGTCTACACATGCGAGTACCAGATCAAGGACTCATGACAGTAGGCCTGGCAGGCAGGGGGAAGGGATGAATGACAGATCGAAGACCATGTGTCCCCTGCCTCCCCCCAGGTCCCCCAGCAGTGAGCAGCTGACATTATTTCCACATGTCAGCAGGGAGGCCGGTCCATAGCAGGAGCACAGAATTGGGGGAGAACAAAGCAGGCAGCACCAGAAACGTTGGATGCTCTGAAGACAGAAGGGTCTAAAAGAAACAAAGCCTGCCTGGGCTAGATAGAGTGAATCTAAGGTGAGGAAGTGCTGTCCATGGTCAGCAGGGAACTGAAAGGAAAAGCATCTTCTGCAGAATTGCAGCACCAAATGGGCTCCTGGGATTACCGGGTAGCTCAGGGTAACATCTCCATGCAGTTAGTTTTGCTTTAAATCTAGCAGATATGACTCAGGGTTGGCTTTGACCATGGCATTCACTCTGCATTTCCAGGCCCCATTTTAGCAGGGTATAGGAACTTGGTCAAGCCAAAGTCTGATTAGCTGGAGAGAACAGCCAGCATGTCATTGGTGCCCTGGGAATATTAAATAATGTTTATAAGGGGATAATGGTGGGGAAATGATTACCAACGCTAAGAGGCAATCAACAGCGGGGAACTCCTCCACTGCTCAAGTGGTGAGAAATTCGACGGAATGAGCAGCGAAGGTTTGTCTTGGGGACAGCAGAAGGCGTTGGGAAGTTGCTACCTCTGCTGATTCTGTTAATAGGATGAACCAGCCTTGCAAATAAGAGCCAGACCCCAGGAGGCCTGCATTCGAGGGGATTTTAAAATCAGGCCAGGCCAGGCCAATAGTTTCACTTTTAGATGTGTTAGAACTGAAAGGAAGCTTAGAGATCACCAGTACCACTAGTTCTGTTTTGAAGGCCTCTGCCTTCCAAAAATACTGCAAATATTAAGTAATAATTAATCTGTTTTCACATTTTTTATTCATCAAAGATACAAGAGGACTGCCAGATGGAAAAAGCGGGAGAACACCTAAAGTTGATGTCACTGCAGCCCCAACAAGTATTTTTTTTTTTTTAAATCAGCTTAGCTGTATTATCCTGTATAAATGCATGATTTCCCTTTTGAAAAAACTTAAAACATCCTAAGGGTCAATGTTATAAGTACCTGCAGGAGCCTGCAGAATCTTTATCAGAAACCCTGAATCCAAGCCAACCCTCTTTAAGCAAATAGCTGAGGCTCAGAAAATGTAAGCAGTTAGCTCAAGGTCACACAGCTGGCTGTCAGCAGGCCCAAGACTAGAGCTGGGGTGCAGGGTGGAGGGCAGCACAGGAACAAATCAGAGCCGTGAACACAGCACACCAACTAGGCACTGGATACCAAAGGGCATGGGCTGGACCCTTCTCCTCAGTATTCACTGGCTATGTGACCTTGGCAAAATGATTTAAGCTCTCTGGGCCCATTTTATTATCAGTGGGGGATAACTAGTACTTACCACATATTGTTGTGAGGATTAAGTGAAAGAACAGAACAGAGCGCTCAGTAATGTGTGTTGTCTGGGTGGATGGGGATACCAACAAGCTTGGGGGAACAAGGTTACATGATCCAACTTCTAGGTGCTGCCCTAACAATGCCAATAGCAGACAAATCCTGTCCCAATGAAGCACTAGGTACTAATTGAAATACTATTATTGGGCGGCGCCTGTGGCTCAAGGAGTAGGGCGCCAGTCCCATATGCCGGAGGTGGTGGGTTCAAACCCAGCCCCGGCCAAAAAACCACAAAAAAAAAAAAAAAAAAATTCATGAAATACTATTATTTCCAGGTAACATTACTTGAAACTGAGTATGCCTCAGATCCCAGGCCCCATTCAGATTCACTGCCTCTGAATCCCTGTAGGGTGGGATTTGGGAATCTGCACTTTTAGAAATTACTGAGATTATCATTTACATACCATGAAATCCACCACTTTAAAATATTCACATAGCCAGGTGCAGTGGCTCATGCCTGTAATCCTAGTGCTCTGGGAGGCTAAGGTGGGTAGATTGCTTGACTCAGGATTTCAGGACTAGCCTGAGCAACAGTGAAACCCCGTCTCTACTAAAAACAGAAAAAATTAGCTGGGTGTTGTGGTGGGTGCCTCTAGTCACAGCTATTTGGGAAGCTGAGGCAAGAGGATATCTTGAGTCCAAAAGTTTGAGGTTACTGTGAGCTATGACACCATGGCACTCTAACCAGGGCAACAGAGTGAGACTCTGTCTCAAAAGAAAAAAAAGTGTACAGTGTCACAGCGTTTTTAGTATATTCATAAGGTTGTACAACCATCACCACCATCTGATTCCAGGGCATTTTTATCAGCCTCAAAAGAAACCCTGGACCCATTAGCAGTCAGTCCCCATTCCACACCCTCTCGTCCTCTGACAAACCCCGATCTACTTTGCCTCTCTATGGATTTGCCTACAGTGACATGTCACCAGAATGGAATGATATAAAAGGTGGCATCTGTGTCAAGCTTCTTTCACTTAGCACAGTGTTAAGGTTCATCCACGTTGTAGCATATATCAGGACTTCATTCCTTTGGAATCTGCAGTTTTAACAAGCTCTCCCAGTTGGTTTTAGTGAGTGGGCTTTTGGAGAAAAAGAAGAAAAAATTCATATAAGGTGAAATTTCAGGTTATTACTAAGACATAGGACTTCCTTCTTCCAAGGACTACAGAGGATGGGCGGGGTCTCCTGTGCACTCTGTAGGGAGATAAGGGTCTACAGACAGTGGCTTGGTAGATGAACTGCAAGAAATTCACATAAGGGGATTTAACACAAAGACTTTAATGTACATTATGGTCTTGGAAAAACATCTCCAAAGAAATAAGTGGAACCAAGTTTAGCCAGATTCTCGTTCAAAAACCTGGTGTAAGCCCCAGCCTTGGAAAAGGATAGCACGGGGGCTCTGATCATAGTACAACAGTTTGAGGTGTGGGAGGCAAGGCCTGTGTACCTGCCTAGAGACAGAACTTTGCCCACACAGCATGATGGGCATGCCCTCAGGACTCCCAGGAAACCAGCGCCATTTCTCTGATGACTGACAGCTCCACTGCAGGCTGGGAGGATTTAGACTGACCAGGTCATCTCCAGTGCTCGAAAGAAAAGGCACAAAACTTCAACAGGGCCAAGACTCTTTCCTTCTGCTGTTGACTCTCCAAGTCATCAGAAATAGTCATGGTGCCTCTGGTTAGGAAGGCTATATAGGAGGATTGCCAAGTTCCACTTATGGGCCTGAGGCCTCAGAATGAAACAGGTAGAAGATGACAGCACTAGCAAGGGCCCTGAGGCCAAGGGTCACACCAATCTTGGGAGATTACCCACTGGGGTCTCTGGACAGAATGAGATTTAAATGGAAAAAGCTAAAGCTGACCACTTGCAAGACTGAATCTAACCGTCCTTATTACCCTCTTCCCAAAGTGGGTCCCTGGAGAAGTCACAGGCCCAGGTTTTCTATGATGAACCCCCATTACACAGGGGCAGGCAGAAATTCTGGCTAATTCCATTACCCTCCATTTTACTTCGAAGAAGTCTCCGACTGAATCTCAACCCCCCAGGGCAGCCCAGTTTTCAAACTATCCTATGGAATAAGCAATCAGTTTTCTTAAACTTCTGATTCAAATTCTCATCCAGAAGGAAGTTGGTTGCTGTTCCTTCTGGAAGAGCCCATCTGAAATTCAGTCAGGTTAGCAAGGCTGACGGGGAACTCACAAATGTGCCTTCAGGATGGAACAGCCTCTTTGGCAATGAAGAAACTTATTTATTGGTGGAGGGAATCCTGGCTCCAGTTTCACAGAGCCTAGTGAGACTGCTTCCCTGGAAGGTCCCAGGATAGGAAGGAGAAAATGGAGGGCCAGGGATGCATTTGGGAAGGGGCCTCTCACGCCTGAGAGTATTCCAGAGTTAGCCAGTCTCGATGCCCTCAGGGAGCTCCACCACCACTGGAGCACAGTCCTCAGGCTCCGCAGCAAAGTCCCACCGGAACTTCTTGGTTAGGTGAGCTTGAAATTTTTCAGCTTTCTTCCTCAGGGTGGCATCCACGGCAAAGCTGCAGGCAGAGGAAAAGAAAACCTACAGAGAACAGAGAATAAGTCACTCCTGAGGACACAGAGGGGAAAGAAAGTGGTGGAAATTTCCCTATGGTGTTCATCTCTCTGGGAAGAGTGGATCAGCTGCTGCTGGCACAGGTCCAGGACAACTGCTATGCTCCCCCCAAACACAAAAATAAACCCAGCTGAGATGCTGGGGCAGGAACAGGATGGAAAATTACTATCCCAGGCAGAGATGTCCCACTGAGAGGAAGGCCAGGGGATCTACTAGGCACCTGGGCAGTAACTTGGAGGAAGAGGTACAGAGAAAGGCTTGGAGGGCATGTAAGCCTTTGGGTCCCATAAAGTCCCAGGCCTATGCCAACAAGACTTGAATTGTTGCTCTATTCTAAATGGGCCATAAGCTGCCAGTTTGAGGCTTCTATCTTCTTAAAAGCTGTCTTTGAATTTTTTTTTCTTTTTGAGAAAAAAAGAGTAGAGTGGGTAGAGTGCCATGGTGTCATAGCTCAAAGCTATCTCAAACTCTTGGGCTCAAGCGATCCTGTTGCTTCAGCCTCCCACACATGCCCACCACAACACCCATCTAGTTTTTCTATTTTTAGTAGAGATGGGGGTCTTGCTCTTCCTCTTGCTCAGGCTGGTCTGGAACCGTGAGCTCAGGCATTCTATCCGCGTTGGCCTCCCACAGTGCTAAGATTCCAGGCGTGAGCCACCATGCCCAGCTGATTTTTTAAATTGTGGTAAAATACACAGTCTCTGACTTCCTACGGCATGAAGTGATATGCATTCAGTAGAAATCATACTTGAAGTACCCATACAATCGTTTTTCACTTTTAGTACAGTATTCTACAAATTACATGAGATTCAACACTTTATCATAGAATAGGCATTGTGTTAGATAATTTTGCCCAACTCTAGGCTAGTTTAAGCATTCCAAACCAAATAGAACCATTCTATTATTCACATTTAAAGTAGGCTAAGCTAAGGTACAATGTTTGGTAGGTTAGATCTACTAAACATACTTTTGACTTAGGGTATAGTGGTTTATCGAGAAGTAATGCTATCATAAGTTGAGAAGCATCTGTATAGAACATAAAATCTGCCATTTCAAGCATTTTTTTTCATTTTCTTTTTTTTTTAATTTTTCATGTAAGAAGGAAACATTTTCATTTTTTAAACTGTGGTATATTTACCATTTTTAAGTTTACAGTTGAGTAGCATTAAGTATATTCACACTGTTGTATAAACATCACCACCACTCATCTCCAGACCTGCTTCATTTTTTCCCAGTAACTTCCTCCCGCCAGCCCCTGGCAACCAATATTCTACTGTTCTCTATGAATTTGAGTACCTCTTATAAGCAGAATCACTTAGCATTTGTCCTTTTGTGACTGGCTTATTTCACTAAGCATAATGTCTTCGAGGTTCATCCATGTTGTAGTGTAAGTCAGGATTTCCTTCCTTTTTAAGGCTGAATAATATTCTATTATTCAAATTTTGTTTGTCCATTCATCTGTCACTGGCCATCTGAGTTTTCTCTACCACTGGCTAGTGGATAATGCTGCTATGAACACAGGTATACATATATCTCTTAGGGTCTATGCTTTCAACTCTTTTTTTTTTTTGCAGTTTTTGGCCGGGGCCAGCTTTGAACCCGCCACCTATGGTATATGGGGCCAATGCCCTCCTCCTTTGAGCCACAGGCGCTGCCCTGCTTTCAGCTCTTTTGAGACCCAGAAGTGAAACTGCTGGATCATATGGTAATTCTATTTAAATTCTGATAAACTGTGAACTGTGTATGTATGCATGTTTAAAATGATAGCCATTCTAATGGGTGGAAGGTGGTCTCTCACTGTAGCTTTCATTTGCATTTCTCTAATGATTAGTGATGTTGGATACCTTGTCATTTGCTTACTGGTCCATTTGTATTTCTTTTTTAGTGAAATATTTATTCAAGGCCTTTGCCCATTTTTTAATTTTTGTTGAGTTTTAGGTGTTTTTTATATATTCTAGATATTAATCCCTTATTTTGATGTTCTCATGAATTGTTTCATTTAATACAAACAGGGGCAGGGGGGCAGAACAGCAATTTTCTCCACATCCCAAACCCATTCCAAATTGTCCTGGGTCCCAATCCCTTCCTAAGAACAACAACAAACCCACTATTTCTTCTTACACTGTTTAAGCCTGGAGTTTTGTTTTGTTTTTTAAGAGACAGGGTCTCTCACTCAGTCACCAGGCTGGGGAGTGCAGTGGGTGATCACAACTCACTACAGCCAGTCTCAAACTCCTGGGCTCAAGCAATCCTCCCACCTCAGCCTCCTGAGTAGCTGGTGCACCACACCTGTTTTGTTTTTGTTTTGGAGATGGAGGCAAGGTCTGGCTTTGTTGCTCAGGCTGATCAAGAATATTTTACTATTTCAGTTGCACAGAGTATCAACTGGATCTTTACAACACCCTGAGAAGACACAGTTCCTATTTTAAGGAAAATGGAAGCTGAGAGGAGTTAAATGACTGAATCAAAATCATCCAGAAAGATATGTTTCTTTCTCAGTTTCCTATCTGCTACCCTGCAGGACCACTCCAGACACACAGGAGTACAGAAGAAGCCCTTTGACATCACCCTCGTGCCACAGCTGGCCCTCAGCCCACATGGGAAGATTCTAGGCTCCAGGAGACGTGACCTGACAAAGGCAACAGGTATCCTCTGCAGCTGAGTCTAGGGATGATACTTCTCCCATCCATTTCTCCATCATCTTCCTATTAGCAGGAATGCTGCTCACTTTTAGAGGTCTTTGGAGCCATTCTCCTGGAGGCAGAAGTGAAAGCGGCAGATACAGAACCTGACTTCATTAACTTGGGAAATGACTAAATACAGGAGTGGGAAGCACAGCCACAACAAAATGCCGGATCAATAACTAATTAGAGGGGCTTGTGTGATCGTGGTGGTAAGAGGGCAGTGGGGAAGCCAGGGGCCAGCCTGTCTGGAGGCAGCTAATGGAGCACAGCTGAACTTGGAGGAGGAGGCTTGTATGGGCAGCAGAGAAGCCTTCTTTCTAACAGCGTTAGCTCCAGAGGCCCTGTGTACTTATGAGTCCTTCCCTGAAGGTTGTGGGGAGCCTCCTGGGCTGAACTGCCAGAAGCCCCTTCTTGTTGGTGGCGCCTGTGGCTCAAAGGAGTAAGGTGCCAGCCCCATATGGCGGAGGTGGTGGGTTCAAACCCAGCCCTGGCCAAAAAAAAAAAGAAAAAAAAAGCCCCTTCTTGTTCCCCCTTCCTTACACAGTAAATTATACTACTGTCTCCACAGCGCTTCCTCTCCAGTCATGAGGTAGCTGCACAAACATGTACTCCTGTTTCTTGTGCGCCTCTACAAAGGCACACATGCTTTTCCCTGGGCTATTAACACCCTTCCACCTCCTGCCTTCTCTTCTCCTTTACTTAGCAGATTTTTACTGACGGCTCAAGCTCAGCTCTATCTCCTCTTTTTAGGATGTCTTCCCAGACAAGGATGAACAGGTGTGCTCCCCCAGCACACAGGATTACCTTGATCACGACCTTAATCTCAGTAAGGTAATAGGCCATTTACTGTTGATTCTCACCCAAGAGACAAAGAGCAACTCCAAAGCAGTGACCCTTCTGTTTTTGCCTTCCATGCTCTTGGCACAGTGACACATCAGACAAATGTTTAATGAACATAAGAATGATGACCACAGGTTGAACTTCTGATTCATTTTCATATAGTACCTGGGACCAAATTAATTGCTCAATAATTGCTGAAAATAAGAGACTCCTCCTAGGAAGGAGGTGGTTTATTTACCAGGCCCCTGAACACTGCCAGCTCACAAGTCATCTCCTTGTGACAAGCTGAAATGAACCATTCCAACTCTGTTCCCTGGGCACTGTGTCTGAGCCTCCCTTATGACATTTCTCATGCCTTGCTTACATCACAGTGATCTGAGCCCTATAAATGTAGGGAATGAATCCTAATTATCAAAGTGTCCCAAACAGCTATCACCCAGGGCCTGGCACAGACGTAAGGCCCATAGGTGCTCACTGAATAACAAGAATGAGGCACAGGGATCAACCTGCACTTGGCAATGGCCAGCAGTGAGAAGCTGGAACAAGCTGGGCTCATGCTCGTCACCATCCTCCCCACCCACCTGTCAAGCACTACCTGGGAGTAAAATCAATTAGAGAGGCAGGTACAAAAGAAGCCTCCAGGCTGAAAAACAAGGCTTCTAATTTGAAAAGTGCCTTGTCATTTTAAAAGAATTCACCATTTATTCTTTACCACAAATCTGAGAGGTAGGAGGACAGGAAACTACTATTTCTACTGTACAGAGAGAGACACTAGGGTGCTGCAACATGTAGTGATAAGTGATAAGCAAGAGCCAATCCAAGCCTGGGTATCTCAATTTAATCCTTCTTCCCTACCAAGACCTGCTTTGTCTTGATAGAGGCTTAGTACATCCTTGATATTTATTCTCCAGTACTGCCCGGTGGGAAACCAAAGAGCTTTTGGAACTATCCCTCTGTAGCCTCTAGGCCCCAGGGCACAGACTGACTTCTTTATTAATAAATCAACTTTATTGGGGTATAATTTATGCACAAATTCATCTATTTTAAATGTTTGATTCATTTGAACAAATGTATATGTTATCTATATACCCATGCAACTACCATGGGTGTTTTCTTTTGGTATCCAGTTCTGAGTTTAAAGGTCCAGATCTTTGTGTAACCACCACCACACTCAGGACCTTGAACAGTTCTGTCATTCATCACTCCAAAAAACTCCCTGGTACTGCCCCAAAGCAAACGCCCCTCATTCCCAAGCCCTGGCATCCACTGATTTTTTTTTTTTTTTTTTTTTTTTTGTTTTTGTTTTTGTTTTTGTTTTTTTTTTTTTTTTTTTTGTAGAGACAGAGTCTCACTTTATGGCCCTCGGTAGAGTGCCGTGGCCTCACACAGCTCACAGCAACCTCCAACTCCTGGGCTTAAGCGATTCTCTTGCCTCAGCCTCCCGAGTAGCCGGGACTACAGGCGCCCGCCACAACGCCCGGCCATTTTTTGGTTGCAGTTTGGCCAGGGCCGGGTTTGAACCCGTCACCCTTGGTATATGGGGCCGGCGCCCTACCGACTGAGCCACAGGCGCCGCCCATCCACTGATTTTTTGACCCTAGTTTCACAAACTTGATTTTTTTTCTCTGCCCTAAATGATCTGCAGGAAACAAACTTGATATTTTAAAAAACTCCTCACAATTCAGAAAAGGAGATGTTGAAATAGTACTTAGGTTCCAAGCAATAATTTATTCTAATTCTTTTACTTGCAGATTAATTTTATGCCTTCTTCAGAAAACGTAGTGGTTTACTTGATTATTTTATTCACTAAAGTGAAACTAAGGAAACACTTCCTAACATCACTGAGCAATAAATCATCTTAGCAGATTGATCCTAATTTTTTTTTTTTTTTTGAGACAGAGTCTTACTTTGTCACCCTCGACAGAGTGCTGTGGCATCACAGCTCACAGCAACCTCAAACTCCTGGGCTCAAGTGATCCTCTTGCCTCAGCCTCCCAAGTAGCTGGGACTATAGGTGCCCACCACAATGCCCAGATATTTTTTAGAGATGGCATTTCACTGTTGCTCAGTCTAGTCTCAAACTTGTAAGCTCAAGCAATCCACCCATATTGGCCCCCTGGAGTACTAGGATCACAGGCATGAGCCAGTGCACCCAGACTAGATCCTAAATATTTTAAAAATACTTTGAAATAGGATTATAATATTTTGCAAACAAATGTGTTTCTTGAAAATAAAAAGCACATCCATTGGGTATTTTTCTTCAAATATAACATATTAATACTTTGATCATTAAGCCAGTTTTTATAAAATTTTAAATTACTTTAGTTATGGGCGGCACCTATGCTCAGTGGGTAGGGTGCTGGGCCCCATATACCAACAAGGGTGGTGGGTTCAAACCTGGCCCTGGCCAAACTGCAACAACAACAACAAAAAAAATAGCCAGGCATTGTGGCAGGCGCCTGTAGTCCCAGCTACAGCTACCTGGGAGGCTGAGGCAAGACAATCGCCTAAGCCCAGGAGTTGGAGGTTGCTGTGAGCTGTGTGATGCCACGGCACTCTACCAAGGGCGATAAAGTGAGACTCTGTCTCTACAAAAAATAAACAAATAAATATCTTTAGTTATAAATGTGAAAAAGTTTTTGAAAACTCAAGTTAAATAAATTGAGTTCAGGCAGGTCACTTTGAGGAACCCAAAATATCAAGGTAGATAGCTAAGTTACTATCTTATCCTATTTCTTTTTGCCCAACCAAAAGTTGAAATTTCTTAATTTTTTCAATTCCCAAACAATTATTCAACTTAGAATGAAACTAGCCATTGGTAGAACATTTTATTTCCATTTGCAGCAGAAGAGAGTGGTGTTAAAAGCAGTAGGAGTGATGTCTTCTGAGGTCAGTTTAAAAAATCTGGGATGGGCCAGGCACGGTGGCTCACACCTGTAATTCTAGCACTCTGGGAGGCTGGGTGGGTAGATTGCTTGAGCTCAGAAGTTTGAGACCAGCCTGAGCAAGAGCAAGACCCTGTCTCTACTGAAAACTAGCTGGGTATAGGAGTGGATGCCTGTAGCCCCAACTACTCAAGAGGCAAGAGGATCATCTGAGCCCAAGAGTTTGAGGTTGCTGTTAGCTATGATGCCATAGCACCATAGCTATGATGCCAGGGTGACTGAGTAAGACTGTCTCAAAAAATTAAAAAAAAAAATATATATAGGGCTGGGCGCAGTAGCTCATGCCTGTAATCCTAGCACTCTAGGAGGCCGAGACGGGTGGATTGCCTGAGCTCACGAGTTTAAAACCAGTCTCAGCCAGAGCAAGATTGTCTCTAAAAACAGCAGGGCATTGTGATGGGTGCCTGTAGTCCCAGCTACTTGGAAGGCTGAGGCAAGAAAATTGCTTGAGCCTGAGAGTTTCAGGTTGCTGTGAGCTATGATGCCACAGCACTCAAGCCCAGGGTGACTGAGTGAGACTGTCTCAACAATAACAAATTATATATATATGTGTATATATATTTTTTTGGGGGGGGGCTGTGGGGGGATGTTTCATTGGAACTCTATTAAGATATGGGAGCCTCCACAGGTTTTAGTGCCAACCATTAGCTTTGTGACCTTCCTGAGCCTATCTCCTCATCTGTACAATGGGATTATATATATACACCTAACTTCTAGCACTGCTGCAGGGGCTAAATCAGATAACACACATTAAATGTGCAAAAGCAATAGATGATGGCAGGAGGCATATGAGTAGGTAGGTAAATGTATTATAGCTGATAATTATGATGAAAATAAGACAAACATCATTGTCAGAGTTGGTGTTTTCCCTCAAGAGTTAAAGATGAATGATGGCATTTAGAATACTGGCAAGGAAAGAAGCCAAAAAATAAACATGGTCTATTATGACTAAAAGTATTAAAAAAAAAAAAGGGTTATATGACTATATGCCCATATACTATGTAATCAGCAAAAAACAAACAAACAAAAAAACTTATTTGTACATAACTCACTTTCCAACACACTATTAAATTCAGATTATCCTTTCATTGGCTTTGAATGAATTATGGCGACTTAAGTTCTTTAAATAAAAGAAAAAAACTGTGTCTATTTTTGTAAAACAAATAATTTTTATTCAAACAAATCTAAGGGATTTGTAAAAAATCAGTGGCTTCTATTCAAAAGGGCCTAACATGAGAAAGTTGAAAAAAATTAATGGCTGAGACCATTTCATTACGTGGCTGATTTTATCCATGCTAATGTGGCTATCTTTATGTGCTTACACATACAAACACCAATCCCTCTCCCTGGGTAGTAGGCATTTAAGCTCCTAAGTAAGAAAGCCAGTTCCACTTATTTGACTACCTGGGGTGAGAGCAGGCAGCTGGCTCAGGAAGGCTTTTATGGGCTGATTCATTCAGTCACAAATACCAAGTGAGTACCTCTGGTGGGGGACTGGATTCTCACTGCCAAGATGGCATCAACGTGAGTCTCCATTGAAAAAAAAAGTTTTATAATATCCTCGTTCACATTGCGTCTTTTGAAATCTCAGTCATCTCTCAAGCTCATGGTCAGAATGCCCCTCTTTGCATAAATCCATTCCTGATCCTTTGTCTCCTCAAATCTCAACCCAGGCAGTATTAACCAATCTTTTGGAGTTCCTAAAACCCTTTAATCAAACACCACAGATCTATGATATTCATATTGCAACAGGATTATGCCTACCATTCATCTAAAAACATAAAGTAAGGTAAGTGTTAGGCCTTGACGATGTGTTGAAAATAACCAGATGAACAAAAAAATAGGCCTGGTGCAAAAGGAGCTCATGACCCAGGCGGGGAGTCAGGCAGACAATATATTAATTTCAGCAAACACAACCTGTTAGGTAATTGCCCCAGAGAAAGCCCCTCCCAACTTATGGCCTGCCCCTAATGCCTCTTCTGGCCAGGGCAGTAACTCCTTATTGGCTATTCTACCCTCCCATCACCATTCTAAGACTTCCCCTAACCCAACCTATATACCCTGTTTCCCTGAAAATAAGACAGTGTCTTATTTTAAGGTGTGCTCCCAAAGATGTGCTAGGTCTTATTTTCAAGGGACGTCTTATCTTTCCTGTAAGTAGGTCTTATTTTCGGAGGATGTCTTATTTTCGGGGAAACGGGGTAGCTCTCTGTCACATGCTCTCCCTCTCTCTCCCCATCTCTCTGCCCCCCTCTTTCCTCTCTCTCTTTTCTTTCTTCCTTGGTGCTGCTCTGCAGCATCCCTCCCTTGCCAATAAAAACCTTTCGTACAAGCCTTGGTGGTCTGTGAAATCTTTGCCGGTCGAGTGCCCCCCCCCTTCATCTGGTATCAGAAGCGGGATGTAATTAGGGAACGCTCCCAAGGGTAGCTTCCACTTCTTCCACAGGATTTTAGCTCCTGGGAGCTCCCTATCCTCTTCTCACACTCCCAGCGCTCACCACCACATTGGCTTGTGTCCATTCGCCAAAGCACTCTAACCAGCACCCAATACTGACCCCATGCAGACTTGGTGATTACCCCTATGGGAGTAAATTTTCCCTAATCGTGGGCCGGGTTGCTTACATTCCTGGCGATTCACCCGTTTCTTGAGGCTTGAGTTCCCTATTCCCCTTGACCTTGTGTGGCTTAGCGCAGAGCTTCCACACCTTCCCACGAAAATTCCTGATGCCAGGTCTCAAGTTCTCCATGGCCTCAAGGGCCTGACACTGCTCTAGTGTACGGTGACGACTGGCCTAGACTGTGTTCTGGTTTTCTTGGCCAGCAACAAAGTAACGAAGATGTTTGTTCTTTGTCCTGGTCCTCCCATGATTCTATTCACGCTTTATTTCTGCTATTTCTGTGACGAATCGCCATCAGTGCAAGCCATTCTAGCCCACCTAACTCCCCCTGGAGTGCTTCTTACACCACCTAGTAGAATTAAGAAACTCTCCACCCAGGTTTAACCACTTTATTTAATTTTTCTTTAATTCAAAATTTATATAACTACTATAAGCGCCTTGGCAAATGAAGGGAGGTCCTCTACATTCAGAACTTCTTTTATCTTAAAACTAAGCCTAATTTATGTTCAGATAATTCCAAAATTGTCGTAACAAACGACTCTCCTACTCTATCTCCCTATACCAAACCTATTCGACCGGCAAATAAACCTCCGTCATGCAGATGAGCGGCCACCGGTTCCTAAATGGGAGTAATTTTTGTTCTCGCCATATTCGACTCTTCCCTCACCACGCAGTTGCCTCCACCCTCTGTCCCTCCTACTTCCCCGTCAACCAATCTGAGCTCGTCTCCTAACTCCTCCCCTCCAACTAGCACTCAGTTCTTCTGTATGATCTCTCAATCCACTTCTGACTGCTCCAAGAAACTCTTCTGGACTTTACCCCTTTCTCCCTCCAGCTCCTCCATATAATAATCCTACAGTACCACCATATAACAATGTATTACTATAGGCTATCAATTTACCTAGCATAATGTTTTTATTATTTTAACCAATACCCTAACCTCTAATGAGTGCAAACCAGTGTGGGAGAGGGTGAAAGAGGCAGCAAATCAATTTCATATATCAAACAATAAGCATCCTACAGGTGACACCCCGGTCCCTAACTCCCAGCCAAATTAGAATTAAAAGAATAATACTAAGAAAAAATAAAAACGTTTTTATTACCTACATTCTTTGCGGACTTAGAGCTTTTGCCAAAAGACTATCAATTATAATAAATTACAGGAAATCATACAAGATAAGTCTAAAAATCCTTCAGCTTTCCTCCAACGCTTTACCGAGGCTTTTATTAAATATACTAACTTAAATCCTGAAACAATAAATGGGAAAAACGTTCTCATAACTTATTCCTTTAACCAAAGTTACCCCGACATCAAACTTAAGTTAAAGCGCCTGGAGCATGGACCCCTGACACTCCAGGCTGTAATTTTATTTTATTTATTTTATTTTTTTATTTTTATTTATTTTTTTTTTTGTAGAGATAGAGTCTCACTTTATGGCCCTCGGTAGATTGCCGTGGCCTCACACAGCTCACAGCAACCTCCAACTCCTGGGCTTAAGCGATTCTCTTGCCTCAGCCTCCCGAGCAGCTGGGACTACAGGCGCCCGCCACAACGCCCGGCTATTTTTTGGTTGCAGTTTGGCCGGGGCTGGGTTTGAACCCGCCACCCTCGGTATATGGGGCCGGCGCCCTACCGACTGAGCCACAGGCGCTGCCCAAGGCTGTAATTTTAAACACAGCCTTTAAAGTTTACACACGGGACGAGATGATATTTTCCGAAAGGAAAATAAAAAATCTCAAACCCAAAATTATCAAATACTAACTCAAAACATTACAGTATCTCTAAGGCCATCATTTCTAACTTACCTAAGTAATCAGGGGCAAAAGACGGCTTCATGACCCAACCACCTGAATCATTCTACAAATGCGATGGAGAAGGCCACTGGGTAAAACATTGCCCCAATCCATCACGGCCATTCCCTCTCTGCAAAAACAAAGGGTCACTGGAAGGCTGACTGCCCCTTGCCTCAGAGAGGACATGGGGCCAGCCAACCTATAGCACCTACACAGACTTACTGGGAGTTGCCTCTTCTGAAGACTAACGGGATCCTGGCTTCTCTCATCCAACAAAGATTACCTCTACGGAGCCAAGAGTAACCCTGATGGTGGCAAGTAGGATGATCGCCTTTCTATTAAACACAGAAACTAGCATCTCAGTTCTTAAAGAGTTCAGCGGTCCTACCTCCCTGTCGCCCACCTCTATTGTCGGGAGTAAAGGTTTTTTCCCACCATCTACATCAAACTCCTTTTTTACACTGCATAATTGGCAATTTCTCATTTATACATTCCTTTTTAATGGTACCTTCCTGTCCAGTTCCCCTTCTAGAATGTGACATACTTTCCAAATTAAGTACCACCCTAACTTTTGATCTTAAATTGATAAATGCTGACCCATCTCCCTCCGCCTCACTCTGCCTCATCTTTTCCCAAGCTATAAAAGACTCTTCACCCTAGCCCATTCTACCAGAGCAAGTAAATCCTAAAATTTAAGATCCAGTTGAGTGCTCCCGCCTTTCACAACCTGTGCCATATAATAGTGACAGGAACAAAGTAGGCTAAGAATATGAAAAGGACAGAGATAGACCAGGGGTAGCTTCACAGAGGATGCCTTCAAGGCATGTTGTAGGATGAACAAGTGAGTACTAAGAAGAGGGAAAATCAGTTTCAGCCAAGGAGTGAAACTTAAGTAGAAAGTTCCAGTTATCCAAGATAAAAAAGTTCTACAGATCGCTGGACAACATTCCACTTAAAGTTAATAGTGCATGGAACACTTAAAATCTGTAAAGAGGGTAGAATCTCATCATGTTGTGTGTTTTTTACCTCCACTTAAAAAAGAAGAATAAACAACCTGGCCTGACTGGGAGCCTGCAAAGAGATCAGTGCTGCTGGGGTTCACAGGGAAAAACAGAAGGAAAAGAAAGCTGGAGAACAGAATAAGAAACTTGATCAGAATAGGACTTGTGACCAAGGTTTAGCTTTTATAATAATTTTCTACACAATGAGGAGCCACAAGGAAATAGTATCAGAGCTGCATTTTGGAGCAGCCACTCTGGTGGTAGTGTAGGAGACAGACTGGCTACAGGGGTAAACATGGAGGCTGATCAACTCTGATGCCTTCTAGGTGAGACCTAAAGGCTTGGGCTAGGGAAATGAGACACTTAACATTTTCTGGAGTTATTTGATTAGTTCATTTGTTATTTTCCCAAAATATAAGTTCTAAGTCAAGTCAGGAGTGTGTATTGCTCACACTATATTCCCAGTTTAGAACAGGGCCTTATATATAATAGGTGCTCAGTAAACACCTGTTAATCAATGAATAAATCCCCCGAAGGCAGAATCTCTGGCTAACTCATAATGTATTCCTCAACACTTACAGAAGAATGTACATAAACAATGCTCAAAAACGTGTGTGTGTGTTTTAAGGCACATGCTCTGGATTTTTCCAAATAATGACATCAAATTTTTTTGGTGAAAAGTCCAAAGACAGAATTTTTCCAACCATAAGCTTTGTACAACCCACCTGGGCATCCAGCAATCCAGCTGGACCCTTTCTGCTTTGTACATAATCGCTGGCAACAAAGCCTTAGCAATTACAGCTCAGCTGTTGGTTGTGCTGACAATGGTTGGGACGGCCAGTGACACTATGGAGCACCCCCCCATCCCCATTTCCTCACCCGCCTACCCTGTTGTTTGTACCTCCCAAGGGTAGCTGCAGCCACTGCCAGAGGCACATTACCAAGCAGATGCCTCCTCACCCTGCCCACAACCAGTATCTTTGGGGGATGGATTTTCCCCACAGAGGAAGGATAAAAGGGACTTAATTTCTGTTAAATCAAGAACCAGTAAAAAGGAAGTTTTTTATTTTTATATTTTGTAGAGACAGAGTCTCACTTTATGGCCCTCGGTAGAGTGCCTTGGCCTCACACAGTTCACAGCAACCTCCAACTCCTGGGCTTCAGCGATTCTCCTGCCTCAGCCTCCCGAGCAGCTGGGACTACAGGTGCCCGCCACAACGCCCGGCTATTTTTTGGTTGCAGTTTGGCCGGGGCCGGGTTTGAACCCGCCACCCTCGGTATATGGGGCCAGCGCCTTACCAACTGAGCCACAGGCGCCGCCCAAAAGGGAAGTTTTATAGCTTTTATAAAGCGAATAAACCAGGCTCAAGCAATCCACTTGAATGACTCAGACTCACCTCCATGGTCTACCCAAGGCTCCAACTGCCAGTTTTAAGTCAGCTGCCTGCTCAAAGGAACTCTTTTAACTCTTAGAAAAGCATTCTCTACCTCTGAGAAAAAGGCCCCTGACGGTATCTCCACTAATGTCAATCAAAATTAATTTCTGGGAATCCACACTGTATTCACTACATAGGGGCAGGAGCACAGGCACTAACCCAAGATTCAGACCTGGGTATAAATCCTTACTTCCACTTACCAGCTATGTGACTTCAAGTACATGATGTAGTCTTTCTGAGTCTCAGTTTTCTCATTTATAAAATGGGAATAATCGCCTCTGCCTTACAGGGTTCCAGAGAGATTAAATGAGGGAACCCAAAGGTGATAAATATGCTGCTTGATATCCAACAGGCAGTTACTGAATGTTCATTACTTCCTTTACTGGGTGAGAGTGGAAGGTTAGTGAATAGTCCCCTTTCTGGAGCAGACCTCATGGGGTCTTACACACAGAGAAAAGAAAGCAGCTCATGGGAGAGAACGTATGGCAACTAACAGCTAGCAGCTTCTGCCTCTTCTATGCTTGAAAAAGTTACACAGTGTGAATGATAGAGGCTGTCCCAAGTACACAAAGAAAACTAATCTGTTTGCAAAGGGAGGAAATAGCACAGGATGAAGATTGTAGTTGTTTGAAGCTTCTTTCCTAATTACCACTCATAATGAAAATTTAATTGCCAAGTTAAAAGAAAATTTCACTTTTTCTGTCAGAGAATCTCTCTGGAAACTGGCACATTTTGTTTGAACAGGAAATCAAAGTTACTTTAATGCTTAAATGAGATCTAAGGAGCTGCAGATGTTTCACTGGGAATAACAAGCTTTAAAACTCTGCTTTACTGGGTTGCAGCAATCATGACTATAGGGAGAAAGATATTGTTTCTTTTGAGCTGAGTAAACCAAAGGAGTAAAAGGGATTCAAATCACAAGCATCTCAATGTTAGGCACTCAGGGGGCAAGGTGGGGAGAAGGTGGTAGACAGAGGGTCATTGGCATAGAGGAGTTTACAAATGAGTTTAGAGAGAGAGAATAAGGAAACATCTCAAGTTTAGGAAGATGAAGTTAAGCAATGTTTGGGTTATGAAATCAAAGTGAGAAACAACACATACCCTTGCCTTAATTCTGACCCACATACATGTTAGTCAAAAGCCTGCTCACCTGTAAGGTGCTAGTGAGGAAGTTGTTTTGGGAAACAATGTCTACAAAGAAATCAGCAGGGATCTCACCAAGCTGGTGGTACAGGAGGGAGATGAGGTTGCTATAGAGGGTGTGGTGCTTCACCATGGCTGCTTCTGACCGGCACAGGAGGTTCAGGAGCCGCTTCCAGTGTTCAAATGCCTCGTATACGTTCCCCAGCAGGAAGCATACAAAGGCAAACTGGAGTTCACCTGCAAGGTGCACAGAGGAGAAGTGGTTCTGAGGGAGAGAAGGACTGTTCACAAGGCCATAAATTCACTGGACCTCAGCAATGAGGTCCAATCCTTGTCACTCCTGCAATGCCTTGCATGGTCTTCAATGTTTGCTATAAATTCAAGGCATGTGAGACCAAACTGTGGCTTTGGATTTCTGTAAAATCAGACTGCAAGAGAAGAGGTATTCCTCGTATTTGCCTGCCATTTTAAAAGTTGACAAAATGTGTCCATCGGTATTAAGCCAAGTGGATCCCAAACCTGGCTGCACATCAGAATTAATTACCAGGAGAGTCTGTGGAAAGTAAAGCTGCCCATGCTACATCCTGAGATTCTGGATGAAGAGAGATGGAGCCTCACTAAATTACTAAGAAATGCATTAAAATGTATACATTACAATAAATGTCCCTTATTATATCCAAGCTTTAACAAGCTTCCCAGGTGATTCTGATGCAGTCTGCTCCAAAGTCAGAGGAATGCTGCATTACACCAGGAAACCCTCAGCCCAACTCTAGGAGGAGATTAGGAAAGGTGGAATTTGCCTTATTTTACAGATAAGGTCAAGGGCTTGCCCAAGGTTGCAGATCTAATGCTTCACAATGTGAACAATGGAAAGATAAAATAAATTCTCTAGTGGGTAGGAACAGTTCTAGAAACCCATATAACAAGAAAATTCATGATTATTCATTCCAAGGTTAGCCTTCCAGACAGATTATTTTTGTTTGTTTTAATTACAGGGCTCTGAGATTTAATCTCTATGAGCAGTCTGGTGGCTAAGAGCATGGACTCGGGAGCCAAACAGCCTGGATTCAAATCTTAGCTAGACCACTAGCAGCTGTGTGACCTGGGGCAAGTTAGTTAATCTATTTAAGCTTCAATTTCCTTATTTGAGGGTTGTAGTAAAGATTAAATAGATCAATACAGCACATGTAAAGCATTTGTAATAATACCTGGCACAAAGTAGCACTCAAAAATACTATTATTTCCGATTTCCACCAGATGCCTGTCTCAAACAAAAATACCTAATGATCCAGAAGGCACTATCCTTGGGCAAGCAAGTGGTCTCTGGCTGCCACAGATATACCATAGCCGATCACAGACATTCTCTCTGGCTTCCAAGGCTATATGTGCAACATAAAAAGAACAGATGCAACTGGACATGGTGGCTCTTGCTCGTGATCTCAGCACTTTGGGAGGCAGAGGCAGGAGGATTGTTTGAGGCCAGGAGTTCAAGACCAGCCTGAGCAACATAGTGAGACCCCTCGCTCTACAAAAAAATAGAAAAATTAGTCAAAGGCAGTGGTGAACTCCTATAGTCCTAGCTACTTGGGAGGCCTGATGCAAGTGGATGGGTGGCTTGAGCTCAGGAGTTTGGGGCTGCAGTGAGCTATGATGAGGCCCTCTACTCCAGGTGACAGAGGAAGGCCCTGTCTCCAAAAAACAAAACAAAACAAAAATAACCTGGATGTGCTCAACACTAATTACCTCTTTAAACACATGAGCTTTGCTTTCTGTCACCTCTAGACACCTAGAAAAACTAGTTCCCTGTTCCTAAGCTTGTGGAACTAACTTTGATTTGTGTGAATAGCTACATGGTCTGGATATTTTGGACATTTGGTCAGTATTTTAAAAATACAGTCTTATTTACTAAAACACTAAATTTAAATTATGGTATCAGCAGTAATTTTAAAAAGCTGTCATGCAGACTGAACGTTATCCCTGTAACAGAGATATATTTTCAAGAACTGAAATTTTTAAGAAGCAGAAAAACAGAGTTTCTATTCATTTTTGAGCCATTATTTCAAGTGCTACTTATTACATGAAATTCTAAGAAATGCATTAAAATGTATACATTACAATAAATGTCCCTTATTATATCCAAGAGCCCTATAATCCAATTTCTCATCAAGCTTCCAATAGGAAAACATGTAAATTACCTGAACAATTTGTAAAAAACAAAAAGTTGTAAAGATAAGACAAATGGTTTTTTTTTTTTTTTTTGTAGAGACAGAGTTTCACTTTATGGCCCTTGGTAGAGTGCCATGGCATCATACAGCTCACAGCAACCTCCAACTCCTGGGCTTAAGCGATTCTCTTGCCTCAGCCTCCCAAGTAGCTGGGACTACAGGCGCCTGCCACAACACCCGGCTATTTTTTGGTTGCAGTTCAGCCGGGGCTGGGTTTGAACCCACCACCCTCGGTATATGGGGCCAGCGCCTTACCGACTGAGCCACAGGCGCCGCCCAAGACAAATGTTTGCTATAACTAGTATTTAAGAAATATAAATAAAAACAGGATACCACTTTTCAACCGTTCAATTGGAAGGGGCCTTTGCTAAATCACCAAGCCCACTGCAATCAAAGGCAATGGGCAACTGCCCCTTTACCAGGTCGTGGGATTGCAAAATCTTCTCCTGGCAACACTCACCTCTGATCCAACAATTCTTACCCTAAATGTATGCATATGTATACACAAAGATGGTATTTACAATAAGGAAAAACAGGAACATCTTAAAGGTCCATCAACAGAGAGCTGGTTCAGTAACTAGAGAATATTAAACGGTCACTAAAAAGAAGCAATTATTTCAGTGACATGGAAAAATGCTTATTAAAGTGAATTACAAGGCTCGGCACCTGTAGCCCAGTGAGTAGGGCGTCGGCCACATACACTGAGGGTGGAAGGTTGGAGCCCGGCCCAGACCTGCTAAACAACAATGACAACTGCAACCAAAAAATAGCCGGTGTTGTGGCGGGCGCCTGTAGTCCCAGCTACTCAGGAGGCTGAGGCAAGAGAATCACTTAAGCCCAAGAGTTTGAGGTTGCTATGAGCTGTAATGCCCCGGCACTCTACTGAGGGCAACATAATGAGACTGTCTCAAAATAAATAAATAAATAAGATTACAAAATAATATACTTTAATCCTGTTTCTGTAAAAAGTCATATATGCACATAAACACATTTAACTGAATTTTTAAAAGACTAGCAGGAAATACATAGACTAGAGAGAAGATTGAAATGAATACACAGAAATATGTAGAAAAAAAGAAAATATATCAAAATGTAAAAATGGGTTATTTCTAGGTGGTGGGATATGGAGTAAAATTTTTTCTTTATAATGAAAATATATCATTATTATTATTATTTGTTAAGCAAGCCTGGGCCAGCCAGTTCAAACCTGCTACCCCTGGTGCACAGGGCCAGCGCTCTAACCACCGAGCTACAGGTACCCAGCCAAAATATACTATTTTTGCAATGAGGAGGAAAGCAACAATGGAAACTATAATTTCTTTTTTTTTTGGAGGCAGAGTCTCACTTTGTTGTCCTTGATAGAGTGCTTCATAGCTCACAGCAACCTCAAACTCTTGGGCTCAAGCAATTCTCTTGCCTCAGCCTCCCAAGTAGCTGGGACTATAGGTGCGCCCACCACAATGCTCAGCTATTTTTAGAGATGAGGGTCTCACTCTTGCTCAGGCTGGTCTCGAATCCGTGAGCTCAGGCAATCTACCCACCTCAGCCTCCCAGAGTACTAGGATTACAGGCTTGAGCCACCTCGCCCGGCCTGAAACTGTAATCATTTAAAAAAGAAAAATGACTGTCCTGCTCTGAGTCAGTAGATAGACCACCATCTTCAGAGTCAGGAGCAAACTGAGGCAGCAGGTGAGAAGCCACTCAGAACACAGGTCTGACCTGGGAACAAGGCACCTCTACATACAGGATGGGTCATATTGGTGATTCCCAAACACAGGATTATCTACAAAAGGTTCACCTAGGATTTTTTTTTTTTTTTTTTGCAGTTTCTGACTGGGGCTGGGTTTGAACCCACCACCTCCAGCAATATGGGGCCAGCGCCCTACTCCTTTGAGCGACAGGCACCACCCAGGATTATACAAATTGCTGACATCTCCCTCCAGATCTGAATCAAAATCTCCAGGAATGAGGGTATAAAGATTTGTATCTTTAATGAGTATTCTGGGTGAGTCTGCCTCCCAGCCAGTCCCCTTGGCCCACTCCCAAAGAGCCTTGCTCCTTCTTACCAAGCACATCCTGAGGGTTGCTGGGGAACTGCTTGCTGAGCACAGTCTCCAGGGCATAGCTCAGGTCCATGCTGTGCCTGGTTATCTCTGCAGGTGTGGCACCTGCTGGGAACATCTGTGTAGGCAGTTCTGAAAAGCGGATCTCTGTTCCAGCTCTGGGCTTCATCTCAGGCAGCCGGGCCAGGCCCTCTTGGTAACTTTTGCACTCAGTGCCACAGCGGGGTAGATTCTGCCCTGCCCGGTCCTTGGTGTGCTTCATGGAGAGCACAGGTAGTACATCTGAGAAGGCACAGATCTGCCGGCTCTCGGGCTGTAGCCTCTCCACTGTGGCCTCACTGATGAAGTTGGTGAGTGAGATCCACTTCTTAAGTGTGGCATATGGGTAAGGTCCCAGGAACTGGTCCAGCTCCTGGAGATTGGCTCTCATGGCTTCCACCTCAGATTCTGGGACTGGGGACAGGTCTATCTCTTCTTGGACTGCATTCCAGTGCAGGACTGTCAGCCCCCGCTGCTGCAGGCTAAGGAAGAAGCCCGTACGAGGGCCCACCACCCTGGGATTGGCCTTGTCCACAGAGCTGTAGTGGAGGAAGTGGATGCCCGGAGGGATCATCTTCACACCCCGGAACTTGGGTCCCACCTCCCAGGAGTTGTAATCAATGCCAAACTCTGTTCCTTTGGGCATATTCAGGATGACCACAGTGGCCCCTTCAAAAAAGAGGAGCTTGGCTAGCTCAGGATCCATCTGCATGGTAGCCAAGGGGCCAGTAGTGGCTAACCAAATGGAGAATTCTTCTTCCTTATCTTCCAGGAAAGCTGAAAAAGAAAGAAATCAGAGTTAGTCAGAACTCAGGGTAGGGAAGGATGCTTCATTTGCTGAGCATTCTCTACTGAATTACACCCCTAACATAATTACCTCTCTTAATCTGCACAACCCTGCATCCATTTCAGAGATAATGAAAATGATCAAAGGGCAGCGCCTGTGGCTCAAAGGGGTAGGGCGCTGGTCCCATATGCCGGAGGTGGCGGGTTCAAACCCAGCCCCGGCCAAAAAAACCACAAAAAAAAAAAAAAAAAAAGAAAATGATCAAAAAGAAAAGGATTTTTGTGTTTTGGATTAACGAGCAAGAACACTCACTTTATAGCTATAAAGACACCAGTGAAAGAAAAGTGACATGCTCAAGGTCACACTAGGATACATATTAGAATCAGGGTACCCTACTCTGGAGACCACGGTTCTTTCCACTGTCTACTGTTAGGATTTTCTCTAGGGTACCTCTCTCACAACAGAGGATAATGGTGGAAAAAACCTAATGGTTCATTTTAACCTATAATTATGCCAAAATCACATCTTAAGCTATAGTTCTGCCTAAACTATAATTCTCCATCACTGGAGAGTCCCAGACGAGTTGGGAAGAATGATAAATTAAGTACATACCCAGTTTCCTGTAAGCTGTGGGGAAGACCCAGAAATAAACAGAAAGTAGAAAGTAGAGACTAAGTAACTAAAATTTACAAAAGGTTTGGGGAGTGGACAGCTTTCAACCACCAATCCCTCTTCTTCTTTTACTCACTAAAAAACCCTAAACTCCAGGGAGTGAAACTTCCCAGAGGGCCTACAATCAGTGGCAGCTCTGGATCATTCATCCAGAATAGATCCAGATGCTAGAGTTGGCCTAGGATCAGTATTTAGAAGAGAATGAGCTTAGAATGCTTATTTTACCTACCTCTGAACTACTCACAAAGACATACTGATAAAACCTCTGTAAATAGACACGGCATCTGTAGTATTTATAAGAATGGTTCCAACATGAACTAATTTAAACCAAACCATTATTTAACCTTCTAGTTGTAAGGTATCTAACCCAATCAATTCAACAAATACTGAGTGCCTGCATTGTGCTAGGATCTTTGCTGGGCCCCCAGAGAAACATTCACAGAGGAAGACAGTCGCTGCCCTCCAAGTACTTCTAATGTACCCAGATACACAAGCAAGACTCCAAAATTTCACAATCAGAAAAGCCAGCTGCCTGTTTAATTGTTTACTCTTTTTAGATTAAACAAACAAAATAAATCAGTGTACAAAGACCAACCCTCTTCCAAAAATATTGGGCATATCTTTTCATCTTTACCCCAAATCACTACAAATGACTACCACTCTAAATAAGCACTTTTCCCAAACTGCAAATGACTCAAGAAATTCAGTTTTTAGTTAAAGATATTACTACAAAAAAAAAAAAAAAAAGAAAGAAATTAATTCAGAAGGTATCTACCAGTATTACTTTTTTTGCAGTTTTTGGCAGGGCCTGGGTTTGAACCCACCACCCCCGGCATATGGGCCCGGCGCCCTACTCCTTTGAGCCACAGGCGCTGCCCCTACCAGTATTACTTTTTTAAAATGAAAAGAATAGGGCTAAGTGTGATGCCTCATGCCTGTAATCTATGACAGCTCCACTGCAGAGATCCTACCTCTAAAATAAAAAAGAACAGAATTTTTTAAATATCAAAACACATCATTAGTATAGCCATCCATACTGTCATGGATAGGTATTGTTTTCTGACACTTTGAATGTTTGCATATTCAATTGTTATAATATAAAATGTACTTGTTAGGGCCATGTGTGACAGCTCCTCAATGCTTTGGGAGCCCAAGGTGGGTGGATCTCTTGAGCCCAGGAGTTTGAGACCAGCCTGGGCAACATAGTGAGACCCCCAACCCTGCAATAACAACAACAACAACAACAAAAAACCCAAATTAGCCAGTTTGGTGATGTGCACCTGTAGTCCTAGCTACTCAACAGGGTGATGCAGGAAGATCACTTGAGCCCAGGAATTTGAGGCTGCAGTGAGCTATGATATGATCACAACACTGCACTCCAGCCTGGGTAACAGTCTCAAAAAAAAACCCACATTATATATGTGTGTGATTATATACACACACACACACACATACATATATATATATAATATCATATCACACATATATATTTTTCCACTTCCTCAGTAAAACTTCCTTGACCAGGGGCTAGGTCAAATCTCCTGTAATACACTTTCAGGGGGCCTTGTAGGTTTCCATTTAAATTATCAGGCTGCAATTTTGCATTGTCTGATTGAGGGCCATCACCTCCACGAGATTCGAGTCCTTTTGTAGTCACAATACATACTAGACGCTTAAATAAATTTATTTAATAAAAATATGATATTCATTTTGTAGATGAGAAACAAAGGAGGAAGACCTTACTAGAAGTTAAGCAGAGAACAGAGCAGAACTAGGTCGAGTGCAGCCAAGGTTTCCAGCTCTGAAGTTAGGAAAAAAGTGAAGTTACTCCTTGCGTCCCAGGAAGCCCCGGCGACCGTGTCTCAGCGAGAAAGGCCTCCAGAGCCGCCAGCGTCCCACCCGAGACACTGCTGCGCCGGTGAGGGACACCTAGTTTAAGGCATTCCGAGATTCTGAGCCCAAAGTGGTACGCACTGGCCACATAAAACGAAATCTAAGGAAGAAAAAGAGGCCAAGAGGCCGTACTCACCGTCTCGCCCTACGTTCCGGTACCGCGGCAACGCGCCGGAAGCTCTTACGATTGGGCGCCCGACAGGAGCAACGAAGAAAGCAGCCCGGGGGGTGGCCTCGGTCCCGGGAAAAATGGCCCGTGCCTGCAGGTTCCGCCCTATCAAATGTTTGCCTTTTTCTTTTCTTTTTTTTTTGAGACAGAGCCTCAAGCTGTCACCCTGGGTAGAGTGCTGTGACATCACAGCTCACAGCAACCTCCAATTCCTGGCCTCAAGCGATTCTCCCGCCTCTGCCTCCCAAGTAGCTGGGATTACAGGCGCCCGCCACAAGGCCCGGCTATTTTTTTGGTTGCAGCTGTCATTTGTTTGGCGGGCCGGGGCTGGATTCGAACCCACCAGCTCAGGTGTTATGTGGCTGGTGCCTTAGCTGTTTGAGCCACAGGTGCCGAGCCTGTTTGTCTTTTTCTATTCTTAGTTTCTTGCTTTAGTTTCTGAATTGTGAATAACAATTTTCATCAAGCTGTGCATTTTGTATCTCCGTCCAGAAACACATCCACCAGCCATAGTCCTTTGGTCTCAAACTGTCATGATCACGGAAGCATGGCAAGGTCATGGCTACCCGGTAGCCAGTCAGGTGCTCAATCATGGTTCCAGTCAGCCAGTCTCTACCTGATCACAGGTCCCAGCTTCCAGTCACACTCATCCCTAGGGGATAGCCTCAGAAACCCAGCCACCAGCCCAGAGGATCAGTCTGAGCAGCAGCAGAGTCCCTCTAGTGCAATCACCCATTATCCTGCAGGCCTAGTCTGACATCTCAGTCAGACTACAAACACACACCTGTTTCCCTGGACCCTAGCACAAAGCCAGGCACAAAGGCTCAGCTCAGTACTTATACATTTAATTAATGGTGACATTCATTTGGTATTAATAACTGGCTTCTATTTGTGAGCCTACCCCTGTGCTAGATGGTTCTTGAAGGGGCTTGTGTTACCAGATGAGAGAGTTTTGACACAAGAAATGAAGAGGCTTGACACAAAATCAGGGTCAGGGGACTGAGGAACTTGGAGAGGAGCCCTCTCGAGCTAACCTCTGGTCCTGGTCCATATTTATCATCAAGAAGCAGGAAAAAGTACTTAAAAGTTGCTCATCAGACATCAGCACTAAAAAGGGGGAACGAGTAAAGTGTCAGACAGAATGTCTCCAACTTGTTTTTGCAAAATCTCAGCCCTTAAGCAAGACTTCTGCCTCCAGTTTGAAGAGACCTTTGGAATCTAGAGAATCCTTATCATAACCATTAGGTTTGGTATTGCCACACCTCACATATACATTCTCTCTTACAGGCTGGTTTTCTAATCTCTTGCACATACACAACTCACATGCTGTTCTCGTGATTCTCTAGGTCTCTCAAGCAGGAAGTGAGTCTTAATGCTAAAGATCAGGACTCAATTTTGCCTACGGTTGTATTAATCAGGGTTCTACCAAAGAAGTTGAGCCAGTAGGAGATATATATATATATATTACACACATACACACACACATATATATATGTATGTAGGTATATTAAGTGATTACTGCAAGGAACTGGATTATGTGATTGTGTGGGCTGGCTAGGCAAGGACAAAATCCATAGGGCAGGCCACTCAGGTATTATTTTTAATTTTTATGCTAACCCTAGTAAGTAGATATTAGTATTCCCAATTTTCAGAAGAGAAAACCAAAGTTCAAAGATGTGTTTCACAGCCAGCAAGTGGCAAAGCTAGAATACAAACCAAGGTCTGACTGCCTGTGCTTGTCTCTGTGCCGCTGATCTTTAGCTTGTCTGTCACAGTTCTATAGTGACAGCTGGACCTGCCAATCTGTCTCAGTCAAAATTCATCTCTTAGAAGTGGGTTTCAGACTAGACTGGGCCCTTTAGTCATGGTTAATCACAGTGAGCTGCTGCAGGATTAAGTGGAGAGGGCCTCCATCAGTCACAGTCATGCTTATCAATCAGCCTGTCCTGTCAGTTTCATTTCCTGCATGAAGAAGCTCAGCTGCCTCCTCACCCCTCCCCACTCCTAGTCTTAGACACTAAGCTCTGTGATCTGGTCTCAGAGTTCCCTGTTCCATCTTCTCAGAGGGCACCAGGGCACTGAACACTGGGCATTGAAGCTGTGGACGGTGGCCTGGGAATCACACCTTGTAGGGTTGCATGTGCATCTAGATCAGAATTCCTCTATTGATATTTGGGGCTGGACAATTACTTGTTGTAGGAGGCTGTCCTGTGCACTGTAGGATGGAGAAAAGCATCCTTGGCCTCTACCCATTAGATGCCAGTAGCACCTCCTCACTTGTGACAACCAAAAGTGTCTTTAGACATCGCTAAATGTTCTCAGGGGGAAGAGGGAACAAAATCATCTCTGACCCTCACTCCAGTTGAGAAACACTGATCAAGACAAACCTAACCTATGTTACTCCTAAGAAGTAGAGAGGCTGATCTCGTATCTGTGGGAGACAGAAATCAGATCAGGGTATGTTGGGTCCTTAGGAATTGTATAGGGACCCAATGCTTGTAAATTAAGTCCTATTGCAGAACACCAGGGGTGACAGATGGCTAAAGGAAACCTAACGGGAAAATTCAGGGAAGGAATCACAATGTTCTTTGCAGCAGTTGCCTTTGATAATGGACAGGAATTTGGAAAAGTTTTAAGAATTACTATTCACTGCACAGTCTTGTATCATTACTGATTAAAAATAGTATTTAGTATTTGGAAGTACACGTCTAAGGAAATTCTCGGTATATGTTTTTAAAAGTACTGTATTCAGATGGTATGTACTTCAGAGTTCAACTCTGAACAGTTGAACTCTGAAGTACATACCATTATATATAAACACATGGGGAAAAGACCCTTTAGTGTGTGATTCGGGGCAATAAAGAAAGGTGGCCTGAGGTGAGTCACTTGGTAGAATAAAAAGAAAGTGTGGCATGTGCACCTCAGATGGCCCAAGAGATAAATTTAATTTTACATGATTTTCATATTTAATTTTAATATTTTTGCATTCATTTTTATGAAGACCTCCTTTCTTTGGCAAGTGATGCTCATTTTCCATTTGTGGAAGTAATTTTTCTCTTTAAATAAATTTCTTTAAAGTGAGTCAATTTAAAGACAAGTAAGTCAATAACGGGACAGGCGATATCAGGCCACAGGGACATATGGAGGTTGTGAGCATATATGGAGGTTTGTGAGCAAAGGCTTAAGTTAGGTATTGCTGTATCCATTTTCCACCATTGGGGGTGGGGTTTACAGAAAGGGAGACCCTAATGGAGTGCTCTTCTTTCAGGAGGAGGAGGGACACCTGACGTTCCTCCACTCAACAAACCCCTCCTTGCCTTGGGGCCATGTGCATGCTGTCCCCTCTGCCTAGAATTCTCTTACCCAAATTCTTTACTTTACTTGATCTTTCTCTTCATTCAGCTCAAAAACTGTCTCCCTAGTTTGGCCTTAACTGGCCACCTTATTTAGAGCAGTCTCCTTCAGTGACCCTCCCAGTGCTGATCATGTTATAGCTGTCTTTGACCATTTATTTGCCTCTCTTGTTGTCTATTTCTTTCACTAACCTATGACTTCCTAGAGGGCAGGTATTTTGTCTTAATTGCTGTTATACCAGAAGGGCCTAACCCAAGGACTAAACCACACCAGAAGCTCCAAATATTTGTTGAATAAACTCGTTCTAAGTCGGGATGTCTTCAATCACATTTTTTTGCCCTTCCCACAATGCCCACATGTAAAGGAGAGAGAGAGAGGAGAGAGAGGACACCAAGGAAGTGTGGTTCAGCATCAAACACATTTATTTCACTTTTATTGAGTATACAAGAACAGAGAGCACACGCATACAGCACGGAGCACTGAGGTGGGGGAGCATGGGGACGAGAGAGGAGAGAGGGGTGTGAGTAAAAAGGAACAGGACAGCATCGCAATTGGTTGGTAAGGTGCTTTTGAAAAAAAATTATTTAGAGTGATGTTGCTCATGCAATTTCAGGTCAGTCTTGGAATGTGCTTGCAGGATTCAAAAACTGAAACAGGTCCTGGCACTTTCTGTACCGTCAGATGGAAAAGATCCAGAGAAAGCAAAATAAGAGAAAACGAGGATATGTAAGATGGCAGAGTAAAAAAAGACCCTGGAGAGCATCTGGTTTACCCTTCTCATTTTGCAAGTGGGGAAACTGAGGCCCCAAAGGGTGATGGGACTAGCCTAATGTCACATGGTGAGTTGGGGGCTGAGCCAGGATGATCCCTCTGGGACTTTCCCCACTCTGCTATGTGGCCCCTTGGGTGGAGCGGCAGCACAGAGAGGATGAGAAACATTAAAAAAAAAAAAATAGGAAAAGTAGGTTGAAGACAGACAAGACAAACATCTCTATTCTCTATGAAGAGGAGGTTGGGGAGGAAACAGTGCCCTAGATTTTAGTTTTGCAGGTCCCCTCCTCCCTGGTGGTGCCACCTGCCTCTCTGTGAAAGGAAGGTCAGAGCATCTGTGGAGCAGAGTTGTCCCCACACCCTGGTGGCCCACAAACTAAGCCTGGTCACTTCATCCCTGCCCTGAAGCTGTACAGCCAGGTGCACAATCCAGAGCAAAGATCCTCCCTCTGAGGTGTGTCCAGTGTGCTCAGGACATCTGGTTCCTGCGAAGATGAGGTGCCTGAGCTGAATTCCAAATGGCTCAGAGGGAATGGAGTCACTCCAGCTCTTGACCCAGAAAGAATGGGAGCTCTGTAGTCTACAAGGGCAGGAAGAAGGTTGTGTGGCTTTTTCACCAGGGCTGTAAAAAGAACCTGGTGCCTGGAAAGTGCTGGCCTGCTGCATGGGGCATGGGGCTGATTCTGCCATCGGAAAGCCCCACTGAACTTCCCAGCCCAGAGAGGCAAATGACATTCTAGTTTCTTGCTCTGCCTTAGGCCAGCACCAGCTAAAGTGCATATTATCTCTGAAAAGTAAGCCCAAGGGTGCATCTGGCCTGGGCCTCTGGGTGCATCCCTGGGCAATGTCTGATCAGGGAGATGCTCTCGGATGGGCCAGCCATAGTTGGAGATATAAGGCTGGCTCAGGCACCTTCCCAGGCTCCACACTCCCCTCCTACTTTCTCCTTCCACCTGAGAATAGTGCCTGGCATAAGTAAGCACACAATAAATATTTGTTGAATGAATTTATCGACTGCTTTAGAAGCAAGACTGGGGAATAAAATGCAACTGAGAATTACAGTACAGTGGGACGTTTTTCTCATAAAAGGACACTCACTGAGTCAGGGAAGTAGTTTGTGGCAGGCCAGTCTGAGGAAGCACAGGGTTTTCTCCAACGCCTCCTTTGATCTTGAGGCAATTTCTGAGACTCTAAAGGCACAGGCTCAGAGCTCAGATGCTGACTGAAGGAGAGGTCTCCAAAGCCAAGGTCTTACATAGAGATGGACCTTCAAGCTACACCACCTTTCACCCTCAGCTTGTCCCGGGGCAGGCAAAGCCTTTAGAAGTGCAGTTTTGATGTATCAAGTTCTGCCCTGTCTGTGTTCATGGCCTCTTTTCTATGGTACTTTGGCCCAGGAAGAAGAGAATGATTCAGAATAAGGAAAGGGGTAGAAGAAAAGAGTGAGCTGGGAATTTTCAGACAGCCAGGTTAAAGCCACCATCTTCTACCATGGCCAAGAGCACCACCTCCCTTTGGATATCGAGTTAGTTATCACAATGTGGTCAGGGAAGAGCAAGACATGGAAGAGAGAGAGAGAACTGAAAAGCAAGGCAAGCCCCCTAGGGAGGTAGGAGGACTGAGTCAGGGATCTCTACTGTGGGAACCTTAGCAGCAGATTCCTAAGTCTAGACCCAATGCCTGAGCACAGACCAGGTCCTGGCTGCTACTGCCTGGGAGGAGAAGGCATCTTGGACCAGCATGTTCGGGACTACGACTGTGTTGCTTCCTTCTTGCCAACCCCCCACCTCTCCATTTGGGGCCCCTATCCCTCCCCACCAATCAACCAGTTACAAACACCACACACAGTATTACTACACTGAACCCGTCAGCCTCTACTGTGGGCCAACCCACACCCAGAGTCCAGGTCTCCTTAGCTGGGCCAGTTCAGTGAGATCTAGAAACCTTGGGATACTTCAATCACAGTCAGATAATTATAATTTTAAAATGTCAGCTTCATACTTACCAGCACTGTTTATTTTAATATTTGCTTCCTGTTATATGTAATATACATAACTTAAAAGCACATCCATACACACATCTCCTACAAGCTGCACCTTCAAAATGAGAAACCATAAACATACAATGTCTACTTCCCTTCCTGTGGCTTAGTTTTCTGTTCTGGCTTTCTTTTCTTTTCTTTTCTTTTTCTTGTTTCAAAGGAGAGTCATTTGCAGTCGCCCTCAGTAGAACCAGGACAAAGAGGGTGGAGGGTGGGCAGTGGGGAGGGTGAAGAGGGAGCTGAGACAGAAAATGACAACAGGACATATGAGAGTCAGGGGTGAGGGGAGGCGGAAGAAAGGAAGGTGGATTTTGCAGCTCAGTGTCAAGACCCGGAAAATAACAATCCAGTGTTCCTTCTCCTTCTCCTCTTCTTAAGTGGGGAATTTTCTTTCTTTCTCAGAAAATGGTTGGCTGTGCACGTCTTGCTGCTGCGACTTCTCTTGCTTTGCTGCACAAGTGTTTTCCTTTGCATTCAAGTGGGCAACAGATGCTGGAGAAGAACGAATGGAATGCTCGTCCACTAACGGTAACGTGCAGAACCAGGGCGGTGTGGGGCTTCTACAATCATTGTGGTCTGGCTTGCTTTCGTTATTTGGCAGGAGATAGGGGGGAGGAGTGAGAGATTATGGTTATAATTTTTTTTTTCCTGAAAAATCCCACCAATTCTTCAATTTGTCTGCAAAGGGAAAGTAGGTGTTCAGATGGTGGTTGTTGCTGTTGGCCGACTGCTCTGCCAGCCCCAGCAGCAGTGGCAAGGACGCGGTGTTTCCTGTATATATATCTATATCTATATATATCTATATATATATGCTTTTTCCTTCCCAGTCTTTCGTCAGTGACAGTACGTCGCAGCTGGGACATCAGTGTTGCGTTGGAGAATCCAGAACGAAGGCCCCTTCTTTAAAGGTTCTCTGGCTTGCGTTGGACCAGAAATGCCAGCATCTCTTCACAGAGGTCAGGATTCCTGGGAGCCAGAGGCACAAGGGACAGGGGTTCAAAGGAAGGAGGAGGACAAGAAAAGTTAGTGACTTTTGTCCCTCTCTTTAAATACAGGGTGAGAAGTTGTTTTAGCTACACTTTTTGTATGCCCTTTATTGTGGCTCAGGAAGGGAGAATGACTTGCCCAAGCCCATACATCTTATGTGTGGCAGCTGAGAACTGAACCCACATCTGTCTGACTCCACAGCCCAGGTGTGTTTGCTTATTTGTTTCCAGGGAGGTGGTATCTTTTACTTTGGCCTAAAAATCTGTCAAAATTTCCTTTAATGCTGAGAAGCTAAAATCATAATCATTTATTTTTTCTGTCTATTTTTCTCAGTTGTAAAAAATGTTTAGTCATGATCGCAGGCACTCTGTTTTTGTTTGTTTTTCCTTTCTGTCCTCCATGGGCTGCTGTGTCCTGGAGATTAAACCCCAGACAGCAGTGTTTAAATAAACTAGAGCCTGAATTCCAACTCCAAATTTGACTCCAAAATACAGTCTTCAAGGACATATGCTCTGAAATCAGACTCCCTAAGTTCAAATCCTTCTTCATAGGCTGTTAGCTCTGTATCTGGGGGCAGTTTCTTCTTCCACTTCTTTTTTTTTTTTAAGAGATAGGATCTTGCTATGCTGCCCAGACTAGAGTGCAGTGGCTATTCGCCAGCATGCTCATATCTCACTGCAGCCTCAAACACTTTGGCTCAAGCGATCTTCCTGACTCAGCCTCCTGAGTAGATGGGATATAGGTTTATGCTATAGTGCCTGGAAAATTTCCTAACTTCTTTAAGCCTCTGTTGATTCCTCTGTAAAATGGGTCCTGCCTATTGCAGTTACAGGGACAAAATCAAAGCAAAGGCCCAGTATATAGTAAGTTCTGAATAAATACTGGCTGTTCTTATGAATACTATTGTTGCTTTTGTTACTTTAATTACACATTATTCTGGTCTCCTTGAAGGCAAGGGTGTTTTTCTGGTGCCTAACACTGTGCTTGGCAGTGACTACCCAAAACCATTTAATAGATAGATGGAATATCTTTCCTACCTTTTACCACTCACACACAGTCATGTGCTAATAGAATGAATCACAGAAAAGGTATCCTTCTTGGCTAATTTGGTAGATAAGAAAACTGGCCCAGTAAGGACCAGAAGCTTTACTGACTTAGTAAGTTGGCAGAAACAAGACTAGAACCCAAGGTTCCTACTTTGGAACAGATCATTTTTTTTCCCCATTTAATTAAGTTTGAGGTTTGAAAGTTCTAGGAAGCTAGGTTAGTGCTGCCCTCTTGCTGACAGTGTTTGGGAGACAGGTCCTCTTCCAAGGAGGTGGGGCAGGGGAGAAGGAGAAGATGAAGCAGAAACCACACCTCTGGACTGTGAAGTTACAGTCAAACAAGAGAAAAGCCTCTGTGTGAGATGGGTGCCTTTCCACGTTCACAGCAAGAACTTTAAGAAGGAAGGTCAGGGGCGGCGCCTGTGGCTCAAGGAGTAGGGTGCCGGTCCCATATGCCAGAGGTGGTGGCGGGTTCAAACCTAGCCCCGGCCAAAAAAACCCACAAAAAAAAAAAAAAAAAAAAAAAAAACAAGAAGGAAGGTCAGAGTCAACTGGAGCAGGGATAGATATTTCTGGAGGATTCAAAGAAGGAAAAGATAACGAAGACCAGCAAGGTGAACACCTTCTTGGACACAGGACCTTATGCACAGGATGGTGGTGAAGTTTCTCAGGGTTCTCACCAACCCCTAAACACAGCAAAACCCCAGACAGATAAGGAAGCAGGTTCACCTTGCTGAGCACCTTCTGTAATCAAGACACTGATCCCGCATATCACAGATGTTAATTACTACAGCAGCACCAATTTATAGATTAATTCCATTTTACAGATGAAGAAACCGAGGACCAGAAAGGTTCCTACAGGCACACCGCTACCAAGATGTTTCTGGATCCAAAGTCTGAATGCATTCTTTTTATTCAATTCTGGGGATTTTTTGTCTTCCTGTGGCAGGCTGCATTTTAAGTCTATTCATCCATTAATGAAGTGGCTGCCCTGTAAGTCAGTCTAATCATCAATCAGGATATGTGAAAAGTCTTCAAAAGCACCAAGGATATCTAAAAACTACCATGTTATAATTTATTCTTCTTGGTTTATTACAGCAGCTCTTCCATGTAACATTTTGTTAGCCTATTTGGAGTTAATAGTAATAATAATCATAATGAACTTTGATTAGGCACTTATTATGTGCCAGGCACTCTGCTAACTACCATATATGTATGGTCTCTGTAACCCTATGAGAAAGACACTGTGAAAGGTCAGTGTGGTGGGAAGGTTAAGACCATAGGATAGCTTTAGAATCGAACAGATTAGGTTTGACTCTCTAATCAGTTGCCATGTTTCCAGCTTAAAGACTGTGAGCAAGGGTGGCTCCCATAGCTCAGTGGGTAGGGCGCCAGCCACATACACTAAGACTGGGGGTTCAAACCCAGCTCGGGCCAGCTAAAAGCAATAACAACTGCAACAACAACAAAAAAATATAGCCGGGCATTGTGGTGGGCACCTGTAGTCCTAGCTACTTGGGAGGCTGAGGCAAGAGAATCGCTTATGCCTAAGAGTTTGAGGTTGCTGTGAGCTGTGATGCCATGGCACTCTACCCAGGGTGACAGCTTGTGACTCTGTCTCAAAAAGAAAGAAAAAAAAAAGACTGTAAGCAAGGCATTTAATATCTCTGGGCCACAGTTTTTTCATGTGTAAAATCTATGACCAGATAACAGTGCTAATGCCAAGTGCATAGCCCGGTCCCTGGCACAACGTAAACCGACTATAAACTACAGCAACTGTTATTGCTATGATGATAATTGTCATTTGGCTGATGTGGAAACATGGGCTGAGGAGGTTAAATAACTTGCTCAAGGTTACACAGCTAATGAAGGGCAGGGGATGAGATTCAAATCTAGACTTGCAAGACTACAAGCCCTTCCTTGGGGTACCAAGATGCATCCTTCCATTAAGCTAATGTTTTCAAACCCTTTAAAAAGGAGCTTTCTAATTCAGAGGCAATCTTTCTCCAGAATTAGTGAATCTAACTACACCGAGGGTCAGAGGTATCTCTTACTCAGGGAAAGCATCTGGGCAGAAAAAGCAAGGGAGGTAAACTTCTGGCTCTCCAGGGCAACATAAACAAGGTGACCTTTACAGAACGATCCAGAAGAGAAAGAGATGGTGCCTGCTGGTGTGTGGGGCAATGGCATGAAAGAAGGAACTAAAGAGAGGCGAGGAGGAGGAATGAGGCAGCGGAGAGAGCAGCGAGGTGGGCAGATGGGAAGGATTGATTGCATGGCAGTAGGGTAGGCAGGAAGTGGAGACTGGGACAAGAGCCCTGACCGGCCAGGGACATGGAGAGGTGGGGGCCTGGCTGGGAATGCCTCAAGGAAGATGAGGAGGCGTGAGATGGGGAATGCAAAAGGGGTGAGAAATATACAACAAACAGGAAAGCAAACAGCCGGAGGAATATAACTGGAAGGGTGCATGGTCCATCTCGTCATTTTGCAAGTGAGGAAACTGAGTCTGCATGAGGAAAGAAACTAACCCATAGTCACACACCAGTCAGCGGAACAGATGTAGAGCCAGGCCTCTGGACTCCCCCATTCGGAGTTCTTTGCAGCCGGGTGTGGGTGACTGAACGGCCACACCTGGCTATACAGAGACTCTTTCTGGACCAAGGTATAGATAAAGACCCCCAGGCAGTACAGACCCTGCTTCCTGTCCAGTCATTCTAAATCAGACTTCATGGCAAGGGTTCTCTCATACCTGCATTTTAAACAAGCTTCCCCAGGTGATATATCAGACTCAGCACTAATTTGAGATTTGGGAGAGAAAAAGCAAGAATCACTGGATAACTGAGGGGACAGGAGTGACAATAACTTCTAAGAAAGTCTGAGGACAGCAGGGAGCCATTTATGGCAAACTTACACTTCTAGACCAGCACTGTCCAACAGAAATAGAATGTAAGTCACATATGGAATTTAAAATTTTCCTAGATAACAGATTTTCTAGATAAAATTTCCTACATTTTCTATATATTTCTATTTTTCTAAAAGGTTCTAGGTAAATAGAAAATATTAATTTCAAAATTAAAATTCTAAATATTAATTGATGTTAAAATAATAAAAAAACACATGGCATTAATTTTAATAATACATTTTACTTAGCCCAATATATCCATTATCATTTCAATATAACCAATATAAAAATTATTGAGACAGTTTGTATTCTTCTTTTTTAATATTAAATCTTTAAAATCCTACACATATTTTAGGCACATTTCATTTCAGATTAGACAATTTCAAGAGCTATTATGCTCTGCATGGCTAGTGGTTACCATACCGGATGGCACAGAGGAACACTTCCCTCATTGTAGGAAGTTCCACAGAACAGCACTGGTTTAGTTCAGCCTTTTATTTTTATTTATTTATTTATTTTTTGAGACAGAGCCTCAAGCTGTCGCCCTGGGTAGAGGGCCGTGGCATCACAGCTCACAGCAGCCTCCAACTCCTGGGCTCAAGCAATTCTCCTGCCTCTGCCTCCCAAGCAACTGGGACTTCAGGCACCCACCACAACGCCTGGCTATTTTTTTCTTGGTTGCAGCCCTCATGGTTGCTTGGCGGGCCAGGGCTGGATTCGAACCCGCCAGCTCAGGTGTATGTGGCTGGCACCTTAGCTGCTTGAGCCACAGGCGCCGAGCCTCGTTTAGCCTTTTAAAGCAGAAAAATGTTCTGGTACTTTTTCTTCTGACATTAATGGGGGTGGTAATCAAAGGACAAAAAAGAAACATTATTGTATCTTTCTAGACAACACTGGTTTCCTTCCTTCAAGGAAAAGGGCAAAACGGACACCAGTTATTTGTGCGTCTTCGAGATGGATTTTTTTTCATTGTGGTAGAACACTTCAAATATGTTAAGTACACAAGTCTAAGTATAAATAAGAGCTTGACAAATTTTAAAATATGTATATACCCCCGTGTAATCCACCCAGTTGAAGATGGGACTGACATTTCCAGCAACCCAGAGGTTTCCTTGTGGCTCTTCCCTGGCAATACCACATCACGGAAGTGATGCCACTCTGACTTTCATCATTGGTTAGTTTTGCCTGTTTTTGGACTCCCTATGAATGGATCATACAATTTATACTTTTTGTGTCTGGCTTATTTCACTCAACTTAATGTCTATTGGATTTTGTTTTATAGGTCTGATAAAATGTGGTACATTTCCAGAGGGGCCAGAAGAGCTCCTTTCTCAATTTTGGCTACTAAAATGTCTCAATATCATCCCATTCCTTTTATTCACTAAGGTATTATTGATAGCGAGATTCTGGCTCCTGAAGGCCTGAGAAGTCAAGGGCTTGCAATCAAGAGAGACAGATGGGCGGCGCCTGTGGCTCAGTGAGTAGGGCGCCGGCCCCATATGCCGAGGGTGGCGGGTTCAAACCCAGCCCCGGCCAAACTGCAACAAAAAAATAGCTGGGCGTTGTGGCGGGCGCCTGTAGTCCCAGCTGCTTGGGAGGCTGAGGCAAGAGAATCGTGTAAGCCCAAGAGTTAGAGGTTGCTGTGAGCCGTGTGACGCCACGGCACTCTACCCGAGGGCAGTATAGTGAGACTCTGTCTCTACAAAAAAAAAAAAAAAAAAAGAGAGACAGATAAAAACAGATAGAGGACTCTGGTCATCATACCCCCTTGTCAACATCCAGTGACTATGATAGACAGAAACTCAGTGACAGGAATGTGGCATTGGGCCTAGTAGGACTGTTTCTATCTTTTAGTTTGTAGGCAATATCTAATAAGATCATGAGTGCTTCCATCCGTCCCAGCTCAAAACTTGCTGTTAATCCTTTCTCCCTTTTCTCACCACTTCTGTATTTATTTTCTGGGTCTGGGACCTGAAACCCCAAAGAAACTAAGGAACCAGTCTTCCTTCCCCTGCCCATTAACTTGTACCTGGTGGAGCTACCTCTCTCTCCCCTGAGCCACAATTCAGGAAGACAGGGGTCAAAGCTTCACTGGGGGTCTAACCACTTGGGTTCTCGGATGGCAATGACCCTCACAGGGTCTTTCTACTGCTTCCTCCTCTCCATGCCATGGCTGCTGAGCCTTAGAAGCCTTACCTGTGGCTTCTTGTCCCTCTCCTCCGGGGACGGGTCTGTTTCTCTGTATACGACAGCTTTGGTTACCAGCATATCCGGATGCTGCAATTTGGCCTCCTTGATGGCCAAAGCCAGGGCCTGGTGGAAAAGAACACAAAGTGAGGAACCTCAAATATCAAATACAGGAGAGACTATGGAGAATCACAGTCCCATTAGTGCACAGCTGGAGAAACTGAGGCCCAGGGATGAGCAAAGTAAAAAGGCAGAGACAGAGCTCGGGTCTTCTGGATCTTTCTGGCCCCCATTCAATGCCCCTTCCTTGAGGGGTCCTTATCTGAACAGGGTTAGCAAGAAGTGGATACCTTCTCTGCCCATAAAGCTAACTATCCATGAGTAACCCAATATAAGAAGGACTGGGGACTGGGTGGTGCCACTGGGAATAATGTTCTCTACCCCCATACCTGGTCTTGATCGACATCTTCATCCCCAGTAATGATGATTCGCTTCTCAATCCTCGTCTCAGAAAACCCTCCTTTCACAGTCTGTGGAGGGAGAGGGAGATGAGGTCACTCTTGGGTCCTGCTGGGACAGCAGCCACAACAGGGCACCTACCCGAAGTATTGCTCAAGAACAAGGCTGAGAACCAGGAGTTACCTTCTCTCCTGACTTCCTTGGTTTTTCTCTCTTCTAGTTTTGGGACATCAAACTGCAGATCTTGCCTGGTTGCTGCTACTGCCCCAATTACTCAGCTGCTCCATCTAGGTCTTCCGAGCCCAGCTCCCTGACTCTGGCTGGCAATGTCCTGCTTCCAGCCTCACAGTTCTGGGCCTTTCTGCCTGGTACAGACCCCTACATGTGTATATGTCCTTGCTCAGCTCACCAGGCTGTGAGCTCTTGAGGGCAAGGCCTGTCTATATTATCTCTGTATCCTTTCCTCCCCAACTCCCTTGCCCACTCTGACCAGGGTGATGCTGAATGCAGATTTGTCAAATGAACACATGAATGAAATGTGAATGGTGACAAAGTTCTATCTTAAATGACTCAGAACGATACTACAAGAGAAAATTGCATTGATGATACTCATGATCTCCAAGGTTTTCTAAAGGTGGGAGGATTGGATGAATTTAGAAGCCAAGGCAGGACCTCATTGTTTGACATGTTAAAGGAGGGTGGTGGCTGCAGGAAATCCCAGCTGGGGTCAAGAGTGGACAGAAAGAGAAGAGGGGCTCCCAGTTGGCAGGGCCAAGAGGGACTTTGGGAAGAAGAGCTTTCTGAGCTGTATGCTGTGTGGCATGTGATGTAAAACCTTCCCAAAGAGCTTTCAGAGAAGTCAACATTATTCACTAATGCTTCTGGTGAGAAGGGGTTCTTTGTGGGAATGTAAAAAAGTACTGGGCCTTGCAGAGCAGCGGGCAGGGGCTGGGACAGAGTCTGTGTGCACAAAGGGCTGGTGCTGCTGACCATACTTCTCTGATAGCTCATCAGGACCGCCAACTCACCCAGGCTCAACCTGGCTCCTTCAGGCTTCCAACCCTTGCTGGCCCCCTTGCCTTCCTCCTTCCATGTGTTAGCCAGCCTGCCTCTCACCCCTTGTCCTCATGGTCTGAGTCAGGCTGATGCACTCAGGAAGGCCCCCTCCTCTGGTCTTTTCTCTTCCCTCCCCTGCTCCAAGTCCCGCCCTGGTCCAGACCTTCTCCCCATTCACTCTCCATACCTCTCCCTCTTCTTTCTCCTATCTGCACCTCTGGGTAGACCTAACATGCTCTCCTTAAATTCACTGGGTCATTACTAATTTAAAAATCTTCATGGCTTTCCATCTTAAGACTCAGATCCTCCACAATCAAATGTGTCCTGGTATTAGCTTTAGTTGGTCTATATTCTGTTTCCCCTTTCCCCCAGTGCAACTGAATTTCCCCATTGCATACTCTAGTGCTTCTCATTTCCCCCCAACTTATGGCTGCCTCCAGCCAACATAAAGCTAATGCTTACTAACGTTTGCTCAACAAACAAACAAATAAGCAAACACGCAGTTTCTGCTCCTGTCTTCTGCTTTGCTTAGAACATCTGCATTTGTCTTCTCCTCCCTCTGGAGTCCTACCTGGCTTCCTAAGACCCTGCTCAAACTCTCTTTTTTTCCAGGAAAGGCTTCCTGACTCTTGTGGAGCCTCCTGTACATCAACCCCCTCCAAATTCCTCCAGCCCTAAAGGTCTATAAGAAGCAAAAGCCATGGTTCACAATTACTTCAAAGGAAAGGGTCTCATCCCCCCAGCCTGGCTATCAATGCTGTATGGAAAAGGCCTGTGCTTAGGAAGACATGTGACACAGGACAAAGTGCACAGTATTCCAGAAACTGGTGACACTACACGTCTTCTTTGCCTGCATTACAAACTGAGAAGCCAAAATAGATCAACAATAAGGACCTCTGTACCTACAGCCCAGCTGGGGCATGGGGCGCCCTGCTGCTACTCACTTTGGTAACATGGGTGGTGGTGGAGGTTGAGAGGGTTTCCGCAGTGGCGCCGTAGGTGCTGGTGAGGACATCTTTCCCGATGATCTGCAGAATACAACCACCCCCCACCCCGATGTCAGGTAAGGACACTGGGCTCTGCAGAGGTGGGGATGGGGTGGGGTAGACCAAGGGACCCTGGCAGGGGCCCCAGAAAAGTGATGTTTTGAAGCCAAGATGCTTTGAACCATTAAGAATCCAAGAATACTAGAATCTTCAGAATCCTATACCCATAATATTCTCAAACCCTGAAATCTAAGATTCCTAGATCCCATGATTCCTAAGGCCCAGAATCCTAACAACGTCCTAAAATTTAAAGATCCTGGAATCTTAGAAGAATGCACAGAGGGGTCCAAGATGGAAACAGAGCCCTCCCAATCCCCCATCCTGTCATAGCCAGGAACATGCTTTCTCCAGGGCTAGACAATTAGAACATCAGACTCAGAGAATGAAAGAGCTGGAATAGATCTCACAGTAACAGACTTTGGGATAGCCACTAACAGAGCCAGGGCCAGAATCCAAGCCTCTGGACTCCTAGCCCATTGCTCTTCCTGGTCAGTAAGGATAGCAGATGCAAAAGAGCTATCAAAGGTGCCACAAAGGTGAGGGGCTGCTTCACCCTCACACTGTCAGTGCTCTGCTTACATGTGAGGGGAAGGGAGGAGGACAACTGGTGAGACTCTGTGGGCATCCAAAAATGGCCCAATTTCTTGCCTCTGATCTTAAAAGGGCATCTTCTGAGCTCAATGCTGCACTTGCTGATGGCCAGGCCTGGGCCCATGCCCACTTTCTCAGCTTGGAGTCCCCTAGCCTGAGCTGGCCTTGCCCACTTACCGGAGAAAGAGAACGGATTTCCGTGGCCACCGTCTGTGGGCCTGGGATCATGGCAGCTGCCCCCTTCCCGGACTTGAGACTGTTCTCCTGGGGAAACAATAGTGCTCAGATGGCCAGGTCTCGGGTGGGCAGGCCCCCAGGATGGCCAGAGCATGCGGCCATATAGCTCAAATGGCCACAAGGTAGAGCAGCGACAGTGGAAGCAAAGAACTGAAAGCATTATTCAGTTCAGTCTCCTCTCATTCATCCCTTGCTCGCTCACTTGCACACTTGCACACTTGCTCATTCAACAAACATTTAGGGAGTGTCTGGTGTGAGGGACACTGTGGTGAACAAGATGTGGGATTGTCTCCAGAAGTGCTCACAAAGAAGTTGAGAGATTCAGGCTCCTATCCTGGCCCTGCCACCTTTGAGCCATGTGACTTGGAACTGAGCCACTTCTTTACGGGCTTCGTGGAAGCATCTGTAAAAACAGACCTTGCCTCACACATACAGAGGCCTTATGAGGCTAACAGAGAAGAAAGGGCTTTGTAAACTAAAATCTATAGGATAAATCTAGGACTGTAAGTTGTCTATTTGGAATATAATAGTAATGACTGTTTTCTGAGTACTTGCCAGGTGTAGGTATTATACTAAGGATGTCGCATGCGTTAGCTCATTTAATCTTCACAACACCTGTAGGGAATAGTTTTTAATATTCCTCTTTCGCAGATAAGAAAGTGGAGGGCAAGAGAATGTTAATTTGCTTGTTCAAGTCCCCCAGCAAGTCAGTGATAGAGCTGGAATTGAACTTTAGGTGGTTAGACACCAAGTCCAACATGTGCTTTCTGCACCACTTTGCCCTTGGAACTCTTATCCTTAAGCCAGTTCTCCTGGTCTCACCTTGGGTTCTAACTGCTGGATCTTCCTGGAATTGTTCACACATCCGGCCAGGGGCCCAGCGACCTGCTTTTACCTCTCATTTTCTGCACTATCCAGGGCTCGGCCTTGCCTGTGCAGGGACCCAGAACTTTGCCCATTCTGTAGCTCCTGAGGAGCCTGACCTGTGCATGGCACTAGAGCTGGAACTCTGCCTACCAAGGAGCAGGTGAGAACAGAACCCTGCTACCTTTCCCCTGCCTCTCTCCATCTGAGACTTTCAGTGACCTGGTGCTTGGCACCGCACCACAAGGCCTGTTCTCAGATGCACCTGTAGTCCAGAACATGGCCTAGCAGCAGATCTTCAAAGGGTAGCTTCCAGGTTCGAAGCTTCCTTTCTCCTGGCTTAGGAAACGGCCACTAGCCCCTTTGAATTTTAGTGTCATGCTGGAACATTGTCCCCTAAAGCCTCTTATTATCTCATTGCTGCCTCTTTCCCAGGCAAAGCCACGCCTCCACTTTTACACTAAAACAGAGGCCACTACTGGGGACACAGGTCATTCAAATCAAGACACCATCTGCTCTTCCTCGCCTCCCCTGTAACTTTAGCCAGTCCCCTCTCCTGTCTCAAGGATACGCAGTTCCTCCTTTTGGCCAAGGCAAACGTCTCACCTCACCTCCTCCACACTGAAGTTCTTCTCACTTGCCAGCCACTCTCTGGGCTACCTCAGCCACTCCAGAGCCTCTGCTGAATCACTGAGGCCCAGGTCCTCTATTCCTTCATCTATAGCCCAGGTATTTTCAAACTTTTTTTTTTTTTTTTAATTCTATAATGCACAGGATTTCAAACCTTTAAAACAATTGTCTCCTAGACATCATCTTCTGGAAATGTCCCACAGACACCTCAGACTTAGCTGATTTCAAATGGAATTTGCTGCACCAAAGAGAATTTTCCTCTAGTGCAGGTGTGTTCAACCTTTTTTTTCTTTTCTGCCCTACATTGAAAGAGTAAGAGTTGTCCCAAGCCACACATTAAATACACAAAGACAAATGAAAGCTAATTAGGAAAAAACAAACAAACAAAAAAGGGTCTGTACATATTTTTCCTGATATCTGACACCACAGATAACCAAAAAAAGTTCTCACAAAATCAGCATGTGGCCCATGGGTCAGGTTAGACACCCCTGCTCTAGTGCTCTCTGTTTACATCAGCAGTTCTTGAACTTGAGGGTCATTAGCTGGGGGGCTTGTGAAAACACAGACTGCTGGGCCTCACCCCCGAGTCTCTGAGTCAATAGGTCAGGAGTGGGGTCCAAGAATTTGCCTTGCTAACAAGTTTCTGGGACTATACTTTGAGAACTGCAGGCTACTGTGTGTCATCACCAGCCCATCTTTCCTCCTCCTGTACCCTGAATATTCTTACCTATGACTAAATCTGTACTTCCCTTCCTCTAGACATCCCTTGACCCTCACCCCTCCTCAGCATCCACCTCCTCACCCTCCAGCCCACCTCTGCCTGGGCACTGGCCTCTAAGCTGGTTCTCTGCCTTCTCTTCCTGTCTCTCAGTGGCTCCTGGCCCCCAGAGCTCAGGAACGCTGTCTGTCTTCTTCAGTACTGTGCCTGGCACAGAACTTCACACAGTGTGGGTATTCAAGAAATACATGTTGAAGGAAGGAAAGAAGGAGAAAGGGGAGAGGGGGAGGTAGGAACTTTTGCTCCAGTCCCTGCTCCACACAGGTTGCTAGAATAACCTTTCTAAAACACAGAAACATAGATTTGATGACATCATCAAAATTTAAGTGATTCCCCATTGTCTGCGGGATGAACATTGAACTTGGAATATGACATTTGGGGCCTTTCAAACTCTGGCCCAGCCTTCCTTTCCAGCCTCTTCTGCCCCTGTTCCTGCTGCAGCCACCTGACACCTGGCTTCCCTGACTACTTGTCTATGCTCCTGTACTTCCCTGCCTGTACCTGCTCCTCCCACTGTCTAGAATGCCTCCCCCCAAGGCCTGCATCTTAACTTAGCCTACAGGTAGTGCCCTCCCCAGCTCCTCCCGGCAGAGGTGTCATTCCATGGTCCCTAGGATAGCATTATTACACTGATCCATGAAGGAAGGACAGAGATAACCGAAGCTCACATCTACAGACCACTTACTATGTGCCAGGAACTATTCTCAGTAGAGAACACAGATCCTTTAATTCATCCTCACATCAACCCTTGGAGGTATGTATTATTATTGCCCTCCACTCCCATCCCATTTTACAGAAGTAGAAACTGAGGCTTGGAGAGGTTTATGTAACTTGCCCAAGGTCATCCAGCCAAGATGTAGGAGAGCTGGGCCTTGTTCACCACTGTGTGCCCGGAACCTAAATACAGGGGTGCAGCACATGAAAGGTGCTCACGATGATAATTCGAATGAATGAATCCTAGCAGGAAGTATATTTTCTTTAACCCTGTAAACCCATTCCAAGAAGAGTAGAGACTAATAAATGTTTTTGGAACAAATGGATGGATGGATGGATGGATGGATGGATATGGATGGTAAATGAATGGTGTAATTGCCTGTTCACCAGAAGGACGAATTTAAATTAGCCTTACAAGCATCCCGATGATACGTGGTGAAGGGCTATAGGAGAGGAGGAACTGAGTGACCAGGAAAAGTGTGCAAGCTGGTGACCACTTTGGGTTTACTGATCTCAAACTCTCCATTTATTCAAAACCTACCTGGTGGGTAGTCCCCCCTTCAGGCGTTTGGCAAGAGAAAGCATTTGAAAACAATTTCTTAGCAGTTCAAGAACAATCTGGCTCAGGCATTACTACCTTCTCTAGCCCCAGCCCCATGTGGCCAGTGTCCATAATGGTCAGGAGAAGGCAGCAGAGTAGAATGGTTGGGTGAAAGTGCAGCTTCTGGTGTCAGAGTGCCTAGGATTAACCTAGCACTACCACTTATTGGTTATGTGACCTTGGGTGAGCCACTTTACCTCTCTGAACTTCAGTTTCGTCATCTATAAAGGATGTAGAAGAAAAAGCATCTAGCTCACGGTCTCTGTGAAGATCCAGTGAGATGATCCATTCCAAACTCTCAGCACACTGCCTAGAACCACAAGCTATGTGCCGAATACTCTGTTCTGTTTCATCATTAAAGGATTTAATGTTATTGGAGTCTCTTAGAAAACTGCAGAATGGGGATTATTGGCATTATACAGATGAGGACACCTGGGGCCAAGGACTATTCTTCATGGGTCAGTCAGCAAATAGGTAGCAGAATCACAAGATCCCTCAGGAGGTGGCCCAAAATCCTAAGTTTCCAATTCGAGTTCACTGCACGCCATCTTCTGACCAAGGCAAGGAAGTTGTCCAAGACTCAAGAAAATGTACAGCCACCAGGATGGGCCAACAGGAATTCTCAGGCACAGAGTTCAGACTGGAAGTGTGATTTGCCAGTAGGATCTTAATTTTTTTTTTTTTTAAGAGACAGAGCCTTGCTCTGTCACCCAGACTGGAGTGCAGCAGCATGATCACAGCTTTACTGTAACCTTGAATTCCTAGGCCCAGGTGATCCCTCTGCCTCAGCCTCCCAAGTAGATGGGACCAGAGGCATGCACCACCATGCTCAGCTACACCAGTGGAATCTTGATATGAGATGAGATTCATGTGTGCCAATAATCAAACAGTCCCACCTTCCCTCATCTCAGCCCATGGCTGAGGACCCAAGATTCCATCCCTCACATTATTTCATTTGGAAAACTGAGGTCTCACTGTGTGTCCTGTGCAACTAAGGTACCAGACAATAATATTTGACTAGTGCAGAGGGCAGCTGAGGACTTCCTGAAGCAGCCAGGCAAGGTTAGCTTGTTATCTGGCTGTTCTGAGAAGGGCAAAGGGGCCGGTCCAAGAGCGAGGCCTTCCAGTTTCTGCTTACCATAGTGGTTGATATGGTCTCTGTGGTGATGGAGGGAGTGGTAGTTATGAACTCCTTCCCCACTGAGGCACTCCCATCAACCTGCTGGCCAGAGGAGGTATCATTAGAGATAGAGTCAGATACACCGCGGCATCTGTCACCTTGCGTCACAGCATTCCCAGTTACAAAGTGACAGGCTGTGAGAGTGGGCATTACTATGGTGGTCCACGTGTAAACCAAATTACAGAGGGGCCTCACAGACTTTCCATTTCATTTCACCCATTTAATTTGACAAAGAAAAAATAATCCTAGACAACTGGACAAATTCTATCCAACCTCTGACCCAGTAATCCCTAGGAAGTTAGTCTTTGGATACAAACTTTGAAAAGTACACTAAGAAATATCACTAGACAAAAACAACCACAGGTCCCATCAATGGAAAATGGAAAAATAAATTAAGATTCACCTTCTGAGTGAGACTAAGAAGAATAAGGCGGGTCTATCTAGACAAAAAGGAGTGAGCCCTTCAAATTATTATTATGATTATTATGATTATTATTATTTTCAGGTTTGTATCCAAATTGCACAGGCTCATGACTTCAGGTAACTTTATTTTTGGCCCCAGGTCAGGTCTCCCAAAGGGTTGAAAAAATTATAAAGGAAAAAAGGTAAGGTATAAAAGAAAATGCTTGCTTTTGTGTAAAAAATTTAAGTATATAGAGATGTAGGTATCTGTGTTGGAATCTGCATAAATTTTTTTCTGGGACATATCCTAAGAAATATTTCATTTTGTTCTGTTTGAATTTTATAATTATGAATACTTTCTTTGTTGTTTTGTTTTGATATCAATTAAGGGTTACTAGACTGTGGAATTTGGGGCCACTTTCAGTTTCTTTACACTTTTTGGCATGGAAACAAAACAAAACAAAACACATGTTACTAAAAGAAAACAGGCCAGAGGAGGAAAGCAGTTTGTCCTAGGTCAAAAGCTCATCAGAACTTGAGAGTCTTGACCTGTAGTAGGCAGCCTCATAAACCCTAGCATCATTACAAAAGTGGGAGAAGAAATTCTGGGAACAAAAGAGTTGCCTACGTTATGCTGGTTCATGTCTTATGTCAGTTCTTTTTTTTGTAGAGACAGTCTCACTTCATTGCCCTTGGTAGAGTGCCATAGTGTCACATCTCACAGCAACCTCCAGCTTAGGCGATTCTCTTGCCTCAGCCTCCCGAGTAGCTGGGACTACAAGCGCCTGCCACAACAACCAGCTATTTTTTTGTTGCAGTTTGGCTGGGGCTGGGTTTGAACCCACCACCCTCGGTATATGGGGCCGGTGCCCTACTCACTGAGCCACAGGCGCCACCCTTATGTCAGTTCTTGAAACAGACTGGACTCAGGGTAAAAAAAAGAAAAAGACCTGAGAACTGTAGTTTTTCTGGCCAGGAAAAACTAATAGGATATTCTCTCAGACCCACCCTCTTAATTTTCGAAGTTTAAAAACCACAAAAGGAACATAAGGAATGCACCATAAGACGTATACCTGTGCCTATTCATGACTGCCTTCTGCGGAGTGCTAAGCACACTTCATCTTGTTAAGATAACTGATTTTTCCCCCACTTTGTTCATTTTACCAATCTGATGTGGAATCTCCCCGTGCATAAAAAATGACCCAAGGTGAGCTGTTCTGACTGAAGCTGGATTGGGATCTCTCCCTCTTCTCTCCCCAAGCATCTCCTGGGACACCTCAATAAATCTCTCCAACTCCTTCAAGCAGTCTGAAAACCAAGGTCCTAATCCACTAGCCATTAGTCCTCCCGATACTCCCAGGAAAAAGGGGGATTCAGGACCATTCCCACTTTTATAGATGGGAAAATTGAGACTTTAGGAGGTATAGTGTGTCCAGGACAAGAACTTGCTCCAACCCTTGACCCTCACAGCTCAGAGAGACATCGGGATTAGAATGGGGGTTCCAGGAAAGCCAAGGTGGGAAAGGTTGGCCAAGGGGCTTGGACACAGCAGTGGGGACTCCACCCCCAAATACTGAATACTTTTGCTCAGGGTACATGGGAAGGTGCAGGTTACCTGTGTGTGATCCACAGTGGTGACTCTGGTCTGCAGTACAGCCTCTGGCTCAATCTTCTTTCTAATGGCTAGACTGCTGACAGTCATGGTTTCCGTTTTCACGGGCTGTAGGGACATGAGGGAGAATGCTCCGTAACTCAAGCTCCAGCATGATTCCTGTTCACAGACCAACTGTGGCATAGGGTCATCAGGTTATCTCCTACCACCACAGCTGGCCAAGGGGTCTGGAAGGGCATGCAGGTCAGGGTGAAAGAGGTAGGGTGTTATATCACAGATAAACAGCCTGAGAGCCAGAATTGGCACCAGGAAGGCCTGCCCCACACCCCTGTACCATACAAATTCATGGTGGTTGCATGCTGCCATTAGAAGAACATTCACTATCCCATTAATATACTCTGTGCTAGGCCCCATACTAAGTGTTTCCCTTACATACATGAGTGCCTGAACCCTGGAAGACTTCAATGACCTTCCAGCTGCTTCAGCTGAACTCTTTTAGAGCAGGAGCCACACATGCTTAAACAGCAGTTCTCAACCTATGGGTTGTGACCAATGAAAATATATCCTGCATATCAGATATTTACATTATGATTCATAACAGTAGCAAAATGACAGTTATGAAGTCGCAACAAAAATAATTTTATGGTTGGGGGTCACCACAACATGAAGAACTGTATTAAAGGGTCGCAGCATTAGGAAGGTTGAGAACCACTGTGCTTAAGGCTTCCAGAGGGCCAGGCAGGAGATATACATGAGTGAAGCAGGCTCCCTGAGGACTGGGGTGGAATGGAAAGCATGTGGGATGCCACTCAGGTGTGCCCAGCTGTGACCGTGGCCTCTGAGTGACTGAGTTTTTTTAAAAGTGTAAGCAAATCTTAGATTTTATATCAAATGTCCTGATTTTTAAACCAGAGTCAAAGAAAATACATCTACTGGCCAGATTAGGTCTGGGACCACCAGTTTACAGCCTTGACTCTAGAAGTCTAGAGTCCTCCACCGGGCCTAATTCCTGACCATACTCACTATAGGTTTTAACATATGAGAGCTAGCTTGTTGTCTGGTTGGGGGGGGTGATGGTGAGGGGGATTCTTATAGGGGGTTAGAATCCTGCAATCCAGCCATTCATTCATTTAATCATTTGTTAGTACCTAGTAGATGACAGGTGGGGAGCTGCCACCTGTTGGGAGAGCAGGCTTGTCTACCACTCACCTGACTACTCAGGGTCATGCTGGAGCAGAAGCATTCATTACAGAATAAGGGGGCTGTGCGGGAAATATTTCCACCCAGGGTGGTCAGGAAATCTTTTACTAGGGCAATGACATCTGAACTTTGCCCTGAACTTGATAGTTTTGCAAGGCACAGAAAGGAAGAAAAAAACCTTCTACCCAGAGAGTAGAGTCCAGAGGATACATTTATATTTCAGTGCCTGAAAAGTGGGGGAGAGAGGCTGGGGCTAAAGGAGATGAGGGGTCAAAGAAATGATGTGGACAGAGATGTATCATATCTTAGAAAGATCCCTTTGCAGCTCTGCAGAAGAGGGCCACAAAGTGGAGAGGCCCAGACAGAGTCTGTCCTTCCGCAATGACCATATTTTCTCTTCTCCAGGAGTCCCCACTGCCACCCTGAGACTCCAGGGCCAGATGGATTTAAACTGCTGCCCCTTCCTCAGGAAGCCCAGGCCCCTGGGAGACCAGCCAGGATCAGGAAAAATCATTCAACTTTCAGACCAGCTGCAGGAGCCCCTGAGAATCTACAGATACATGCTCTCTGCAGGTGCCATGCAATATGGGCAAGGGGAGGAGGAGTCAAGTAAGACCAGACTGTCCATCATCGCTTGACCTTAGCAAGCGATGGGGTCGCAAGGTTAAAACGCCAAGGAACACATGTTAGGGGTAAACTGACAAGGCAAACATGCGAGTGCAGACCCATGCTGCTCTGCGTGGGGCAGTCATGCAACACGAGACAGAGCTTCAGGCTGCAGGCCGGCTGGCAGTCTTCTCACAGGTGGCCCAGGGCCCTCTGAGCATCACTGCCCAGTGGGCCGGGTCTCGATGAAGCTCCACCGTACCTCAAACTGGGGCATATCGGGGGTGGAGCAGGCCCCTCGATCTGGGCTGTCCTCAATGCCCCCAGATTCATCATCCTGGCTGGGGGCTCCCTTGCTGAGGTCCCGGGAGAACACCAGGCCTTCTGTTTCTGAGTCGCTTTTGTCTCGGTCGAGCTCAGGAAGGCTGCGGGAGAAGTCTTCAAAGGCGCTGCCGTGGTAGTCACCAATAACCGTGAAGTCCACCTCAGCCTCCAGGCTGGACGTGGAGCTGACCGTGATGCTGGAACACTTGCGCTCAATAGCCAGGTGGTTGTCCTTCAGGAACACTGCATCCCTCTCCTGTTCCTGGTCCTCATCTCCTGTGTCACTCTCGGGGGCCCGGGGACGTGGTGGTTTGACTTTCTCCTCCGAGCCCTCCCTCAGCCCTGCTCTCTATGGCCAGATAAAATCAAAGGAGTGGGGATGTGGGGTAGGGAGAGAGAGAGAGAGAGAGAAAGAAATCAAGATGGTGAGTTCAGAAGAAATCTTGGGGCTGTGTCGACATCCTGATGGAAGAGCAGGTCAGGAAATGAAAAACACTTCCAGGAAAGATTCCTTTAAACCATAACAAGCTTTAAAAAAAAAAACAAAAAAAACCCCAAAACTTCTCAAGAGTGGGGATGCTCCTTTCTGATGGTCTCACACTGATGGCAAAGCAAGTACAAAGCAAACATCCTGCCAGTAAGTTCTGGACAGGAGGCTCCATCCAAAGTTTGGATCTAGAAGCTTATCAGAAGCAGCACTGTGCGAAAAGCAGGGATAGAAGCCTGGATCCCAGGCCCATCCGTGCAGGTGGCCATTGAGAAACAGAAACCCAAGAGGGAGACCCGAGGATTCAGGGAGACCCAGGAAGGGAAGGCAGAGAGGCTGGAGCCCAGAGCTTTGAGAAACAAAGAGGAAGCCAACACAGTTTGTCAATTCCACTGAGTCTCCGTGGGAGAGATAAGCATCAAATAGAGGGAGGAAGGATACAGGGTTGGGTCCGTTGAGGACCAGCTTCCTGGGAGCCGGGGGCTACACTAGCTCCACCCTGAGCTCCATGAGTGGACCACAGGTAGGTCATGGAGAGGAGGCTCTGCCCCATCAGTGTAATTGACAACAGCAGGCCAAGGCAGTGCCTGGGGGAACCAGCAACTCTTGTTGTCCATAATACATACCTCTCAACTGGCCTGTCAGGGATTAAACACCACACACATTTTTGGCTTGTGCATGACATTCTTTTTTAAGACCAATCTAACACCCATGAAATATTTTTAAAGAACGTGGCTTCAGATTTCTATGGCTTCAGTGAGCTTAGAGATTCACTTGCTGAAGAAGCCTCCATTTAGCCAGTTTCTGGAAGGCTGAGAGGTGTGAGGAATACATTCCAGACAAGCCAGAGTTGAGCAGCCACAAGAGGTGCTGCCAGAGCAGGTGGGAATCTAAGGCGACGCTGCACCCTGGCCGGGTGAAGATGACTGGGTCATCAGGGCACAGAGGGACTGCAGAGACCTGAGGGCCCGAGGGGCTGGCGAATCTCAGGCGCCCCCCCTTTCCAGGGGTGTTCGCTGCTAAGCTGGTCAAGTGGTTCTCTTCCCTGACCGCATCTCCGGATTTGTTCTGGATCAGAGAAAATAGTTAGTCTTAAGGAGGCAGAAAGAAACCTGGCACTGGGACCGAGAGGGAACCAAAAGCCAATGATAGAAACCTCTGGACTGTCAGCTTCCCCAAGGCAGGAGAACCAGGGATGGGAAAGGATGAAGACAGATCGCTGGACAAGCCAAGCAAGATAGATAGGAACCCGGCAGGTGGGAGCAGCAAGGCAAAGCTCATGTGTTATTTGCTGATAGTGGTGCCACCTTCTCCTCAGGGGATGTGTGACTCTCTGGGTACCAAGTCACACCAAAAGCTGAGGCTGTTTGTGGCCAAGCTAACACAGGCCAAGCAGATAAACTCATCATTTGGCCTGAACTATACACAGTCCTGTTTGAGGAAAAGAACTCATAGGGATGGGTAAGCAGCCTCTGATTGCAGTAATGATGAGGGTGACTGAAACATGCTCCTAAGAACTACATAGCATGCAGCCAGCCCCCATGGGCAGCGGGCAGCAGTGGGGGCTCACATGGCCAGTTACCCCAGTAGCTTCCTCCAGCGTGGTTTCACAGCCTGAATCAGGGGACATGAGCTCTAGTTCTGTATGTCCTTCCTCGCAGGATGCAGTGGAAATGCCCTCTCCGAAGTGTCTGGTAGCCACAGGCATCCCTGGGGAATGTGTCCCTGGGGGCTGGGGTTGGACAAAGCCCAGGTCTAAAAGCTTATTTCGCTGTTGCTCTACCTGTCCCATGGGGAGCTCTGAAGACAGCTCATTTGAAAGGGCTCTTGTTTCACCCTGACTTGTTCTGCGAGTTTCAGCTCCCTGGGTCTCAAATATACGAATTTTATTGGCCACTGAGGTCTTGCTAATATCTTCCAGGGAGCCCTCTTGACCACCGGCCTGGAAACAGGTCATCTCCTTTTGCTTCTCCAGGGGCATGACTCCCTCAGCATCTTCAAGGACAACTCTGGGCTTTCTGCTGGCGATGGGAGGTACCCTGCGCTCACTTCCTGTGTCAACAAACCCTATACGGTCCTTAGGTTCTGGGCTCTCTTTAAGAGGATGGACATGTTTGAGAAATACAGAGGACTGTTCTTCAAGGGGATTCTTGAGCTCTGAAGGCTTCCCTGACCCATGAGGGGCTAGGCTTGGAAAAGTTTCCTCCAGAGCTGCCAAAGCCTCCGAGTGACCAGGAGAGGCTGGTAGGGGGATGATCACCTCCATGTGAGGAAATTCTGATGCCTCATGGTCCTCCATCCCAGGTCTTCCTGCCTGGGTGTGACCCACTCCCCTCTCCTTGGACAGGAGGTTGCCTCTGTCTGGTTTGGCTGGTTTCCTGACATTTGGAGGAATGGCCCACGGAAGGGTGCAGGCCTGGGTGTTTGGACGCACAACCTCTCTTCTCTCAGGTGACTGGTTCTTCAATTCTGCTGAGAGACTCTTCTCAGCCTTTCCTGGCAAATCTCCACTCACAGAGCCTTCTACCTCTTTAGCTGCACTGGGTGTTGGGTGGATAAACTTTCCTTCCACCCTCCACTGGGCTTCTTCCCAGTCCTCAGCAAATGTCTGCCCCAGGGAGGGTCTCTTCAGATCATCTGGGCTTTCATGGCTCTTGGGTGGCTTTACCCCTTTCTCTGAGGAAGCTGTGTGGGCTTCATCCTTGTTCCTGCTGGAAGCTATGGCAGAACTCCTTGGGTCTGAGGTATTCAGCTCCACTCTGGTCTCATCCCCAGGAGGAGCATCCAGGTGCTCTTCTCTCTCCTCCGGGGGTGGAGGGAGAGCTTGGTCTTCTGGGTCTTTCTCTCCATAGTTTAAATAGAAGCTCCTCTCTCCAAAGGAGGTGTCAGTTTCATCACTTGAGTCAGCTTTGGCTTCCACATGGGCTGGATCCAATAGAAATGACTGGAGTTCTCCTTTGTCTGAGGCTGGAGAGGGGATGTCCACCTCTGCTGGCCTGGTCCCTGGTGCAGTGGGTCCCCCACAGGTCTGGAGCTCCACCAGCCCCTTCCTTAGCCCTGTCTGGCCTTCCAGCTGGCCATCTGAGATGCAGTGGCTCCTGATGGCTGCCTTCTTGGTATCCATCCCGAGCTCAGTACCCTCCATGAACTTATCTGCCAATGTGCAGCCTGCAGCCAGAGCAGCCCCTCTTGGGCCTCCCTTGACCCAGGGGCTTTCTTCCCACACTGATTCAAAGTCTTCAGGACTTGCGATCATTCTCCCTCGCTGCTGGGTATTTGCTCTTCTGGTTCCCACCATTTCTTCCGTGGCTACTTCAACTTTGAATTTGTCCACCAGAACGTCCACCTTGGAGAGTCTGCCATCAGCAAGGATATCAGCAAGGCCTGCCTCACCTTCTTCCTGCTGCGTGGGAGCCACTCTTAGGAGACAGAGTTCTTCTGGCCTAGTGTACTTTCTTTCTATAAATACCCAATGCTCTGAACCCTGTGTTTCAATTGGAGCAAGAAAAGTTAACATGAAATATCAGCCACTGGGAGAATGGGTCACTTTTTCCCTCTGTAAGAAGGGACTAATCTACCACTGGAAGGTTTGACTCTAGGATGGCATGTCCCCAAAACTGGCTGAGGAGAGAGGAAGGCATGACTATGCCAACCATTCTCATCAGAGCTACTCTCTCCAGAACTTGACAATTATGGACTCTCTTCAAACGCTGCCCCCAACTCAATCAAATGGAATGGGGTCTCATGCCCTCCCCGTGTCAACCACAGAGAAATGGAGATCCATAGATGGGCCAAGACTCTTCCTCTTCCTCTTTTAATAATACAACTGTCACTGTTAGAAGGGAAAGTAGTTTACATCACATGGCATCTTTGAATGTTAGAGTCAAAAGAACTCTAATCTCCTTATTATGTAAATAGAAAAACTGAGGCCTAGAGAAGGTCAGCAACTCACCCAAAGTCACAGTTGGTTGACAGTAAAGTCAAGAAAGATGCCTGACTTGGAGGCCTGAGATGTTTTTGCCGATTTATCTCACACCTTGGAGTATGGGTACCAACTGTGATCAAGTTGAAGGGAAGCCCTGAGTTCCGCAGGCCACAGCCTGAAATCTGACTTTTCTTTCTACAAGAGCTCCTGGGAAGAAAACAGATTAGTAGCAAATATTTCAAATGGCTGGGTTAGTGCCAGTCACCAGTTTGACCATTGTGGAGTTCAATCCAAAAGAAACAAATACTAAAGCCCATCCCTGGAGAATTCTAACAAAAACCATAGAAAGAGTAGAAAAGGAGTGACCAGGATGCATCAAGGGAACGTGAGATCTAAGGATCTAAGCATCGTCATGAGTCAAAGGCACCGAGAGTGCAGGACGGTCCAACTGTCGATGAAATGGCCCTCTACCCCTCCCCAAGAGTTCTTCCAACAATGCATAGGATGGAGTAACAGAATGGACTTCTAGAATCATTATAAAAGGAGGAAGGTCATTGGGTTTTTAATCTTCTGTGGTCACAGAATACTTTCTTCTCAGAAATGTTAGTGTAAGTATAGCATGGGACACAAACACAGAGCTTCCTAGTGAAGCTGGGGGTGCGGGCTGCCCTCGTGCCCTGAGGCAGCACCCTCTGGTGAATCCCTACTCTGACTGGAGCCCTCCTGAAACAAATTTGGAAACTGAGGCCCAGAGAAGACAAGCACCTTGCCCAACACAGTGAGGTGTTGGCAAAGGCAGCCTAGAACATGGCCCCCAACTCCAAATGCTGTGAACTGTGTCCTTCCCTTTCTATTCTGACCACCTCCGTGTTACGAGGTGCCCAAAAACTGCTCCCAGAAATAGGAAGGAATCTTTCAGAGTCTGTAAGATGTGAAGAATTGTGAAGGACCAAGAGAACACCGTAAACTCTCTTTTTTCCCACTCCACTTAGCAAAATCTCCCCAGGCCACTTTTTCCCTCTGTAAGAAGGGACTAATCTACCACCGGAAGAATCAGGGAGAATCTTGCCAATGGGAAAGAGACAGCAAAGGAATGTGAAGGTCCGGGTGAAGTCTAAGGTAGTTTTCTGAGCTTTTATTTCAGATTACTGGATCGTCCCAGAGTGAAGTGCTTTCACAGCATTCAGAAGCCAGGGCTCTTTTCCCATCTGCTTGGCAAGCAGGTTCCTTTAGCTGCTTCCATTTCTGCTTATACTGACTTCATCAGCATAGCAATGATGGCCAAAGCTGGTCAATGTGGCCCCTTCTGGAACATTCCAGCTCCAATTCTAACTAGCAAGCAGGCTAGAGATAAGAGTCAGTGGGGCAGGAGCTGGCTGAGAATGAAAAGAAAGATTCTGCAGGAAGAAAAAGGGAAACACGGAGAGGCATTTAGTTACCATGTGCCAAGCAATGCAGCCCTTTGGCCAAGTTATTAAATTTAATCTAACCTGTGAAGCAGGTATTGTTATCTTTATTTTAAAAAGGGAAACTGAGGCTTCCAGAAGTGAGAGGACTTGCACAAGATCTCAGAGTGAGCAGTGGGGGAAGAAGAAGGGGTTCTGTTTCTAACAAGCAAAATACAGGTACGTAGGAGCCTGACAAGGAAAAGGAAACAGAAAAAAAAAGAAAGAAAAACTTCCTTGGCACCAAAGCACTGGTAGAATCACCCTTGTCTCAGGGGTTGGTCTGAAAGTCATTCTGACCTGATTCACAAGAGGGGATAATGTAAGAGTCACCCCAGATTGCAGCAGCCCTGCAGCCCTTCTTTCCCCAAAGCCAAGGGACCTTCCGTGCCTTGCTCAGAGTGCCCCCGCCATCAGTGGTGGGGGCACTGTAGCAAGAGAAGCTATGCAACAGAAGCCAGGAGAGGCGGAGCCATTTCTGCTCCCGCATAAGTCACAGGTGAGAAGGGCCTCTCTAACCAGGCAGCACTGCTGACTTCAGGCTGTTCAAGTTCCACCTGTAGCTCTGGTCCACATTTTGGACCCCGTCCTTTACAGGAGAAAGAGACTTAGTGTGAGAAGCACTCTAGAAAGTGGATCCTGGGAGAAAATGCAAAGACAGCAAGGATGTTTAGGGCAGAGGGGAGGTGTTCAGCTCTATGAAGAACTGGCCTGGTGGAGATGCTGAGTAGATCTTTGGATGCTGCAAGGCAGAACAAAGCCCACAGCTGATTTAGAAGGGCAGGCTTTAATTCAAAACAAAAACTTCCCAATAGTTGACTAAGGACAAAATAGACTGCTGTCAAGTACAGTGAGAGCCCACTGCGGAAGAGGCTGGGTGGACAGTTTGCAGGGATAATGGTGAAGAGTGTGAAGCTCCCAGCATGGGCACCTGTCCATCTCTGTGCCCCATGGCATCACTATGTCTCTAGCTTTGGGATGCTATTGACTTTTGTCTGACTTTCCCCAGGAAAGAGTACATATACTTTTGTTTTTATTTTTACATTGAGGGAAAAAACTCATGGAGTAGAAGTGTGACTTCACTCATGTCTTTCTCACATGTGCAGCAGCTACAGAAGTTTTCTCTGATAAATGAGAAAGGTGTATGACCTCACACACACACAATGCCAAACGAAGAGGGTCAGGTATCAAGGAGAAAACATTTTTGCCCAGATGATTGGTCAGTACCTTCCAACCCTGTCAGTCTATGAAATCCCAACAGGAAGGAGAGTGTAGCCTCCTGCTGCTGAGCCAGGATCTCGTCCACGGGACATTCCAGGAGCCCTCAACATGCTGCCATCATGGGCATAGTTGCAAAGCCTTCCTCATTTAGAACATGTGCTTGACCAATATTTACATAACCCCAAACATACTCCTCAGAAAAAGATGTTCACATTTGCCTTCCTGGAGACCCTGAAAGACCCAAACTCCAGGGGAGTTTGGAGAGGATGGAGGTAGGGTATGGATGGGATAGTATGCCCTCCATCTAGCCTCTGCTGGAACTTATCCAGGCTTCTGAACAGAGACAAGACCTTAGGGCAGAAGGCATTTGGGTACTATCACCCTGATCCCAGGCTTAGAAGTCAGAGCCTGCCTCTAGCATCACCTGCCTCACCAGGGCCTGAGAGACAGAGATCATTTCTGCCTCCCCTTCAAAGCCAGAGGTGGTTCCAGCTGTTCTGTCTTCCCAGAATGGTTGTAGTCCTGTCCCTCCTGAGAAAATGGATGAGGGAGGGGCTGGCCCTTTATGGATCCCTGGGATGAGGATGCTTGCTTGTCACAGCATGAGGACAGCATGGGCTACCTGCTCCCATCTGTATGGCAGAATCTGGTCCATTCCCCTCACACCCGAGGAAGGATTTTCTTAAGACCACAGAGGGTGGTTCTTGGAGGCCCCAGGAGGAAGAAACACAGGAAGGTGAAGACAGTAACCTCGGGAGACGCTGCAAGGCTTTTCTGAGTGAATACTTCCAAGCCTGCGGCTGCTCCAGGCTCAGGTACCAAGTCCTGCTGAGAGGTGTCCTGGGTCCTCTGGGACTGCAGGGGAAGCCCAGGGCCAGAGGATAGGGAAAGAGGGAGGAAGGGAAGGAGAGACAGAGACAGGAAGAGAGGGAAAGAGAGAGAAAGCAGGAGAAACACACAGAGAAAGTCTTTAAATAGCCCAGCTTCATAAATGTCACATCTTGTGGATTAGGTCAGGATGGAGCCTCTCCATGGGTGACATACAGTGGGACTGCCCTCTGAGCCATTTAGGGGAGGGAGGCCCATGGTCAGCTGCTAGCCAGTACTAAGCAAGGGCCTTCCCTCATAGCCTGCCCACTCTCATTCAGTCTTTGGAGCTAGACCATTTAGACTATGACTCTAAGTCTTCGGCTTAGGCTACAGTTTGAATCATGGCTCCTTTTAAAAATTTATCTTTGAAACTAAAACCTGGGTTTGGCATATGGGAACAGTTAAAAGTTCCCACTGTTTTCCCCTTGGCTGAGATAGGGTCCAACAATATACAAGAGAGCTGTTAGGGATTCTGGACAATACAGGGTGTCTGTAGGACAGCCCACCACAAAACTATATTTGGATCAGGGATTCTTGTTACCATCAGCAACACCCTCATGCCTTTTAAGCACTTTATAGCTGACAAAGTATTTTTATATTCATGATTTCATTCCACCTTCCCAACAACCTTAAGGAGTGGCATTTTGGTTCCCCTCTAGATGGACTAGGTAATGAGGCTCAGAAAGGTTCTAGTCCATCCTTGTCTATGGCATCTCCCCATCTCCCAAATCTTCAAGGGCCACCTAAATGTCACAGGGACCTGTAAGCCAGCTCTAAATGGTCCATCACTCCAATGTGAGCCCCTGGACTGTAATTCTTTCCAGTTGTGGACTATACTTCTTGGGGCTGAGGGCCTGGGACTGGTGGAACAGACTCCACTTTTTAGTGAGACCCATCTTCCAGTAGTTCCAGCTATCACCAGCAGGTGGGGCACACCCCAAGCCAAGCAGCTCTGAGACAGCCAGAGCTCCAGACCCCTGACCACCAGGGCTCATCCTTTCCCTTTCTTGGGAGTCTGACTCACAGCCAGGCCAAGACCTAGCCCCCATGAGGACTGATTAGAGGCCACTCTATAGGCAGGAGGTAGGTATGGGAGAAGGTGTTGTTCACTGGATCACTAGACCAGCACCAGAGGTCCAGTACAGGGTCTTGGTTGTGCCGTAGGTGACCACAGAAGTCCTCAGAAGATGCAGAGGCTTGCCCTTCCTCCATAGCACCAGCCTTAAAGGCCCCGAAAGCATCCCTCCAGTTTTGTGATGCACCAGCCAGGGAGCCACCACAGTAGCTGTCCCTGAGCTTATGCCAAACCAGGCAAAGCCCTTTGTCATCTGGCAGGTTCAGGCTATGAGTAGTTCTGATTCAATCAAATGCTCTGCTAATTAGATCATGGCTGCATCACCAATTTTCAAAGCATTAGAGGACAGCACATACACAACTGACTCTATACCTAGTCTTTACATGATTTGGTTTTGCTCCTAGGCAGCTGTGATTTAATAGAAAATGCAATAGCCTAGGACACAAGAAAATTGGATTCTGACTCTTCTTCTATTAGCTAAACTGAACAAGGCCATCCTCTTTCCGGGTCTCAGTGCCCCTTTCTGCAAAATGAAGGTTCTAAGCAGCTTTCAAGAGTCCTTCCAACTTTTAAAGGATTCTGATTCAAAGTTAACCACTTACGTAGAAAAGTCCCAGGACTTTAAAAATGAAACAACAGGTAACTCACATTGAGCACTGAGATACTCTCATTCTTCCACCTGTGTTATCTCACATCCCTACAAAGTAGGTGCTTTTAATATCTCTACCTAATGCAACTCAGAGAGCTTAAGTAATAAGCTTAGAGTCACCCAACTAGCAGCAGAGCCAGAATTCAAACCAGGCAGCTGAAGTCTAGACCACAAATGGGTTTGAGACTAGTAAGTTTTCTCTCTAGAGAGAAAACACCTGAGTACAAACTAAGGTAAATATTGCCAAGATTTAGCAAGGACCAAAAAGAATAGCTTGCAAGTATAAATACAGCAATTCCCCAAATCTTATCTTAATCTCTTTTTCAAATGAGAACATACCCCACACTTTCCACTCTGAAAGACAGGTTGTGCAGGATCCTTTTCTGAAGCAAGTCTGATTTGTGTGAGGGACCTTTCCCCTCCAGTGGACTCTGAGGACCCTCCTAGGAGGGACTACCTCTCCCTCCCTCCATGTTTTCACAATATGCACAAAAGGGTCTGGTTACCAGGTAGAATGACCAGATTGTCAAAGTCAAGTGCATGTGAAAGAACACTTATTAAAATGCAGATCTAGAGGTCTAGATCCAGTGCTCTACCTCCAAATATCTGATTCAGTTATTGAATGCAGGGGCCCTGGAACCTGCATTTCTAAAAATCACTCCTTCCCCATTATACTCTGGTTGGTAGAAGGGGAGTACACCAAGCTACTGTGAGTGTTGAGTTTTTCATGTTCAAGGTGGTCCCTGGAACCCAGGATTCCAAGATATAGTGAATCTGTCTCCCTCAGCCTAATCCATCACCCCATCTATCCCCACCAGCTGCTAAGCAGCAATGGGGCAAGTGTAATGCTATGGAAGGTGAATAGAAGTCACAGCAACTGCCCAATGCCTCTTTTCCCAAGGCCCATATTGAGGAGTTCAGGGTGAGACCTACCTCATTAGCTTTCTCAGGGGTGCCCTTGGGGGACGGGGAGGCAGGCGAGGAGGGCAGCCTGCGCTCCCGCTCCCAGTCTCGATCCCGGTGGATCAGTTTGCTGTTGGGTTCCCTCAGAGTCCTCTTGAGCTCATTGATGCTGGCCTGGTGCTTCAGCAAGACGTCTTCTGGCTTGTCTAGGAACTAAGAATGGGTGGAGAGGACAGCAGTGTTAGGGAAACAGCTCTCAGTGGGGGATGTAGGGTACAGGGATGATAACAACGGTCAATGTCACTGCCCTCCACCAGCGATGTCTCTGTCTCACTCTCCTGGCAGTCCCACAAGCCAAGCAGGGTAAGGACAATCGGCTCCGACAGGTGCACCTAAGGTGGCACAGAGCACTTAAGATTAAAAGGAGGAAACTTCTGGTCAAGCCACCTTCTCTTCTCTCCTCCCCTGAACACCCAAATCCTGTGGGTCTGCGTGAATTCCTTTCAGTGCTGTCAGCCCAGTCTTAGTGACAGAGGTGATGTCCCTCTGGTTACAACCCAGGCACAGCAGGCAGCATCTGCCAGAGCGAAAAGTCACTACTCCTGTTACTGGGCTGCCCTGGCTCACTTGCTGGCCTTCTGGCTTACTCCTACATCCTGGTGCCCACCTTCTGGCCAACACTTGGACTTCCAGTCTAGGCTCCTCTTAGACTAACATGCACAACAATTCAGGCTCTGTGGAGGCCTAGAATACAGATCCTTCCTAAGCCCAGCAATATCCAGAAAAATGGGCCCCGCTACCACACTAAGGCCGGGGGCCAGGAAAAGCTTGTCTTCAGCCCTCTCTGCTGTGAGCCACTATCTTCCCCAACCACCCTGGATCTTCCAGATACCTTTTGGGTACTGACTCACCAATAGCAGACAGAGTGAGATACAGCCACATAGAGAAACTAGGACGCTGAGGGTGTTCAAGAAGATTAAGAAAATTAGAGACCAGGAAGAAGAGAGGTAAGCCCCAAGGCTGGGCACAAGAATGGAGCCAAGAATAGCTGGAGTCACAGGTGTGTCCACCATTATATCCCCACATCTGAGCTCTAGCCACTGCAGCATGACAGAATAATCTTCCTAGCTGAGGTGAGAATGAGCCTTTGCACAGGAGCTGGCAATGATTCGCCAAAGCTCTTTATCTGCCTACTTCTGGGGCAGGGCGGGTGAGCTAGCAGCCCAAGGACCCTTATCTGCACGGCTGTTTGAGGATTCATGTTAATTCAGCTCAGGACAAGAAATGGACATTTTCAGCTTATTAAAGTCACATCGGGTGATTCTGGAAGAACCACTGGAAGGTAAGCTTACTCTTGGACAATGCTAGAATCTCTTGCTGAGCTCATCTCTGGCATCCCAGGTTCCACCATGGTTGGCTCTTAAGCTAACTCAGGAAGGAAACTGATGCCACTGGGGCTCCTGCTTTTCCTCCAGCCACCTGTCTATACTCCAGGTATCCCATCCCAAGTGGAGCTGCCCTAGGGACAATGTCTGTCTCTGTCTGAGAATTCAAACCCGATGGAGTTTGCACAGGGAGTAAATTTGAGCTGCAATGGGTGGTGAGGCTCAACCTGAGATGTGGCTTGTCATCTTCTGTCTCAAACCTGTCCCACTGGTTCTGCGGGCATGTCATGTTACTGAAGGCTACAGGAAGTAGTGGGACCCTGAGATCCTTGAAGGTTAAAGGCCTTGGGGAAACCTAGTCTGGATGGCTTGCTGTGCAGATGGGGGACTGGTGCCCAAGGGGACTTTCCCAAGATCTGCAGAGTCAGTGGCAGAACTGGGATTGAAACCCAGATCTTAGCACCCTATGGCCAGGCTCTTCTTATGTCCTGGTCTCTGGCCCTTTCTCTCAGCAGCCCAAGGACTCAAGGATAAACCCTTTTTCTTGCACTTAAGGTTCAAATGAAGAGTTGGAGGTTGTATGAGAGGGAAAGAGAAGTGGTTAACATAGGAGGACTAAGCTGAGGGAAGCAATGAATGGGAAGAGGAAAAGGAGGAGATTTTTTAGCAGAGCTGGAGCAGCATCAGCCCCACACAGGAGAAGATGGAACTGGAGTCTGAGTAGACACAGATGTGCTCTGAGGTTCCTCCCTCCTCCCCACAACAAGCCCCCATTCCCACATCTGGTTGCCAATCGATACAAAGTGAAGGTTCAGGTGAGGACACAGGGAACACAGATGAGATGGACCAAATAGTACTGTGGGGGAGGAGAGGAATTTAAGGATGGGTTGGGGTGGGGAGCGGGTGGGATGGTGGGATGGGCTAAATGAAAGCATAGAATGATAGACACAGGTGGGTGGTCAGCAGATAAGCAGCAGGCAAGGAGGACCAGGTGGTCTGGAGAAGTGAAGTGTGAAGCTGGGAGGTGAATGGGGTTGGTGAGGAGGGAGGGAGAGATGGCTGGTTGTAAGGAGAGTCTCAGCAGGGAGCTGGAGAGATTAATTTAATAAGGCGCAGGGACAGCAAGGGTAACTGGGGAGGGAGAGGCCAGGAGCAGAAGTGAAGTTGAAGCTGAGATGGTGCTGGGCACAGGAGCCTGGGGATGGGTTGTGGGGTGGTAACAAATGAGCTGGGGGTGTGAATGGCTAGGGAGGGAGGGACAGGTCCCATGCAGTACCTCCTGCTTGTGTCTCGGCGTGGTTTCCTGCTCCGGCTAGCGGGATGTGGTAGAAGGGAAAGGATCCAGCAAAGTCAGTACAGCAAATGGAATAGAGATACCGCGATGGGCTTGGTCCAACACGGAGCCCAGAGCATTCACACTCTACCAAGCAATGGGGGCCAGGGAAGCTGGGTGGGCTACCAGTAAGGCAGTGAGGTAGTCAGAAGATATGGGGCGTGAAGCAGGGAGCTGTCTCAGGAAGGCAAAGAAGAGGGCTAGAGGCAAAGTGGGCAGGACCACGCTCAGCAGATGGGATGTGTAAATGGAGTTTCATGCCTCTTGTTATGAAGAAGTGGTGTGCTTCAGTGTGGGTGTGCTCAGGGCCTGTATTCACAAGGCAGAACTACATGACAGACCAAAACCTGCCTAACAATTGTGCCAAGAGGAAGCTGTCCCTGGTCTGACATGTGTGTGTGTGTGACATGTGTGTGCATCTGTGTACATGAATCTAAGGGTGAGTGGTATATACATAAGTGAGTGAGGCTGAGGTTGTGCATTCCTGCATTAGCGTGTACACACAGCTATTAAAAGTATACACACGCCTGAGTGGGGCATGGAGTAGCAAGAAGGGGATACGCTTGTACCTCACACTTGTGAGGGCCCTAGATGATACCAGATAGTGCTCTGGAGAGGAAGGGTGAGGTGCAGATCTAGATCTCAGTCAAAGAGGCAAATCAGTAATGGGCAAGAGGAGTCTGAATCTTCCAGGGCACAGAGGGCCCCTCCAGGAAGGCAGGGCAGAAGGAGGGGAAGAGTACAGGGTGGCGAGCATGCCCACCACCCATCCCCACCCCCACCCCGGGATGTCTAGGTATAAGCGTGGCCCAGGGAAAGACTGTCTGTGATGCACTCCATAGCAGGGCTGTTTGGCCACAGCTGCGGGCAGGGGAAGGCCAAGGCTGAGGCGAGAGCTAGGATCATCCTCCCAGGGCAGAGGGTCTGAGAAAGTCAGGCTCCTACCTTCAGCTCCTTGATCTTCGTAGGAGTTCTGATCTCTCCCTCCTCGGCCTCTGACCGCCGCCCCCCAGACTCGCCATCTTCCTCTCGCTTGTCACCGTCAGCCCCTGTGTCATGGTTCTCACTGACGGAGGCTGGGCGGGAGAACTCTGCTGAAGGGTACAGAGATAGCCAGGTGACCATGTGAGACGTCTCCGCTGCACAGACAGGGAACCAGTCCACCCACTGCCCAGTCACTCCTGGAACGGAGCTGACTCTTCCACCCTTCAAACCCTCTACCCAGAGGAATGAGGTCACCTTCCCAAGGTCACAGGGCTGGTAAGCAGCAGAGCTGCTTCCCAGCTCAGGGCCCCTCTTGGTTTATACGGCACTAGACCCTGGGTTCAAATCTCAAATCTATCTCTTCTTGGCTCTGTGACCTTGAGTAAGTTACATAATCTCTCTTGGCCTTATTTTCCTCATCATAAGCAGTGATGATGAGGAAAGCCTACTTCAGAAAGCTGAGGTGAGGAACAAATAAGCTAATGAGTGTAAATATTTAGAAGAGTGGCTGGCACAGAGTATGCCTTTAATCAATGTTGACCTACAAATGTTGCTGAGTTTGTTGTGGTGGTTGTGGCAGAATATTCACTTGATCACTATTTAGCAACACACAGATATTGTGAGATTAGCTTTTACTAGTGGAAGCTAAAGTCCTAACATTTGCAAAAGATTTTCCTTCCTTATAAGTAAAGGAAAATTCAAGGGGATCTCTGCGATAAAATCTTACCCACTGGCATTCTAAAACTCCTCCCTCCCTCCCTTCCTTCCCTCTCTATCTCTCCCTCTTTTTTTCTTTCTTTCTTTTTAGAGAGACAGGGTTTTGCTCTGTCACTCTAGCTAGAGAGCAGTGACATCACCATAGCTCATAGCAACATCAAACTCCTGGGCTCAAGTAATTCTCCTACCTCAGCCTCCCAAGTATCTGGGACTATCGGCATGGTGCCACCATGCCCAGCTAGTTTTTCTATTTTTTTAGAGACAGGATCTCCCTCTTACTTAGGCTGGTCTCAAACTCCTGACCACAGAATTCCTCCTCCCTTAGCCTCCCAAAGTGTTAGGATTATAGGCATGATAAAACACTTTTCTGAATAGGAAAGAAGGGCAGAATTATAGACTGTTCACACCAGACACTGGACATAACCTGACTACACCCATGGACTGTGTCTGGGTCGAAAATAGGCTGGAAGACACTGAATTAAAATAACCAAAGCACAGATTATCCTTGGAGTTGGCCTAGATTTTAAAAAGAGAATAATTATCCTTTCTATTCATATATATTCACTTTGCAAAGTACCCATTTATACACATATTTCATTTGGTTTGCAAGATACTCTGTGCTGATGGCTAGAATAGGAATTATAATTCCCATTTTATAGAGGATAAATTGGGACCTCAAGAGGGGGGTCCCAGGCCAGGCGTGGTAGCTCGTGCCTGTAATCCTAGCACTCTGGGAGGCCTAGGTGGGTGGATTGCCTAAACTCACAGGTTTGAGACCAGCCTGAGCAAGAGTGAGACCTCGTCTCTAAAAATAGCTGGGCATTGTGGCGGGTGCCTACAGTCCCAGCTACTCAGGAGGCTGAGACAAGAGAATCGCTTGCGCCCAAGAGTTTGAGGTTGCTGTGAGCTGTGACACCAAGACACACTACTGAGAGTGACAAGTGAGAGTTTGTCTCAAAAAAATAAATAAAAAAGAAAAAGAGGGGGTCCCAGTAGTGACCTTCCAGTGGGGATTAGAAGAAACCAGACCTCCAGGGTTAGAATTTAGTTTTCTGCTCCTTCTCTAATGAGCTTCACCAGCTCTGAGCTAGCCCCTGCTGCCTGCCAAAATCCAGGTCTCATTTGGTCCCTGGCACAGAAATGCAAGCTACAGAGGAAGGACAGAAGACAGTACAGATTCTCCTTCCCTTTTGGACCCTATTTTGAGAAGCCCTGATCTTCCTGATATAGGCCAATGTCCAGAGACACCTCAGTTCTCCGTCCCAGCTCTATCCAGGGAGAATAAGCAGCTTCTTTTGCTTCAAATGGACCTCTGAAGAACTATACATTCCTCAAACATGGACAGAAATCCTGAGACAGGTTTCACTTTCATACTCCCAGAAAAAGTATCAGACTCTCCTGGGCATTTAGAAAACTCCTAGGTATGCTTCAAAACCCTTCTCAGGTGTCATCTCTGCAAAGCCCTTTTTGCCCTTCCCATATAGAATAAATTCTTCCTTCCTTAAGGCTGTCCTGCATTTTGTACATGCTTTTCTCATTGCTTGAACCACATTGAATGCTTTGAAACCTGCTATTCTATGAGCTCCTCAAAGAAAAGGGCTGTATTTATTCACTCTAAATACTACAATCAGATAAATGCTCTACTAACACAAGGCCTGGCACTTATGCTGAACTAACTTGCCTAGAGGCCTGTCCCAGAGTGTTTTGGGTTTATCCACTTTTCCCCCACCCAAGGCCCTACTTCCACCTTTAAGCTACTCTCTACAAACCTAAAAGCAATAATGTTGGGTACCATTTATTAAGGTCCTACTATTATGTATATGCCATGAACAGTTAGGTGTGTATGTTTAGGCATTATTAGTTCTCCCTATGAACACAGCAAAGTAGTTGTACTTATTTTGCATAAGAGGAAACGGGCTTGGGGGAGTTAACCCATCCATTCATTTAGATATTTATGGACTACTTCCTGTGTCCATGGAGCAGCTGGTGAATGTCAAGGTCAAAAAAAAAAAAAAAGATTTGAACTCAAACCTGCCTAACTCTGAATGCTCCTACTGCCCCATATGCCTTCTGAACATCATCTGCAAACTCTCATGTGTATATCCTAGGGAGAGACTTGGGTCCTGAGGGGTACTAACTAGTAGGGCTGGAGCAGGGCCTGGAAATCTTCTGATGTTTAACAATCTCACAGGTGATTCTGAAGGAAACATAATTGGTGGACCCCATTTTGAAAAGCCCTGATCTGCCTGATATAGGCCAATGTCCAGCTAGTTCTTATTGATGTTAAGGGCACCCCACCCACCAGTCCAACAGAAATGGTGGCAGTGGAGAGTGGTTAGATTATCAATCACCCTAGATCCCAATGGAACCAAAAGAATGATAAGGAACAATGCTTCAGTCTCCAAGCAGATAAGGTATCACCAGCTCCAAAGTACACCCACAAGTACCATTCTCCTGGTGTAATGATAATATGAGGATTGCTAAACTTCTTGGGCAGGGGGCCCAGAAAACTATATAGTTGAACCTGGGAGCCGAAAAGTTCATGATCCAGACAGTGGCAGTGAATTGTAGGTTGGGGCTAAATGAACAAGAGCTTCCTAGGTACAGCAGTGGTCTCACCTGCTATGTCTGGTGCAAATGAACTTGGGATGTTCCTACCAACTTCACCGCTCATTTTGTAGAACCTGGCATGCCCACTCCCCAACTTTCCTCTAAAGACCACTCTTCCCTCCCACCTCCAATTTGGGCCATACCTCCATCAAGGCTGCGGGACATGGTATACCGTTTGCTGGAGGAACGCTCAAAGAAAGGTGCAGGCCGGTCAATGAGGGCGCTGGCTTGGCGGGTCTGTGCCTGGGTCCTCCCACTATACCGGAACTTGGAGCCCATTACCAGGAATCCCTTGGGTGGGGGCTCCGGGGATACCAGCCTGCAGCAGAGGGGAGAAGGTGAGGAGCAGATATCAGACCTTCATTTGCAGGCCCAAGGTTACACTACAGCTAACCTTTCATCCCACTTCCCCGCCAACCACAACAACTCAATGTGGTCCAGGAAGAGAGAGACCTGGAGGCGGGTGGGTGGCTTTCTTAGAGTCCCCACTAACTCCTCCCACTGCTACCCTGCATACATACAGCCTCTGCCTCATCCCCGTCATCTCATCCACAGTCAGGCTCACCGGAAGAATGTGTGATGCTCAATGCAGACCTTCCACAGTCTCTTGGCTGACCGGTGGTTTGGGAGCTTAAAGCCAATCGTGCTCTCAAACTGCTCATACTGGAAAACCAAGAAGGACAGCTTAGAGGCAGGGCCTGGGCCCACTCTCACCATCAGCCCATCCTTTTTCAACCTCTCCCCCAGGCATGTGTGACTTTGGCCTGCTCTGTCATTGAATCAATAAGGTTGCTTGAACCCTTACTCTGTGCCAGGTCCAGCATTAAACACTAAAGACACCAACCATGGAGACCAAGACAGAAGGTTCTGATGTGGGGTAGGTCTCAGATAACAAATAAGCAAACAAGAAACACTCAGGCAGTTAAGAGTTTGACTTATTTGAGGATTTCAGAGGTGGCCAGAGGAACTGGAGCATCGAGGATGTGAGGCATTGTGGCAAGAGATAGTGGGGAGAGGTAGGTGGCCGTGGAAGGAGTCTGGACTTTAGCCCATGCATTAAAAACAGCTCTGGAAAGGTTTAAGCAAAAAGTGTGAGTACAGAATGGAGGAGTGGGTTAACAATATCTGATTTAAGGGATTTTTAAGATCTCTTTAGTAGCTATGAGAAAATGGCCTGGAGTGACAATGGAGGCAGTGAGAAGGCCCTTACAGACACAGGTGAGAAAAGGTGGCTGTTGGTGGCAGGGAAAGGAAGAGAAGCAAATGGGTTTGCATTGATTCTAGAAGTAGAAGCAAATGGACTTTCTGATGGGTAAGATGGGGAGGTTGAAGGAGAAAGAGGTGTAGATGCAAACACGTCTGTGCATGTGTCACTGTGGGTGTGTCATGTCTATGATGTCTCAGCAGGTGCAAATACCTGAGTACTACATATAAGCAAATACTGACCAGGTACTGTACACAGACCGTATTCATTTCTCTGTGTAATCTGAGTATATGTGGCTAACCTCTATTTAGGTTCTCATGTGTGTCGACAAACACACACACCTAAGGTGTGGAGTCTATATAGAAAGCCAAAGAAGAGGGATATCCCCCCACCCAGAACCCCAGCACCCCTATCTATGTATCCTGGGTAGAAAACAACCCAGACCCAGCTGCCAGGGCCCACTCTATTCTAGCCAATGCAGTGAGGAGGAGGGGCTCCCAAGATAGGCTTACCTCCCCAGGCCGGATCTTGATATAGAAATTACTCCTCTTGTAGGAGATCTTGAGAATCTTGGGCCAGGCAAAGCGGTTGATTCTCAACCGGTCCCGGTAGATGAGCAGGCCATTGGCACAGACACCTAACATGATGTCTATGCCCTCAGAGTCCTGCAAGAGAAGGGACCATGGAACGGAGGCCTGGGGTCTGCAATTGGGGGCAGCCTGCTACCCATGGCAAAACCCTTCCCTGAGCTCTGTAAAAAGCTCTCAGGGACAGAATTAGAGCCTCCATGCTAGAGTCCCACTGAACAATCCTTCATGTAGTCATTCATTTATTCACCCATTCACTTAGCTTTTTATTCACCAACTCACTTGTTCAATCACTTGCTCTGTCAATCACTCAGTCAGTCATACCCAGCAAGTGTCCAGTGACACATGCTCAGTGCTAGGCCTTGTGCTATGCACTGGGGATACAGAAATAAACTAAGGCCTGCATGTTTTCCTCACAACATTCCCAGTCTAGTGGTGGCACAAACAGGTTCATAAAGAAATAGAATATAAAGACAAAATGATAAAGATCATGGAAAATAAAAGGTAATGGAACTATGAGGAATGGGAATAAAAAAGGTTTCAAGTTGGAGGTAACACAGGGTCTGGCACATCAAGCCCTCTGGGAAGGTCTAACAGTTCATCCAGGGAACACTATCCAGGTGCAGGGGAGCCCTGGGGAGTGGAGGTACCTTGGCATGGTGCAGATCTACTCCATACATGGAAAGCTTCTTGGCGTTCTCTAGGAAGTGGATTTCTGCTTCTCCTGGGGTCATGCCCCTGAGGGAAAGAAAGTGATCACAGGTGGCCATGGAAAAGGCCCAGATCTGAGTCCTGCTGGCTGAAGTAGGGATCTTAGGAGGCAAAGGTGCTGGTGTAGGCATGTGGCTGAGCCTCACCCAAGTCTTCCCCCTCTGCTCTCAAGGCAGGATGCCCCCAGACACCAGTTTCAGTCCACTCAGCCCCCACTTTTTGTGGAAACTCAGGTTCAGTCTTGTTCCCTTCAGGAAATATGCAAAGGCTCAGCAGGGAGTCGAGATTTCTGTCTCATTCTACCACTGAGTTAAGTATGAGCTATAAATTCTGCTTCTCCATGAATGTGAAATCATTGCTGAAGACATTGTTCATTATAATCACTCAGGGGCTCCTAAATTATTACCCACATAAGATATTTCTCAAAAAATTTAGTGTCAGAAGCCACTTAATCTCTCCTGAGAGACAGGTGCACCTCCTCCTTTCCAAAAAGAAGAGTTATGCAATCAAACAAGTTCCTTCTTTGCTTTGGCTGCCAGGAAACTTGGATGACATTTTTATACTTGGTTACAGTGAACATTTATTGAGTACTATGTGCTGGTTACTGTTCTAAGCACTTTATATGCATTAACTCACTGAATCCTCATAACAACTCCATAAGGTAGGTATTATCATTCTCATTTGACAGGCACACAGAGGTTGGTTGAACAACTTGCCCAAGGACATACTGCTATTAAGTAGAAGAGTCACGATTTTAATCCAGACAATGTGGCTCCAGGGTTGTGCTCCTAACCACTTAATTACATGTTTTTATATCCTCTGGGCTGCTGTGTGGGATACCTGGACACTAGATGTCAAAGTGTATTAGGTCCAAAGAGCTGTAAGGACAATCATTAGTATTTCTCTACCACAGTTGGATCTGAACATCTCTCGCTCTCTCTTTCAATTATTTTTGACACTCGAAATCCTCAGACATCTTGCTATCTAGGACAGGGATGACAAATAGATGGCAGACAGTTCATCACTCCCTATTCCCATGCCAGGTAGACATTACTAATCAGTTGTAGGGTGTTAGTATCCTGCCCAACACAATGCCATTGCAGTCATTATTAACCAAGCAGAGATGGTGTATGATTCTCTGAGAGATAGCATTTGCTACCCTTGACCTAGCATTCATCACACCACAGCAAGGTCTTCCCCACAATCTCTCCACATCTGGTCCCAGCCCTCCTCTCCAGATGCAGCCATAGGACATAACCCTCAACGTTTTGTCCATCCTTAATAGTCACGAGGTAATACCACACTCCTTCCCACAGGCATAGCAGAGTCAGAATATGAACCCAGAGACTAGCTTCTGAGTCCACACTTTAAATTCCAGCCAATATCTAGCCATCGTGACACTTGCCGACAGACTCAGAGTAGTGACTGTTACCTCCAGTTGGCAGATAAAGAAACTGATCCTCAGAGGCCAAGTAACTATCATACCCACCTAGGAGCTTAAGAAACTGGGACCCCACGAGGTCACTTAAGGGCACGTAGATAGCCATTATCATTCCTACTTGCAGAGATGATTTGCACTCAAACACACCCTCAAGTTAGGGGCAGAGCCAAGTGGGGTATGTACAGCATGGCACCTCGGGACCTAGCACCTTCAGGCCTGCAAGGGAGACTCAAGTCAACCAGCCAGAGCCAAGGAAGGCCCTAGGCAGTGGCCCTCTCACCTGTACGTCTTGTGTAGCTCCATGATCCTCTCCTCCAGCTCCCGGGTCTGGTTAGGGGCGAAGCGGAGCTCACTGACATAGTTGCCCACATGCTCCTCAGCATCATAGTCACCTAGCTCAGCCTGCACAGCGTAGGAGCCCAGCAGGGCATGGGTGACAAAGGAGCAGGGCAGCCGGCCTGTGATGATGTCTGCCCGCAACTGCAGGCATAGGTAGTACCTAGAGATGGGAGAGCGGGCGTGGGCACGGGGCCCTGCTCCTCCCTGGCTTCATGTTGGAGCCACGTGCATCAACACACAGCTCAGTAGAAAAGGACGTTCATAGACACTGGCATTTCCTATGTGGACAATTTGAGTATGTTCTATAAGATGGTTTTGCAACATTTTACATGACATTTTTGTTCATTTCTAAATTTGAGAGATTTTTCTTTTCCTACTAGGAGAACATTTTCAATTTCTAACTCATTTTCAAGCTAAATAAGACTACTTTGCTGGTTTGACAACTAAAAAAGTCATATGGTTTTAGTCATGCAACTAATATTCTGTATACATATTGTGGAAAAAAACATAAACTGTACGGGTGACTCTACATTTCTTCTGGATGCCCATTCTCATCCTAATCCACTCCTCCAGAGGTCACCACAGTTATCGTGTAATGTTCTAGACATTTCTTCTCCCTGGACATACAGAAATCCATGTGGGTTTGATGTGTGGGTGTTTTTAACATGTATTGTACCAAATGCTACATCTGATTCTATAGCTTGCTTTTTCATACCAAACTCCTTGCCTTAGAGCCCTTCCTGAGTCATGACATGCAACTCTACTTCATCCATTTAAACTTGCACATCATCTTCCACAGGCCTGGTGAAGCTGCTCACCAACACCTGACCAAAACTTTCTTATTTTGCCTCCAGCTCTAAGTGAATTGTCTAAAAACAAATTAGTTTAAAGAAACATTTCCAACTACCAGGCCCTGATTTTTTATAACTTTTATTCACACTTGGATAACTTTACAATTTTAGAACCATTTAAAACCATTTTTTATTGCTTGTTTGGTACATTCAAAAATAACATTTCAGCTCACTTTCAACCAGTGATACTTCCCTGCCTATTTTTGTTATGTTCCACCATTTTTTCTCAATTGCCTATTTCTTTTCCTTTTACTTAGTACAGTTTTTACTGCCCTGTGGCATTATTTCTTGGTCAGAACTGAAGCCCTGGCAAAAAGTACGTGCAGTCTTAGTGTGTGCTCAGGGCCAAGGTGAAGGCTCAGAGCCAGCAGGAGCTCAAACATCACAGGCACTGGGTATGGGGTTATGGGCATTTTGTTCAAAAGTCAAAAAACTAAAAAATCACTGCCAAATACTCTGACTAGTGTTTAATTTCAATCAATTTGCCATTTTGACCAGTTTATTTTGAGCCTAACTATTTTTGACTAAATCAGCTGCTACTACCATCCCATCTCTGGGGGCCATCTGTGCTGGGCAGGGCTAACTTTCCTCCTGGTGTCCCTGGATGCCCAGTGTCTGCCATAAAGAGGGGAGGCATCAGTGGGCAAGTCCAGAGGATGGGGGCTGTGCTGGCTTAAATCTCCTAGCTCTCTTGTGAATGAAGTTTCAGATCCTGCTGCTTCCATGTTGGTCCCAAGCTGACCTCAGGGCTCAAAACAGGGCTAATGAGGCCAAGGCCTGGGGCCTGATCTATTCCAGGAACATCTGTCTTATTTCCTAAGGCCAGAGTCAACATCTCGATCTTGGTCCGTTGCCTAGCAAACAAGCATTCAACATTAAGTATGGACCCAATGGGAGGAGGGCTGGCTCAGCCATCCCTCTCCTGCTGTAGGAGAACTCTAAGCCCATCCACATCTCATGGGTTGAAGATGGGCCACCACCTGTAAGACATGGCCCCAGGAGATCATGAAGTGAGACTATATCTTTGAAGGGGCTCAGATAAAGAGAAGCACCCCCCCATTTCTGGGTTTCAAGGCAGGATGAGCCTTGAGGAAGTCCCCATCCTGAAGGATGATTTGCAACCCATTCCAATCTTCCAGCTACTATCCCCTGGACCTGAGGTATAACAACATTGCACACACAATCCATGCTCATCCTAGAAGCCCAGGCTTACCTCCCCAGTGGGTCACAAGCCTCATTTGACCATTACATGCCTGACGTGTGCACAGAGCAGCACGTAGAACCAAAGTCCCATGTGCAAAGGCATCACGTTCTACCCCTCACACCCCTAGCACGGCAACCTGGTGGTCCACCATGTACAGCAGGCTTCCCATGTGTTTGGTATGTTCTACCCAGACATAGCCCACTGCTGCTTCTAAAGTTTGCATTGGTTGCCAACATTTAAAAATTGTGCTTTTTGCTCTCAAATCTCTAGCTTCACTTTAGGTCCAATTCCCATGTGACAGTGATAACCTACAGCTGAATAACAACTATTTTGGATGGCTTCTATCCTCTTAAGTTTACAGGAGATCCCCCCCCTCCAGTTCCTATAATACCTGCTCCTCTAAAGACCAGGGTCAGCTGCCATTGATCACTGTGTCTGAGCCACTGTTTTTCTTGCACCAAGTCTGCTTCTTTTGTTGATGTTGTTAGCCTGACTTTGGTATCAGCATTTGCAATAGCTGTCATATACTGCCTGTGTTCCCCAGGGCCAGCTGCTGTCACCCATGATCTCACATATCAGCATGCCTGCCCCTCTCTCCACAGTCCTTACCTTGTGATGTCTTCTGTCAGTTGGGCAGGGTCAGGGGGGTAGAACTTGACGGTGAAGGCAAAATTCCAGGGGCTGCCTGAGAGGAGAAGATGAGGAGAAATCAGAGAGGCCCCAGCATCCCAGCGGGGGGCCCGAACTCTGATAATCTGACCCCAGATCCCAGGCTCCTGACCATAAAGACTCCTTAGAAAAACAGCCTCAAGGGGAAACAATCTCTATCTTAGGAATAATAACAGTAATAATAAATAAAAATAGTTATTTAAATAATAATAGTAATAATATATAACAATAGTTAATACATACTGGGGGCTACTAGATACAGGCCCCATTCTAGCACATACAATTACTTTTCTCTTTTTAAGACCGTGTCTCACTAGGTCACCCTCGGCAGAGTGCAGTGGCATCACAGCTCACAGCAATCTCTAACTCTTGGGCTTAAGTGATTCTCTTGCCTCAGCCTCCCAAGTAGGTGGGGACTACAGGCCCAGCTATTTTTTGTTGCAGTTGTCACTGTTGTTTAGCAGGCCCAGGCCGGTTTTGAACCCACCAGCCTCAGTGTATGTGGCTGGTGCCATAACCACTGTGCTACGAGCGCCAAGCCGCAATTACTTATTTAATCTTCACAACAACCCCACTTTACAGATGAGGAAACTGAGGCAGAGAAACTGTTAAATGACACAAGAAGTAGTGATAGAGTTGGGATTCAAATCCAGGTGGTCTGGCCCCAGTGTCTATTTGTCTAACCATCACTCCAGATCTCCTCAGAGAAGCAGGAAGAAAACGGCTTCTGGGCACTTGGGTGCTGTCCATAAATATGCCATTGAACTGTCACCTCTACCTCATGAGGCAGGGATTACCAATCCACTTGCCAAGGAGAAGCAAGGGTACAGGGAGGTAAAAGACTTGCTCTAGGTCCCCCATGTGATGGGCACTGAGGCTTGGGAGGAGATGTATACCCAATTCTGAAGCCTAGGACACAAGAACTCATGGTGCCACCTTCTGAAGGGTGAGGGGCTTCTGAAGATAGGTGGGAATAAATTGTTCCACTGAGACAGTAGGAATAGGATGAATGGCTGGAAGTTATAGGGGTAGGGACAGAGACTGTGGCTCTGCTGGAGAAGGCACATGCTAAGGGTCAAGACTATTCCCTAGTGACGTGAGGTGGCAGCAAGAAGAAACCATCCACCAACACCTGGGCTGTGCTGGCAGGACTGCAGACAAGCCCTGGGGAGGATGCTGAGACCTCACCCTTAGGTCCGGCTATCTGTCTTTCCCAAGCTCCTGGTTCTTATCAAACACTGCACACTCAGCTGCCTGTATGTGTTCTGATTCCTTTAGGCATGAGAGACAAGCCTCCCAGCCGGGATGGAACTTCTAGGGGACAGCCTAAAGTCCAGGTCCAGGACCCTGTCGACCCCCAGAGGAGCTGACCCTATCTGTGTGCCTGCTTCTTTGTCTCTAACAGAAATCTACAGGAAGAATTCCTGGAGCCCCTTCCTGCAGAGTCAGCTGGCATCCCTGGGCCCAGCTGCCTGCTGTCATGGCAACAGGCTCAGCTACAGCTTTCCAGCAGGGGGACTAGGGAGTCCAGGAGAGACTAACCCCAGCTAAGGAGGAGGGGCCCTGGGAGGAGGCATCTCTGCCTCTAGGCTCCAGGTCTCCACCTACTCATGCTGCCTTGCTGAGGCCACCTTCCTCCTCCTCCTGACATTTGAAAGCTGCCCCACCCCTCCCAATATGACTCTTCTCTCTGGGCCAAAAAGGACAGGCTGTTGGCCTGCTTGTTTGCCTTCACCTCAGCCCTTGAAAATAACATTGGAGGAATTAGAAGACCACAGCTTAAGACCTGGCTTGGCCAATACTTGGCTCTGTAACCTTGGGTAATAACTGTCTCTCTCTGGGCCTCTGAGCAAAAAAAGAGTCATTGATCACTGAAGTCTGCACCAGCCCTAGACAGGAGCATGGCTATTTCCAGGCCATCTGCTTATCCTTTGTCCTAGATGACTCTGCAGGTACCTTCTAGGGCTGACATCCTGAATGAATTTATGATTCTTCTGCTAACTTGCTACACAACTCTGCATGGTCACAACTCCGCATGGTCCTTTCTGTTCTCTGGGCCTCAGACTAGTCGTTTATAAGAAATGGTCAACAGGGTGGCGCCTGTGGCTCAAGGAGTAGGGCGCCGGTCCCATATGCCGGAGGTGGCGGGTTCAAACCCAGCCCCGGCCAAAAAAAAAAAAAAAAAAAAAGAAATGGTCAACAGTCATTCCAGCCTCCCGCAAGCGCCTCCATGCTGAGTGAATGAACTCATGGGTCTGAATGTACTTTCCAAAGTAGAAGGGAGCAGGACAACTGGGACCCTTATAACTTGAAGCCTGAAGCCCCCACCTCCCTTCTACTACATCCCCAACCACAGAAAGCCACTCACTCCGGATCTGCTTCTTGATTTCCTTGGAGGGATCCAGCCAGTTCTAAAAGAAAAGACAAAGATCTTTAGAGGGAAAATGGAATAAAGGACCAGGATTGGGCTGGAAGAGAGAAATATCCTGAAATGTCTCTAGACAGCCCATAATGAGGAACACCCTTCCTTAGCTGAGGATATACCACCAGGCCTGGGATTCAGTGCCCTGGAGCTGGCACTGCCTTGAGACAGCCATACTTACACGATGATGAAGCTGTAATGGGACTGGAAGGAAGGAGAAAACTTAGACAAGAGGCTCCCAGGGGTAGGGAAGAGGTGCTGCCAGGGAATGCCTCAGTCCTCCCCCCAACCCCCAGACAACTCAGTCACAACAGGCTGTCCAAATGCCTGTCTGGGGGTGACTTGTGGATCACAAAGAAATGACTGGGGCTGGCAGATAGAGGCAGAGAACCAAGAGGATGGATAGGGCTAGCCAAACCTTGGGACATGCAAAAAGAGAATGCCAAATGAAGATCTGAGGACTGACGAAAGCCATGAAATGTGGCCAGGACTATGGGGGCCTATGGGAAGAGGTCTGCACTCCCCAGCAGGCCTCCCCTCCATAGTCCCGCTCCCCAGCCCAGATACCTTTTGGCTGTCCGCATCGCAGAAGGTCAGGCCAAAGTAGTCCTTCTCCAGGAGGTTGAGGTGCTCACAGACTAGGTCAAACAGCACCTGGCCCCGGCCATGTTTCTGAAAAGGAAAGAAGTGTTATGAGGCCAGAATGCACCCTAGGGTAGGACTGGGAGACACCCAAGGCTCCACCAGGACAACTCAAAAGCCCACAAGAGCTGTTTAGCGTGCGGTCAGGAATGTGACACTCCTGCCACAACACCTGGCTCTGCTCTGAGTCCTAAGGGATCCTGAGGATGACAGAAATGCCCAACTCCTCAACACCCATCTTCCAAGTTCTGCTGGGATCTTTCTAGCCTTTGGATGTGCTTAGAGAGAAGTTGAAGTAGGTGTGTGGGGAGTGACTGATTTTTCCTTCCTTTTTAGTGATTAAGAGGAGTCTAACTTGGACCCAAGGAGTAGAAAACCAAAAGGAGTGAGAAGATAACAAGAGGTCCTTGAAATATGGGAGAAGTGGCCAGGGGTAAAAAGAAGTGGGGCTCAGAGTTAAGTATGACTCACCTTCCCCAGCTCCTCTCCTTAACTGAGAGAAATCCAGTCCAGCCCAAGCTGGGTGCCTCCCTGTACCCCAGCAAGTACAGTTTCACAAAGGCTCATGGGGCCTTCATCAATTTCTGCTACCCTGCTCCCACACAGCTAGGCTTGGGGCCTCTCTAAACCACTTTCTAGGCCTGAGGATTCAAAATGATGAAGCTCAGAACTTGCCTGGGCAAACCTCCAGGTGTGCATCTGGGCACTGTAAAAAGACCATAGGACAGTGGGAATGCGAGGCAGTCACCACCAAAGAGGTAGGGACTCCAAGGAAAGGGTGAGATTCCTGGAAGGTCTGAGATAAAGCCTGACAAAGAATTCTTGTGCCTAGAGAGTTCACCATGGAGAGTGGACCTGGCCTCAGCCAAATCTCTATGTGCTCCTAGGGCAGGCTGAAACAGCATGCTGGGTCTGTGAGTATGGGAGACATAGAAGGTAGCCTTTTCTTTTGCCTCAGGAGCAGGAAAGGTGTTCACCCTGAAACCCTTCTAAAGAAGAAATACACATCTAAACAGAACAAGACGCTGCTGAGAAGGACTCTCCCTCTCAGGGCTTAGAAGTAAGTCACATCATTTCCAATCGGGGCATGGGGGAGAGAGGGAGGCAGTTCCTATAAATCTCTACAGTGAAGCCACCCTCTGAACTCACCATACATGTGAAGAAGGTCCAGGAATGATGCCTAGACAGGGGTGGAACCTTGAAGGGTTCACAGAGGGGATAAATGAGAGCTCAGAATTAGGGCGTAAGTCTGGGCCTATGCAGGGAAGGGAGACACCAAATATAGGGTCAGAGGGCCAATTCCAGAGAGGGGGCATCTGCCATGCCATTGCTATGGGGCAGGGCCAAGCCACAAGGTTTCTACATGGTCCAGATGACTGACAACATCCTCCCAACGGGCCTCCCTAGGGTGACTAGTTTGTCCCAGAGACTTAAGGTGGTGCCCTGGACAGGGGTATTCACAGGGAAGGGTGCATCCCTTTCTCCACCCAATAAATACACAAAAATTATTCTACTTTAAACATCAGTCTGTCCTGGGTGAGACAGGAGAGAGCCCCGTTCCTAGGCCTACTGGGCTGCAGGACATCCCTCAGATGGCAGTATCCTTGCCAAGGTACAGTCACCCTGAGAAAACTTTCTTTGTGCTAGTCCTGTACCTTGTCTAATTCTACCTGCAATCACAACCACCTTCTCTGGGTCTTGGTGCCACCATCAGGACAAAGGAAGGCCGGGGCAAGGTCATCTCTCTGACGCTGTAGTCAGTCCAAGACTCCTGTGCTCTGAGGCCAGCTGAATGGGGGACAGGGCATATGGCACTGGGTGCTCCCCTACCTCCACCTCACACTCATACTCGGAGGCATCAAGCAGAGTGACTCGACAGATGGCACTCTTGTATTTCTTGGCAATCTTCTGGGGTGATTTCTGGGCCTTGCTGGGTGTGGTCCTTTCTGACAGGCCATCAGCCTCACTGTAGTCCTTCTCTTCCATGTCTAGGCTCTGCAAGTGCAACCAAGGAGGAGTCTGGTCAGTAAGCTTGAAACCATAGCCTTTCATATACATGAGAAGCAATAAGGAAGCAGCGAGGGCTCAGATGGACCCCAACATGAGAGTCACTCCTCTCCTAGGCCAAGGAGGTGACTGGGGTCTACAGTTGGTAAATACAGGAAGAGAGCCAGAGCTCCCATGTGCAATGGGGTGGACTCATGTGAGGATTCCACTTTTTCCCTGCAGGATGTTGCTGCCATAGACAGCATCGGCAAGCAGAAGTGCCTCATAAAACCAAACCTGGTGGCCAGAGTTGACCTGCCTCCCTAGAGCAGTACATGAATCATCAAGGCGTCCATCTGGTCTCCTCCTGTGCATCTGTCGCTGGATCTAGCAAAAGGCTGGGCACTATGGACTGATCTAAAGGAGGGACGGGAGGCCAGAACCCACCCACTAGTCCTAACTCTGTCACTGACTCCCTCAATGACCTTGGCCAATTTCCTGCCCTCTCTGGGCCTGTCATGAATCAAAGAAGGCATGAGTTAGCTGACTAGGTGAGTCCCCTATAGCTTTAAAGTTATAGGTTTTGCTCTGAGGTCACGCTGGCCTTGCCAAGCTAGAATGGACAGGTTCAAGGGGTGGGAAAATAATCTCAAAGAACATGGGCTTCAAAATCAGACCTGGATTAGACTCTACCTCTATTATTTTATGGCAATGTGACTTTAGGTAACTAATTTCATCCTGGTGATTCTCAATTTCTCCATGTATAAAAATGGGGGAGTTAATAGCTACCCTCTTTGGTTTGGGAGAATTAAATACAACAATGACCAAAATACTCCTAGCACAGTGCTCAGCATGTGATGGGTCACTATTGAATCTTTCTTCCCTCTTTAGAATACACTAGAACTGGACCTAGAGAACTGACTGGACAGGAAGAGGGATGCCCACACTCAGGTACACACCTGGTCAGCAGGCCGAGTGTCCTGCTGGGGCAGATGCTTCTCATTGGAGTTGGCCTCCAGGTGGCCGTGGCCTGCAGGGGTCACAGGGGTTGTCACAGCAGCGGCAGCCTCAGGCTGCTGCGGGGCCTCCTCCTGTGCCTTCTTCACCTCAGAATCGGGGCCTGTCTCTGTTGTCATGGTGACCAGCACGCCTGCATTGGCATGAAGCAGAACATGTGACAAAGAGGGATAGCAACTGTGTGACAGAGGGAGAGGGGCAGGAACCACATGCAGAGAGAGACAGATGGAGAAGAGTGGACAAAGAGCCACAGAGAGAAGGAAGGAGGGAGGGAGAGACAGAGGAAGTGGAGATGGTGAGAGTCATGGGAAGCGAGGGATTCATGGCCCAGGTCACAGGCACCCCTCCCACTCTGTCCACAGCTGCTTGGGGATCCTCATTCCTTGGCCCTTCCTCAGGATGAAGAGAGTCTCTCCAGGGAGCCTTATTCTGGTAGGAGTACAGTGGATGGTCAATGACCACCTCTTCACCTCCAGGCAGGGCCCCCACCAGGCTAGTTCTCCAGCCTCATCACCTGGCACTGGGCAGTCCCTCAATAAATGCTGGATGCACTGAATTCAACCAAAGAGCCCTAGGTTCTAGGCCCTTCTGGCACTGAATATGGGCAAGCCTCTTCATGCCCCAAGCTTCAATTACTCCTGCCCTGCTAACTTCATAGGGGTGTTGTCAGGATGCATCCAAAGGGAGGATGATAGGAAGGCACATTTTATAACACACAGCCCTGACAAGGTAAAAGTCAAAAGAACAAGGGTCCAGCCCCCAGCCTGCCACAGCTGAGGCAGTCCCTTCACCTCTCTGTGACTCATCCAAAAAGTGAGCAACTTACAGGAATTATCTTTTGCACAGGCTGTTCTTATCATTTCCTCCTTGGAGTAGTAAGTGAGAAGATTTCAGAGAGAATTAAGAACCGACTATCCGGGCAGCGCCTGTGGCTCAAGGAGTAGGGCGCCGGTCCCATATGCCGGAGGTGGCAGGTTCAAACCTAGCCCCGGCCAAAAACCACAAAAAAAAAAAAAAAAAAAAGAACCAACTGTCCAGTCCCCTGCCCTGTGCCATCCACCATGGGAGGACTCTAATAGGCAGCTAGCCAGCCAGTCAGACAGACAGATACAGTGTCCACCCTGGGCTACCCTACCCTCACTTCCGTTTTATTCTTCAGTTTCTCTCCCTGCATTACAGTGGACACAGCATGACACAAAGTCAAGAGCACTAGACAGAAAGCCAGGGACTCTGAATGCCCCACTCAGCCACAGGAGCCCTCCAGGGCCCTAAGCTAAAGTTGATCGTTCATATGAGAAGGTTTGTTGTTACTGATGCTGCTATCAGAAGGTAAGATGAGGCTGAGTGTGGTGGCTCACACCTGTAATCCCAGCCCTTCAGGAGGCTGAGGGAGAAGGATCATTAAGGCCAGCCTGGGCAACACAGTGAGACCCTATCTCTATGAAAATGGAAAAAATTAGCCAGGCCTGGTGGTGTGTACCTGTAGTCCTAGCTACTTAGGAGGCTAAGGAGGAGGATGATTTGAGCCCCAGAGTTCAAGGTTGCAGTGAGCTATATGATGTTGCTACTGCATTCCAGCCTAGGCAACAAAGTGAGACCCTGTCTCTAAAAGAAAGGAAGATGAGGAGAGTAAAGGAAAGCCTTGGTCCCCATCACCTCATCCCTATCCAGAAAGCCCTTTCCACTGCAGTTATTACTCTGGGATTTATGGGTAAATTGTAAAGCCATAGTTAAACAAAGGCTCTCCATCACTTACACAACAGTAAGCACCAATTCCAGGCCAACGCACAAAGCAACAAGAGTGGCTCTAGGGGAGCTCAGTCTTTAAAAAGGCAAACTGATGCCTGTCTGCCTAGCTTGGGATCTTTTCCAAGCTTGCACTTAAGAATATTGGTCATTATGTCAGATAAGGTCTATAGGCAGAAACCTGTAAAATAAATTTCTACTTAAGTTTTCTTAAAAAAAAAAAAAATACACAGAGTAATCTGTATGTTTTCTGCTATGAGAAGCAGAATCCACATGGCCCTCATGGCCCAGGCAGCCAAGAGGCATACCCACTTCTCCCTTTCAGATGGCCTCTGCCTTGTTTCAGCCCACACTCCCAGAACTTTCTCTGGGCCTGAGTCTTCTCTGGAAATAACCAGAAAAACAATCTTAAATAAATATTCCAGTCTTCCTCTGCCCAGGTCTCCAGCAGAGCCTGCTGGCAGCAAATGCCTGGCATTACCAGAACAACAGATGAAAGGAGCTAGAAGTCTTGTGAGATAATTAAATATACTCCTCTTCTTTTATAGGTAAGATCCATAGAGCAAAAGAGACTTGAGTGATAGACATTTCCTTAGACAGGTTTCCTCTGATTCCTCCACCCACTCTCTTCTCTACCCAGACTCCTGACTTCCCAGATCCCAGCTCTGGGTCCATTTTCTCTCCACTGTGCTTTAGCTGCCTTAAGCAAACCCCAAGGGAATCCCCTTGAAAGAGAAAGCACTAAGGCACTGGCTGAAAGCCAAGAAGGTGACAGGAGCCACCTCTGCACACCATGGCCAAGAGCTAGTGAGATAAACAATGGTTTGTGCATGCTAGAGAGTAAAAGAAAAGAAGATAAAAGAAAGATGTAAAAAATCATGGAAATTATGTGAATGAAACAATATATTTTGTACAGATTGATCCCATTTTAATTTATATACAAACATATACAGAAAATTCAGCCAAGTATGAACTATAGTTATTTCTGAATGGCAGGAAGAGTATATATTATTATTTTTTCTTCTTTCAATTGATTTTTATATTATATTTGGTGATTCCTTGAGTGATTAAAAAAAAAAAAAAAATTAGAGAATCGCGTAAGCCCAAGACTTAGAGGTTGCTGTGAGCCGTGTGACGCCACGGCACTCTACCAAGGGCGGTACAGTGAGACTCTGTCTCTACAAAAAAAAAAAAAAAAAAAAATTAGAGGCTAAAAAATAAATTTGTCTGACACACAAGGCTTGGTATGATAGGATGAGGAGGCAAATTTTAAAATTTGTTCAATTTTTTTATTTACAAATTAAAGAGATAACGTTATTTATTTTTAAACCTATGATGAAATCTTTATTTTACAAGTCCAAGGATAACAGCACGGTTCTTTGTAGATCACAGAAAGGGAGCCAAGGACCTGGCCTTGGCTTCTGACATAGCTTACCATGTGAGCACAGTTCTGCCCAGGACCCGATCAGCATGGACTGATGGAGCCTGCCAAGCACCATAGAGGACCCCAGCAGGCAGTACATGCTGGTTTCTGTGGAGCTCTCTGCTACGTGGGAGGAGGAGACTCACCCAGGAAATGGCTAAACACTCAGCCAGGAAGTGACTTAGATTTGCCAGTGTATATTTCAGCCTCTCAGAAGAGTAGGGACTTTGTTGTTTTTTTTTTTTGGTAGAGACAGAGTCTCACTTTATGGCCCTCGGGTAGAGTGCCGTGGCCTCACAGCTCACAGCAACCTCCAACTCCTGGGCTTAAGCGATTCTCTTGCCTCAGCCTCCCGAGTAGCTGGGACTACAGGCGCCCGCCACAATGCCTGGCTATTTTTTGGTTGCAGTTTGGCCGGGGCGGGGTTTGAACCCACCACCCTCGGTATATGGGGCCGGCGCCTTACCGACTGAGCCACAGGCGCCGCCTGAGAGTAGGGACTTTGTGATGTGGAATGTGGCCCAGAGTTCCCAAAGAAGACTTCCAGGGCAGGGGGTGAAAGTGGAATTAGGTTGTCAAAACAGGGAGCATTTAGATAGGAGAAAGCAGGAAGACGCTTTGGGCTGAGTCACCATGTTGGCAAACGCCCAGAGATGGGAAAAGAGGGCTGGATGGGCAAGGGACAGAGAAGAGACCTTGATACTTTGACCCCTCAGAACAAGAAACCTATAAAGGTATGCACCAAACAGCCTAGGAGAAGGGACAGGCTGGAATCTGGGAGATGTGAGGGGCTGGGTTGGTACCAGCAGCCTTGCAAGAGTCAGAGCATCCCTCTGCTGGAGAAGGACAGGGCTCCCACCACTGAGCGCTTGGTCCAGAGCAGAGACTTCACACACTCATTCACCAGCCTCTCACAGCGTGAGAAGGGGGCCCTACCACTTAGTGGTTAAGAGCACAGGCTCTGGGTCAGGCAGACCTAGATCGAAGCCTAGCTCCACCTGCTCACTCGATGACCTTGGGCAAGTGATTTCCCTTTTCCAAGCCTCATTTGCCTCTTCTATAAAACAGAGCCATTCCTTCCTTCCCTCTCAGGGTGGGGATGGAGATTCAGGAAAATAACATGAAGAGAGCAATTAGCACTCAAAAAAACAACCCTCAGAGGCAGGGTCTATAATTACAAGCAGTAATGGGAAGCTGCAGTGAGGAGGGGCCTGAGAACAGTTCAGAAGTGCCCACCCAGAACGAATGGAGAAAGAGATGCTCTAAGAGACAGAGGCCAGTAGGGCCAGACTGATGACACTGACATATGAAAGGCCTAATGCACAGGATTAGAAAAGGGAAAGGTCAGCCAGGGAAGTAAATGCTGACAGCACCCGCGCCAGCTTTGTCTGGAGAAGAGGGGCCCAGTGAGGCTGGGAATGTTTGCCTGGCCTGGGCTGGGGCTGGCCCAGCAGGCTGCCAGCATCGGATGCTATTCAATATTGCAACCACTGTCTGACTCCCCTGGCTCACCTTCCAGTGGCACTAAGCAGCCCTCTTACGCTGTGGCTTTTCATTTGGGTGGCCTGCAGGGAAAGGGTGTCCTTACTCCAGCTGAGGCAATATCCACTCAGCCTGACAATTGTACTACCCCTTAAAAATAAATCACCTGGCATCTGGTTTATCCATCAGACCATCTACACCAGGGTTAGCATGAGTCAGCATCCCTGAGTCCAGTAAACTTGAATTTATTCTTTTTCTCCATTCCCACAGCCATTGCCTAGGTCAAAGCCACTATCAACTGACTCCTGTATGGCTGCCCCAGCCTGTTCCATGGGCCCTCTGTGGCTGCTTGACCCTCAGAACAAGAAACCTATATGTTTATTCTCCACAAAGCAGCCACAAGGATTTTTTTTTTAACTCAAATTGGATACCCTTTTGGAAACCTCCAATGGCTTCTCATCGAAATAAAACACAAATTCCTTATCAAAGCTATAGGCCTGTGTACATGGCTCCGGCCCAACTTTTTAGCATCATCTCCCATCACTTCTGTCCCTGATAGCCACCCTCGCTATGATGAGTCTGTCACACTGGCTTTCTCTCTTTTCTTCAACTGTGCCAGGATTGTCCCTACACTGAGGCTTTGTTCTTAATGTTCCCATACCATGGACAACTTGGCAGCTCCCACTTTCAGATTGTAAATCAACATGCCCCTTGACCACCTGTCTAACAACGTAAGTCTCTTACTCCCTTTTTATGGTCATAACATGCTAAGTTGTTTTTGTTTCATTTGGTATTTTAACCATTTTTAAGTATAACAATTCAGAGGCATTAGTTACAGTCATAATGTTGTATAATAATCATCACTATCTAGTTCCAAAAATTTTCATCATCCCTAACAGGAACTTTGTATCCATTAAGCAAGCAAGTTGGATTTACTTGTTTGTTTTCATAGTAATTATCACACGCTGAACTTGTATCATTGATCGATTTACTTGTTTGTATTCCTCCTCTAGAATATAAACTCCATTAAGATAAAAGTTGTATTTGTACCAGAATGTTTATTGCAGCCCAATTCATAATAGCTAAGTCATGGAAAAAGCCCAAGTGTCCATCGATCCACGAATGGATTAATAAATTGTGGTATATGTATACCATGGAATACTATGCAGCCTTAAAGAAAGATGGAGACTTTACCTCTTTCATGTTTACATGGATGGAGCTGGAACATATTCTTCTTAGTAAAGTATCCCAAGAATGGAAGAAAAAATACCCAATGTACACAGCCCTACTATGAAACTAATTTGGGACTCTCACATGAAAGCTATAACCCAGCTACAACTTAACAATAGGGGGAAGTGGGAAAGGGGGGGGTGGGTAGAGGGAGGGGAATCAGTGGGATCACACCTGTGGTGCATATTATAGGGGTATTTGCGAAACTTGGTAAATGTAGAATGTAAATGTTTTGGCACAGTAACTGAGATAACGCCGGAAAGGCTATGTTAACCACTGTGATAAAAATGTCTCAAATGGTTTATGAAGTGAGTGTATGATGCCCCATAATCATATCATTGTATACAGTTATGATTTAATAAAAAAAATTAAAAAAAAAAAAAAAAAAAAAGATAAAAGTTGTGTCCTATTCGCTGTTATCCCCAAGGGTTTAGCGCAGTTCTTGATAAATAACACACACAGAAAGTTATCATTTATAGTCTGCTAAATGCCAGGCACTGACCTAAGTACTCTACCTCAATTAACTCATCTAATCTTTATAATAACCTAATCTCTTATTATCTTCACTCTACAAAAGCAGACACTGAAGCAGAGAAGTTGAGTAACTTAGCCCAGATCACACAGCTAGTAAATGGCAGTGCCAGAATTCACACTCAGAGGGTCTGACATGGATGAACGGATAAACGGATGAACTCACGGATGACGGATAGATGAAACGCAATGAGATAATTTCTAACTATACGCAACTGGAGACCAGAGACCTGGGCTGCATTCATCTTGGGAGCCTTTCTGGCTGCCAGCCAGCTAGCCTCTCTGGATGATTTATCAGACCTTCAGCACTTGATTTTCCTGTTCAAATTCCTGATATTATCCTTCTTATTTTATTGATGAGGACACACAGGCTCAAAGAGGCACACTGATTTGCCCAAGGTTATAAGGCTGTCTGACTCCAAAGCTCTTCCCACTGTCTGACATTTCAACAGCCTCAGAGGGCTCAATCTGTACTAACTTCTCCCAGGAGTGGGGCGAGCCAAAGAAAGGTTTCCAAGGTTGAAAAGCAAATACACTGGGAAGAGCTGGACTCAGAATCAGGACAACCGTTTCTGGTTTCAATGTTGTCACTTCCTACCTGATAGACCCTGGGCAAGTCACTTCCTCTATCAGTTTCCTCATTTGTCAAACAGGGATGAAAGCCCCAATCCTCCACATCAGAGTAAGGCCATGGAGATAAAGGATATTACAGAGAATGAAAAGACTTTGAGACACCAAAGTTAAAGTCCTAAATACAGAGGAGAGAGTATTACAGATGTTTAGACATGTATATGAGAAACATATCTTTGTATGCATACGAGGTCTAACAAGTAAGTTAGCAAATGTAGCACCCTGCATTTACATTGGCAGCACTGTATAAACAATTCAGTAAGGTTTCATAACCTTGGTATATCAGTATCTCACAGTTTGTAGTTCATGTTGACTTACGGCAGTGTCTTGCTGAGTGACATTCAGTATTATTGTGTGTGTTTTTATGTCTTGTGAGAATGTTGGAGCTTCAATTAGAGCAACAAACATTAGCAAATTTCTTGTTGAACTTGGCAAGAGTGAAGCGAAATCAGGGATGTATCAGTCCACGTTTATGGGGATAATGTCATGAAGAAAACATCAGTGTGAGGGGCGGTGCCCGTGGCTCAGTGAGTAGGGCACCGGCCCCATATGCCGAGGGTGGCGGGTTCAAACCCAGCCCCGGCCAAACTGCAACAGAAAAATAGCCAGGCGTTGTGGCGGGCACCTGTAGTCCCAGCTGCTCGGGAGGCTGAGGCAAGAGAATCACGTAAGCCCAAGACTTAGAGGTTGCTGTGAGCTGTGTGACGCCACGGCACTCTACCCAAGGACGGTACAGTGAGACTGTCTCTACAAAAAAAAAAAGAAAACATCAGTGTGCAAATGGATTAGTTTTTCTGAGGGGAAAGAAAGCCTCACTGATGAAGAGAGATCAGGGTGACCAGTAATGACCAAACTGATGAAAATACTGCAAAAATTCATCAAATTGTACATCAAAATTATTGGCCAACTATGAGAAGCATAGCAGACCAACTAAACATTGGTTGAGAAACAGCATAATCTTAACTGAAAACCATGGCCAACAACTCATGGCTCTTGCATCACAACAAAGCACCAGCTCATACAGTACCATCTATGAGGGAATTTTTATTTTTATTTTTTTTTGGCCGGGGCTAGGTTTGAACCCGCCACCTCTGGCATATGGGACCGGCACCCTACTCCTTGGGCCACAGGTGCCGCCCAATGAGGGAATTTTTAGACAGTGAACAAATAACTATATTGGAACACTCTCCCTACTCACCTGATCTGGCCCCTAGTGACTTTTTTCTTTATCTGATAAAGAAAGGAAAGCTAAAGGAAATATTGAAAGGAAGACATTTTGATGACATTCAGGACATCAAGGATAATATGATGGCAGCTTTGATGGCCATTCAGAAAAAGAGTTCCAAAATTGCTGTGAGGAGGGGACTAGATGCTGGTGTTGGTGCACACCTTCCCAAGGGGAGTACTTTGTGACCATAGTGATATTCAGCAGCAAGGCATGTAGGACTTTTTCTAGGATGAGTTTGTAATCTTAATTGTAAAAACTCATAGCTTGGTGCCCGTAGCTCAGTAAGTAGGGCTCCAACCACATACATCGGGGCTGGTGGGTTCAAGGTCAGCCTGGGCCTGCTGAACAACAATGACAACTGCAACAACAACAATAACAAAAATAGCCAGGCATTGTGGCAGACGCCTGTAGTCCCAGCTACTTGGGAGGCTGAGGCAAGAGAATCACTGAAGCCCAAGAGTTAGAGGTTGCTTTGAGCTGTGACGCCATGGCACTCTACTGAGGGGGACATCATGAGACTCTGTCTCAAAAAAAAAAAAAAATTGTTAAATGTCATATGCTTAGCAATGGAACAACATGAGGACACACACAGCTGCCTGTTTCTATGGCCATGAACAATCACTCCCTAGACAATAAGGCCGTCTCTTCTAAATCTTGGACACTGATGACACTGAAGACTTTCGCCCAGGTGTTCTTGGGAATTCTAGACCAAGTGAGAAAAGAGGTAGTGGCAGGAAGGAGGGAAAGGGGGACAAATGGGTAGTTTGCAGGAGAAACCAAATGCCAGGCAGAAAAAATTCTTTTGTTTTGAATGATGTTTTCAATAATCACAGTTACCAAGATAGCTCTTTCTTTTTGGGAGATCAAGGGGGCACATCTCTCCTGTTTCTCTATAACCAGGATACCTGGGCTATTAGTTTCCATCTGCACCACCAGATCTGTGCCCTGAAGAGACAGGAAGCTGATCCATTGGACTGTCCCTTGAGCCCCCTGGCCTGCTGGTTCCTGGTTGGGTTTGGCCAGCAGAAGGTGCTGACAGGAAGTCAGAGAGTAAGAGGAAAGAAAAATTGGGTACATTTCCCTCAATTTCTCTCCCTATGGTTCTGGTGGTGGCTGAGGCCCTCTGTGACAGCTCCTTGCCCAGCTCCAGGCATCGTGGAACTGAAGTGACATCATTCCCTTCCTCTGCCATGTTAGTCTGTAGGTACCTGAATGTCCCTTGTGGGTGCCCTTAACCCTGCTTACACCTTTATTAACATCTCCTAAGTTGAAGCATCTTAGTGGAATCCTGTTTTCTGTCAAAATCTAATATACCACCCAACACTAGTTAATGATGAGGAACAGCCTAGAAAGAGGTAGTAAAGTCCGTGTGATTCAGGAAGACAAAATGAAAGAGGGGGGAAACCTTGAGTAAGCCCTTCAACCCCCCCGGGCCTCAGCTTCTTCATCTATAAAACCATGATGATAATCTTGCATACCTCACGAGTTTGCCGTGAAAATGGTATCAGAGCATGCCCATAAAAGACTTAACATATGCCAAAACCCACAGTTAGTATTCCAGAAATAATGGATATTCTCATCTTTATCATTAAGTCCAAAGACTAAAATGTTAATAATAGCATTTCCTTGGAGAAGAAAATACAGACTTTTATTTCCTTTTGCTCTGTATTTTTCCATTTTTTTCTACTCTGAAAATGTATTACTTTTGGAGTCAGAAAAGAAAAAAAAAAGAGAGAGCACCTATTAAGGCTTCTTCTCCCTTTCTCAGTAGCTGGAGATGACATTACTTCCCCACGGGATTTCCCCAGGATTGAACATTCACTTCCTCAAATGACAACCTCTGGATGGATGTGAATGAAATGACTGGAGGACGGAGGCTGAGAGAGTCACCTTTGAAGCCTTGTGCCACCCTCGCAGCCAGACCCAAAGGATCTAAAAGGGAGCTGGGTCCACAGTCATCCTCATTGATGCTCAGGTCTGTACATGGCAGTGGAGAGTCGGCAATTTGTCAGAAGCCTGTGATACCATGGGCACCACATTAAGATGTAACCAGACAACACGAAGAGGCCACCACCATCAGGACTGGCTCCTTGCCGAAAAATTTCCTGTGCCACCATAGAGCCTCAGATTGATGTGCAGTTGTGGGCCGGGAACCACTTGATAGCACAGAACTGCAGAGTAACGGCATCAAAAAGGAAACAAGCCTCCTGTGTAGACCATGCCGATGACTGTGCAGGAGGCAGACCAATGCCTCCTGCAAGCAGGGCATCCTCTGGGGGCTGGGCAACATGCTGGATGTCTCCTGGGCTGCATCTCATTTAAGTGGCACACGGGCCACAGATTGGGTGAACTTGGCTTAGATGACAAGGTCAAACAGCTAGTCAGTTCGAGGAGAACCAGAAAAAGGACCCAGGTATGCTGGCTCAGTGTTCAGCTCTCTTGACCTCCTCAATTCTGTTACATCCCACTACCTCCAACTTGCTGTAAACCATGTAACCAAAGCTACCGTTGCTCTGGATGTAGAAATAATAACAACAGTATCAATCCCTCCCACACACAGGGCGCTCTACAATTTAAAGGCTCTTTTTATAATCATCATTTTTCTTGGACCTCACCATCCACTGTTTTTAAGAGTGAGCAAGCAACAGTGGTTATAAACATGGGCTTTGCAGCCAGAGCTGGAATCATGACCCCATAAGCTTGGTGACCTTGGGCAGGTGACTTAACCTCTCTTGAGAAGAATAACCCCCACACCTCAAAGGCATTCAGTGAAAATGAAATGAGATGCTGTACAAAAAGCCCTCTCTGGCACAGTACTTGACATATAGTAGATACTTAGCAAGTGGCAGTGATGGGTCTGGTCAGTGAGGTATCACTGCCTTACGGGAGGACAAAATTAGGTCTAGAGAAGGCAAAGAACATGTCCAAGGACACTTGGGGTGGAAGCAACGGCAAGCCCAGGCAGCCACTTACAGCAACCTGAAAGATCTGAAATTTTCCAAGGAGAGCTCCATACTGGATGAGTGAAAGAACAGGTCTCCCTGGGACAACCCCATTCTTTGAGGATGACAGGGATAGAACTTCCTCCAAGTAGACCAGCTCAGGCTCCACTGGGAAGAGGAGGGGACAGGAGCAGAAAGAAGTAGCAGACCTTTGAGGGTAACTCTCATGCTTTCACAGTTTCTGACTCTCTTTCTCACTCGATTTTTTTTTTATTGTTTAATCACTGTTAGAGTTCATTGTCAGTGTTACTTAAAACACAATAAAACTGTAAACAACTTCTAATGTTCACCAGTAGGGGGCTGGCTGAATTAGCTAGGGTTTATCTGTTAGAAAATTAATTACAAACGTGTTACATATCTACTGCAAAAACTTACCAGATAAATTTTATATCTACTGACATGAAAAGCTGTCAATAGGCTGTTAAATGAAAAATGCAAGTTGTAAAACAATAATCCAATTTATGATCCCATTTAGTTTATATGTCTATGTTGGCATAGAAAATATACTGAAAGGAAACATATCACACTGTTATTGGCTACTTCTGGAGAGCAGAATTTTGTCTGGAGAACTAAGGGGAGAATAAACTTTTAAATTATTGGGATTTTTTCATACATTTATTTTGTAATTAAAAATAAATATTATGTTAAACAAAGATTTGTTTGGGTCAGTCTTATTTACTTCTCATAAGACTTGCTATAACTCTACTTCTGTGTGTTTTCTTCCAATCTCGTACCTATGGTCATACCAAATTTTACATCACTGTGTAATATGAATATAATTTTATGGTGTTTTTCCATTTAACATGAATTGTATCAATTAACAACATCACATTATGATATCATCATCATCATCACAGTTAAAGTTCATGGTTGATTTACTATGTGCTAGCTACCATGCCTATAGTTTTACATGCCTTAACTCATTTAGTCTTAATGACAACTCTAAACGCAGGTACTTAGACCTATCCACATTACAGATAGGAAGATTGGGGCTTAAAAGATTAATTAATTTGTCGAGGCCTCATAGCTAGTAAGAACAGAAACAAGCTTTAAACCCTGGTCTATGCAAGTCCCAAGTCCTCACTGGGAACTTACAAATATGAGAGGTGAATGAGAAGAATGTGGTAAGTAGGGAAGAGCAAGAATGTGGCAGGTTCCAGGTCTTACAACTTGTATGACCTTGAACAAGTCACTTCTCCACTGCTTAGTTCACTCAATTACTCTTTCATTGGACAAGCATTTACAAATCACTGAACAACTAACTTACTGTGACAGAACAATAAATAAAACACATGACTGCTCTGGAGGAGACGGGAGTCTAGCCTCAAACTCATGCACAGGAAGGAAAGATCTAACTCCTGCCCCACCTCTGTCACTGGGCAGCCATAAGCATGAAATTAATTAAGGATGCCCCTCCACTGCCAGAGATTCTGCTCCCCTCTTTTCCTTTCATGCTTATCAATCTTCTTCCCTGTCAATAAACTCCATCCTGTCACTTAAAAAAAAATGAATCAAGGATGCAAAAGAGCTTTGCAAGTGCCTATCTCCACATACTCCATTTCTGTGCATTCACCACTGCATATTATTTTATCCACTGGATGTTCCAAAGCATTCTCAATCATCTTCCTATTGTTGGACACTTAGTCCCAATTTGCTGCTATTATAGAAAAAACTCTGATGGGGACACATCCAAAAGAAATATTTCAAAAGAAAAAAAAAAAAGCCAGTTGCAGAAGATGCTTCCAAATGACTGAAGGGAGACAAGACCGTCTCAAACTTACCAGGGACCTCAAACTGAGTTTCTGACCCCTGTGGCCTTCCCCACCCCAAGCTCTTCTTCCCTCGACTTGGCAAGCCACCCACCTTTAAGAGACATCTTAGAGAAGCTTCCACTTTTTTCCCTCCCCAGCCCTCTAAGTCCTTATAATTAAGATTTCTCCTGTACGGTCACAGTCCACTTTGCCAAAAGGACCTTCCCAAAACACAATTCTGTCATGCTCGTTGGCAGACCAAAATGTTGCAAAGGTTTCCTGAACCTCCAGGCTCATGTCAAGTTGAAACACCTTCGCCTGGCATTTAAGAGAGACGAAGAGGGAAAGAAGTGATGTTTACTCAGTTCCTGCAGTGTGTCGGCACTGCGCTAGGTGCTTTATATAACAACCACAACACGGTCCCTATGAGACAGGTATTGTTTAACTACACTTTACAGGTGAGGAAACTGGGGCTCAGACCAGCTAAGTGGATGTGCCCAGGGCCACATGACTAGTACAAAGCAATGCTGTGACTACAGCATTCTAGTCTGGTGCATTCCAGAACTTCATCAAAAACCCAAACATAAGCTGTCACCTTGCAGCTTTTGCCCCTTCCACATACATACCCTATCTGTTCCAGGCACACCAGACCACCTGCTCTATCTCTATTTCCTTCCTCTCTGACCTAGGGAGTGAGTGCCCTTCCCCCTACAACTATCAAAATTCTCTTGGCTTTTAGTGCCCAGCTCAAAGGTCCCCATCTTTTAAAAGCCATCCTCGCGGAGCATATGCAATAGCACATTCTTTACCTTTGCTGTGTCATCTTCGAGTCTCTTCCAGCTAGACTGTGAGAGGCATGCATCTGATTGAGGCATTATTTCAGAATGAACAAAACTCATTATGACCTCTTAGAAACTACAGGCTTCCCAGCATGGCTATCAGAAACATAGCTCTGACCCACACTGCCTAGATTTGAATCCTGACTCCCCCCGCCCCCCTGAGATCTAGCTGCCTGACCTTTAGCAACTGTCTTTACCTCACTAAGCCTCAGTTCCCTCAATCGGTAAATGGGAAGAGTAATACCTACACCTCATAGAGTTTTGTGAAGATTCTATGAGTTATACATAAAAGGCCTTAAAACAGTGTCTGGCATATAATAGGTGCTCAATAAATGTTAGTTATTACTATTCTTATCCTTAAGCAGCCATTCCACAAAGGAAAGCAGTACCAGCCTACTCCAGCCCCATGCCTCTGCCCAGGCTCAGTTCTTGCCTACAGGGCCCCCTCTTCACAGTCCCTGCTAGTGCCTCTACATTCCCACTCCTCAGGTGGTTTCTGGTCACACAGGGCAGGGCCAACCCATCTTCCCTGATACCCAACGAGAGCAGGGAATCTAGAGATTCCACACTTCCCAGAGATCCTGGCCAGGAAACAGAAGGCCAAGGCCAATCCTTCTCTGACAGCTCCTAGCCTTTACCTATCTGCCTCTGCCCCTCAGGACCACAAAGCCTCCCTTGCCTTGCCAGACACAACACACACACCTTTCCACCTCTCCAGACTGGTGCTGACCTACTAATTGCCTGGTACTTCCCGATGCTGCCCCAATATAATGTCATGGTAGAGAAAGCAGCTCTGGACTAAGGCAGCTCCCACTTCCCAGCTGTGTAACCTTAGGTGACATAACCTCTCTGAGTCTGTTTCTCCTTTCTAAAAAGTGGATAATGAGTACCTACATGATAGGCTTGCTGTGAAATGATGCAAAGCATTTACTGCAGTACATGGCATACAGTAAGTGTTCAATAAATGCCATCACTCTGATTGTGTAACGGTTGATACTACTCCAGGTAGAAATGACCATCCCCTTTTAGGAAATGGAGCAGAGGCCCAGCATGGTGGCTCATACCTATTATACTAGCTATTCAGGAGGCTGAGGCAGGAGGATGGCTTGAGCCCAGGAATTTGTAGCTGCAGTGAACTATGATTGTGCTACTGCACTCTAGCTTAGTGACAAAGCAAGACCCTGTCTCCAAGAAAGGGAGGGGTGGGCAGAGAAGCCCATAAGGAGGCCCACAGAGATGTCCGGGCTCAGGCTAACAAGCACTTCCCACCTCACCCTGAGTCAGGAGACCCTCTTTGCTGCCCCCTGGAGGCTCACGGCCAGAACATCATACGCTATCAGCTCTATACTCCCAGAGGGTCTGGGGCCACTGGTTGTCCTTTCTCTCAACCCAGGCCTTTCCTGCCCACCTACTGTGGGCAAGGGCTGGGAGGCCGATCTATGGTCCCCTCCTGGGTAGGAGCTCTCAGCTGCAGTGTCTATCCCCTGGCAGGGTCATATATATGAGACAGCCACAGAAGCAGGGAAACTGGCTACTGGGCTACAAGAACTCCCCACCAAGAGGTAGAAGCCCTGGGTATGTATTGCTGGCTGCTCACCCACTCAGCTGCTATGTGACGTTGGACAAGTCACTCTTCCTATCTAGGCCTCATTCAACATTTCAAATAATTTCTAAGTAAGGACTACCGAAACAAACGTTCTCATGTGGGGTTTTATGGAGGAAGCCCTTCAAGAAGCTCACAGAACTGAGCCCAGGGAACTGCCACAGGATCCGGGAAAGATTTTAATAAGAACAATGCCCCTTGCACTGGTCTTCTCTAGGACTGCCTTGAGGTGTCCCTGAAATTCTAGGGACTGTCCTCTGTGCATGCATTGCCTGGCAGGCATGACCTCAGCTAGCCAGCAGAAGCCAGCTCTATCCCTGCGTGGAGCTGCCAAAGTCTCCTTGGGCCACGGTGGCTCAGAGAGGAGGCTGGCACAGGCTGCCTCTGTCACAGGCTCCATCTGGAGGAATGGGTGGGCAGTAGGCACACAGCCGCCTCTATTCTCATACCCTTGCCTGGGACAGACAGCACCAGGTCTTCCAGGAGCTGCTGAGGGCAGGGCACCATCTCAGTTCCCAGCTCTCAACCTGGCCCAACTGCTGCTGATTCTGGAAGACTCCTAATGCTCGTGGGAGGGGGAAGATGGAGCAACTGGACCCACACAGCCCTGGGAGGTCCTAAATCCAGCCCTCTTACACTCCCACCTTTGGGTGCAGAGGAGGTGCTATGTAGATCTAGAGTGAATGTGGGAACATGTGGTGGTGATCTTCTCTCCCCCGCACCCCCCGCACCCCATGCACCCCTTTGAATGCATCCTCAGAACTCTGTGAGAAAGCAACAACCATGGCCAGCAGCTGAAACAGAGATCAGCATCCCTGAACTTCCTAGTCCTTGTCCAGCCCCTCAAGGTCCCCATAGACCACTTTGGCCTTGTAGCTCTGCCAGTAGGTAGGCTCAGTACCCTGGTGGTGGTAGTGATTTGGCTGTCATGCCTATCCCCAAGACCCCAGCCTTTTGGGCCCTTGGACCTTACCAAGTGTGAAAGTGCCAGATGTGACTGGGACACACAAGTCCTCTCCCTTTGACCAGTGGGGAAAGCCTCTGGCCAGGACAACACCAAGCCAAAGCCACAGAGGTCCTACGGCTAAGGTCTGTGCCCCCCAGCTCTGATAGACTTAGAAGGGAGGTGGGATGGGAAACGAGCCCAGAAAGGTCTGTAACCAGAGTGTAAAGATGAGGGCAAGAGCTTGCAGCATCCCAACCTCTAGCCAAGAGCTCCGAATGCAGCATCTGAAGCCAGAGAAATCAGAGAGCCCTTGGCCTCCGGAGGCGGTAGTGGGAGTAGTCTGAGAGCACCGAGTGGGCCAGCCCCAGGGAACCCAGCACCCACCGACCATTCATCCTAAAACTGGACAAGCCCACGGCCTCTCCAGGCCCAGTGGGCGACTGCAGACCTGGGAGGTGGGCAGAAACAGCAAGGCTGTCCCCCACACTAGCCAGGGGGCCAACAGCCTGCAAACTCAGTTCCCGGTCTCGCCCCCAGTCCTCCCCCAAGGCTAGAGGCTGGGCCTAAATGTTGCGAGCCCCCAGCCACCAGTGCCACCTGATCCCCCGAACGCGCCTACCTGGGCCTGGGGGTCCCCATCTCCGGTAGGCTGAGCGAGGGGCGGCCCCCTCGGGTCCTCGGGTCGGCAGGCCGCGGGGCGGGGTGGCGCGCGGGGTCGCGGCGGGCTCTGCGGAGCAGCCTGTTCAGCGACACCCCCGCCCGCTGATGGATGCCGACTGCAGCAGCGGCGGCGACGGCGGCTCGGCGTGCGCCGGGGGCTGGGCACCGTGCCCACAGCCCCGGGCCTGGCGCCCGACGCGCGGCCAGCCCCCGCCCCCGCCCCGGCCTCCGCGCCCAGCCCAGGGGCGGCCGCCGCTCGAGCCTGCCTCCTCGCTGCCGGCGGCCCTGCCCCTGCCTCCGCCTCCTTTCTGTTGGCTGCCTCTTCCCTTTCCCTCAGGCTCTCAGGCTCCCAGGCCACCTCCTCCCCAGCCGCTGCCGAGCGGTTCTCCGACCTCTGAGGGACCGCGCAGCAAGAGGTAACTCTTGAGCCTCGGCAGCCCCCACCCTGGTCCTGGCCAGCCCCTCCTGGGGGGCTCAGCAGCGAGAAAGAGAGGAGGAGATAAAGGGGGTAGGATCCCTGACTCAGAAGGGGTGACTCAGCCCAGTGGGCCTCCCATCCCACCCAAGCCAGATCCCCTCACCTCTTCCGCGGCACGGCAGGACAGAACCTCCCTGGGAGCCGACCTTCCTCCCCCATGAGGGAGGTGGTTTCTACTATCTCCTGGGAATCCTCTGTACTGCTGAGTGTCTCTTTGAGTGTACAATTGTCCAGCTGTGCATTGGTGCCAATGACAGTTAAGTGAAACAGTGGGGACAGAGACCTATTGAGGACTGGGTCTGTGTACTGATGTGTTTGCTGTACCTGGGTGAGCACAGGCAGGGGAGGTGGCCCAGGGGCCTGTGGCAGAGGTCATAGCACAAAACCAAGCTAAAGCCTGCTCCTCTTCTCAAATAGCACTGTTAAAACTCAAAACACAGGTCCCCAACCACTGCAGGTCCTCCACCTCCTGTAAGCCAAAGGCAGGGACCTTGAACAGCAGAGGACTCTGGAAGGCAGAGGGCCTGGGTTCGGGTCTTTTCTACCACTGCCTCAGCAAGCACCCTGGGGCAAGTTACTCCCCTGCTGTGGGCCACCTCAGTGTACACAAAAGATGAAAGCGCTGGGTGGATCTCTCTCTAGGGTTCCCAGTTCACAGACAAGGCCTGGAGAATGGTGGGTAACTCACAATATGATCTCCAAAGGTCTCTGCCCATAAGACCACTGTCCCCTAAGCTCTCCCCGCCAGAATACACATTTATTCTTTCATTCTCCAAATCGTTTCTCAGTACCTACTATGTGCTGGACGGTATTCTCTCAACCACAGAATCTGCTACACCGGAAAGAACAGAAGCCCCAGGCTGGGAAGCAGCCAGATATGAGCCCAGCCATCCGTCCTTCCATGCTGCAATTCCCTTGGCATCAACCTCACTAGTGAGTTATCCCTCTCTACTCTGCTCATTGTGTGCTATCCAGACAACCACCTCTCTCCTTCTACTCCTCCCTCTCCATCATGGCGACTTTCTACCCGAAGTCCTAACTCCCACACTAGGGCCTCCACAGAATAAGGCTATGCTCTCTCCACAGCACCCCCTTAGAGAACTCAGAATAGCAACTGCATTCCTTTGCCCCATCCCCAAACCAAGCCTTCTCCAAGCTAAACAGGACAAACTCCTTCGCCAGGTGTCCCAAGACACAGTTTGTTGTACCTGCACTCTCCCTGCTCACCAGGTTCAGGAGTGGACACAGGCGGAAAACAGAATGAAGCCAGCTCCTCCCAGTCCTGGAGAGCAGGTGCGTCAACCAGAGGCAGGAAACAGACAAATCAGCCCAGATCAATTCACAGAAGGACCAGAGTCCTGCTTGGCAGACTTCCTTACAGATCCTCTCCTTTGCCTTTGGACTCCTCATTGCTCTGGCCTTCCAAATTCAGTTCTTCAGAGGAGCTCCCCTTGAGTCCCATGCAGGCCCTGCGGGGGGGATGGGATGGGGAGGGCATGGCCTTGGGCAAGTCACTTTACCACACAAGGTGCTCTGTTTTACTTCAGTTAACTATACATTTATTCAAATGAATGAGTGAAAGGACTAGTAAAACAGGACACACTACTTTCTACCTGTGTCCACTCTTGAACCTAGTAAGCACAGTGAGTGAAGGTACCAGAAGCTGTGTCTCAGGACACCAGATGAATTTATTGTGTCATATGCACATCAACTAAGAGATTCTTGACTGCCCGCCTTTAAGTATTTTGATTCTAAATCAACTGGCAGCCTCTCCTGCAGGCTGGCCTTCCCAGTGGGCAGGAGGCTCCGGGCTGTATGGGCAAGGGCCTCCTCATTCCTCCTAGCTCAACTCTCCTTCCCTGGCCCCCTCCCTTTCCTCATTCCCCCAGGCAGAGGCCCTCCCCACTCCTCTGCTGCGGCAGGGCCACTTTCCCACCCTCCTTAGCCAGAGGAACCTTGTACTTTCCCAGAAGAATCCAGGCTGTACTGCAAAGGCCAAGGCAGGATGTTCCCAGACATCATTCTGGATTTATACCCAAAGGGCCCAATTCACTTCAGGTCAAGGAGACCACACAGAAAATTAGGGTTTTACTTTTATCATCATGTCTATTGATATTATTCACTAACATTTCTATCAGCACTTTCTAGTTTGCAAAGTATTTTCATGTGTCATCTTCACAGCCTCTTATGAGATAATATCATCCCTCATTTTATAAATAGGCAGGCTGAGGCAGACCCAGAGGAATAAGGTAGTGGTGACTCGTCCGAGGTCACACTAGCACAGCAACGCTAGTTCTCTGGACTAGACACTTTCCACTTTACCCGACAATAACTATTTCTAGAAAACAGGCTGGAGAGAAGGGGGAGATGCTCTCTGAAGAACACATGGCCCCTATAGGCATCAGCTGAAATCCTGTTACTGGGCTGTTTTCATTCCCCATGCAGGGAAACTGAGGAATGGGAACAGGATTCAACCTAGGACCAAGTATCATGAAAGCCCTCACAGACAAATGCCAGGGACCCAGCTAAAGAAAAAGAGTCCACCCAACAGAGAAGGGCTCTGCCGTTAATTTAGCTATCAATTCTCCCTCTAACCCTAGTTCTCCTACTTCTTTCTGTATTACTTGGGCAGATTATTCAATCTCTCTGAGTCTCAGTTTTTTCACCTACGAAATGGGAGACTCCCTGGCCTGCGTCCATCACTAGGCTGCTGTGATGGGAGGTCAGCAAATGCTGCCAGAAGAGGACAGGACTCTTCATCAGCCTCTCTGCTCTGCGTAGGAGATAAGAGAAATTCTTTTCTCTTAAATTTTAACTGGAGGGATCTTGACAGTGCAAAAGTCCATGATACAGGAAAGCCAGGAGAAGGATGGAAGTGATTCGCTCCACTAGCCAGGATGGCAAACCACACACTGTCATCCATAGCCCCCCAAGGTTGCTGGGGGGGAAAGACTCAACCAAACATTTCAGGCAGGGCCCCTCCCACTCCATTTTATCGTTCAAAGGAAGATATCAAGGCCTTGAGCAAAACAGCAACTTGCCAATGTCACCCACAGTGGTCTCCTGACTCCCAGCCACCAGGGGCCCTTGACTCCTGAGTGGGCATTATGAAGTGGGGAGTGCTCCCAGCCCAAGGACTTCATTTTTCATTTGGCAAGCAGTGAGCCAGGCACTGGGGAAGACAGGAAGAACTGGATATAATCTCTGCCCTTGAATCTATAATCAGTTTGGTGGGGACACGTAAACCAGCACATCAGAGGGTACCAAAAGATTAATTACCACCATTTTCTGAACACTTCCTCTGTGCCTTCCACTAGACACACATTCATTTGTTTAATCCTTAAGACAGTTCTCTGGCAATGAAATTATTATTATTTTTTTTTTTTGTAGAGACAGGGTCTCACTTTTATGGCCCTCGGTAGAGTGCCGTGGCCTCACACAGCTCACAGCAACCTCCAACTCCTGGGCTTAAGCGATTCTCTTGCCTCAGCCTCCCGAGTAGCTGGGACTACAGGCGCCCGCCACAACGTCCGGCTATTCTTTGGTTGCAGTTTGGCCGGGGCCGGGTTTGAACCCGTCACCCTCGGTACATGGGGCTGGCGCCCCACCGACTGAGCCACAGGCGCCGCCCGGCAATGAAATTATTAATCCCTTTCACAGTTAAAGTATCTGAAACTGAGCTCAGAGGGGGTAGCAACTTTCTGAAGTTCACCCAGCTAAATGGCAGGGCCAGAATGTGAATGCCAGACCTGTCTAACACAAAACCCTTATAAACTTCTCCCTGCCTCTAGGGCTGTGCTAACCAATATGGTAGCTACTAGCCACATGTGGCTACTGAACACTTAAATGCAAATTGGAATGTGCTGTAATTCTAAAATATATACTGGATATTGAAGATTTAGTACCAAAACCAAACATTTAATATAGCTCATTAATAATTTTTGTATTAAAATGATATTATGGATTGGGTTAAATAAAATAAGTCTTTTGAATAAGTATTTCATACATTTCTGTTTGCTTTTTTAAAATGTGGCTACTAGAAAGTTTAAAATTACACATGTGGTTCATATTATATTTCTTTTGGTCAGCATAGGTTTATGTTAACTCAGCTCCTGGGGATCAGAAAGGGCTTCCTGAAGGAGGGGACACCTAACCCAAGCTTTGTTAAAGGTGTGCTCATAGGGAACAGGGTATTCCAGGGCAAGAGAGCTCCAGGGCATCTGGCTCTGGCTACAGAGGACAACAGGCCTGGGTGAGTTGAGCTGTAGCCCCAGGTCACTCGCAGCTGGGCCAGAGAGGAGCTATCAGAACCAAACTTTGCAGAGCAGCATGACTCACTCGCCTGGGAAGTGCTGCTTGACAAGGCTGTCCCCAGTGATGGTGGTACTCTGTGGAAGGCACCATGGGGCAGCTGTGTCTGGGAGGAGTAGACAGAGCAGACAGGTGGCAGTGCCACCTTGCAGCACTGCCTCCATCCAGCTGCCCCTACCTCCCCTCCTCCATCCTCTCCAGGAAGCTTCTCGAACAGTGCGGTCCCTGGGGACTTCACCCTTCTCTGGAACCTTCCAGCCCAGACTGTGGGAACCACATACTCCTGCATTAGCTGTTACTCTAGTGTGGGATAATGAGGATGCCTCCAAGCTGCACAGCAGGTCAAAGTGCCTTTTTGTATCTAGCGTAGGGTCACTGAAGAGCTTAAGGGCAATGGCTACCTCTGGGGAGAGGGCTGAGACAGGGATGGGGATGTTCATTAGCACAGGAGCTACATAACTTTGGGCAAGGTCTTAACCTCTCCGAGCCTCATTTCCCCTCTCTGTACAATGGGGATAATGCATGTGTCTTCACCATCTCTCAGAGCTGCTATGAGAATGACATGAGAGAATGCCCACAAAGGCTTAGGGTGGTGTCTGCCATGCTCCAGTGTCCCTTCTCCACTTTGGGTGAAACCCCCTAGGGTGCCCCTGCAGGATTCTTGGTCTCTCCAAAGCCTGCCATCCTCTAGGCTGACTCCCCTCCAGGAAGCCTAGCCCCCTGGCCTCCACTCTCCTACAACACCCCCAGCCTATCTTTCCTCTGCCTTGTGGACCCTCATCCTAGCCTTGCCTCCACTTCTGAATTTGGGGCTAAGTTGTCACAGGTTCTCTGACTTCTCCAACAAGATTGACTTCTCTCAAAGTTGGGAACCTTGTCTCCTGCCCCCTGCACAGGTCTGGGCATCCCAGAGACTCTCATAGCCCACTCCAGTGGCTTGGATAAAAACAATCCATGTCTCCCCTGAGCATACTAAGAGGAGCTAATCCCACTCTGCTTCCTCCATGGAAGAACATTTGGTGGGTCCCCATTCTCTGATGGAGTCACTCAAACACCTGGGTGTGACTCTCAAGACCTTCCACAGCCTGGTTTTACTTGGCTCTTACTCTGAGATTCCATATGATAAGCTTTGTCAAACTGAGGGGTTCCTGGTCCCCAGGGCATAGCAACTCTGCCCTGTCTCTCTGCTTTTGCACGTGCTCTTTCCTCTGCCTGGGAGACCCTCTTCCCCTTTCCCATGGTCCTTTTTCTAGGCACTCTCCAGGAAGTCCTTCCTGATCCCTTCCTCTCTGCAACAGCCCTTCTGGCCAGAAATAACTCTTGGCCTCTCCCTCTGCCTCCTGCCATCCTCCCCGCAAGCCAAGGTTGTATGACTTGCTAACGTATTTTAAATTCCCACTGCACTATGAGCTTTAGAGCCAGGACCACTTTTCATCCTTCACTCAGCAAGGGCCTATCTTATTGCCCAGTTCATAATATGTGCACAGTGTTTGTTCCTGGGTCATCTTTACTCCCAGAAACCAGGAAGCAAGTGGGAGTCAAGTGTTCACCTAGAATACCAGGATACTCTTGAGGCTGGCTTCTGCAACCAAAACTCCATCTAAGCTACATTTCTTAATGGGGGCTTATGCTTCAGCTGCCCCCTGAGAAATCAGCCCTCCCCTATAAGGTCTGAGAGCCACATTCCCAGGGCCTGAACATGAGAAATCTGGCCCTATGCCCACTGGATACAGATGTCCACCCAGCCTCCCAGCGGGTGCCTGTAGTGTCAGCTGAGGTTTGCATCATCACAGCATCACTAATTCCTTGCAGTCAGAAGAGAACTTGAAGAGTGTCATACGGAGGCCGGGAGCAGTGAGAGACAATAGGACAAAAGCTGTATGCGTCTGTGGTCCTGGGTGCCAGAAGGTGCTGCAGCATCACCTTCAATTAGCATCACCCTTGCAGACAGCGTTTGAGTCCCCACTTACGTGCTGGCACTCTACCTAGCAATTTGCCTACATTTTCAGTTTTAAATCTCTTACTTCCCTGTAAAGTTGAAATTATATATCCACCTTAATTTTACAGGGGATAAAACTGGAGTTAAGTCACAAGTCCAATGTCACACTGCTAGTAGGTGGAGGAGCTAGGATTCAACCCCAGGCATGCATGACTCCAAAGTCTGCGTTTGTTCTATCATTAATCCGTACATATTAGGCTTAACACAAATCTGCTGTGGAGATGCTGACATGTTTTGTTCTTGTCTGGGGGTACTTATAGAAGTATGTATAAACTTATGATCTGTGCATTTTTCTGTTATGTTATAATGTTAATAAAGAAGTTTATTTTTTAAAATGTTTTTGTCCCAGAAATGAATATATGCTAGAGATTTTCAGGGTATAAAATACCCTCAGGATTAAAGTCTGAAGATAGAAAGCTGGATTTTTTTTCTTTTCAGCAGTCTTTCCATTTCAAACGGGCATTGTTCTAAAGACCCCGTAACCCCCAAGTTGGACCCTACAGACTTCCACCTGCTATCTGCTACCCGGATCACAAACATTTGCTTGCACTCACATTCCCAGCCCAGGTGCCCACTTCACCCCGCCAGCACTCCACTTTCAGAAGCTGACACTGCTCTGCAGTCTTTGGAACCCTCTCCCTATCCATCCATCTGCAGGGACCAGTTGGCTAGACCAGCAGCTACATCACTGGTTAATCCTCAACTTCATGAGGCAGCCAGGGAGTGATGTCTGAATGTTCCCATCTCCTTGCACCAGGCCAGGCTGGGCAGAGAGTCGTCCATGTGTGTAAACACAGCCTTCTGCCCAGGCGGCTCCTGTTGGACTCCCCTTGCCAACTAAGCCCTCTGTGGCTTTTATCTCCCTGCCCAAAATAACCACTGGCTATAATGGTTTTTCTGGGCATGAATCAGACTCTTGTGGAAGCCTGTGAACAGCCTGAGGACAGAGAAGGTATGATACCCATCTCTGTATCCCCAATGCTCTAGTGCAAAGGTTTGTGGGATATAGCGAGCTCTTCTGTGTGCCTAGAGGGACCTGTGGCAGGAAGCAAGAATTTGCTATAAAAAAACTGTCACACTCTCCAAAATCTCACAGCTCAGTAAAAGAAATAAAATACCAACATTAGCCAACTTCAATATAAGACAGAAAGCATTAAAGGTTGTAAGAAAAAGATAAATTAGGGTGTTCAGAAAAGAAAGAGATGGGGAGGCAGGTACCAAAGAAGGTTTCAAGGAAGAGGTAGCATTTAAGGTGAACGTTAAAGGCGGGGCAGAACACTCTAGCCTGAAGAGAGGCACATAAAACCAGGCACAGTGGTTGGAAAGTACGGGGTAGAATCAAGGAACTGGCTACAAATGGCCTGGAGCCTGGGATGCTGATGCCGAGGGTTAAAGCTGGGGCTAAAAAGGCAGAACCTTGAATGACAAACCAAGTAGTTTCCTGCATTCTCTAGCAAATAGCCACATGTGACTTTTAAAATTTAAATGTAATCAAATAACACATAAAATTCATAGCCGCACGTGATTCATGGTTACCATATTGGACAGTACAGACAGAGAACATTTCATCACTGCATACACTTCTACTGGACAGCAATGGTAGATAACTGCAGAGAATCCAGAGAACTTTGAGCAGAAAGCATAATTAGAACCGGGCTTTAGGAAGATTAATTTGTCCCTGGTGAAGAGTTAGTGCCTGGAGGGTGGAAAGGCCTGGAACCAGGGTGGAGCACTGCAATAATACAGGTGAGATCAGTAACCACTCCTCTTCCCCTCGTTCACCTCTTCCTACCAGGAAGCAGAAGGATGGTTCTCAAAGTGTCTCTGGAACTGCAGCATCACCTGGAAAGTAGTGTGCAAATCTTCAGGCCCCACACAGACCTACTGAGTCAGAAACCAGGAGATCTGCAGCAGCAACTTGCGCTTTCAATAGCCCTCCGGTGATTGTGTCTGCTCAAATGTCAGTTCTGCCAGGATTGAACCTAAGAGCCCACCCTTTGGCTTTATGGTGACTCTACATGCTGGGGTCACTGGGCCTGTCTTCATATCATGGCTCAGCTATGTACCAGATATGCTTAATCTTTTTGTGTCTCCATTTCCTTCTAATAACCATATGTGGTTATTATTAATATAAGGATTAATAGAGGTACATGTCTTAAGAAGAGTGTCTGACTTACAGTTAAGTGTTGTTCAATGAGTGTTACTAATTTTAATCCTCCTGTGACACTTCTTCTAAACTCCTATGGCAGTTTAATTCCTCCCACACACAATGGGCCAGCATCTATCCTTACCATTAGCTATGACCTCCTGCCCATCCATCACATGATACCCCCAGGCCCACTCCCCCGCAGCACCCATTCCATTTGCTTTTCTCCTGGCTCAGAGGGTCAGTTACTCTCCCACGAGGTAGAGGCATTTCCTGTGTCAAGGGGGCATCTGCCACCAGAGGGAGTATGTCAGAGGCAGATTTAACTGTCCTGAGATAAGATGTTCTCTATGGGAATGAATCAGAAGATGCCCCATGAGTCTTCCTTTATAAAGCCACCTGGGAGTGAGAAGGTCTGGAGGTGAGCTGCCCACTGACATGAGAAGCCTCAAGCCTGTTCAGTCGGGTCCACACACACCAAGAGGGCATGGGAAATGGTACTGTGATCCTGCCTACTGCAGGTAGCTGGATCCTGACTCAGGGGCAGATGGTATTCTGCATGGCAGAGAGGGTTGGGCTGGACATCAAGAAACCTGGATTCTGACCTTGGCTGAGATCTTGGGCAGTCATTTTCCTTTCTGGTCTCAATTTCCTTACCTATAATGTGAGGGGGTTAGACTAGCATAGTTCTTAACCTTGATAAGTTATGGTTTCCTTTGACAATGCAATGAAAAGTGCAAATCCTTATAGATGTGTACAAACATCCATTTATTATAATCTCACACATCAAGACACTCATAGAGCCCATGTACATATTAACCCCTGGGTCAATGGACACTTGGTTAAGACACTTTGGGCTAGATCACTCTAATCATCCATGATAAGATATCAACTGTGTATATTTCCTATTTGGTATCTAGTTTAAAGAATCCCTATGTTAAAGATTTCACTAAAAAGATGAAATGTGAAATGGGCTTTCACAGGATACAGCTATTGATTGGCTAAATGCTATGCTTCCCTCCCAGAACCTGCCTCCACCCCTGTCCTATTGCCTCCAATGTCGCCTTCCCCCCAATGTCGCCTTCCCCCAATGTCGCCTTCCCCCCATGCACTCTCCCCCTGTTCAACAGGTAATGAGCACATAGTCCTGAAAGATACTCCTGCCCTCACTCGCTATCTCTGCCACTTCCCTTAAAGTAGACAGATTGCCCCCAACTATGACAGGGTAGAAAAGAAGAACCCAGCCTGCTGCTTGTACCCCAACCCCAGATCCTAGTTCAGAGGCAAAACAATAAACAGACTCCCAGATACCACCCCCCATCCCCAGCACATACACACAGACGTGCACACACACATATACACACTTGTCCTCCCTCAAATCATCACAGCCAAAGGACTGCAGCTCCAGACACCTGGCAGTGCGGTCATTTGGAATAAGGAACAGGCAAGAGTTATTTTTAGAGGCCAAGTGACAGGACAGTGAGAGCAGTTCCACTCTGTCAGAGCTACTGCTGCCACCACCAGCTCCGATGAATCACTCCCTGCTACGTGAATGGACAAGTCTGTCAGCATGGCCAGGGAAACCACGCCAGCTTCTAGAATGAGTGTCTTGGATTGGTGACCCGACTGATCACACCAGGATCACATCAGGGGCAAGACGGCCAGGCCTGAGCCAGTGCTGCCAACCCAGACCAATAGCCCAGCACAACCTCCCTGACCAGCACAGTCAGGCCAACACAGCCCAGCAGAGCCTGCACAGGTAAGACCCTTCAACATAGTCCAACCCAGTCCCACCAGGCCACTCCAGGCCCTCTCTCTGCCAAAGTCCCTGTAGAATGGCTACTAATGACACTCTAATCCTTAATCTATGCAAATGAGCCTCCTGCCACCCAAGCCACTATGATCTGGCTATTAAGGAAATGAGCACCTAGTAAATTGGGCTGGTTCAAACACTGTCAATGCAACTATGAACTGGTTTTTCCTCTCTGGAGGGCAGTTTGAAAAAGTATATGATAAGTCTTAAAAGAGTCTTAAAAGTATGTACACCTTTTTTTTTTTTTTTTTGTAGAGACAGAGTTTCACTTTATCACCCTCAGTAGAGTGCTGTGCTGTCACAGCTCACAGCAACCTCCAACTCCTGGGCTTAGGCGATTCCCTTGCCTCAGCCTCCCAAGTAGCTGGGACTACAGGCGCCCGCCACAACCCCTGGCTATTTTTTTGTTGCAGTTTGGCCGTGGTTGGGTTTGAACCCGCCACCCTTGGTATATGGGGCCAGCGTCCTACCCACTGAGGCACAGAGGCCACCCAAAAGTATGTACACCTTTTAATCCAGAAATTCTTCTTCTAGGAATTTATTCTCAGGGAACAATGAATAACACAAAGATGTAGCTATAGGAACAAAATCATATGCTGGGCACGGTGGTTCATGCCTATAATCCCATCACTCTGGGAGACCAGGGAGGGTGGATTGCTTGACCTCAGGAATTTGAGACCAGCCTGAACAAAAGCGAGACCCCATCTCTAAAAAATAGCTGGGTGTTATGGTGGGCACCTGTAGTCCCAGCTACTTGGGAGGCTGAGGCAAGGGGATCACTTGAGCCCAAGAGTTTGAGGTTGCTGTGAGTTATGACACCATGGCACTCAACCCCAGGGCAACTGAGTGAGACTCTGCTTAATAAAAAAAAAAAGACAGAAGCATACAAGAGTGAAGCAGAAAATCAGAATTAGTATATATGCCCAATAACAATGGCCACATTACACAAATAGTGACACATACATATGCTGCAATACTAAGCAGCTATTAAAAAAACAGTATGGTGGATCCATTATGTTGCTATGATCTACATGTTGCTATGTAATCATGTTCATAACACAAAAAAATTTTTAAGTACAAAATAGTATATAAAATATAATCCAATTTCTATAAAATATGCATGTGTGGTACATGCATAGAAAAAAACTAAACTAGGCTAAGCACAATGGTTCACACCTATAATCCTAGTGCTTTGGGAGGCCAAGGAAAGAGTATTGCTTGAGCCCAGGAGTTCAAGACCAGCCTGGGCAACATAATGAGACTCTGTCTCTACCCAGAAAAATAATAAAAGAAAAAATTAGCTGGGCTTGGTGGCACATGCCTATAGTCCCAGCTACTTGAGAAGCTTAGACAAGAGGATTGCTTGAGCCCAGAAGTTCCAGGCTGCAGTGAGCTATGATTACAACACTGTACTCCAGTGTTGGCAATAGATCAAGACTCTGACAGAGAAGAGAAGAAAAAGGAAGGGAAGAGAAGGGAGGAGAACAGACAAGACTAAACTGGGAGGAAAATTTTAAAAAGAAACATTATTAGAGGTTGTTTGATGATAGTAGAATTATTCCTTTCATACTTATTTGGGTTTGGTTTTATTTTGTTGCTTATCTTCTGATATATATGTGTGGACGTATATTATTTATACAAGAAAAGTCCATGTCACCCTTATCTCATTCACAGTTTCTGGACTGAACCATTCAAAGTTCTTCCTGGAATCCCATTAGATCCCCCACCTTTCAGCAACCACAATCCCCCTCTGGGCTGCCTCTCCAGCTGTGAACTTTGCTGCCCTCCTCAGTTGCCCCCTGGAGTTTCACTAATTATGGCCTATCCACCTACAGTCTCCTGACACAGGTCCCCATAGTAGAAGTCCCCTCCAGGGCTGTCTGTCCATGAATCCAGACAGAGAGGCTTCCATTCCTTAATTTTATAGTAAGGAAAAAAATAATTATTATAATAAAAATATGAGTGTAGAGAACCCTCACATTCATACTTTGTCGTCCATTTTGTTTGTTTGTTGTATAGACAGGGTCTTGCTACATTACCTAGCTTGGTTTTGAACTCATGACTTCAAGTGATCTTTCTACTTCAGCCTCCCAAAGTGTTGGGATTATAGGCATCAGCCACCACTCCCAGCCTAACTTCCTTTTTATAGACCACTTTATTATACACATTTCACTTAGCCCTCACAATGACTTGTGCCCATTGTACAGATGAGAAAGAAAACTGAGGCCCAGCAAGTACAGCAGCACAATATTTGTCAAAGGTCACACAGCGAGTTAGGATTCAAATGCCAGTCTGATTTTGACATATAAGGAGCTAAAAGGAACAAATGGACAGGTTATCTGAGCTCACAGTCTAAGGAAGGAGCCATATCCTATTTCTTCCCCATCTCAAGCTGCTACACTACCATCCCCTGCCCAGAATCCCACAAAAGTCCATCTGGGGCCATGTGCCCTACATCTCCACACCAGCCCATCATTCCCTCCCAGCTTTAGTGACAGGTCCTTGCAGCCTCCTTAGGTCTCCTAGCAACAAGACATCCTGCAGTACCACTCTCTCCACCTCTGGGCTCTTCCAGTTCGGGCCTGTCTCACTAAGGAAAGGGTGGCTGGTCATCTCCTCTCCCACGGGTTATGGCACACACATGGCAGGGGACGGGAGAGGATGGCCCTCACTCTGGCCTGCTCTTACACTGTTCTTTTCTTGAGCTTCTGACTATCTGTTTACTGAGACCAAAAAATGAAGCCAAATCCTATGGCTTAAATTCTAGTTAATTACACTTTATTTTCACATTTTTGAAACATATAGATTCTTCCCATCAGAATAATAATATTCAAAATAGCGATAATAAAAGGACGAGCAACAAAGCAGCTACTTTAATCAGTGCTTACAACCACTGAGTAGCCATTAGTATCCCAACTTTACAGATGAAAAAACTAAGACCTAACTTGTCTAAAGACACCTAGCTAATAAACGCAGAGCAAGGATTTAAACAAGTGTGTCTGACACCAAAGTGTGTGCTCTGACCATCACATCTCTTAGAAATCATCTGGCCCCACCCCCTCACCACGCAGATGGGGAAACGGAGACCCAAAGAGGGGAAGGGAATTGTAATCAGCCAACATCTATTTATTTACTAGGTGTGATGCACTGAGTTAGTGCTGTGAATGAGGAAAAATTTAAACTTCCATGTTGTTGAATAGAAAGGCTGTACATACATATTAATCATTGCTAAAATTGAGCAATGGGTTCATGGAAGTTCATTATGTTATTAACTTTTCTCTATGTTTGAAAATTTCCATAATAAAAAAAGTTAAAAATTTTTTAAAAGGATGACAGAAAGATGGCTGCTGAGCATGCAAATTTTAAATCTGGCTTGAATTTAGAAAATTAGTAAAATCATCCACACTGAGAGATATTTTGCTCCAACGGTTTTGAAAGTCAGAAAAAGGCTAGGGTACTGGACCCACTGGGTAGCCTCTCTTTCTCCATCTTTCCATTAAAGTCTCTGCCTGTGGGCTGTTGCTAGGAAATCAGCAAGCCGGGAGCACCCCAGTCTGTCTGGCTAGGCCTTTTCGTGTCCCACATTGCTTCTCTGAGGTACAATGTCCTTGCCCCCAGGAAGCTGACCCTCTTGGGCTGGCACTCTGGGATCCACAACCCAATCACCACAAGAAGCGGAAGGCGATCCTATCTACCACTGCGAGACAGGCAGCTAGAGACCCAGAGAACTATGATTAGAAAGCAAATTATAGGCCTCCCTCTGTAGGTTTCCAACTCACAAAAACTTCCTGGCAGTCCAACAGCCTTTACCCAAGTTGCTCAAAGTTTCCAGAGAGAGTGAGCACACACAAGGCATAAGAGAGAACAAAAAAGTGACACAACAGAGGCTGAAAATTTTATAGACAGATGGAGAAAGAGAGGCCACTGGGAGGCAGCACATCATAATGGCCAAAAGCAGGGCTCTGGCAGCAGGTCACAGCTTCAATCACGGCTCCAGAGCTTCCTAGCTGTGCAACTTTGAGCAAATAACTTAACCCTTCTCAGCCTTTCTTTTCTCAGCTGCAAATTGGGGGAAATTCTACCCACCATACAGAGTGGGTACAGAGATTGAGTGAGGCAGTATATGTTGAATGATTAACCCAGTTTCTGGCACATAATAAGCATCCAACAAATAGTGGCTTAGAAAAAGTGCTAACCGTATGATTGGCAATGCCACTTCTCGGTATGTATGCAAAAGAATCGAAAGCAAGGTGTCAAAGAGTTACCTGTACACTCAAGGCCATAGTAGCATTATTCACAATAGCCAAGAGGTGAAAGCAACACAATCAGTCCATTGAATGGATAAACAAAATGAGGTACATACATACAATGGACTATTATTCAGCCTTAGAAAGGAATGAAATTCTGATAACATGCTACAACATGGATAAACCTTGAGGACATTCTACTAAGTGAACTAAGACCCTCACAAAAAAGATAATGATTCTACTTATGTAAGTCAGATTCATAAAGACAGAAAGTAGAATGGTGGTTGCCACAGGCTGGAGGCAGTGGGTAATGTAGAATTATTGTTTAATAGATACAGAGTTTCAGGGTTTTATTTATTTATTCATTTTTGCAGTTTTTGGCAGGGGCTGGGTGTGAACCTGCCACCTCTAGTATATGGGGCCAGTGCCCTACTCCTTTGAGCCACAGGTGCCACCCTTTTTTATTTTTACATATACATGTGTTTATTAGGTTTCCATTTTTTTGCCTTCACAAAATTAAAAAGGCTTAAATTTTAATAACAATAACAATGTTTAAAATAAAGGACTAAGAAACAAAGTTTCAGTTTTTTTTGTTGTTTTTTGTAGAGACAGAGTCTCACTTTACCACCCTTGGTAGAACGCCATGATGTCACAGGACTCACAGCAACCTCCAGCTCTTGGGCTTTCGCGATTCTCCTGCCTCAGCCTCCCGAGCAGCTGGGATTACAGGCACCCGCCACAGTGCCCAGCTATTTTTTGGTTGCAGTTCAGCCAGGGCCGGGTTTGAACCCGCCACCCTCGGTATATGGGGCCGGTGCCCTACTAAGTTTCAGTTTTTTGAGATAAAAAAGTTTTAAGGATGTGTGGTGGTGATGGTTGCACAATCTGAACATAGCCTTGAAAATGGTTACAATAAGGCCCGGCACCTGTAGTCCCAGCTTCTTAGGCGGCTGAGGCAAGAGAATCACTTGAACCCAAGAGTTTGAGGTTGCTGTGAGCTGTGATGCGATAGCACTCTACTAAGGGTGACAGAGTGAGACAGTTTCTAAAAAATAAAAAAGGTTGGAATGGTAAATTTTAGCTTATGTGTACTTTACCATAATTAAAGATATTTTTAAGTGCTAGACAGAAAACCAAACAAGAGAATAGAAGACTAGGAGATGAAGCCAGAGAAACAGAGAGAACTGAGAAAGGGAGACCACAGTAGAAGGGAGATGAATAATCCAAAGAGGACACACACACCTCCCATGATGCCCTTCCTAAGCTGTGAGGCATACACGGAGGAGGTTTTCCACAGGGATTTGTATTTCCCTGGCGCCCAGGCCCTTATCCTGGCAATTCTTTCCCTACTGAGGGGCTGTCCTGATAATCATGGAAGAATAGGCCTGTGGGAGAACCTGCTTCACCCCACTTCTTCCTAGAATCCTCAGGGAAACAGGAATGGATCAAAGCCCAGATGCGAAGGCCTATCTTTATAACAACAGGCATAGATGGTAACTCCCGGGCAAAGTATGTGTAAAGGCCCTAAGCTATAAGCTCTGTGTGGGAGCCTGCTAGGCCAGGAGGAGCCTTAGGGACATAGAAGGAAGCGTGAAGGCAACAGGGTCCAAATGGTGAAGGGCCTTTCTAATCACCCACATCAGGCTGGACACTGTCTCACTGCCCCATCAACTCAGTAACCTTGAAAATGATCCTAAAAGGCAAGTATTAAGGCAAGCATTTATAGAGAAAGAAATTAAAATTCATATAGATAAACTTACCGAAGGAAACACAGATGGTAAACAAAATAGGGATTCTAAACCAGTTGACCCCTAACCTCATGCTTATTGCTTAGTCCATGAGTTATCAATACCTAAGGCCAAGACCGTGGGCTCTAGAGTCAGAGTCCGAAATCCCACCTACTAGTTGTGTCATTGAAGAAAATTACTTAACCTTCTGAGTCTGTTTCCTCAACTGTAAAATGGGAATGACTATATGTCTACCTTACATGGTATCTTTTTGTGTGTGTTTTTTATTTGTTTGTTTTTGTTTTTGAGGCAGGGTCTCTGTCACCTGGTTTAAGTGCAGTGACATCATCATAGCTCACTGCAACCTCAAACTCCTGGGCTCAAGGGATCCTCTTCTCTTCTCCTCATGAGTAGCTGGGACTAGAGGCATCAGCCACCATGCCTGGCCTTCATTGATTTTATGAGTATTAAATATAATATTAGAAGGAAAGTGTGTTGCAGGCAATAATGATAGAAACTGCAAAGTGGCTTTCATTATTTATTATGCTTAGGCCTCCAGCCGCCCTCCCACCCCCCGCCATGAATCCCCCCGGATGGATTTGCAGGAACTGCTTGTGGTCAGCAAGTGCAAAGCATACTTTGAAGCAAGGCAGGTGGCAGACATGGATCCCTGAGAAGCTAAGAGCCCAGGTGGGGCAGTAACTTTGCTGAAACAACGTGGAAACAACCTCCTCCACTCTCTGTTCTCAACTCCGTGGCCTGACTAAGTTGTTCTGCAAATGTTCAGCAGGACACAGTCTAAGCAGTCTCTGTTATCAAGGGGATAGACATAACAGAAACAAACAGAGGTGCCACTTCATCTACCCACTGGCTTCCACCATGAGCTGATCCCCTGTCCCACAGCACCTTCTGGGACCAGGTGACCTAGATCTCAGAACATCAATACCAGGAGGACCTTCAAAAACCATCTAATCCTGCCCCTTGTGCAGATGGGAACATTAAGGCCTAGAGATAAGTGGGGACCTGCTTAAGTTCACACTATGAGCCAGTGGCAAAGCCAGAACACAACCTTGGGCCACCCAACTCTCTGATCTACTGGTTTCCAATTTTATTTCACCATCCTTATTTTTTGTTGTGTTAAGTTTAAGTTTACATCTTCAAAGTTCAAGAGTATAGTCACCCCTGCAAGTCTAATTCTGGGAGGTGGCCTTATGAAAATGGTAAGAATTTGGGGGACAGATAGATCTATGTTCAAATTCTAGCCCCACCACGTCTAACTGAGTGGCCCTTCACTTATTTAGATAGTAGAAGAAGAAAATGTGGGCAGAGGCTAAGAGCTTTGGCTACAGTCCTAGCTCTGCCACTTCGTGGCAGGTGAGTCACTTTATTGCTGCTGCAGTTTCCTCTTCCATAAGGCCTGCCCTACCTAGTCATGTGACTATAAATGGGAAAAATATGAATGAAGAAGCTGGTATAGGCTTGCTGTGGAGTAAGTAACTCAATAAATGGTGGCTACTGTTATTACTATAGTCTTTTTTTTTTTTTTTTTTTTGTGGTTTTTGGCCGGGGCTGGGTTTGAACCTGCCACCTCCGGCATATGGGACCAGCACCTACTCCTTGAGCCACAGGCGCTGCCCTACTATAGTCTTTAATGCTCTGATTTTCAGCAGGTAGGAGGAAAGTATCTCAGTCTCAAAGCTCTAGTTCCCTTAGTTCCTTTCATGGAATCATGAAATGTTAAAGCTGGCCAGGCCCCCATATTAAAGGCAACAGAATTGAGACCCAGAGAAAAATGACATGCTTGAGGTCATGGAGAAAGTTAATGAGAGATCTGAACTAGAACCCAGATCTCTTCACTTCTACTTATTTAATTTCATATGTACAGGCTCTTACTTTGTGCATGGATTTGGTGGGAAGAGAGGGTAGTCTTTCAGTCCTCAAATACCAAAGTGTAGCTGGCCTCAGTCAGAATGGAACTAGAGCAATCCTGCTCTCATGGAAGCCCCAGACCAGAAGTAGGGAGGGGCTCCCCTCTGGTGGACAAGCCAACTGGGCCGGCAGCCAGGGTGGTGCCATAGGCACAGCTCAGGGCCCTCTCACCAGCTACATAATAAAGTAATTACGGGATTAGGGATTAAAATTAGTCACTTGCGTAATTATTTTCCTTAGAACAAGAGCAGAAAGGGCTTTTTTAAAGAGTTGCTCCTTGGCTCTCCCAAGAGTATCTGTGCAGAGACGCAGATGAGTGCACACATACGCAAACACACACACACACACACAGTAGCGATGGCAGTGAATGGCGAGGACATGTGGTATCACGTCGCAGTCCTTCATAACAGGTCCCACGCCCCCAAGGCCAGGAGTTATATTCCCCAACATGTGCCTCATTGAACACTTTCACCACACTATCACAGGCAAGTTGCCTCCTCTCAAGGGCCACCATCATGGAGAGTCTTGAGGGACAGCCTCTTATACCCCTCCCTAACCACAGCATGTCAGGCCTGGGCTCCTCAGCCTTCCCTCCAATTTGGAGGTTGGTAGTACAATTCCAGCATGACAGGAGGCTGGTGGAGGTGTGTGTCCAGCAATCCAGAGAGATTTCTGGGATTAGCCACTGTGGTAGGCATAATAATGGCCCCCCAAAATATCCATGTTCTCATCCCCAGAATTAGGTGAATATATTACATCACATGGCAAAAGGGACTTTGCAAGTGTGGTTAGGTGAAGAATTTTGAGATGGAGAGATGATCCTGGATTATCTGAGTGGGCTCAATATAACCACGAGGTTCCTTGTAAGTGAAAGAGGGAATCAGGGGAGTCAGTCAGAGAAGGAGATATGGGGATGGAAGCCAGAGGTAGGGGACGCCACTGCTGGAAGGCGGCCACAGGCAGCCTGTCGAGCTGGAAAAGGCAAGGTACAGATTCTCCCCTAGCAGCCCTGCCAACACCTTGCTTTTAGTCCTATTTCAGACTCTGACTTCCAGAGTTAACTATAAGGTAATGGTTTGTGTTAAGTCACTGAGTGTGTGAATTTGTCAGGGCAACATTAGGAAACTAACACAGTCACCTAGGGGAGGATCCTTTCCCTCCATATTGAAGAACTCCCTCCTCAAGGGCTAGCCAGGAACACTCTTTGGGGCCAAACACACCTGAATGTATCTCTGGGGAAGAGGCCTGAGCTGGGGCCCAAGCTCTAACCTAAAGAGATAACTTTAGGAGGACAGCACCCCAGAAAAAAGGCTCTGAGAAGAAAGGGAGAAACCTCACCTTATAACTCCATCCAGGGCCTCCACAGAGGCACACCTACTCCATAAACCACACCATCCCCAGGGGCAGCCTGGCATCAGAGAAGGAGACCACTCAGAGGCCTGGTCTAGCCTCTGCTCTGCCCCTGAGTCACCAGGTGGTGACAGAACAGCCCCTTGCTCTCTGGGGGCCTTACAATCGTCATCATGGCTCACCAGGCATCAAGTGCCATGTGCTTTACGTGGAGAGAAAGCCTCACCAGGACCCTGAGAGGTGACCTCCCTCACGAGGCCAAATTTACAACTGAGGAAATGGGCTCAAGGCAGATAAGAGGGGAGCCTTGTTTGAACCTAGGCTGCCTGACTCCACAGCCCTATTCTGCCTCCCTCCTTACCGTGAACAAATGGATGGACACAGGATGGTTCCTCCCTACACACAATGAAGAGGCTCTTCAGATCTAAGAGAAACCAAAACCAGTTCCTGCCCACTCGCCCTGGAAACTAGGGGCTGAAAGTGACACTGCAGTTTGGCAAGTTTACTGAGAGCATATAAGACATCCACAGTCTTTGACGCAGAATTCCCCTTTGAGTCCTCACCCTAAGAGGCATCATCTGAAATACAGGAAGAGTGTTTTACACAATGTTCGTTGCAGTGTTATTCATAACAGCAAAAACTGGATGCATCCTGGATGTCCATCAACTGGAAAAGGGAAGAGTCGACCATGTATTTAATGGAATCCTCTGTAACAACACAGAAGGGAGCTTCCAATACATCCTTAGGAGAAAAACATAAGACAGGACTGAAGAGGCACAAGGCTAGGGAGGATTGCAGTTATGCAAGAAAAGAGAAAAAGGGAAAAAAGCGGAAGGAAACACACCAAACTCTCAATCATACTCAGGAGTCATTTTTTCTGTCTCCTATTTTCCAAAATCTCTGTACTATGTTATTACATAGGTAAACACAAGATCACTTTAACAAAACAACAACAACAACTGCAATGCAGCCCTAAGGAACCCACACACCGAGCAGAGGAGGGAAGAAGGAACAGGCAAATGAGGAGGGGCCGGAGAGGTGGTGGGAAAGCTAAGAGGAAGGGTGTGGTGTCAAGGAGACCCAGCAGAAGGAGGACCGCAGGAGTGTGGAGCCCAGGCTCATGTGGCCCAAAGCTTGGCCCTACGCCCCGCAACTGCACACACAATGCAAACCAGATGCCCAAAGGACCTGATGGTTGACCCCCCACACACACACACACCCCCCAATAAAATCTGAAAGAGTGCCCTACCATGACCATTGTCTCCAGAGCAGCATTTACAATGCAAACCAGGAACCCAGGAGAAGCAGTAATGCACCACACCTGTGGGTATCCACCCCCAGCCCAAGCAAAACAGAAGAGGCCTTATACACCAGCGCCCAGCCAGGATTTCCTCGTCTTCAGGATGGGACTCTCTGGGTCTGTACTATTTACCAGTTCTACCACTGTGTTTCCATGGGGATTGGCATATCGGCCTCTATATCCCCCCCGCCCATGCTTTGGGGCCCGGCCATCAGCCTCTTTGAGATATATCCCCTAGATTCTGTGCCTCCTTGATGTGAGCTACACAAGCATGCCTGGAGAGTCACATCCTTATCCACACATATTCATCCGCCCACACACACTCCCACAGCTTTCTTTCTTCTCCTGAGAACTCCCCTTCTTGCCTCTCTCTACTCACCTCATCAAAGACCCAGGCAAATCTGAGAAAAGGAGGGAAGATCCCCCAGAAATTCAAGCCTGATTTCAATGTTCCCACCTCTGCCTCCCACCATACCCGTGACAGACAGTGGCCACGTCTGGGCTGCTACCTCTAGAGCCCAGAGGTGAAGGAGAGGCTGGGTCACAGAGCTAAAGCCGAAACCAAGTTCTAAAGGCCAATGACCGAGAATTCACTTCTGACCCTTAATCTGGTGAGTCAACAAGCAGCAAGGCTGAGTCACCACCGGATGTACCCCCATTACACCCCATTTTAAGAAAGCTGACATTGCTTTTTGCAGCTCACAGCCCAACATGCAGGTCATCCTTTGGGTCAGCCTGCAGTAATGAGCATCGCAGGGCCAAGACAAAGCCAATACCAATTAGGCTGCCCCCTTTCCTGCCAGTGAGCTCAGTTTCATTACTTTGTTCCACTTTCAGCTCATCTGAAAAATCCTCATCTGGGGTCCCTGGAGGATCTTAAAGTGTTATTCAAACATTAGCTCTGACACACAGCCTCCTCCATCTGCCCAAGGCAACACTTTTTCTCTCTGCTTTTTGGCACTGCAGGAATGAGCAGCATTTAAGGCCTGGCATGTGGCACCACAGGTCCTGTAGCCTAAGGCTCCTCCTCAGTCTGGACCTTCTCCACCTCCCTTCCTTTTACAGGACAGAGAGCAGGAATGGGTCTTGTTGCCTCCTATATGGTGGGCATGCCATCTTATTCAACTTTGGCACCAAACTCTGTGAGAAGGTCACAGAGGTTATTCCTGGGTCACAGATGTGGAAACTGTAGCTGAGCCACCCTCCCAAGGTCACCTAGACAGCATGCAGCCAAGTTAGGCCTAGAACCCAGGAATGCTAAGCTCTAGGGCTCTTCTAAGTACCCCCACCCACCCCAGAGACCTATAAGCCATGGTAAGGAGTTTAGTTTTTTTGTTGTTGTTGTTGCCCTGAGTAGTGCCATGGCATCATAGCTCATAGCAACTTCAAACTTTTGGGCAGAAGCAATCCTCTCACCTCAGCCTCCTGAGTACCTGGGACCACTGCCTGCCTAGTTTTTCTATTTTTACTAGAGATGGGGTCTTGCTCTTGCCTAGGCTAGTCTCAAACTCCTGACCTCAGGCAATCCACCTGCCTCAACCTCCCAGAGTGCTAGGATTACAGGTGTAAGCCACCATGCCCAGCATTTTTTTTTTTTTTTTTAGAGACAAGGTCTTACTCTGCCATCCAAAGTAGAGTGCAGAAGAGTGATCATACCTCACTGCAATCTCAAACTCCTGAGCTCAAATGATCCTCCTGCCTCAGCCTCCCAAGTAGCTGGAATTACAAGTATGCACCACGATGCCTGGCTAATTTTTTTATTTTTTGTAGAGACAGGGTCCTGCTATGTTTCCCAGGATGGTCTCAAACTCTAGGCCTCAAGCAATCCTTGCACTTTGGCTTCCCAACATGCTAGGATTATAGGCATGAGCCACCACACCCAGCCTAGATTTTATTCTATGGCATAAGAATGCTACTGTGACATTGTCAGACTTGGGTTTTACAAAGATCACTCTAGTTCTCACTTGGAAAGGAGACTTGAGCATATAGATCATACATGGAATGGATGCAAAGTAACTGGCATAGCACAGGTGCTCAGTAAATATTAATTTCCTTCTTTCTCTCTCTCTACCCCCCATCCCAGGCTAGGAATGTCCTCTTTATCTAACTTCCATTCCTCCTTCTGATCTATACATTGTCAGAACTTAAATTTTCTAAAGAAATGTGATCTGCATAGTCTTCCCCATTAGATAGGGAAACTGCAGTCCAACAAAAGGACACAATTTACCCAGTGTCACAGAGTGGGGCTGCAGCATGGCAGGACTTTTTTGTTTTTAGAGACAGAGTCTCACTTTATCGCCTTTGGCAGAGTGCTGTGGCATCACAGCTCACAGCAACCTCCAGCTCTTAGGCTTAGGCGAGTCTCTTGCCTCAGCCTCCTGAATAGCTGGGACCAATAGCTGCCCGCCACAATGCCTGGCTATTTTTTGTTGTTGTTGTTGTTGCAGTTTGGCCGGAGCCGGGTTCAAACCCGCCACCCTTGGTATATGGGGCCGCTGCCCTACTCACTGAGCCACAGGTGCCGCCCAGCATGGTAGGATTTTTCTGCCTTTATCCCTCCCCCTGAACTGGACCTGGGCTGATCTGAAGTTGGGAGGAAGAAAAGGTAGCAAGTGCTGAGGCCTTCCCTCTGGGTTCTTGTTCTCTACCTCTACCCTCCCCATCCTCCCATCATGGAGATGCTCAGAAAGCCTGGTTATCAGTGAATTATGGGCTCAGGGTAGGCGGCAAGGCTGAGGATGCTTACAGAAAGCCCCATTTCTAGGTATATTCTCTCCTTCTGCTTCAGTCAGGTAAAGGTAGGCCAGATTATAGGACAAAAACATTACCTGTGGAGACTGGAAACTTGCTAGGAATTAGGTGACCCATGGCCAGAAAGCAAGCAAGGGTTAAGACATTCATTTTACCCACCCAGAACCTGAGGCAGTCAGTGCTCTGTGATGTGCCCAGGAATGGAAAGAAAGAGGCAGAGTTCTAACAAGAATCACAGAACGTGTCTATCTGAGGATCACTGGCCCAAAGCCCCATTGTACAGATGAAGAAACTAAGGTCTAAGAAGGGAAAGAGGCTTACCCACTGTCACATGCAAAGTACGTGGCAAAACCAGGACTAGAAGTCTGCTTGGCTTCTGCTTTCCAGCTCCCCAGGCAACCTCCTTTGAGAAAGGCGGAAAAGGTGGCAGAATGGAGGCTAGGATTTGGGGGCAGGGGGCAAGAACAGGGCAATAATGCCTCCTCAGGCCTGCCTCACCCAGCTCCCAGCCCTTCCACTGCTCACAGGTGTGGCAAAACCTGCCAAACCAGTCACTGTGCCAGGGCCAAGTAGCAGAGCCCAGAGCTGCTGGGGTGTGGGTGAGAACAGACACCAAGAGGTGGGGCTGGGAAGAGCACAGGGAGGATCCTCCGGGCCTGCCAGCCCAGACCACATGGGCACTGCCCAAGGACAGGATGGAAGCTCACAGCTGAGTGGTTCATCACCAGGAATTGAGCATAGCAGGACTCACTAGCCTTCCTGCCCCATCCAGCACAAAATCCTGTCCTCCACTTCCCCTCCTCCTCCGGATACTAACCCGTTGGCTATCTGTGTCACTCCAATAAGAGACATAGTAACTTATCTGAGAAACATGACAAGAGGCAGAGAAAAGTGACAACATAATGTAGAGACACCTTTCCCCTCCCAACCACAGCACCAGAGTGAGGTCCTACCGCCCTCCACTTGGCCAAGTACACAGGGCTCTACCTTTTGCCCTCCCCCACCTCAGGGAGCAAGGCCCAACCAATAAGCAGCTGCGTATACAGTGCACTCATGGGGGAGGGTCAGAAGATCTGGGCTCCAGCAGCGCTCTGTGACACTCCACATAGACTTGGGATAACCTGTCCTTCTCAGGCTTGGATTTCACCACCCTTCCTGTGGCTAGGCTGGGTCAATTCCATAGTTTAAGGGGGCTTTGAAGATCTGCTCTCACCCTACACCTCAGTCTTCCCTACCTCCTGCCCAAAGAAAAGCATAGGAGGTCACATACCAATGGGTGAGGTCCCTGCTAGACAGGACTGGCTGCCCAGTCAGGGGCTACTTTGCTGAAACCTGTTCCATCAGCCAGTAGGAGGGCCCTCAAGCCAGAGTATGGGGGAGGCTGACACCTATCCAGTGTTTTCCTGGGCCCAGCTCAGAAGTCACCCTCAGGGCCTGTGAGACTCAGGAGCCAACTACTAGGCAAGAAGAGACCTTGGCAGGAAGGGACGTTGGCATCAGCCTAGGCTCCTGTTAGCACATGACACATAGGCCAGGCAAGAGCTTCACAAACATCAGGGACTCATATCTCAATCAATCCCCTCCTTTGGTTGATGGGGAGAAGGACCAGAGAGAGGCAGGGTCGCACAGCAAGGCCGTGGCAGAGGTGGGACAACACCCAACTCTGACTCCCCAGCCCAGGGCTCCCAGCACATGCCACCTCCCATAACAGAGGCATTTTTCTGAATTTAAAATCATGCATCCCATAAATTAACAACAACACTGCCTCACTACCCCTTGGGAACTGCCAGAGAACGGCACGAAGTTCTGCTCCTCCACATTGACCAGTCATTTGTAGTCTGTTCAGGCTACTACAACAAAAACCATCAACTGGACAGCTCATAAACAATAGAAATTTATTTCTGACACTTTCAGAGGCTGGGACATCAAGGATCAAGGTACTAGCAGATTCACTGTCTGGTGAAGGCCTGCTTTCTGGCTCATAGATGGTGCCTTCTAGCTTGCTATCCTATGGTAGAAGGGACAAGACAGCTCTCTGAGATCTCTTTTACAAGGGCACTAATCTCATTTGTGAGGTGGAGCCTTCATGACCTAATCACCTCCCAAAGGCCCCACCTCTTAACACCATCACCTTGGGGGTTAGGATTTCAACACACGAACGCTGAGAGACACAAACGTTCAGATCACAGCACATGTTTACCTGCTATGTTTGCCTCTGCATCTCAGCACATGGCACAGTGCCCAGTGTATGGCAGGAACGGAATGAAAATTTGCTGACCAAATCATGACTCAACAGAGGAGCAACTAGAGGCAGAATTCATTTCTAGGCCCAAGAATTTAGGCTGGGGGTAGGAGAGCAGGACACAGACAAGAGAGAAAAAACATGAAGCTGGCTCTCCAGGGCTGGGATCCCTGTTGGGCTGTACTGAACAAGCAGGGACACTATTGTTCCAGAGCTTCAGAAATCCTAGGCCCAGAGGTGAAAGGCAGATTTTCCCAGTCACACTGAGTATACAGACTTCAAGGCCTGTGCGTTTCTTTGACTTGGCAGACCAGTCATAGGTAGTGCTGGCTATTATAGTTTTAAAATGTTGGCTGGGTGTGATGACTCAACACCTGTAATCCTAACACTCTAGGAGGCTGAAACAGGTGGATAGCCTGAGCTCAGGAGTTTGAGACCAACCTGAGCAAGAGCGATACCTCATCTCTACTAAAAATTAAAAAAAAAAAAATCTAGTGGGTCTCAAGACAGGCATCTGTAGTCCCAACTTCTTGGGAGGCTGAGACAAAAGTATTGTGCTTAAGCCCAAGAGTTTGACCTTGCTGTGAGAATGATGATGCCCTGGCACACTTACCCTGGGTAGTAGCAGAATGAGACTCTGTCCCAAACAAAACAAAACAAACAAAAAACCCCTCTCCCTGCACTAAAAAATAAAATAAAATAAAATGCTGCTCGCTCCACTGCTAGCCTCCCTGCTTTGCATCCAGGACTGGCTTCAGCTGACAACTGAAGCCAATTACTTTCCTAGCCTGGGTATTAATTTTTCCATGTGCCAAATGAGTTAACTAAACCTTGGTCAACAATACGTTCCGTAGGCCAACAGAGCCCAGAAAGCCAGTCCTGGTGGCTTTGCTCCCTGCCATTATTTCAGAGGTCTAGGCGTAATGGAGTTGCCAACACTTTGACTTTCTGGGCAAGACCACTCAGAGTATGGTCCTGTGCTTCTCTTCACACAAGCCCTGCCATCCTTGGCCAGAGGTTTGCCCTTTGTCCCAAGCCCAAGTCACCCTAGTCTAAGGTCAGGGGGAACCTGTAGAATAGGGACCATCATTGCTCCTTTGAGAGAAGAGAACACAAAGGTGAAAGAGGGCAAGTAACTTGCCCAAGATTATGCACAAGCTGGTGAGTGGCAGAGCAGGGACTTGAACCAACTCTCTGGCATAACACTGCTTCCTTTTAACCCTGCCTGCAGAATCACAATCAGCATGATCTCAGGCTCAATTGTCAATCTGCCTCCTAGAGACACCATCTCTGGCACCTGCAGACCTGCCTGCTTCTCTTTGACCTTGAGCGGGTTTCACAGTAGTACTTTAGTCTATATGACTCTCCACGGACTGACTGGAGAGACTTCTGGCCCACCTGGACTGGGTGCTCCTCTCTTCCTTCCTGCTCCAGCAGCCCAGTGGTTAAATGTTCAGCACAGTCCCTGGCTTTGAATCTGGGCTCCACCAACACTTAGGCAAATTATGAGATCAATCTGTTCCTCAGTTTCCTGATCTGTCAACTGGGGATTATACTACTACCCATTTCTTAGAGTTAGGATTACATGAAATTAAGTGAGATAGACATAAATCATTTACAATTATGCCACATTTAGAATAGAAGCTCAATAAATGGTCATCAGTGTTAATGCTCCCAATAATAATGTTACCCACAGTTTCTACCCTGTGATCAGTCCAAGGCCAGAACAGCGATGTCAGGGGCTAACTCAAACTGAGGAGTGCCACTTGGGATGGTGAAGCAAGGAGTAGCTTGGTCTGGGAGATAGGACTCAAGAACTGGGCTCAGGTTCAGCTCGATTAGACCCACCATGTGACTAGTACAGAGGGTGGAGGGGAGGAGGACAGGGACAGGGGGCTGAGGAGAGAGAGCAGTATTAAAGAACCGGTTGAGATGGGCTTGCACTGGATCAAGGGCAGTGGGCAATCTATTACTGTTTCTCCCCTGCTTAAAAGGAGTGACATCTTACGCCCTTCTGAATCAGAGCCACCCCTTATCTCAGCACAGGCCATCCCAGACGGGCCTGCAGACACCCCATGCTGCCCACCTTGCCCTTTCCCATGGCTATGCTTCATATCCTCCCAGGCCCAATCAGCTTTCATCCTCCTGGGAAGATGTCCTGCTCTCCCCAGGGCTAGTCAGGGCCCCTTTGGGTACTTGCAGTCCCTGAGCCCACCTCCTCCCCAAGCACAAATCACACCATATTATCAATGCTTGCTTCTTCATCAGAATTTCCCTCTAGATTCCTGGAGGGTGAGAGAGCTCTTATCAGCATTGATAATCAGTAGCTCAGCATCCTCAATGATAGCTCAATTATAGAAAAGAAACTTGGTCAAGTTTTGCTTAATGAATCAAGGGTTGGAGGGGCATAAAAACCTATTCTAACGCTATTGAGCTTCATATTAAACTTCATATTAAATATGAAAAAAAAACCTATTCTAACGCTATAAAACTCTAGTTCGATTGTCCTAGATGAGTCATTTAATCTTTCTAAGCCTCTATTTTTTCATTTGTTAAATGGGGATCATTAATTCTTGTCCTGCCTCTTCCTCAAGACTGCTGTGAGGATCAAACAGGTATGCTTTATGCAAGGCTATATTCAATAATGCATTTATTTAACAAATATTAAGTACCTACCATGTGTGAGGTATGCTCTAATATGATACTAGTTATTCATTTCTAAAACATTGAGATAAAATTCACTTGCCATAATATTTACCACTTTAAAGTACACAATTCAGTGGTTTTTAGGATATTTACGGAGTTGTGCAACATTACTACTAATTCCAGAATCTTAGTTATTCTTAGCAAGCACTGAGCTACAGCCTCCAATGCTCCTTAGGAACCCAGATATGTGGTTCTGTTTTGGCCCAGCTGCCACTTTTCTGGGAAAGCCCAGGATGCCCCTTGGAAAAATTTCTCTGAGGCAGGAGTGAAACAAACCATAAACACTCAGTATATACTGTGTTACATTTAGTGAAACAAAGTTGTAGATTTTCCTGGGGAAAAGGCCCACCACATCAGCCCAGCCCAAGCCTTTCCCTTGCCTTCCCTGTCTCAGATGTCCGATGCTTCAGTCTCCCCATCCACCCCCAGGACAACAGGCTGAACCCATGCTTCCATCATCCCATGGAAGTATCCCCCACAACAAATGGCTAATCTTGTCCACCCTGGTGGAAGAAAAAGACCAGCCTGTTACGTTAGCCAAGAATGGCAAGAGTAGCAGGTTGGGGCTAGATTTGCGGAAGTTTCAAATATAGAACTGGTGAGTGAGGCTTTATTCTGTAGGCCTGGGAAGCAATGAACTGGGGACATGACTGTCACACAGTGGGCTGGACCACAGAGGAAGTTCTGGAAGTGGAGAGGGACTGAGAGGCCAGCTGGAGGCTATGCCAGTAGCTGTCAACATTCGACACTGAGAAATGGGAAGAAAGATCAGGATTCCTGGACAATGACTTCTACCTTCTAACCACACTCTGCCACTCGTTTGCTGTGTGACCTTGGAGAAATCACTTTCCTTCTCGGAGCTTCAGTTAACGCATCCACAAAATTGGGATAATCCTAATTATTGGGATAATTCCTGTTTTACCTCTTAGGATTATTTGGAAAATCAGATGAGATGATGAATTGAAAAGCCCTTTATAAGAAAAATGTAAGGGATTTTGATTTCGGTCCTCCAAGTAATAAAGGCCATGGGCTTAAAAGACCCCCAGTGAAAGAATTCTTCTACCCTTCTCTACCTCTTTTTTCCTTACAGAAATGCTAGAATCCCTCACAGAAGGATCAGGGAAATCTAGGGATCCCAGAGGTAATAGGAGTACAGAAGGAATGTTGGAAATCTGGACATTAACATTCCTAAGACCTAGCCCCCCTAAATAGCCCCTTAGGCTCTCAGGCAGGCAGCAAGCCAAGGGGAATGATCTGTTACCACGTGGGGCAGAGTCTGGGGAGCAGTCAGGGTAGCCAGAGTCAGCATTTTGGAGCCACTGATCAGCAAGAGAAAGGAAGGAAGAGCCAGTTTTCCTTGCTGAGTCTCCCACACTTACATCCCTCCTTCAGGAGACAATGACACAGCCATCTTTCGTGTGACAACCATACTTGTATCATTTTCCTCCTCTGAACTTCATCTTCCTCATCTGTAAAGTGGGGTGATAAAGCCCCTAACACACTGTGAGTGCAGTTCAATGAATAGGACCGCCATTCTTTCATCTTTTGAAACCAAGCAGGCTCCCAGCACTAACATGATACTCTTTCCCCCATTTCCCAGCAAAGGCACTCTAGGAACAGAGCCCAAGCCCATAGGAGCATTTCCCACCTTCTGACAAAGTAAATCGGATTAGCTGGAGGAGGCAGATATGGGAAAGGAACCCCTGATGGGTTAGCGGTACATGCTTCAGTCTGCTGTCCAGGGATGACATGAGGAACCCTCTTTCCTACCAAGGCTGCTAGAAACCACTCTGGTTCCTGGAGCTTTGTGCTGTTTGGAAGAAGGGCTTGTCCCTGGACCTCAGGGGAGCACTCTTCCCTCTGTTCAGCGCAGGAAGGGAGGAATGAAGGACTAATACCTGTTGGTGCCCAGATGCCCTTGTCTGCGCTCCAGATAGGACCTGCCCTCCTCACATCTGGAAAGGAAAGGAAGGAACTGGGCATCTGTGTTCAGCTGAGACAATCAAAGCTCTTCCCATCTCCAAAGAGAATGTAGGTTGCTCTTAAAGTCACCATACACAGAGAAAATAGGAACTTGTAGCCAAATGTACATTTATTTACAAAATATTTATCACAAAATTTTACAAAGAGGTAGCCAACATGTAGAGAATATTTTGTAAATATTTTGTGAAATTCTGTAATGAACATTTTGCCAATGAAGGTACATTTGGCTACACTTTCCCATTTTCCCTATGTATGGCAACTTTAGGGACACCTTATAGTATGGAAGAAAGAAGTACTTTCTGTGGGGCCTGAAAACAGAGCTGGCCACAATCCTCCTCCCACCCCCACACCTGCCTCAGCTCTTTAATTCTGGCCAAAATTAACTACCCTACTTCTTCCCATGCCTTTTCTCAGGCAGCCTCCTCCTCCTGGAGAGCTCTCCCCAAATTGAACATCCAAATCCTGTCCCACCTCCTCTAGGTCAAATGTGCCCCTCTCTCTCCTTCCCTGATCTCTCTCCTCTGAACTTCAGTTGCACTTTTCCTGCCCCTCTAGATGGCAGTGTGCATGCTGCGTCACAGTAACACCTGCCCATATTTATTTACCCTCAAGGGGACACAGGTGACTAAGTGGTTTCTAGCACAGGCTGTGGAGCTAGGCAGACCTGAACTCAAAAACCAGCTTTGCAGTTTCTTAGTCATGTGACCCTGGGTCACTTCTCCCCTCTGAGCCTCAGTTCCCTTGGGGAAATGGAGATAATCATGGTACCTACTCTACAGAACTGTTGCTGCATTTAAATGAGATGGAACACCTAAAACATTCAGCGTGGAGCCTGGCACAAAGTTAGTAAGGTGACTTAATGATTATCATGACCTTTCAGGAAGCTTCATGGATGATTTGTCTTTACATGTCCTAAAACACCTAACACAAGCTCACAACACTAGGTGGGTGGGAGGCAGATCTATGCACTGCATCGGGAGGCCCTTTCCAACAGGCAGAGCAGTGCAACCTGGGCTGCCTATGCAGGTCTTAAGCTCTGTGTTCTGCAGCGGCCTGCAAGCAGATGCAGAATTACTCAATATTACTACTATTGATGACAGGAGTTATGGGCCTTTGCAGGCCTATGAGCCATTCCTTCTCCAACAACCGAGGACTCCACTAATATTGCCGCATGTTCTTGTGATCTGGTCTGCCCAGCAGCCTCCCATTCACCCTTCATCTGGGGATAGCCCTGCTCCTCCATTAACTACATGGGGAGGCACCTGACCCATATCCTCATTCTCCCAGCAACTGTGATTGAACCACTCAGAGTTCTTCGTTTGGATTGATATATAGATCCTAGAAGAAAAATAGTCCCCTTTTCTGTGTAGATTACTAAACTGGGGCAGAGGACAGCTTAGAGGGGAAAGATAGACAGTGATGGCAAAGAGATGGTGAGTCAATCTGATTCCTCATCCTTCAATCCCATGAACTGCCCCAGGATCCGTTAAAGTCCTTTTTTTGTTGAAGCTCCTTTGAGTAGAGTTTTTGTCACTGGTTTCTGAAAAAGCCACCTGCAATTATTCACACAGACCCTAACTAAACAAGATAAGGTCTTTGCTGGCCATGGGCAGCACTGGGCAGAAACCAGGACTATAACTGCTCTTGTACTTTCGGACACCTTCCCTATCTTCTTGGCTGCGACAGACAGTTTACAAAGCATGTTGTCAAGAATCATCCTGTCCCAGTGGTCTTTAACTGCTTCTAGAGCCCTGGGAATATGCAGAGGTATCTCCAAAAGCAGAGAACAAAGAGCAACAGCAGGGCAAAATTCTGGGTAAAGTGCCTCCAATTCAACCGGACAAATTCTGCTACAAATTCTTATATATTGAGATCTGCTGCCCAAAAAGACTGACAAACCCTATTCTAATTTCAGAAGACAAATAAGAATTAAGAAGTACCCAGAGCTAGACATAGTTGCTCACACCTGTAATCTTAGCTACCAAAAAGGCTGAGATAGGAGGGTAACTTAGGGCCAGGAGTTTGAGACCAGCCTAGGCAACATAGTGAGAACTTGTCTTTAAAAAAAAAAAAATTAAAAATTTAGCTGAGCATGGTGGCACACACCTGTAGTCCAAGCTATTCAGGAGGCTGAGGTGGGAGGATCACTTGAGTCCAGGAATTCAAGGCTTCAGCAAGCTATGATTGTGCCACTGCCCTCCAGCATGAGTGACAGAGCAAAAAAGAAGTACTCAAACAAAGAATGTGTTCATCTGCATATACAGAAGGGGAAACTGAGGCTCAGCAAGAGGAAGTAATGAGCCCAAGGCTGAAAAGCAAGGACTTCAATGTGGGGCTCTGGATTTATAGGCCAAACAGCTGGCACTGCATCAGGCTGCTTATAAAATCCATAATCTCTCACGTTTTCTGTCTCCTTCAGTAAACTGGTGGTGGTTACCAATAGTCTCATCTTTTTTGGTCCCAGACCCTCCGAGCTGCCTGCCTTGGAGGTCTTCTGGAAACCTCAGGGACATATGGTATAAATGCAGGAACCAATCTCTACCTCCCCTCACTGAACCCCCCACCTCCCCTGAGCACATACACCCTGGATTCCCTTTCTTTCCACACATTTGCCCAAATGTCAGGGAAAGGCTAGGCAGGCCCTTCCCAGGAACTCCTAATCCACCTCCTCTGTCCTGGCTGTGCTGTGCCTGTGGACAGAGGAGTCCTTGTTCCCAGTGCTTCCTGCCCAGAGATCTCCGTGGGGCCCATGCAGGAAGAAGCCAAATCGCTCCTTTTAACTAGAGCTAAAGCCACCCGCTTTGGAACATGCTTTCAACTCTGTTCACCATTTATTCTACCTGCCCCAGCCTGGCTCAGCCCCACACACCCCCATCATGCCTGTTCTTTACATATACATACTGGCACACACATGCACACAAACAAACAAAATGGAAAGTTCCCCTCCGGGTACAAAGGTACCTCACATACAACCGAAACTAAAACCAGAGGATTCTATGATGACAACATCCCAGCTCTGGTAGTTGTGCCTTACTAATAACCCCAAGGTGACATTTGCATATTATTTCTCAATTTCCCTCAGCATAACTTCATTGGCTCAGTTCACTTTCTACACCCTCACCCTGCCAGAGTCACAGCACCTCCAGGTTGGAAAAGGGCTTTGACAAGCCTCACATTGGTGGTTTCCAAAGTGTCTTACTTAAAGCCAGAGAAGGAGCCATAGCATTGACTGGGAGGCTACTTGAGGCTGAGGAATTAGCCAATGAGAGTCTCCCAGCCCTATCCCAACCTCAACTGGAGCTACAAACCCTTTAGTTGTTTTGTGCACTGACATTCTCTGGGGTTCATTTGAAAAGGGTATTTCCCTGCTGGAAAGTCTGAAAACAACTCAATTAGTCTGAATCTACCTTCCTACACTCCCCAAACACCCCAACAATGTATAGGTGACTCTAAGGCCAACAGAAAGGAAGGTCACATAGTAGTCGATGCCACAGCCAGAATGAAAACACCTTCCCCCGAACCTAGTCTACAACCTAAGAGTGGTTAAGCAAAAGAATGCAAGGGCCGCAGGGCCAGTGGATCCAGCTCCCAGGCCCAACACCATCCACCGCCAGCCATGGTGGCCTGGCTGAACACCACAGGCAGAGCACATTGTCTAACACCGAGCACTTAGTGAACATGCACTTCAGCCCCTACTTCAAAATGAGCCAAACTCCCAGCTGCTCGGGAGGCTGAGGCAAGAGAATCGCGTAAGCCCAAGAGTTAGAGGTTGTAAGAGTTAGAGGTTGCTGTTAGCCGTTTGACATCATGGCACTCTACCCGAGGGCGGTACAGTGAGACTCTGTCTCTACAAAAAAAATAAATAAATAAATAAATAAGTCAAACCAGGGAAGGCCCTCACCAATCCCCCCTTTTGCCACTACCAGAAAACTGTGACCTAGACAAATCCTCACACCTCTCTAGCAGTAAAATTTATCAAAACTGAGAGCCTGGGGGCCTAGAAGCCCTTTTTGTCCAACGGCAGCAGAAGGAAAATAAGGTTGTGCCTCTGGAACACTCACCCCTCCTCTGTTCACACCAGCTCCCTGGGGCAAAGACGTCTGTTAGTCAGGCACCTAGAAGGAGGAAACAGGGTTAGCTCCTTAGAACAGGAGTTCAGGAACCCAGCAAGGGCTAGAAATTGAGAGGCTGGCATTTGACTCTCACAGGAACCTTAGGGAAGTTGCTGAACCTGTTAAACACAAAGGCCCTGTGAGGCAGAGAGCAAAAGGGAAAGTAACGAACATAAAGCTGAAGCAGCCAGCAGGGGCCAGGCCGCCAAGGGCCCTTGAGGCCAAGGTGAAGATTTGGTCTTTATTCTAAGAGCAAAGGGAAACCACTGACTAGAAGGGTAGAGAATGGACTGGAAAGAGGTAAGAATAGCTACAGGAGTATCAGTTAGTGGTTGTCGTGATTGTCCAAGGAAGGTATGACAAGGGCCTTGGCAAGGGTGGTTGCAGAAGAGCTAAAAAGAAGTAAATGGACTTAAGAGATATTTAAGAGGTGGTGTCTATAGAACTTGGTGGTGGCCTGGAATTAGAGAGATGAGGAGGGGTTCCAACCTTTGGGTGTCTCCTTCCCTGCTGGAGCAGTGGTCTCCAGCACCAGGAAAAATATACCCACTCCTCGCCCAATCTGACCTGTCCTTGCCTTAGTATCCTCATCTGTGAAATAAATACCGTTGGACTCAACAATCCCTCAGGGTCTTTTGTGTGTGTGTGTGTGTGTGTGTGAGACAGAGTCTCACTATGTCGCCCTCTGTAGAGTGCGATGGCATCATAGCTCACAGCAACCTCAAACTCTTAGGCTTAAGCAATTCTCTTGCCTCAGCCTCCCAAGTAGCTGGGACTACAGGTGCCCACCACAACACCTGGTTATTGGGCATTGTAGTTGCCATTTTTGGTTGTAGTTGCCATTATTATTTGGCAGGATTCAAACACACCAGCTCCAGTGTATTTGGCTGGTGCCCTAGCCACTTGAGCCACAGGCACTGAGCCATCCCTCAGGGTCTTTTTAGCATTAATAATCTCTTCTTGTATAATTCACTCAGAGTATTTTTTTTTTTTTTTAATTAGAGACAGAGTCTCACTTTATGGCCCTCGGTAGAGTGCCGTGGCCTCACACAGCTCACAGCAACCTCCAACTCTCTGGGCCTAAGCGATTCTCCTGCCTCAGCCTCCCGAGTACCTGGGACTACAGGCGCCCGCCACAACGCCCGGCCATTTCCTGGTTGCAGCTTGGCCAGGGCTGGGCTTGAACCCGCCACCCTCGGCACATGGGGCCGGCGCCCTACCGACTGAGCCACAGGCACCGCCCATTCACTCAGAGTATTTAAGGCATTTTTCTCAGGGTCTCACTATGTTGCTCAGGCTGGTCTTCAACCCCTGAGGTCAAGCTATCCTCCCACCTCAGCCTCCCGAGTAGCTGGGACTACAGGCACGCATGACTGCACCCCTCCTTTTGCAATCTTCTTTGGCACCAACTACAGGTCCAGCCTAGAATACAATGGAGCAGGATAGTTGTGGGGAGTAGCCTCAGTTTCCCGGGATTCATACAGTCAGAAGAGTCAATCTCTAGGTAGGATAGGTGTTTCTATTTTACAAAGAACATGAGAATCAGGCAAATCAGAAGGATGTACCATGGTTTATGAGCTTAGGTTTTGGAGACACGTGGACCTAGTTTGAATTCTGGTTCCATCAATTTTTAGCTATGTGGCCTAGGTCAAGTCACTTTAGTTCCTCATTTGGAAAGTAGAGGTAATAGTTAGCATCTGCTTCCAAGGCTCATGGGAGTATTACAGGGGATGCATGTTGAAAGCTCAACACAGTGCCTTGTACAAACATCTAAGAGGGGAAGCCTCATTCACAGGTAGGTGAGGCCCAGATAGGTGAGATGACTCATAGAAGATAACAAAGTGAAGGGGAGGCCAAGGCAAGTGGATTACCTGAGCTCACAAGTTTAAGACCAGCCTAAGTAAGAGCGAAACCTCGTCTCTAAAAATAGCCAGGCATTGTGGCAGGTGCCTGTAGTCCCAGCCACTCGAGAGGCTGAGGCAAGAGGATCACTTGACTCCAAGAGTTTGAGGTTGCTGTGAGCTATGACGCCATATCACTCTACCCAGGGCAACAAAGTGAGACTCTATCTCAAAAAAAAAAGTGGCAGAGCAAAAAGCCCCACCCTGACAGCTGAACTATGGAGCCCAGTGACTGTCCAAGGTCACAGAGAGAATTAACAACAGAAAAGGGATTTGCTAGGGGCTAGGTGGTACACACCTATATTCCCAGCTACTCACAAGGCTCAGGCAGAAGGATAATTTGAGCCCAGAAATTGGAGGTTATGAAGAACTATAATCACGCCACCGCACTCCAGCCTGGGTAACAGAGCAAGAGGAATTTGAACTCAAGCCTCTTGTATGTGGGGATGCTTCAAATTCCAGAGCTCTTTAAACCTGGAATGGGACAAATGCAAATTGGGGCCGATGATGTATGTTGGCACGTGTATGTGCGCATGTGTGCAGCTACCTTGAGAGGAAACCAAAAGGAGCTGATAAAACAAAAGCCTCTTTCTCAGAACCTCTCTCTGGGGACTGGGCAGGAGAGGAGGGGGCTGACAGCAGGGCCATCCATCCTGCTGGGGTTGAGCTGAGGGCTAGATCTGAGCAAACAGAAACAGTTCCAGCTTGGCCACCAACTGCTGTATGGTCAGCAGGTCTCTCTCTCTGTCTCTCTCATCTGTTTCTTCAACCTCAGAATGACGCAGTTGTACTAAATGGTGTCAAGATCCCTTCCAGTTATAGGAGACAAATAATAAACATTCCTTAAAGCTCTGGATTCCTAGCCAGGCCCTGCTCCTACAAACTCAGATGGTGGCCTATTAACACTGGCTCTAACATTACCAAAGTAGGGTTGGGAAGTTCTGCATTTGGGTTCTGGCTATATAGCTAGGAATGTCTTCAATAAGCCTCAATTTCCTTATCTGAAAAATGGAGACTTATCTTTGCCTGACCACTTGCAGAAGGTAAGATTCAAGGAGCTACCCCAATGGCAAGTAATCTCTTGAGGTATCATACAAAATATCCCCCAAGTCCCCATACCAACTCCTATCCCCAAGCTCTTTTATTTTCTTTTTGTTTGTTTGTCTGTTTTCCGAAGCTCCTTTATTTTATTTTCCTGATACAGCATCTCACTCTGTCACCCTGGGCAGAGTGCCATGGCATCATCACAGCTCAGAGAAACCTCAAACTCCTGGGGCTCAAGAGATTCTCTTGCCTCAGCTTTTCAATTTTTAGTGGAGACAGGGTCTCACTCTTGCTCAGGCTGGTCTTGAACTCCTGAGCTCAAGCAATCCTCTCACCTCAGCTTCCCAGAGGGCTAGGATCATAGCCATGAGCCATCACGCCAGCTCCAAGCTCTTTTAACTTCTCCTTTTCCTCTGTCCTGGGTCCCCTCAGACAAATGGAATAACTCATCCAAACTCATCCAAACTGACGGATGCAACAGTACTACAGTAGCAACAACCAGCACAATTCATAGTAGTGGCAACCACTGCCACAGTTGATACTTGACTGCTGAGACATGCTGGGCACTGTGCTAAATCCTTCACTTGGATTATTTCTCAGGCAATGACCTCAATAACCATTAGTTTCAATTTACAAATGACAGACTAAGGTTCATATACAGAGCAAGGGAATAGCATGGCCAAGGTGAGGACCCCGTCAACGTTTCTTCATTTGCCATCAGAAGCCCTGATAACTTTGGAGTTATCCAGAGTAACATTCCACCAAGAGGTATAGTCCAGACTGGGAGTGGAGTGGGGACTATCTTCCCTTCACTGACCTCCTCAAATCTCCCCAAATAACTAGTCTGTATATTATTATTTCAGTGTGTCCATCTTAATTCTGGCTACAATAATGCTGTCAAGTAGAAATATAACGTGAGCCACACAGATAATTTAAAATTTTCCAGTAGCCACATTAAAAAAAGTACAAAGCAATGAGTGAACTTAATTTTAATAATGTATTTAATCCAATATGTCTATTTCAACATGTAATCAATATAAAAAGACTATTGAGGCTTGGTGCCTGTAGCTCAGTGGCTAGGGCACCAGCCATACACACTGGAGCTGGCAGGTTCAAACCCAGCCCAGTCCTGCCAAACAACAAGGACAACTACAACCCCCAAAATAGCTGGGCACCTGTAGTCCCAGCTACTTGGGAGGCTGAGGCAAGAGAATTGTTTAAGCCCAAGGGTTTAAGGTTGCTGTGAACTGTGATGCCATGGCACTCTACTAAGGGTGACATAGTGAGACTCTGTTTCACAAAAAAAAAAAAAAAAGACTATTAAGCTATTTTACATTATTTTTTCATATTAAATCCAGTATGTATTTTATACTTATAGCACATCTTGATTTAGTTGCTAAATATTTACCAGCTTAGACTCTCTTTGCCTTTACAATTGAAAAAGTGTCTGTATATTCTATACACACACACAAAAACATATATATATATGGGCAGGGGGAACAGAGCCTCACTCTGTCATCCAGGTTGGAACTCCTGAGCCTTGAAGTAATCCTTCTGCCTCAGTCTCCCCAGTGTCCAGGACTACAGGCATGTAGTCCACAATTATTTTTTAAATTTTTGTAGAGATAGTGTCTTACTGTGTTGCCCAGTCTGGTCTCGAACCCCTGGCTTCAAACAGTCCTACTTCAGCTTCCTGAAATACTGGGATTACAGGCATGAGCCACTGTACCCAGTCTTAAAAAGTATATTCCTGAATTCCTGAATCTAAGTTCTCACACAGACATAAAAGTTTGTCAGTAACTGAATGAAAAAAAAAATTATAACTGAATGAAGTATTCTTTTTTTCTGAGACAGAGCCTCAAGCTGTCGCCTTGGGTAGAGTGCCGTGGCATCACAGCTCACAGCAACTTCCAACTCCTGGGCTTAAGTGATTCTCTTGCCTCAGCCTCCCAAGTAGCTAGAACTACAGGCACCTGCCACAACGCTCGGCTATTTATTTATTTATTTTTGGTTGTAGTTGTCATTGTTGTTTTGGCAGGTCTGGGTAGGATTTGAACCTACCAGCTCTGGTGTATGTGGCTGGCACCTTAGCCGCTTGAGCTACAGGCACCAAGCCTGAAAGAAGTATTCTTTTAAATTAATTAAAATCAAATTAAATTAAGTATTAAATAAAATTTAAAATTCATTTCCTCAGTTGTACTAGTCACATTTCAAATGTTCAGTAGCCACATGTGACCAGTAGCTGCTCTATGGAGCAGTTGCAGCTCTACAGTGACGACCTTGAGGGCATGGGCTAGTGCCTCCTTGGCCCTACCCCCAGAGCTAAGCCTCAGATATAAAGTTCAATCTGAATAGAATGGTATCTACTCATTCAGCAAACCCCTAGGAGCCTGATATTAATATTTACCTCAGGTAACAACATACAATGATGGTGACAAAGAGATCGGGGTACCTATTGCTCCGAGCATGATACTTGGGCCACCTGCCCAAGGTCACCCAGCTTTGACCTGGCCTGCTAACTTGGACTGAGCTCTGTCCCTAAATCTTGGCAGTGGCCTGCCCTGAGGCTCAGTCTTCCTTCCAGAGGAAGAAATAAGCCTTTGCCTCTATTCTCAAGGTGCCCATATCCCCCAGTCTAGTGGCAGAGGATAGCCCAGAACAGGCAACCCAGTGGAGATGCTGAAAAGGAAGGAGAGCAGGAGAAAGGGATGGCATGGGCCACACTGGGCAGCAGTCCTATGTGTATGGCTTAGGCCACTGTGAACCCACCCCCACCCCAGCAAGAGGCAAAGCCAGCAAGGTCCACTGGCTGCCTACTCTCTAGGTGGGCCCCCCTGGGCTAGGTGCCAGGCCCTCCCCCAAGAGCACTTGCCCAGAGGCTCCCGGATTAAAGCGAGAGGCCCCACTCACCTCCCAGGGTTACCTCAGCTGGAGGTAGGGGAAAGGGTCCAGGCAGCAGCCGCCCCCAGGGGAAGAAGGGAGGAGGCAGATTCTGGAGTAGGGAAAAGGTGGCAGGTACAAGCCAGAAAAACCTGGGTGGCTCCACCCCTCTTGTGGGGGTCACAGCTGGTGCTCAGCTCCCCCTCCTGACAGCCCCGCAGGGTGAAACTCTCACCAGCTATTAGGTTTAACAATTAACTCTGGTTTCCACAGGCAGTTCCAGCAAGAAGTCCCATCTGGGGCTACAGGGATAGGAAATGGATAGAGATGGAGAAGGGGGAGGGGCTGGTGTTAAGGGACAGAGGGGTGGCTAGTGATCCCCTTACCTCCTCCCTCCCACCCTCCCCACCAATGTGGGGCAGCCCTCTGTGCCAAAGGGTGACAGCATTAGTTCCAGGAGCTGGGCAGTGCCTGGCACATAGTAGGTGCTCAATAAATATTTTTAGTAAACAAATAAAAGGAGACATGGTCAGGTGGAGTGGCTCACGCCTGTAATCCTAGCACTTTGGGAAGCCAAGGAGGGAAGATTACTTGAGGCCTGGAGTTCAAGACCAGACTGAACATGAATGAAACCCCATCTCTACATAAAATAGAAAAATTAGCCAGGCATGGTAGTGCCTGCCTGTCGTCCCAGCTACACAGGAAACTGAAGCAGGAGGATCACACGAGTCCAGGAGTTTGAGGTTGCAGTGAGTTATGATGGTTCCGCACTCTAGCCCAGGCAATGGAGCAAGACCCCGTCTAGAAGTGGGGGAAAAGGTCTGAATGGGTACACTAGAATAAAACAGGCCAGTCAGATGGGCAGACTGATGAGGGCAGAAGTAAAGGAAGGTGAAAGATGGCTTGCACCAGGCTGGGCACCTTCTTGATCCCTTTGACCCTAGGACTTCACAAAAACTGGGATGGTAGCCACCCAAGGCATGCCAGGGACATGGCTTTGAAGTCCCTCAGCCCTGGATGCCAGTTCTGACTCCACTCTTCCTGGCTCTGACCGTGGGAGCCCAGTTTCTTCCTCTGTAGTGAAGGTGAGATCACTACAGGCCAGGGCTATGCAGTGCCAGGCCCACAGATGCTAGGGCGCCTGTGCTGTTCTCACACAGTCATGTCTTTTGCTGCTTGGCAACAGCCTCCTCTTCTCAGGCCACCCCCTGATTTCCCCCACATCCCAATATTCTCCTGGTTCCCACCTATGTGGCCCTTTCTCCTTTTCCGGAAGGAAAGCCTGGAATGATGACGGCTCTAGCCCACTCACGTCCCACTCACCTGGGATCACGCACATACCTTGGTAACAGACTGCTCCCAAATTGACGTTTGCTTGTCATTTACATCCTCCTTAGGTTGCCTGGCCCCCTCTTCACCCTCTTCCCCTAAACCTTTACACAGGCCTAGGCCCACAGCCCATCAAGAGCTCACAGGGCCAATTTCCTCAGTGTTCTTGGGTTGAATCGCCCCCTTTCTGGGCCTCTGCTTCCTATCAGTATAACGCAGAGTGAGGAGAAGTAGATACAGAGATCACTTCACTGGCCAGCTCTCATATTTAGAGATTCTGACATTTCTGGGAGCATTTTGTGCTTTTAACTTCAGACCGATCAGGATTCAAATCCCAACCTTGACCAGGTAAACAAGCAGTCCTACAGAGGCCTAGAACTGCAGCTCACTCCACCATTCTCACCTCAAGCCTGGGCAGAGAGATTCAGTGCCTCCCCTCACTGATCCCCACTCCCTCTGCCATAAAACTCTCACTTTCTGCCCCTCCTTTCCAGCCTTTCTCTCTTGCTCTCAGTAGAGGCATGATGAGCCATCACTCACCCAAATTCTTCTTGGCAAAACAAAGCTTGAAGCTCCCCATCCATCCAGGGTGCTGGCCTGGTCTGTGTGGAGATTCTGGGACTACTTCTGCTTCCATTCTACTCTTTCCTGCATCCTTCCTGCAACTTTCTGAACATATGCCCCACTTTCCCCTTCTCCACAGGGAAGACCTGTCCCCCAGCCTCTCACTGCCCCTCTTGCTTCATACCCTTCTAGCTCAAATGTCATGTTCAGCCTGGCATCAACACTGATCACTCACCCCTCAACTCACTCAGCCACAGCTCTGCCAGACACTGACTCATACTAGAGGCTTATTACCCCTCTCACTCCTAAGACCCTGGACACCAAGGAACTCCTGTAATGATTTTTTTTTAATCTCTTACGCTGGCCCCCTATAGCACAATGCTTAGAACAAATTAGGTGTTTGCTGAAATAACAACTGTAATAAACATTAACTAAAATCTAACAGATTATAATCATTTATTGGCTATTCATTCTTTACAATGCTCTTATCTCAGCATTTTACATATAGCATTTCAGTTAATTTTCCCAAACCCCCCAAAGACTTATGATCCCTACCAATTTGTTTTAAGCCAGTGATTCTCAACCTGTGGGTCAGGTGGCGCCTGTGGCTCAAGGAGTAGGGTGCCGGTCCCATATGCCGGAGGTGGCGGGTTCAAAAAAAAAAAAAAATCTCAACCTGTGGGTCACGACCTACAGAACTGTATTAAAGGGCTGCAGCATTAGGAAGATTGAGAACCACTGTTTTAAGCTGAGAAAACTGAGGCTTAGAAAGGAAAAGGATCTTTCCCAAGGTCACACAGCCAGGAAATGGCAAAGTGAAGACTGGAATTTAAGGCCTTACCCACTCTCCTCTTGGCCTCCCTCAAATCCACAAATAACAAAGGAGGGGATATGTGAGAAGTCATGGCCTGCCAGTGACATGGGCCATGTGGGCCAAAAGCCAGCCCAGCCCAAGGCTGGAGGTAGATTCTGCAAATAAAAGTTAGTAAGTCTCAATTAAGCACCTGCACTATGCACAGCCCCATATGAGGTGCTGGAGAGCAAAGAATGAGAGATGAGACATCCCAGTACTCTGAGCCTTGACACCTAGTGAGAGAGACAAGCCACCTCCCCAGATAAAGCTAAGACCAAAGCAAAACTCATCTCCCAGAGAGGAACAGATAAAGCACTAAGGTAATGCAGAGGAGTTAAAGACAAATCCCATTGTGGGAGTGGGAGGAGGGCTCATGAGGGACAAAGGCTGGCATCTGAGCTGAGCCTTGAAAAGGCAGACAGGATTTCAACAGTGATGGGGAAAGGAGGGGGTGGCATTCCTGGCAGGAAGGAACAGAGGGAGCTGGGGCAAAGACAGAGGTAAGCATTGGGCATGTCCCAGGAGTCTCAGGAAACATGTTCTCCCAGTCCCCGCTTGGCACTGGCCCAGGTGTCCAGCCCGGCAGAGAGGCCACCTTGAACTTCCTCAGACTCACGGGAACCTGGCTCATTTATGGTAAGTGGGCACAGAAAGAGAGAAAGAGCCAAAGCACCTGGGCATGTGGTTTGCTAGGAGGGACTTCAGGGATCAGAATCCAAGGTCTGTGCAGAATCTCTGAAGATAAGAGATGATGAGGTCTGATCAGAAGTGGGTGAAATTAAGAAGGTAGCAAGGAACATGGACCGGACAGCAAGAGACTTCCAGAATCACAGATCAAAGCTGCATGAGACTTTGGGATTATCCTGTCCAACCTCCCTTCTACAGTTTGGAAAAGTGAGCCCCAGACACTGCCCTCAGCTTCTTCATGCAAAGCCAGAAATGTGCTGAGAGGTGAGAGAAACCAGCCCTCTCTACCTGGCTCTGCCATTGGCTCCCTGGTGACCTTTCTCTAGATGTTAGGTTCCAACTCCATAAAACAACCCTGAAGATGTCGGTTCTGAACTTTTATGGGTTGTGTTTCAAAGACTCAGATGATGTCTACAGATCCTCTGCTGGGGACAATGCATACTCTTAAAATTGTGCATGCCATTTTTTTTTTTTTTTTATTGTTGGGGATTCGTTGAGGGTACAATAAGCCAGGTTACATTGATTGCAATTGTTAGGTAAAGTCCCTCTTGCAATCATGTCTTGCCCCCATATGTGCATGCCATTTTTAAAGTTCATGAACATCTGAGACTAGCTTTCTCCATGGGCAATTTGAGAACCATCTGTGTCCCTGTCACCTCAACAGGGAGCCTGTGGTTAAACAGGCTGATTCCAGAACTTCACCATGGATCTGACCTTCCCATGGAGCAGCTGAATTTGAATCTCTGGAAGAGGGTGTTTTCTAGCATGCTCCCCTTTGTTATTCTTAGGAGAACAAAGTTTGAGGGACCTGGCCATTAGGGAACCCTAGAATTCAGGAGAATAGGGTACAGTGCTGAGCTGCTTCCCTTTTGGCTAGTTTACCTACTCAGCTGTCTCTACTTCCACTCTGCTCTTTCCTGCATCCTTCCTGTGACTCTCTGAACATATGCTCCACCTTCCCTGTCTCCTTACCTATGAAGATATGGCTCTGTGGCTAAAAGTTTTAAAGCCACTGCTCTTCCATCAAGATCCCTTCTGGTTGAACCACCCGCTCTAGCAGACAGGTGGCTGGGCCAGTTAGGCTGACCAACATAATGGTCATGGTAGGGGTAGGAGTAGGCTCAGCTCGCCTACTGCAGCTGCCCAGATTCTTTAGTGACACTCTGAGATCAGTAGCACTGCCTGAGAGGGAATCTGGATTCCTGCACTGAACCTGGGGTAAGGAGAGGTTTTCTGTACTTCCCTCTCTCCAGGCCTTCTACCTTCCCTCTCCCTCAGGCCAGCTCTGGCTTCATTCTTTTCCTCTTCTAGCAGACAAGTACTTTTGAACCTGGTTCTCCTGGCTCCACCCTTTGCGTCCCTCCTCACTTCCTCCATAGTCCCACCCATCACTGAGCCTGATAGAATATCCAAACCCCCTTCTCAGAGCACCCTTCTGAGAAGATAAAATAAATGCTCTTTGCATATAATAAGCTCCTTTAACTGGAATATTCTATTCAGTAAAAAACTAAGGTGGCCAGTGACAGAATAATAACTCAGAAAAAAGCTAAGTATCTTCAGACCTGCCCTGTCACTTACCCTGATGCAACATCTCTTCCACCAGTGGGCACAGAGCCTTGGCCAGCCCCAGGCTGATGCTTTAAGAAGGCCAGTCCCCCAGTGGATGGCAGCATGCAAGCAGAGAGGCAAAAGTCCTCGGTTAGAGAAAGTGCTCTAAGAGTTGAGAATTTGTTCTCTGGATTTGAGCAAATACCTGCCCTTCAGTGGACCCCTAAATATTCTCACAGGCCCCAACAGGAACAATATAGGAAAGACTCAAGAGTGCCTGTGGGCTTTGGATAGATCTAGGTTAAAATAAGACAGTGTCTCATTTTAAAGTGTGCTCCCAAAGATGCGCTGGGTCTTATTTTCAGGGGACGTCTTATCTTTTCTGTAAGTAGGTCTTATTTTTGGAGGATGTCTTATTTTCGGGAAAACAGGGTAGTTGTATCACTTGCTGGCTGAGGACTGGTCAGGCCTTGGGCAAGTTATTTAGCCTCCTTTAATAAAATGGGAATAGTAATCTCAGCCTAATGGGTAGTTGTAGGGATTAAAAGACACAAGGCTTGTAAAGCACTTAGCACAGGGCCTGGCACAACGTAAGGCAATGAACATAAGCAATTGTTTATAAGTCTCCAGACTGAGCCTCTTAGGAGGAAGACCCTAGGCTTTCTAATTCTTAGGTGGCCTCAAGCAACCCCAAAATCACCCATCTGAAGTGAGTCTGGATACTTTATCTTCAGACCTCTAATCTGGAGAAGGAGAGGGAAGAGGGGAAAGCAGAGATAAAGGAGTAAGAGAGAACAGAGGAGGCAGGAAAAGAAAGGAGAAAAATCAAGGGGCCACCTGGCTGTCTCCGTTTGTGGGAAAGGAAGATGACTATACAGAAAGTGCCAGGACAGGATAAGCCCTCTCTCCTTTCCAAGAGCCTTCCCTAGACCCACCAAGTCAAGGTTTAGAGGGACATGCCTACTGGGAGGTACTGCCCTGACTGTCAATAGGGACACTGAAGCCTTGGGTTACCTCCCAGTCTCTGGCTTTCCAGGCTATGGGCACTCCCACTGGAGCAGTCAGAAATAGCCACAGCCAGGCTGATAACAAAACAACCTAGCCACGCAGTCAGCATTGCCTGCTCACTCAGGACCCAGGGATCCCTTTCTGGGACTCTCCCTGCTGGTCCGTGCCTTTTGGACTTGTGTAGAGCCCTCTCCAGGCCTCTATCCATTCCAAGCTCCTGCTTCTGGGGCTAAAGTTGCAACTAGAGGTAAAGCAATGTTCAGATTGTAAACAGGAGCCAGGAATGAGGTGTCCTAACTGCTACTGACCAGCTGTGTGAGCTGGGGGCGGGGGTGGTGGGGTGGGGGTGGTAGTGGTGTCATTTCTTCTCTCTGAGGATCACTTTCCTTCCTCAGGCTAATGAGGACAATGACAAAAATCATCTCTAAGGTCCCCCAACTCTGGCAGCAGCTACACTCTGTGGGATGCCTCTGAGCACAAACGGCAAAGAGGACCTGCCTCAGGAGAAGAGCACACTGGGCTGGGCTCTGCTGAGAATACAATGGATGTGGCAATGGCTAAGGGTTATTATGATGATGACGATTATAATTAAAAATCACAGCAACAAACCCTTAAGCAATTAACAAAGAGCTTTCCCATTATCTCTGGGGATTGCAATCTGGTAAGGTAGGCAGCACAGGATGATGATTATTCACATTTGACAGATGAGGAAAGTGAAGCAAGATTAAATGACTTGTCCCAGCTACTAGGTGTAGAGAAGAAGGATCCAAAGAGCAAATAATAACAATTGAGTGCCTACTGTGTGCCACCTCACTAGACATGCTCACACTTATTCTGACCAAGCCTCACCACAACACTATTGTTGGTGCTACTGTCTCCATTTCATAGAAGAAGAAACTGAGACTGAGAAAAAGTAACTGATCTATTAAGGTTCATGGCTGCTCTGTTGCAAAGCCTACATTTAGATCTAGGCTTATAGGCCTATAAGACCTGCACGCTTTCTCATCTTCCTGCATGTACTACATTGAATAGCATCCCTGCCCCTCCCAAATTCATGTCTTCCCAGAACCTCAGAATGTGAACTTACTTGGAAATGGGGTCTTTGCAGATGCAATTACTTAAGTTAAAACAAGGTCACACTGGACTAGGGTTGATCCTAATCTATTATGACTCTCCTTGTAAGAGGAGATGACAGGCGGAGCCTGTGGCTCAGTGGGTAGGGCACCGGCTCCATATACCAAGAGTGGTGGGTTCAAACCCGGCGCCAGCCAAACTGCAACCAAAAAATGGCCGGGCATTGTGGCGGGCTCCTGTGGTCCCAGCTGCTCAGGAGGCTGAGGCAGGAGAATAGCCTAAGCCCAGGAGTTGGAGGTTGCTGAGAGCTGTGTGACGCCACAGCACTCTACCAAGGGCGATAAAGTGAGACTCTGTCTCTAAAAAAAAAAAAAAAACTGGCGATGACACAGAGAGAAAGCCATGTAATGACAGAGGCAGATGCAGCTGCAAGCCAAAAGATGCCAAAGATCGCTGGCAACCACTAGGAGAGAGGCAGGGAACAGACTAGCTCCTCAGAGCCTCCAGAAGGAACCAACCTTGCTGATTCCTTGATTTCCAATCTCTAGCATCCACAACTATGAGAATAAATATCTTTGATTTTAAGCTATCTGGTTTGTAGTACTTCATTATAGCAGCCCTAGGAGATTGACAAACTGTGAAGCCTTTGAGTAGCACTTGACAGACCTATGACAGACCTATGACACTCAAACTCTGGGTTTCAGATCCCCCCTTATCAGCCAGCTGTGGAGGTTAAAGGGGACCTGGAGACCTTTGAGAAGTCGCTCTTACCTCACCTTTACCTTCTGGGGCCAGGCTGGCCTGGAATCTATCATCTGTGCTTCGTGATGTTCTAGGCCTCTATCCACCCCACTGGGGCCACCCACCGGGCTTGTTTAGCAGTTCTCCCCTTCTCCCCTGGCCACCCTCTACCACTACCTAGACAGCTGTGTTTTTAAAATATAAATCCGATCCTTTTAGGTTGGCTTAATCCTCTTTCCTAGCTCCCTGCCTCCTGTAGAACTTTGTCGTGTTCTTTGGTCTATGCCAGATCAAGCCCAACCTTCCTCTCAGCCTTCTCTCCAGCCAATTACCCCACCTGTCCCAACCACTTACCACCTTCTGCTCCAACCACATGGATTATTTGGGTTCCCCTAATAAGCTGTTCTACCTTTGCATGAGACTGTTTTCCAACTACCTGGAAGATCCATCTCTCTCTTCCATCAAGCCTTTTCCTCCTTAAATAGCACACTCTAGCACCTTGCACATTATCCTTGTGGTAATGCATTTTTCATGCCTGCCTTCACCCTCAGCCTGTGAACACTGTTGTATTCATTTCTTCTTCTGTAGGCCTAGGGCCCAACACAAAGGCATTAAAGAATATTGAACTAGATTATGGAGTAGCCATAATAGCAATAATAGCTAACATTTACCAATTGTTTATTATGTGCTCACATTGTGCTAAGCATTCCATATATGTTGCCTCATTTAATAATTCTCAATACGATCCTATGAAACAGATGCTACTATTGATCCTGTTTTGCAGGTGAGAAAATGAAGAGATGAAATCACTTGCCCCAGTACAACTAACTAGTACATGACAAAGCCTGAATGACTCTAAAGCCAGTGCTAGTAACCACCACTAAGTACCCCATCCATCCCAATCCCTTAATTTTTCAGAAGAGGAAATGTGCAAAAAAGGGAAAGTGAATGGACCCAGGTCTTTAGATTCCTCATTCGATATTCTTCCTCTTTTCAATCCTGCAGGATCCTAATCTAGGTTGTGTCTCCTGCAGAGCTTTCTCCTGCCTCCCCTTGAGCAGAGCCCAGCATGGGTCTGGATGCACAGTGGGTGCTCAAATCTATGGCAAGGCGATGAGAGATGCAGCAGTAAAAAAGACAGATAAATCTACTTGAGAAAAGTCTGAGGCCTGCAGGATAACACATTGCCAGGGCTTGAGTGGAAATTCTGGGTACCAGCTCTCATTTTATAAATTAATTTATTTCACAAACTTATTGAACACAAATCATAAGTCAGGCATCATGTGGGATTAGTAAGCAAGGTCCTGCCCACAGGGCATTTACAGTCTAGTGAAGGGAGATGAACAACTAACATGTCCATGTATAATTACCAACTTGCATAAGCCCTAGAAGACATAGAGAGCTCTAAGAATGTATAATGGGGAAAACTGATTTAGCCCAGGAAGTTGCAAAGGGCCCCTAAGAAAGTGACTATTGAGCTGAAATCTGAAAAGTAGGAGTTAATCAGAATAAGAAGCAGGAGACTAGGAGCATTGACTCACGCCTATAATCTTAGCACTCTGGGAGGCCGAGGCAGGTGGATCCATTGAGCTCAGAAGTTCAAGACCAGCCTGAGCAAGAGCAAGATCTCCTCTCTACTAAAGAAATAGAAAAATCTATCCAGGCATCATGGCGGGTGCCATGCTGAGCTACTTGGGAGGCTGAGGCAAGAGGATGGCTTGAGCCCAAGAGTTGGAGGTTGCTTGAGCTAAGATGCAATAGCACTCTACCAAGGACAACAGAGTAAAACACTGCCTCCAAAAAAAAGGATAAGAAGCAGGAGCCCAGCATGTTGGCCCACACCTGTAACCCCAGCAGTTTGGGGGAGCCAACATGGGAGGATCACTTGAGCCCAAAAGTTCCAGACCAGCTGGGACAACATAGTGAGACCACTGTCTCTACCAAAAAAAAAAAAGAAAAATTAGCTGGATATGGTGGTGCACATCTACAGTACCAGCTACTTGGAAAGCTAACGTGAGAGGATCACTTGAGCACAGGAATTCAAGGCTGCAGTGAGCTGTGACTGTGCCACTGTACTCCAACCTGGACAACGGAGTGGGGCCTTGTCTCTAAAAAGGAAAAACATGGCCAGGATAAGAAGCAGGAGATGAGGAGCATTGACTCATGCCTATAATCCTGGTACTCTGGGAGGCCAAGGCGGGTGAATTTCTTGAGACCAGCCTGAGCAAAAGTAAGACCCCTAGAAAAAACCTAGCCCAGCATAGTGGCACATGCTTGTAGTCCCAGCTATTGAAGAGGCTGAGGCAAGCTCAAGTCCAAAGAGTTTGAGGTTACTGAGAGGTATGATGCCACAATGATCCACCCAGGGTGAGAGAATGAGACTCTGACTTAAGAAAATAAAAAAAGAGAGAAAAGAAAAAAAATGATAAGCAGAAGAGTGTGCTAGACAGAGGGAACTGCATGATGTGCAAAATCACAAAGGCAAAAGAGTTCATGGTATCTAGATGAACTAAAAGGTCAAAGTGGCTGGTCTCCAGAGAGGTAGAGAGGTGGGCAGGGACTGGATCCTGCAGGGCCTTCCAGATCAAGGTAAGCATTTAGAAACTAAGCAGAGCAGGGAAACGCCTGGATCAGAACCTGGCCCAGAGTCGACACTCATTGCATTAGTGAGAGAGTGATTTGTCCCAGATCACAAGGAAGACCTGGGATTGAAACCAGAACTCCTACCTATCACATGGGGCTTCTGAACTATTTCAGGTACATGTGTGAGGACACAGGAGGCTTTTTAGGTGTTTCGACTTATAGGAGGTTCCTAGCTCACTATATGTCTCATGAGCCCTAGAGTGCATCGGAATTGCCTGACTTGTTAAAACATAGATTGCTGGACCCCATTCCCATTCATAGGTCTGGCATGAGGCCCAAGAATTTGCATTTCTAACAAACTCTCAGGTGACCCTGCTGCTGTTGGTGAGGCGACCACAGTTTAAGAACCTCTGTTCTAGACTACAGGATATGGTGGTGAGGGGAGAGCAGTGAGTGGGCCATGACCAGGATTCTTGGGGGCTATCATAGAAGGGTGGATTCCTAAATCTGGGTAACAGTGAGGAAACTCTAGCACTCTAAGCCAGGGACAGGGCCTCAAAGTCCCAAAATCCAGCCCACTAGCTAGCTACCCAGAGCTTTCTTCTGCCTCCCCTTGAGCAGAGCCCAGCATGGGCTCCCTAGGTTTAGGGAGTTTAGATTTTTTTTTTTTTTTTTACATAAACAGGCTTAATAAAATGTGTTGGGTGAACAGATAAACACATAAAGAGTTTGACTAAAGTCAAAAGGAGATCCCTGGACCAGATTCCAGGGTTCCTCGGCTCCACACCAGAGCCTTTTCCATATTCTGAGATTCAGGCAAGGAGACCGCAAGCTCGGCTTTCCCCAGCCTCTGCTGTCTTTGGCAGGAAAACATTTCAAGAATTGCAGAAATCTGCTGTTGGCCCCCAATCCTATCACCCATCCATCTTCTTTCCTTTTACACTCCAGGCTCCCTCCCTTTCACTCCAAATCCTATGCACTGTATCCTGGCAAGCCAAGCTAAAAAGGAGGTGAAGTTACAGAGAAAAAAAAGTGAAACTGAAGGAAGAATTCTTGCACTTGGATATCCCTCTCCCAGAACAATTCCTCCTATAAGAGTCTTGGTTTCTCTCTATCCTTGCATCCTAGTCAAGCCCCAGTTCATTTTACTACCAGTATCTGAACCCTACAAAGCCAGGGACTAAATCCCCAAACTTCCTTTTCACCCAATTTTTCTAAAACAGAGAGGCCCTGGACAGAATTTTTCTATCCTACTCCAGTTGGCAGCAAAATGCCACTTCTCTGCAAACCCACACACACAGACTCACTAATACACAAACAGCTATACAGACACAAAAACAAATACACCAGAACTTACAAAAACACATACACATACACATACACATCAAGAGAAACATTATTCACCATACTGATAAAACACACCTATGCACCCAAATGCACAAGAAGTACAGAGAGAACACACACATGTACCCAGGCTACAGATCTAGAAAGGTATGCGTACACCAATACTTGGGGAAAGGGGTAAGATACACACCAGAGACCTCTCTCTCAAAGTAGAGGGGTCTCCAGAGGAGAGGCTCCTTGGAGTGGGGAGCTGGCCCTTTAAGAGAGTGGTTCTCCCTGTCTAGTCCTTTAGGGGCATCTGAGCTGCTGGTCTACCTACCCTCCACCCTCCCACCCTCAGCCCCACTTAGGTAAAGGTGGGAGGGGCTGCCCTGGCCAAGTTAGGTCTGGCCCCAACCGAGAGTCCTGGGGCCACAACAGGAAATGGATCCCTGAACCGGCTGGGTCACCAGCCTGGGGCCCGGTTGTTTCTGCCACCAATACCGCTCCTGCAGACAGACAGACAGAAAAACGCACAAGAGCGCGCGCGCGCGCGCGCGCACACACACGCACTTGGGCTTCAGGTAGGACACGCCCTCGCTCCAGCTCGGCTCTCAGCGAGGGCTCGCTAGCTGTCAGCCCAGTTCCCTCTGGCCCCGGGGTGTGGCCGGCCACCTGCCAGGAGAGAGTCTCCGCCCGAATGGGACGCCCCCGCATTGCCTCCCACCGCCCTCACCAGGTGCCCGGCTCCAGGCGACCACAGCGCTTGGACCGCCGCCCCCACCCTTTCCTCCCAGCAGTACCGAGACAAAGCCGCACACACGCACACGGGGGGCTACGCGGGTACACACCCGCCCTCACAAGCGCAAACACCAGGAGTCACAGTGGTGCACACAGCGACACACACGCACACACAGTCTGCCATAGGCTCCAGCCACAAGCGAAGCCACTGGCACACGCCCTCATCCATCCAGATGTACACGCACTCTGCTACACATTCGGACACACCCTCTCACAGCCACATTCACGGGTAGACACACGCAGGCACATATCCCCACCCAGACAGGCAGACGCGCGAAGACAGGACACGCACGCACGCTCACACACGTACACACAGATGCACTCCCGGAGCACACACGCACGGGCGCACACATCGAGCATCCGCTCGCATAGATTCACGGCATACGCGCGCTCACACCCGACACACCCGGAGACGTGAATCCGACACACACACCCGCGCCAGTACCCAAACTCGCGAATCGAAGCCCCTGGCTCGGAGCAGTGGCGCCCGCCTTCACCCCGCCACCCCCACGAGCCTGCCCGCCGGCCTGTCGGCGGTGGAGGAGCGGCGATCGAGCCCGCAGCCCTCAGCCATCACCCCCCACGACACGCGCGATCGGACTCCGTGGGGTCCCCAGGGCCAGAGGAGGACGACTGTCGCCGCTAACCTGGCGGCGGCGAAACGGCTTCCGGGCACTGTCTCCCGGTCCTCGCGTCCGGCGGCTGCCCGGGCGGGCTCCGAGGCGCACTCGAGCTGCGCAGAAATGCCCCGCTCGCTCGCGCGCCCGCTCCTTCTCTCCCTCCCACAGCGTTCAGCCCCCTCCTCGCCTGCCCCCCCACACCCCTTCTCCCCCCTCCGCCCCTCCCCGGCCCGCTCAGCCGGTGCAGAAGGCAGCGATCCCGGCCGCCCCTGCAGCAGCAGGCGGGCGAACGAGCGAGCAGCAGCGGCGAGTGGCCAACAGCCGGGGGAGCGCTGGAGCCGCCGGAGCCGGGCCCGCGCTTCGGGAGGAGCCGAGCCGGCCCCGGGGGAGGGGAACAGAGGAGGGGGCTGAGCCCCGCGAGCCCTGCCGGCGCTGGGGGCCGGTCGCCAGCTTCCGCTCCTGGGCCTGGCGCCTACCTGAGCCACCGCGGAGCTCAGAGGCCGGGGACAAGCGGTCGGGTGAGGAAGAGGAGGAGACCCCACCCGGGGCCTCCTAGCCTCGGCGGTCCCAGCCCGGTGGGCTCGGGCCCCGCCTCCATCTCCTCCCGGGTCCCTGCCAGCGCCAACTTCGGATTCCTCTGGCTTAGACTTCTCGGCCCTTGGCCCGACACCTCGGGCTAACCCTGCAGCCGGGTGCCCAGCCTGCTGACCTCGTCTACCTCCAGCTGAGACCTGGCCAACGCCCACCCGCCTCCACGCCGCCCTCCCATTGTTCCAGCGGCCGACGGCCAGAGCTCGCGGAGGATCGCTCAGCACATTCCAGCCCCTCTAAGGTGGCAATACCTCTGGACTCTGGGGTCTCACCAAGGGCTGAGACCTGGGCTCTGGGATCCGGACGCCCGACCCCCCCGCCCCCATCCCCTTCCCTCGCCGAACCCAAGCACACCCAAAGTAAAGAGCTTTTCTAGACTAGGGTAACAACCACCAGGGCCCACTTACAGATGCTCTGCTAGGTCTGCTTTGAGAATGGACTGAGGCTAGGGTAAGGAAGGGAGCCCAGAGAGCATCTGGAGAAGATGGGGCACGGATTAGGTGTTTCCATTTCTTAGATGAAGACACGGAGGGGATTCCTGCCCTAGGACTCCTGGGGCACTGGCAGGCCCTCCAGAAGTGCCCGGAATAATGAGTCTGGGCCTCCTTTGTTTCATGCTAAAGCACAGAAACTGGGGAAGAAGCAACTCACTTGGTAGGGTTTACTGGAAGTCAGAAGATAGGCAAAGGCCGAACTGCAGGAGCTTTTACCTACTTTATCTCACTTGCTCTGAGCATATCCTAATTGGCATCTGTAATTATCCCTATTTTTCAGATCAGAACTTTATCCTAAGTCTTTCCTCCAGGAAGCACAGCACCAAGGTGAAGCTCCACAATTCTGGTTCTTCACTGCAGTCCCCACCTCTCTAGTATGGGATACTAAGAGCAGATACAAAGTAAGCAGCTGACAACCTAAGAAATCAGGGAGGGAGGCCTGGTTTGAGCCTCCAAGGACTTCCACAAACTAAGAGAGGGCAAAACTATAGAAGCCAAGGCCCCAAAGCAAGATAGCATGACTTGTCCAGCAGGGAAAATTATTATTAATAATAAGATCCAAGGGCTGGGTGTGGTAGCTCATGCCTGTATTCCAGATAGCACTCTGGGAGGCTGAAGTGGGTGCATTGCCTGACCTCACGAGTTTGAGACCAGCCTGAGCCAGAGTGAGACCTCATCTCTAAAAAAAAAAAAATAGCCAGGCATTATGGCAGGCACCTAATAGTCCCAGCTACTTGGGAGGCTAAGGCAAAGAATTGCTTAAGCCCAAGAGTTTGAGGTTGCTGTGAGCTGTGACGCCACAGCACTTTACTGAGGGTGACAAAGTGAAACTCTGTCTCAAATTATAATAATAATAATATCCAATGATAACTTGTTTAGAACACTTACTATATTCTAGGCACTGTTCCAAGAGCTTTACTTACAGTAACTCATTTAATCTGCATAGTAACTCTACTGGATAAAGGCTTTTCTTATTCCCACTTTATACATGTTTAAACTGAAGCACAGATATTACATAGCTTGTAAAGTGACAGAAACAGGATCCAAACTCGGTAAGTTAATTCCCAATCTTGCACTTTTAATGACCTCAGGCCAGACAGAAGCAGCCCTGAATGTGAGGCAACCGCATTTGAACTAGAGCACCCATTACAACAGGACTCTGTTTATTGGTATCTTCTGTCTCCCTGTAGGTACCTGGTATGTACCTACCACCTAGGACATAGGCCTAATTTGTTAAACAACTGCACAACTGTGACATGGGGCTGGAGTGTGGGGTGTCACATCCAGGACTCTATTGCAACCGTCTGTTCTCTGCTGGACATTTTTATCAGTGGTTTTAGATGAAGCAGAGGAAAGTATGAAATGCTGATCAGATCTACTGTTGTCATGAAGTTGGGAGAGACAGCAAACACTCTGAACACTCTGGAAACCAGAATCAGCTTTTTAAAGATCTCTGCAGGCTTGGGGACTGAGCTTGAACTCTCACGATAAAATGCTACACAGAATAAGTGAGAACTCTTGCCCTTAGGTCCAACCAGAGCAGTTCCATAGAAATTTTTGTGATGACAGAAATGTCCTGAATCTGTGCTGTCTGACCTGGTGGCCACTAGCCATCTGTGGCTATTAACCACTAGAAATGCGGCTAGTACAATTGAGGAACTACACATTTAATTTTATTTATTTTAAAATATTTGGGGGGAAGGGAATTTGCCCTTTTCCCCAGAAACTTTGCTGAAAGATCAACTTATAATTAAGGCAGATTAATAAGAGAAATGTTCATTTCCAAATACCACACACATGGGGGGAATCACAAGAATGATTTAGCCCTATTGTTAAATAGTTTAAATTTGAATAGCCATATGGGGCTAGTGGCTACCATGGTGGACAGTGCAGAGTCCCAAGTGATCATGTGCCCCAAATACAGTACAGAAAGAATCTGGATTCAGAAGATATTCAGTGAAAATGATTTAAAGGTTTTAGTTGACCTCAAGCTCAGCAGTGCAATGTGGTTGCAAAAAAGCAAAAAGGAAAGAGAACAAGGGAGGGAAGAAAGGAGAGAGAAAGGAAGGAGAGAAGGAATGAAAGGAAAGAGGAAGGAGAAAGGAAAGTAAAGAAGGGAGGGAAAGTGACTATGATTTTAAAATATCAACAGAAACCAGAGGTTAGGCTGGCTCTGTGCTGCTGTAGGTGGATCACAGCTGCACCACGGGGCTCAGCTCTGCGCCCCACATTCTAAGGAGGCCACTGTCACACTGGAGCATATCTAGAGGCAGAGACCATAATGTTGAAGACCTGGACACTATGGTATATGATGTAGCCTGGAGAAGAGAACATACAACGGGGCTGGGGGAGTATCTCTAAAAATCTCGTACACAAAGGGGATTTGATTTGTTTCCTATTATTTAGGTGTAATTAAAAATAAATTCTGTGTAAGTGAACCTCTAGGCCACATGCTCTGAAGGAAGGATTCATGTCAAATTTATCTTTCTGTTCCCTTTAGCACCTAGTCCACTCAGGACCTGCCTCATATTAAACAATGACTATTTGCTAACTGACTGGATATAAAAGAATTCTACCCGGCTCCTGTGGATAGACATCCAGGAAGACAATTTTAGGACACGGTAAAGAACTCTCTAACAGTCAAAACTACCCAAAACGGACTGCATGTTGGGAGGGCTGAACTCTTTGTTAATAAATATATTCAAAGAAAGATTGGGTCTTCATTGGGAGGCCAGGAAACAGGTGACTCCTCAAGTTGAAAAACAAGCAAGTATTATATTAGGAAAGGAAAGACAATATCAAAGCTATGCTTCCAGACAATTATGTGGCTCTCTATATAGAACAAATTGATGGAGAGGGACCAGAAGCAGCAAGGACCAGTTAGGACCACTGTGGTGGCATAGGAGATAAGAGAACAGACACAGAGGCAGTGGGATTGGAAAGTCAGGGGCAGACATGAGGAAAGCTGTAGGTTCTAGTTCTGCCTCTGCTATTAACGTATTGTCTGCTATTGATTTATGGTGTGGGCTCGGATAAACCTCATCCCTAGGGTAAATCCATTTTCTTCTTCAGATTTCAGTGTTGCCATCAGTGAAACACAAAATGATCTGCAAGGCCCCTTCTAACTCTGATTCTGTGAATTGGAGAGAGATAATGAATGATAATTGGGATAATATATTAGAAAACCTTCTTCATAAACGTCACAGTAGCAATATCACTAATATCATTACTATTAATATTATTTCACAGGCATCTCACCAGGACATGGTGACTGGACTGGTAGAAGGGACAGGAAAGAGTTGATCAGATTGTATCTATAGGGGTGGGATGGAGGACAAAGACCTCTGATGTTTTGGGAGAATTAGCTAACCACTCTATCGCTTCCCCAAGATCTGTGAAGACAAACAATGTTCTATGCCCCATAACCTTGTGAACTGCTTCCTCATTCCTTTGAGCCACACCTTATAGTTGGCTAAAAGAAGCAACCAGTTCTAGGAAAAGTTAGATTCTGTTCCCCTCCATTATATGTTCACAAATGAGTCCTGGTCTGAGCCTTTCCTTCAGTATCATCATCTCATATGAAAATAGCCAACATTATTCAGCGCTTAGTAAATGCTGAGTACTTTACTTACATAATTTTCTCACCCTGGGAGACAGCTCTAATTGTTATCCCCACTTTATAGATGAAGACACCATGGCTCATGCAGATCTATAATTTTCTCACAGCCACACAGCTTATGAAAAGGATTTTAATACAAGTCTGATTCCAAGGTTATATTCCTAAAGATTTCCAGCACTTTACTATGTATTTTTGAAAATAATACATTGGGAGGAGGGCAAGATCAGTGTTGTCCACAATTTATGGCTGGGGAAACTGAAGGTCACAAAGGTTAAACTTAATAACTTGGGCATATTAATAAAGTCTTCCAAAGTGCGGTTTAGTGTTCTTTTTACTTCTCAGAGCTTTCCTCTGTCCTAGGCCTGATGGGTAGAGACTTGCTCAGTCTACTTAAAGGAAGGACTTTTAGTAGTTCTTTTCTTGAGAGAAGGGAAATGTTTCTGAAAGGTCTAAGTTAATTTCCACCTCCCCTCCCCACCACCTCCAACACATACACCCTAGCCCAGGGCTTTGTGGTGACAAGCACTGAAGGCTTATAGAGTGAGTCATGTGGGGCTGACCTGCCAGAGTCATCCAAGCACAAGGTGCTAAAGCTTAGTTTAGAGGAGCAGAAAAATAGGCCAAGTGTTCTCATCCTCAGGAATATGGCCCAGTTGCAGCCTATGCCTATAACTCATCTCATCCCAAAATACTGCAAACATTTGTGGAATATTATACAAGGCCTTGGGGACACAGGGGACACATGACAAGTAAGAATGCATCTTCACTTTTCATGGCAGATGAGACAGTAAGTACAAAATAATATATATAGGAGAACCTCCATAGCTGATTACCTCCCTACACTGACCACCTTCTGAAGTTGATCTAATTTTCATAGGCCGGACATACACCACGTACCAGTGCAGTAGGCTTAGCTCCTTATGTTGACCTTTTCGTTATAGTCACTGAGTGGTGAACTTACAGAGGTTCTACTGTATTTATAAAGAACAGTGAGGATACACGGTGATCAATACTGAGAACAGAAACTCCTGAAAGAGTTGAGGTTGCAGTGGAGTCTCAAGGGTGAGCTCAGCACATAGACAAGGTAGAAGAGCACTCCAGGCTGCAAGAATGCACATGTCTGAAACTTAGATATGTTTGGACCCTATCTAGCAGGTAGTAGGGAACCATGAAGTACACTATAGCTTTGGAGGCAGTCTGTCTGAGTTTGAAATCCTGGCTCTGCCCCTTCCTAACTGTTTGACCTTGGGCAAGTTACTCAACACTGTGGTTGAGGTATTATTATTCTGCATTATTTGCTCTTCTCCTTTGCTAGTAAGAGGATTATACATCCCAGAAGAATTGCCATATGACTTGAGTACCCTCCAGAGGAAGGAGTGCACGTCCCCTGTCCTTTGTCAAGCTTGACCACATGACTTACTTTGGCCAGTGAAATATGAGCTGGAGAGCTGGCTGCCAGTTCTAAGCAGAAACTTGAAGAGCCATTGCATGTTAAAGTCAAAAATCTTCTTTCTTATCTATGCCACTGAAAGGTGTATCCTGGATAGGGGCTGTGCCTTCAGCCTGGATCCTGGAAGGAAAATTTACAGAGCAGAGAGAGCTACTGATGTGTAATGTGATGAAGAAAATTGGGTTGCTATAAGCTCCTGAGATTTTTGGAATTATTTGTTACCACATCATAATTTAGCAAACACTGGTACAGCCTTCTATAGGAGATTTTAGTAGTACCTACCTCATATAACTGTTAGGAGGACTAACTAAGATTATCTCATGAAAAAAATGTATCATTTTATTAGAGATTTGCATTATAAAATGGTTACTCTGCCTGCACATATATGCAGAAATGGCATTTGCAAATAATAATGAAAGATAGTACTGTATAGTGGGTTGAATAGTGTCCTCCCCCAAAGGTCACATCCCCCCACAACCTTAAAATATGAACTTATTTGGAAATAGGGTCTTTACAGATATAATTAATTCAGGATTTCTAAAATAACTCATCCTGGATTTAGGGGAGGCCCTAAATCCAATGACTGGCATCCTAATAACAAGAAGAGAAGACACATATACAGAGAGAAGATACTGTAAGGACAGAAGCAAAGATTAGAGCACCGTGTCTATAAGGAATGCCAAGGACTGCTGGCAACCATCAGGGGCTAACAGAGAAGCATGGGGTGTTTTCTCCCTGAGACTCTCCAGAAGGAACCAGCCTTGCTGACACCTTGATTTCAGACATCTGGACTCCAGAACTGTGAAAACATAAATTTCTATTGTTTTAAGCCACCCAGTCTGTGGTGATTTATTATGACAGCCCTAGGAAAGTAATATGGATGAATTGTTTAAAAAATAATACTGAACAATTGGTTATTCCTTTGGAAAAAAATAAAATCAGCTTACTATCTTACAGCATGCATGAAAATAACCCTCCGTTAAATTAAAGATCTAAATTTCAAAAGCAAAATATTAAAATCTTTAGAAGCAACTAATAAAAATCATCTTCAGCACCTCAGGAAAATATTTCTTAAACAAGTCACACACACACACAAAATCACATGTTAGAGTTCTTCAGAGGAACAGAACCAATAAAGAGAGACAGGAGGAGATTTTACAACACTGGCTCATGTGGTTATGGAGGCTGAGAAGTCCCAAGATCTGCAGTCAGCAAGCTGGAGACCCAGAATAGCCAATGGTCTGGTTCGATTCTGAGTCTAAAGTCCTGAGAACCAAGACGGCCAATGGTGTAAGTACAGTCCAAGTAAGAGTCCAAAGGCAAAAGAAGACCAATGTCCCACTTGAACACAGACAGAAAGAAAGAGTTCTCCCTAAATCTACCTTTTTGCTCTATTTAGGCCTTCAATGGTGGATGAGGACCACCCTCTAGGGAAGGGAAATCTGCTTTATTCAATCTACAGGTTCAAATATTAATCTCATCCAAACATTCTTACACACACACAATGTTTAACCAAACAAATATCTGGGCATTCCATGGCCCAGTCAAGCTGACACATAAAATCAATCATCATACACATCAAAAATGAAAAGAATGCATATAAGCAACTACAGTAAATGTAGAAATTCTGTGCATTAGAAGATGCCATAAAGGTAGACAAGCCACTAATGGGGAGAAAACCTCTGCGATACTTTTTGGCCAGCAAACAATGAGAATCCAAAATATATAAAGAATTCCTAACAATCTATATTAGATAAATGGACAAAGGATGTGAAAAAGAAATTCACAGAAGAAATAGGAATGGCCAAGAAACATATGAAAATGCTCCACCTCAGTAGTCATAGACTTGTGGTATTATCTAATGAAGTAAAAGATGCGTCAGCCTTTGACTCAGCAATTCTGCTCCTGGACTTAAAACTCAGGGAAACTCTGGAACATTTGCAAAACGAGTCATGTTCCAAGATATTCTTTGAAGTATTGTTTATACACACAATACTGAAAAATTGGAAATAATCTTAAATTTCCACCAATAGATAAATAGAGAAAATAAATTACAGTATATTCATATAATGAAATGGCACATGGCAGTGAAAATGTAAGAATATAGATAATTCTTAAAAACATAATTTTGGTAGAAAAAAAGAATATTGCAGAGGATACAATTTACATAATTTATATTAAACTTAAAAACATAAAGCAATAGTATATATTGTTTAGGCACAGTCATACACATACTAAAAATTATAAAGACATGGCTGCTATGTTCTGAATGTTTATGCCTCCCCCAAATATCTACATCAAGATCTAATCTCCAGTATGATAGTGCTGAAGGTGAGGCCTTTGGGAGATGACTAGGTGCCCTCATGAATGAGATTGGTGCCCTTGTAAAAGAGACTCCTTCCATCATGTGAGGACACAGGAATAACTTGCAGTTTGTGAGAAACTGGCCCCCTTGATCTTGGCCTTCCCCACCTCCAGCAGTGGGAGGAATAAATTTCTGTTGTCTACAGGATACTCCACCTAAGGTATTCTGTTACAGCAGCCAAACTGAACTAAGACAATAACATGATGAACACCAGCTTCAGGATATTTGATGCCTCTGTGTAGAGAGGGAAGGGAATAGGATGGAAGAAGGATACATACAAAATTGTAACTATATCTGTAACAGTTTATTGATTATTATTATTATTATTATTATTATTATTTTTGAGACAGAGTCTCACTATGTCACCCTTGGTAAAGTGCTGTGGCGTCACACCTCACAGCAACCTCACACTCTTGGGCTTAAGCGAATCTCTTGCCTCAGCCTCCCAAGTAGCTGGGACTACAGGCGCCTGCCACAATACTTGGATATTTTTTATTGTAGTTGTCATTGTTGTTTAGCTGGCCCAAGCTGGGTTCGAATCCACCAGCCTCGTTGTATGTGGCTGGAACCATAACCACTATACTACAGGGGCCGAGCCTGTAATAGTTTATTTTTAAGCTGCATAGTACATACGTGGGTGCCCACTATACTTTTTCTTGAGATATAATTAATATAACATTGATTATTTTTAAGTATGTAATTTAGTGATTTTTAGTATATTCACAAAGTTGAGCACCATCACCACTCTCTAATTCCAGAACATGTCCTCATCCCAAAAAGAAATTCCATGTTTGGGCGGCGCCTGTGGCTCAAGGAGTAGGGCGCTGGTCCCATATGCCGTAGGTGGCGGGTTCAAACCCAGCCCCGGCCAAAAACCACAAAAAAAAAAAAAAAAAAAAAGAAATTCCATGTTCATTAACCGTCACTCCCTATTCCTGCCTCCTACTGTTCCTTGGCAACCACTAATCTACCTTCCCTCTTGACTGATTCATATAAATGGATCATACAATATGTGTTACTTTGTGACTGTCTTCTTTCACTTAGCATAAGGTTTTCAAGATCCACCCATGTTGTAACATAAATCAGTGTGCTGCTCCTTTTTATGGCTGAATAGTATTCTGTTATATGGATATACCCCATTCTATTTATCCATTCATCAGTTGATGAACATTTCAGTTGTTTATTTTTGTTAGCTATTACAAATAATGATACCATAAACATTTGTATACAAGTTTTTCTGTGTATACATATTTTCATTTCTCTTGGGTATATACCAAGCAGTGGAATTGCTGAATCATTTGGTAACTCTATGTTCTACTTTTTTGAGGATTTTTTTTTTTTTTTGAGACAGAGTCTCACTATGTCACCCTTGGTAGAGTGCCATGGCATCACAGCTCACAGAAACCTCAAACTCTTCGCTTAAGCAATTCTCTTTCCTCAGCCTCCCAAGTAGGTGGGATTATAGGCACCCACCACAACGCCCTGCTACTTTTTTGTTGCAGTTGTTTATCTGGCCGGGGCCAAGTTCGAACCTGCCACCCTCAGTGTAGGTGGCTGGCACAGTAACCACTGTGCTATGGGCAGCAAGCCCTTTTTGAGGAATTCCCAAAGCAGCTCACTATTTTACAGTCCCACCAGCAATATACGAGGGCTCAATAACATTTGTTATTGTCTCTCCTAATGAGTGTGAAATGATATATCACTATATTTCTTGATATATCTGAATTATTGCTATAATAATTTTTAAATTTAGTATTTCATAAAGAAAGACCACTGTGGCATAGGGTATGGAGGACAGACTGGTAGTGGTTGAAACAGAAGGCCAGCAGGAGGGTGCTGCAGATTACCCCAGGGAGAGAGGTACATCTATCTTAGAGGGCAATGGCAGGAGGCATAGAGAAGGAGGGGCTAGGGTCCTTAGAGGCCAATGCAAATCCTTAGAATGGAATTGATCAGTTCAGAGTTTCAGCCCAAAGTATCTCCAAAATGAGACAGGTTTCCTGGGGCCCCCAAGCCTTCCCTCTCACATAAGAGCCAAACTGTCATTGAGGAGCTGTCAGAAATTAATATTGGAGAGAAGGGCCCAATAATTCCAGGAAAACTCTCATTCATGGAATAATTTTGGATTAGTCCTTTTCTTTTTCCGACCTAAGTTTCCTAATACGTAAAATGAAAGATTTGAGCCAACAATTGTCTCTAAGAGTTCTTTCCTCTGGGACATGCTAGGACTATAAAGTCATGAGTCTGTCCCTAAGTAGAAGGAAATTCCTGGGATCAAGGTCTTACATAGAAGAAATATTCTGGCTCTTATTTTCTGAAAATAAGTTAAGCTCAAGGATATGAGGAAAGGGACGTAAGGTATTTTGACCTCAAGGATGTTTGACTGTGTGTTTATGAACACAAACATTTTGTTTAGGATTATATAAATATAATGACTTTTCGAGGCAAATTTTTTTTGGGGGAAATTAGATTTTAATTCCTTTAATTATCTTTATGATCAATAAAAAAAGTTGAAAACTTTTGCAAACTTTGAAAAAAGTAATAAAATTATTTTCACTGAGACCAATTATTTTCCATGAAAACTTGGCTAGAAAAATCAATTAATCAATACTTCTATGGTTCATATAAAACTGATTATTGAGTATGACTTCTACCACTGTGAGGCCTCTTTTCTATCAAGTCCAATTTTTCCAGATCAGATTTCAGATCTAAATTCTGCCAAAAAACAATTCATTCTTTTCATAATTTTTAGTTCATATTTATTATTTCTATCAGTTCTTATATTAGTTTCCTACAGCTACTGTGGCAAATTACCACAAGCTGGGTGGTTTAAAACTATTCACACTTAAGGTTATGCGGGAGGGAGGAAAAGCAGAAAGAGGGACGGAGGGAGGGGGGTGGGGCCTTGGTGTGTGTCACACTTTATGGGGGCAAAACATGATTGCAAGAGGGACTTTGCCTAACAATTGCAATCAATGTAACCTGGCTTATTGTACCCTCAATGAATCCCCAACAATAAAAAAACAAAAACAAAAACAATTCACACTTACTCTCTCATGGTTCTGGGGGCCAGAAATCCAATTTGTTATCACTGAACCACAGTCTCTCTGGAAACTCTAGGGAAAAATCCATTCTTTGCTTTTTCCTCTGGCAGCATTCCTTGGGTTTTGGCCACATCTCTTCAATCCCTGGCTCCATAATCACACTGCTGTCTCCTTTTCTGTGGTGGTCAAATCATTTTCTTATAACGATTCATATGATTAGCCAGGGTTGGTGACGGGCGCCTGTAGTCTCAGCTCCTCAGAAGGCTGAGGCAAGATGATTGCTTGAGCCTAAGAGTCTGAGGTTCCTTTGAGCTATAATGCCACAGCTCTCTACCCAAGGTGACAGAGTGAGACTCTCTCTCCAAAAAAAAAAAAAAAAAAGGAATCATATGATTGCATTTAAAGGCCACACTGATAATCTGGGTTAATCTCTCCATCTCAAAATGTTTTATCAAATCCACCAAATCATTACCATATAAATTAACATTTATAGTTTCCGGGTATTAATACTGGTGTCTTTTTTATTTGTTTGCTTGTTTGTTTATTTTTGAGACACTGTCTCACTCTATTGCCTGTGCTAGAGTGCAGTGGTATCATCATAGCTCACAGCAACCTCAAACTCCTAGGCTCAAGTGATCCTCCTGCCTAAGCCTCTCAAGTAGCTAGGACCACAGGCACATGACACCACTTCTGGCTAATTTTTTCTCTTTCTTGTGGACACATGGTGTTATTACATTGCTCAAGCTGGTCTTGAACTCCTGGCCTCAAGCAGTCCTCTTGGCTTGGTCTCCCAAAGTATAAGCCACTATGATCAGGACTGTAGGGGTCATTATTATGCCCTTTATTTCTTTTCATTATAGATTGCATAAAATAGTGACAGCTACTAGCATAACAATGTTCATAGCACTATTCACCATAACCAAAAGGTGGAAACAACCAGTGTCCATTAAAAGATAAATGGTTAAAGGCCAAGCGAGGTGGCTCACACGTAATACTAGCACTCTGGGAGGCAGAGGCAGGGTGGATTGCTTGAGCTCACAGGTTCTGACCAGCCTGAGGCAGAGCAAGACCTCATCTCTAAAAACAGCCAGGCATCTCAGCACCTGTAATACAATGGTTATGGCACCAACCATGGGTGGCGGGTTTGAACCGCCTGTTGTGGTGGGCGCCTGTAGTCCCAGCTACGCGGAGGCTGAGGCAAGAGAATCACTTAAGCCCAGGAGTTGGAGGTTGCTGTGAGCTGTGTGAGGCCACGGCACTCTACCGAGGGCCATAAAGTGAGACTCTGTCTCTACAAAAAAAAAAAAAACACAATGACAACTACAACAAAAAATAACCCGGCATTGTGGTGGGCACCTGTAATCTCAGCTACTTGGGAGGCTGAGGCAAGAGAATCGCTCTTTTTTTTTTGTAGAGACAGAGTCTCACTGTACCACCCTCGGTAGAGTGCCGTGGCGTCACATGGCTCACAGCAACCTCTAACTCTTGGGCTTACGCGATTCTCTTGCCTCAGCCTCCCGAGTAGCTGGGACTACAGGCGCCCGGCCACAACGCCCGGCTATTTTTTTGTTGCAGTTTGGCCGGGGCTGGGTTTGAACCCACCACCCTCGGCATATGGGGCCGGCGCCCTACTCATTGAGCCACAGGCGCCGCCCAAGAGAATCGCTCTTAAACCCAAGAGTGTGAGGTTGCTGTAAGCTGTGATGCCACTAAACTCTACCAATGGCAACGTGGTGAGACTCTGTCTGGAAAAAAAAATGACTAGAAATTCACATTTGCTGAGTGCCTGTGGCTTATGTGATACTGTACCAAGTGCTTTTTTTTTTTTTAACATTAGCTTATTCAGCTCTTACAAGTCTAGGAAATTAGTATTATAACCCCCATTTTACATACAAGGAAATAAAGGCTCAGATAACTTACACAACTTATTCAAAGTTCCAGAGCCAGGAAGTAGCACAGCTGAGAACCAAGGCCAGGGATGTCTGACTCCAAAGTCTTACGCTCCCCCTTAGGCCATGCTACAGAGTTTTTCTTTGTGGAAATATTTGGGATGAGGAGAAAGTTCACACTGGGACACAGGCCTGAGCCACTTCCTGCTGAAAAGCAGAATCCCCTGATTGTTATGTCAGGTCCTAGAAACCAAGGGGGGCCAGGCACTGCCACTGCCACTCTTCAGAAATATGGCTGCAAACTCTGCCCACCAATCTTCACAGCCATTTGTAGGTACTCACCTGCCTTGTAAGTCACTGGAGCATCCATTTCCTGGGTGAAGGGGTTGAAGCCCTAAAAGAATAAAAGAGACTTGGCCAGGAAAAGGCAGCCCCTTTGACACACGTATGACCTTTCATCCACTTGAGTCCTTTGACCTAGAATGGGCAAAACAAAACATAAACGAGTTACAGGGGAAAGAATAGGATCTTGTGCATGGGTTTTATCAGAGGACATTCCAGAACAATTTCCCATCAGTCCTGGTCTTCTGGCCTCCAGAGCATTCTGTACCGTGGTGGCCTGATATGTTCTCCCAATGCATAGCTCCAACAAGGGCCCCCTCTAGTTCAAAAGGCAAGTCCAAACCCCGTAGCTTGGTATCTGAGTCCATCTGTGGTGTGTCTCTATCTCTATTCCGCTACTCTCTTTTTTTTTTTTTTTGAGACAGAGTCTCACTTTGTAATCCTCCATAGAGTGCTGTGTCATCACAGCTCACAGCAACCTCCAGCTCTTGCCTCAGCCTCCTGAGTAGCTGGGACTACCGACGCCCACCACAACCCCTGGCTATTTTTTTGTTGCAGTTTGGCCATGGCTGGGTTCGAACCCTCGGTATATGAGGCCGGCACCCTACCTACTGAGCCACAGGCGCCGCCCAACTTCTACTACTCTCAAACAGATCCCTACCCTTCTCATTGCTTCCTATAAATGCCTTGCCTTATTCCACTACAACAGATTGTGGTGGCCATGCCCCATTCTAATTTCTCTTCTTCTGGTAACAATCCCTCCCTTTTCTTTGGAGAAATCTTTGCTCTTTACTCATACAGAGCACCCTATGTCCTCCAACAGAATCTATGTTCCAGGCCACAGGGTTTAATTCAAGTGGCCAAGATTGACCCCATTTTAATCTTCTCCGGGACTTTTCTGCTAACTATAGCAGGGAAAGCTGTCTTGCTTTCCTCTGATCTCCTGTAACTCTTATCTAGAGCTCTCTTAGAGCACTTAGCACTCTCCACCTCGCAATATGCTTATTCTAACATTTTCTGTGAGATTGTCTCACTGTTGCTTTCTCCAAGTGCTCGTTTTTTTCTCCCAAGTGCTCAATTTTAACAAGCATTTACTGACTATATCTTATGTGCAGACATTGTACTATATGCTGGGTATGGAGTTGGATAAGACACAGTCCCTTGCTGAATGGATGGATGAATAAAAATGCTCCTCTGGGCCTCACCCAGCTTATCAGGGGGATTTGAGCAGAAGAAAATAAGAGATATAAAGTTCAAAATCATTAGCATGGCCAGATATGATGGCTCACACCTGTAATCCTAGCACTCTAGGAGGCTAAGACCAGAGGATCCCTTGAACTCAGGAGTTCGAGACCACCCTGACCAAGAATGAGACCCTGTCTCTACTAAAAATAGAAAATTTAGCCAACTGTTGTGGCAGGCACCTGTAGTCCCAGCTACTCCAGAGGCTGAGGCAGGAGGATCACTTGAGCTCAAGAATTTGAGGTTACTGTGAGCTAGGCTGACGCCATAGCACCCTAGCCTGGGCAGCAGAGTGAGACTTCAAAAAAAAAAAAGAAAAAGACTTCAAAGTCATTAGCCTGGTGTTCAAGACTTTCTGCAATCTGATTTCTAATTCTAATTTTGTCTACCTGTACACACTCTTATCTCCAGCCAAGCTGAACTGTTTGTTGTCCTAGAACACACTGTTGGCGTTTTTGAGAGGCTCTGGTCTTCTCCCACAGTCTCTCTCCCTGTTTTTCTCTTCCATTCCTACCTTCCTCATACTCCATCTCATTTCTCCCTCTTCCTAGGTTTTCTACTTCTTTTCCTTTTTTGGTCTCAGACCTGTGTGAGACACCCTCTTTCACTCTTACCACCTTTCCCTTTCTAGCAGTCTCTCTTCCTTTTTCCTTCCTGTTCATTTCCTGAGTTCTCTTTCAATGCTTCCCTCCATTTCAACCTTATCTCTTAGTTTTCCTCTCTTTTATTTCCTAACCTCTTTCCCTCTCCACTAGACCTGCCTGTGGTTGTGTACAGTCCTCTCTCCCTAGGAGCAAAAGATGGGATAAGGCAATCTAAATCAAACAGCTTCTAGATCTTATCACAACAAATTCTCAAAGTGAGAGGCAAAGGAAAAAGGGAGAAACGCAGAGGAAGGAGGGGATCCTGATGGCAGCAAAGAAACTGCCTGGTGTCTAGGGTGAATCAGCAGGGAGCATCATGTCACTCCAACCCACCTCCAGCTCTTCCCTTTCCTGTCTCTAATCCAAGAATTGGGGAAAATCAGAACTGCAAAAATCCTTGACATTCATCTTTCCCACCTTCACAATTTTGCAGCTGGGGGAAACTGAGGCACAGAAAAGGAAAGCAACTAGCTAATGACTCAGCAAGTCAGTGGCTCAGCAGGAACTGGAATCTCAGGCCTTTTCTCTCCCATCCTCCAGAAAAGGGAGTATCTTTTCACCTGTACCACATGACCTTCCCTCTCTTGTCAAGAGCCCCTCCCACTAGGTCTGAATCCTATTCCACCAGATTTGGAATGACATCTAACAATTCCCAATCTCCTCCCTATTGAGAAAAGGAGCCAGTGAAGTAGGGACAGAAGGGACAAACCACATCACAAGTTCTGGCCCCAAATCTAATAGGGTGGGGAGGCATAATGAAGTGTCAATCTTGCCTATAAGGGGCCAGTCTCTCCTCTTTGAAGCGCCCCATTATAAGCAGCCTGCATTGAGTTAAGGGATACTCTGTTTCAGCAGGCCATTTTGGCAGGACCCCTCCTCACTCACTCAGCCTAGCTGGCTGCCTAGAGGCCTCACCTCACCCTGCCAGCCCCAGCCAGACTTAAAGCAGAGGCCACCCAGGCACAGGATGGTCAGTGGCTGCTGGAGGAGGCAGCTAGAGGCCACTGGAGGCAGGGGGGAGGAAAGGGTTTCTGGCGGCTCTGTTTTCAGTCTGCTCCTCTGCTCCACAAAGAGCCACTGTCTGAGCACAGAGGGACCCTGGAGAGAGGCCTCCCAAGGTGCTCGGCAATAGGGCTGAATTTCATCACACTGGGCCTCTGGGCCAAGTAAACATCAGGGTAGGAACAAGCCCAGCAGTTTCTGCAGACTGGCTCCTGGCTCCAGGCAGGCTCAGTGGTATCCTCACCCAGGACTACCCTGGGACAATAAGGAGGGCTAAGGTCACTGGTCCAATTCTATAGCTTCAGAAATGGAGAATCAGGGATGGAAAAACTGGCTCAATCCATTGCCCAAGGAGCGGACAACTATCCTACATCCTTCTTAAGGAGTTTTTCAAGAAATGTTTTACTTAGTTTAGAGGAAGGAGAGAGCTCCATGAGTTGGAGTAATCAGGAAAGATTTCTTGGAGGAAGTATGATTTAAGCTTAGCCTCTGTGTTTAGCTGGAATTCCCACAACTAGACAAGGAGAAAGGCCTTTCAGGCAGACAGCACAGAGCCAAAAAGGTATGGCATCTGGAAAACAGGAGCATTTGGAGTCGATGAAGAGACCTATCTGTCTAGGGTAGAGAATTTGGGCATGGGTGGAAAATAAGGCTGGAAAGTTCAGGAGTTAAACCACAACTAGTTTTAACAGCCAGGTCAAGGAGTTATGGGCAGAGCAGTGATGGGAAAAGGCAAAATTTTAGAAAGCTTAGTCATAGGAGGGTGTGAAAGGGCCCTAGATTGAGCCCTAATCCTCTCTGGGCCTTGTTTCTTCATCTTTAAAATAAAAGCATTACACCAGAGAATCTTGAAGCCCTTTTCCATATCTAAAATGCAAGGATTCTCACTGGGGAAACATGAACCATATAGAATGAAAATGGGAGAACAAGAAGCTGAGAGGACAGTCTGGAGGTGGTAGCCAAACCCTGTGTATCTTTGGGCTGCATTACTGCAGTGAGTCATCTGCCCAGAGCTGCTGAATGGCCATCACCATCACCGTGCTGGTGCCATGCACTGTGTCAAGTATCCGCCCTTTTTAAAAACTTTATTTTTGTGAATAGGAAATGCCTACACATACTGTGAGATTTAAAACTCATAAAAGGATGTAGGTATGGTAAAAATAAGTTTCCCTCTTTCTCCTACTTTGGCCCCATTTCTTCTCCCAATCGTAGCAATTTCTTGAGCATCCTTTCGGAGATAATCTATACACATATGACCCTATACCTGTATAGAGATTATTTGTCTTTACAGGAATGGGAGCATACTAGAACACTGTTCTGCACCTTGTTTTTTTAACCTGGAAACTCTGGAAATCTTTTCATATGAGTATATAAAGAATTGCTTCATTCTTTTTTTTTTTTTGTAGACAGAGTTTCACTTTATGGCCCTCGGTAGAGTGCTGTGGCGTCACACAGCTCACAGCAACCTCCAACTCCTAGGCTTAGGCGATTCTCCTGCCTCAGGCTCCCGAGTAGCTGGGACTACAGGCGCCCGCTACAACGCCCGGCTATTTTTTTGTTGCAGTTTGGCCGGGGCTGGGTTTGAACCCTCCGCCCTCGGTATATGAGGCCGGAGCCTTGCTCACTGAGCCACAGGAGCCGCCCTGCTTCATTCTTTGTATGACAGGACCATGATTATTTATTTATTTAGAGACAGAGTCTTTCTCTGTTGTTTAGGTTAAAGTGCAATGATGTCATCAAAGCTCACTGCAACCTCAATCTCCTGAGGTCAAGCAATCCTCTTGCCTCAGCTCCTCAGCTGGGATTACAGGCACATGCCACAATGCTCAGCTAATATTTAAATATTTTTGTAGAGAGGGAGTCTCACTATGTTGCTCAGGCTGTCTCAAACTTCTGGCCTCAAATGATCCTCCTGCCCCAGCTTCCCAAAGTGCTAGGATTACAGCCATGAGCCACTGCATCCAGCCAGGACCATGATTTTTTAAATTAGTCCCCTACCAATAAATATTTAGTTTGTTTCTTTCCTATTAAAACAATGCATTGATGAACAGCCTTTACATATATCATTCAGCATAAAAAAGAATATGTCCACAGTATACGTTCCTAGAATTGAAATTATATGCTAAGCTCCTAATATGTTTTGATACTCAGCAACAGTTAAAGGCAATCATAATTATACTGATTATGCAAATGAGAAAATTGAAGCACAAAATGATTCAATGAACCTGGTCAAAATCACACAGCTCATATGGTAGAGTTGAAATTCCAAATGAACAGTCTGACACTAGAGCAAACACACTCAATCACTCTACCAGTGTTCTCAGATGTTAGCATCATCTGGAGGGCTTGTCATAAAATATAGATTACTGTGCCCTACCATAAGAGTTTCTGATTCAGCTCATCTATATTGGGGCCTAAAAATTTATATTTTGATAAGTTCCCAAATGGTCCTGATACTTCTTGTCTAAGGACCACACTTTGAGAACCACTGTCTTCTACTAGTTCTTCAACTTTAGCTTTGCAGACAGCCCAGAAAGAAAGGAGTTAGTGCTGACCATTTGGCCTTGATGGGACCAGGGTTGAGGGACACAGGAAAGGCTCCCTCATGAGTCAATGCTCCATTAGGACAGAGTCTAGTACAGTGCTTCGAACATAGTACTCAATAAATACTTGTTGAATTAATGAAGAAATAATGAAATTAAAAGTGCTCTGTGTGGCTCGGAGCCTGTGGCTCAATAGGTTAAGGCACCAGCCACATACACCTGAGCTGGCAGGTTTGAATCCAGCCCAGGCCTGCCAAACAACAATGACGGCTGCAACCAAAAAAATAGCTGGGTGTTGTGGCGGGCACCTGTAGTCCCAACTACTTGGGAGGTGGAGGCAGGAAAATCGCTTGAACCCAGGAGTTGGAGGTTGCTGTGAGCTGTGATGCCACAGCACTCTACCCAGGATGACAGCTTGAGGCTCTGTCAAAAAAAAAAAAAAAAAAAAGCGCTCCGTGAATCTTGGTGCTGCCTATTTTCCCAGCCACCTAGAGTCCCCTGCCCTGGGAAGCACCACTGCCCACACTGGCTGAGATCCAAGTTCATGCTGTGAGAGCCCTTGGGGGTGAAGTTGTTCATTTCCTTCCATTCCTCCCTTGACTTATAATGAAATAGGCAGCCAGGCTTCTGTTATTAATGGAGAGACAACATCTTAGCATGCAAGATCTCATTTGCGATAAACTAGTTCAACACTCTCATTTTATTATTGATAGCAATAGCTATAACCCATAGCATACCCATCCAATTAATATATTTGCTTTTTAAAAAAGGAATTTTGGCCCTGCACAGTGGCTCACACCTATAATCCCTGCACTTTGGAAGACCAAGGCAGGAGAATTACTTGAGGCCAGGAATATGAGACCAGATTGGGTGACAGAGGGAGACCCTATTTCTAAAATAAAAATCTTTTGGAATTAGCCCACTGTGGTAGCACACGTCTGTAGTCCCAGCTACTCAGGGGGACACGAGCCCAGGAATTCAAGGCCACAGTGAGAGACAGAGTGAGACCCTATTTCGAAAAGAAGACATCAAGTGAGTAAATAAATAAATATTAACTAGCTTCCCCCCTTCTTATTCTCATACTGAGCAACTCTTCCCAGAGAAGAAGCCATTCTTCATCGGACTCCAAGTCCTCCTCCTGCTGCCTGCCACGGCTTGGCCTGCCTTAGGCTCCCCTCCTTGCTGGTGCTCTTGTTTCAGACCCCCCAAGCTCAGACTTGTAGCTGAAGATACCCAGGCCCCAGGGTATGGCTCCGTGGCTCACACCATAACCCTAGCACTCTGGGAGACTGAGGTGGGTGGATTGCTTGAGCTCAGGAGTTCAAGACCATCCTGAGCAAGAGCTAGACCCTTATCTCTACTAAAAATAGAAAAACTAGCCAGGCCTTGTGATGGGTGCCTTAGTCTCAGCACTCTGGAGGCTGAAGCAAGACGATCCCTCAAGCCCAGGAGTTTGAGTTTGCTGTGAGCTAAGATGACACCATGGCACTCAACCCCCCATGAGACTTTGTCTCAAAAAAAAAAAAAAAATGTCCAGGCCCCCAGGCCCCTGGTTCACCAGGTCATTGAGTGGCTACTGCGCGGGACAGACGCGGCTCCCGGTGACCAGTCATCGCCGCGGGCAGGCTGGCGACCGCAGGCACAGGCGGTGCCGTCAGTCGGGCGAGTCAGACCCAGGCGGCCGGGGAGAGACAGGCCATTCGGTCCGCTGAACGCCCGCCTCGGAGTCCCTCGCAGGCGCTGCGTTGTCTCCTGGGGCTGGCCGGGGGCACGCAGGCCCGGGGGCGTCGGCACCAGCCCGCCAGGCAGAGATATGGTGGAGCAGCTGGCCACGACCGACACGGCCCGGCAGGTCCGGATGGAGTCTGGTCAGTCAGAGGCGGTCAGGCCGCCTCAGTCAAACACGCCTCGCCAGGCCCAGATGCAGGCGGCCAGGTGAGCGCAGTTACGCGGCCAGATCCAGCAGCCCTGGTCTGTCAGGCGCCCGTGAAATCTGTGCTCAATCAGACACAGCCACACACTCGGATTATCAGGCGGTGCTGGCGTCTGTGGTCACTCAGACACAGCCCGGCGCGCAGATGCTGGGCACCGACGGAGCCTGTCAGAGCGCCCAGGTGGGGCCTGAGCCAGCCTCGTTCTGGGCGGAGCCTCGGCTGAAGGCGGGGCTTCGCGCGGTCTCGGAGGCACGTTCCGGGGCGGGGCCTCGTCCTGGGCGGGCCCTCCTGGCCTTGTCCCTCCTGGCCTTGCCCCTCCTGGCCTTGCCATAGCAACCGTAGCCGCCGCAGCCGGATCACCGTCTGCCCGGCACCCTCTCCTTCTCTGTTCCCGCCCCGGGGCGCCCCAGCGTCTGACGCTTGGAGGTCCTGGCCCTGGGGCGGACTTTCTAAAAACTGCCAGTGGGTTCGGCAGGGCGCGTCCCGCACAGCGGCTTGAGACCCCGCTACGGGATGGGCACTTTATCATCTCCTTGTACAGGCGGGGGTGACTGATAGACTGGGAATGACTCACGTAAGACTACACAGTAAAAAGTGACAGAGACCAGAGACCCAGAACTTCCGGATCCCCAGCTGCTTCCTTGACCTCGCACCGCCGCCCCTCAGGAGGAATCAAATCTCTCCAGAGAGGCACATCCAGAAGAGAGGAGCCCACGCAGTGATATGATTAGGGCTTAATAATGACAAGGGCGAGTACTCACTTAGTACTGTAATGAAAGCTTTATATATTGAGCTTCGCAGTTTTCCTTTGAGATTCTATAATGATTCCCTTTTTACAGATAAGGAAACAGACGCAAAGGAATGTGGTGACTTGCCCAGGATCAAGGGTTGTAAGGTGCAGAAGCCAGAATTGGATCTCAGGCAGTCTGACTCCTGACATGTTGGCATGTGGGCCCTCAACACACCCTCTCTCCTCTCTCTCTGACCTCCTGAGAGGCCAGCGTGAATCCCTTTCAGTGGGCCTCTCAGACCTGGACACCCAAGCCCTGTGGTGGACCCTGCAGTAGGAGGGTCCTATAGCAATTTCTGCCTTGAGGACTCAGAATAAGGAGCTATCAGAGCAGAGAACCTAGCCAAACTCAAACCCGGGGACATACTATGTCTCTGTCTGGCAGTCTTCAGAGAATGGGAAGCCTGTGAGATCAGAGAAGCCAGGGACTGGAGGCCACTGGAAAACTGAGTAGGCTGTCACTGCAGAACCCCATGAGCATGGCTTCAAGTCCAAATGTCTATGATCAAGTTCTAGCAGCATGAACCAGAGTTAGGAACTTAAGAGTTGCAAACCCACATGCCTAAAGGGACAAGAAAGGCAATGAAAGTCATCAGCCTGGAGTAATGGCTATAATCTTAGCACTCTGGGAGGCCAAAGTAGGAGAATCCCTGGAGCTCATCAGGACTTCAAGACCAACTTGAGCAAGGAGACCCTGTCTCTACTAAAAATAGAAACATTAGCCAGGCATCATCATGAGCCTATAGTCCCAGCTACTTGGGAGGCTGAGGCAAGGCAGGATTGCTCAAGCCCAGAGTTTGAGGTTGCGGACCACACTGCATTCTACCCAGGGCAATAGAGTGAGACTCTGTCCAAAGAAAAAAAGTCATGAAAAGGAGTCAGCAGCCAGATGGGCAAAACTGCCCCATCTAAAGGGCATCTGCCTCTTTGCCCCCACTGACTGTGTCCCTAGACACCCAGGTCTCTAGTTTTCTAGTTAGGTGAAGTTAGCAAAGTCAATGACATCAAGTCTCAGCTTCTCCAGTGAAATAATGAGAAGGAAAACTTTGGCTTTATGTAACTGGATGAAATTTTATGGAGATCAACTGTTATTGTATGCAGAAAATATTTTATGAAGTGTAACATACGCTATAAAATGGAGGAGAAAAGAAGAGCATTTGACTCTTGTGCATTTGCTACATGGTCTAGGGGAGCGTTGCTCTGAGGCAGGGCTACCATCCTCTTGTACAGAAGAGAAGATATCATTCAAGGAGCATGCTGACCTAACCAAGGCCACAAGCTAGTGTGTGATGGAACCATATCTAGAATGCAGAACTCTTCTAAACCAGTCTCTTGCACCAATAGTTTTACAAAGTGATGCTTGTGTCCCACTGGTCACACCAAGATGATTTCAGGTAGAACACAGATGAACATTTGAAAAAAAATAGTTACCTAGTTTTTATTTTCAGTTATAGAGGAGGCTTATTTATATTATAGAAGTCCTAATTTTCACACAACCAGGTTGTAGTAGGTTAAATAATGACCACCCAAAGATATCAAGTCCTAATCTCTGGAACTTGTCTGTAAATATTTCCTTATTTGAGAAAGGGATTTTTTGCATATGTGATTAAGTTAAAAATATTGAGATGAGGAAATCATTGAGGATTATCCAAGTGGGCCCTAAGCGCCATCACACATAATTTTATAAGAGAGAGGGAAAGAGAGATTAGACAGAAGACGAGGAAGTAATATGTTATGAAGGCAGACAGATGCAACCACAAGGCAAGGATTGCCGGCAGCCACCAGAATTTGGAGGAGGCCAGGACAGATTCTTTCTTAGAGCATCTGGAGGGAATACAGCCCTGCCAACACATTGACTTTAGCCCAGTGAAACTAATGTTGAATTTCTGGCCTCCAGAAGTCTGAGATAATAAAAGACAATAAATATCTGTTGTTTTAAGCTACCCAGTTTGTGGTAATTTGTTCTGATACCCACAAATACACAGGTCTACACAACTTCAAAATTCATGCCTCTCCCCCCTTTAAAAAATAAACTTATTTTATTTTAAGATCATTTCATATATACAGAAAACAAAGGTAAGCCTTTGATTTAGAATACAAATATTTCCCATTGTATTAGTCAGGGTTCGCCATAGAAACAGACCAATAGGATGTATAATATATATGTGTGTTTATGTGCACACATATACAGTGTAGATAAAGAGATTTTTTACATATGTATGTGGGTCACTATGAAAGTTTTGAGACAGACTGTGTTATGGTCATTATTTCACTTTTAAGAAATCCAGTTAACAGCCTCCTTTCTGATTCACCTATGCAAGTTTCAACTTGCCTGGCTTATTGGGGTTGCTGGGAGGGCTTCATTTGTTTTTGTCCATGTAGATTTTACATTTCTTGATTTTTGTGTAGCTCAAAACTTTCATAATGACATATATAGACACATACATGGATTTTTGTTTTTTTTTTTGAGACAAAGTCTCACTCTGTTGCCCTCATTAGAGTGAGTCTGGGGTTAAGGTTTGAAGGAAGGACACCATAAAGGTAAAGGCTACATGTTATCTGAATGACTTCATCATCTTGACTACCTGGGAAAGGTGGTGTTTGCCTAGTTTCTACCCTTGTGAAGTTACTTGTTTGTCCTCCCTTTCTAGTCTTTGGAACCAAGTCACTAAGGGCAGCCCACACTCAAGGGGGAGAATTAAGCTCCACATTCTGGAAGGGAATGTATATTCATAAGTCATTTAGAATCTTCTTTAAAGATGATTTATCTCTTCTCCTCCCTTTATTTAGTCAACCATTTATAACACTATGGACTCGTGGATATTTAGTTTATACTTTAGGCTATATTCCAAGACTATGTTATTTATTTTGTTGCCCAAATTATTCCAGCTTTGGCCACTGGGAGCTCTTTTGTCCTTTGTCTCCACTTGGCTGTGACTCCACAGGCTGTCTCTTCCAGCCTTTGACTCTACTTGCTTTGCCAAGTGTGGCTTGGGTCCCGCTGGTTGCACTGAGATGACTTCAAATGGAATCTAGAGGGCTTTTTTTTTTTTTTTTTTTTTTTGAGACAGAGGGCTTGCTCTGTCACCTGGGCTATAGCGCCATGGCCTCAAGCTAGCTCACAGCAACCTCAAACCTCTGAGTTCAAGCAATCCTCCTCCTTCAGCCTCCCAAGTAGCTGGGCTACAGGCACTTACCACAACATCTGGCTAATTTTTCTATTTTTAATAGAGATGAGAGTCTCGTTTTGTTCAGGCTGGTCTTGAACTCCTCAACTCAAGTGATCCTCCCACCTCATCCTCCCAGAGTGCTGAGATTATAGGCCTGAGCCACCTAGAGGAACATTTTAAAAAGAATTATATATTAACTTTAATATATGTTAGGAAAACATATATAACTATGAAATCAACTTGGTGATTTCACACACACTACTGAGGACAAGGCTAATATAGTTACAGTTGTGCTAAGTGGGTCAATTTATAGAGAGATATTAAGTAAAATCTAGTAGGTGTGCTATGGTCTGAATATTTGTCTCCCCCCACCACCACCAAATTCATATGTTCAATTCAAGGTGATGATATTAAGAGGTGGGGCCCTTGAAAGAGGACTTAGGTCACGAGGGCCGAGCCTTCATGAATGGGATTAGTGGCTTTATAAAAGAAGCCCAAGAGAGAACACCTGGGCCCTTTCACCATATGATGACATGCAAGAAGTCACTGTTTATGAACCAGAAATTAAAAGACACTGAATCTGCCAGTTCCTTGATCTTAGACTTATCAGCCTCTAGATTGTAAAAAATAAATTTCTGCTGTTTATAAGCTACCCAGTTGGTACTGTTTTGTTATACAGCTTGAAGAGACAAAGACATTGTGGTATATAGATATGGAGGAAGCTGTTACACTGATTTGTGAACCATTTAAGTTTGAGAAATTCTGTACTAGGGCAGAACCTAGTCCCAAATTCAAGCAATGATAATAACGTTGAGGATTATGAGCTGACTCTCTGGGATACACCCACACATAACCCCTTTCCAGGGCCCCAATGCTTCAGTGCACTGCTTCAGTGCAGATGCCCGATGATGTTGATAATGGTAGAACTGCATGCCTAGGCCTGGGAGGGTATGGATATTATACTGCCTTTGTTTCCCAAGCAAGCTGTGTGGTGGCTTGCAGCTCAGCACCCTTCTGGATAATGAGCTTAAAGACTTTGGACTAATATAATAACATTCTGAGTCACAGTCCTGACAAGTGATGTATCTTGGGGAGAAGGGCTAGTGAGGTTTGTTTTTTTCCCCATTTCATCTCTGACCTGTGTCAGGCAGAAGGACATGGAGGATTTGGCAGTCAGACTTGGTGTACCCCTGGCTCAGGATCTTGTCTGGGGTCTCTTGGCCTAGACCTGAGCCTTGCTGACAATGCACAGAATTGAACTGGAACATGTAGGTTTCCTGACTCGGCCCAAGACTGAGCCCTGACCCAGGCCCTGAATCTGCCTCTGATTAAACAGTGACACCATGAATCTCTGGCCTGATCTGAATTGGAAAACCTTTCAAGAAAGGAGTCCTTTAGTCTCCCTGCTTCTACTCTGAGCTGCAGGTGGCTGCAGACTGGTGTGTGCTCAGACCTGTAAATCCCCTGTAGTACCTTTCCAGCGAGCTCTGATGTCAGATGACTTGGATTAAAATCCTAGTTTTTCTTGAGAACTAGACAAGTTACATAGACCCTCATCTGTAAAAGGAGGATAGTAATATTAGTACCGACTTTGCACAGGATAGCTATGCAAATTAAATGAGACATATATGTAAAACACTTAGCATAATAGCACCTGGCCTGTAGTATGTGCTCAATTAATTCATTGTTTGTTTTAGACAGTCTCACTTTGCTCCCTAGCCTACAGTGCTGTGGTGTCAGCCTAGCTCACAGCAACCTTAAACACCTGAGTTCAAGAGATCCTCCTGCCTCAGCCTATAGAGTAGCTAGGATTATAGGTGCCCTCTACGATGCCTAGCTAATTTTTCTATTTTTTGTAGACAAAGGGTCTCTCTCTTGCTCAGACTGTTCTCAAACTCCTGAGCTCAAGAGATCCTTCCTTGGCCTCCCAGAATTGCTAGGATTACAGGTGTGAGCCAACCCAGGCCCATTCATTTAAAAAAAAAAAATCATCAATGTTGAATGCATATCAGGCACTATGCTGGATGCCAGGGACATAGAACAGAAAATAAACTAGTAAAACCAGAACCAGAAAATAAACTAGTAAATTTATAGATAAAGTGAAGCATAGCAGTTTGGACAATTAAGTTCACAAACTCATTTTAAAAAAAAGTGCCCCGACTTTAGCTTCTCTTCCACTCTGCAATTCAAAGCCCTTCCATGGTTCCCATTTCTCCCTCCTCTCCTTCCCAAGCTGTTTGCTGTTCCTGGGACAGGACAGACCCATATGCTTTCGCTCTGTGGCCTGTACACTGGCTGTTGTTCCCCCAAGCAGGCATTCCCAAACCTGGATCATTCCCCCGCCTCCTTGAGGTCTCTGCTCCAAAGTCGCCAGGCCATCATAGAAAGCACTGCATATTCACACTTCGTATTCCTCTTCTCTACTTATTTTTCCAAAGCACTTTTGCTATCTGCCCTTTTATGCATTGAAAGATCTTGTTTATTGTCTGTTTTCCCTACCAGAATATAAATTTCAGCAGGCAGAAATTTTCGTGTGCTTTTTTTCTCTCACTGCTTCACTCCCAGCGCTTTACAGTAGTAGGTGCTCAATAATTAGGTGGTGAATGAGTAAAGCATTAGCTTCTTCTTACCCTGCAGTGGAGGAGTAAGAAAATTGAGAAACACACATTCTAAGGAGGGTAACAACCACCTTTGCGCACGCCAAGCCCTTTGGTGTCTTGACCCCACGTGACCACATCGCCCCACCCTCCCCCGAGCCGGAACGTTGTAGTACCGGAACCCTGGCTCGCGCGCCCCCAGTGCGAGGGCACTTCCGGTGCCGCACCCCTCTCGGCTGCGAAGAGAACTGCCAAGTCAGTTCCGGCAGAGAGCGCGGTGAGACGCAGACCTCAGCTATTTGTCGCGTGGCCCGCGGGGCCCTCCGGCTTCGGGCCCACCGGCTCCCGGCCGGCGGGTGAGCCGGGGGGCCCCGGAACGCGCTGAGGCCTCTGCCCTGCAGATACCCGCAGCCCTCGTTGCAGCTGCCCTCCGGCCGGGCCTAAGCCTGGAAAGCAGCGACGAACGTCTCTCCCAACCCGACTTTGGTAACCTGATGACGGCGGCGGCCTCTCTCAGGCCGGACTGCGCCGGCCGCCGGGTCTCCTGGTCCAACCCTGCCCAGCCTAGGCGAAGCCCCCGCCAAGCCACCAGGACGCGGCGCCTTTGGGTGGCGGCGGGTGTGGCCGAGCAAGAAGAATGGCGGCTGCCCGAACGCCGCGGAGGCCGTTAGGGTTTGGAGGGTCAGAGGCCAGTCTATGAACGCAAGTTCGGTGGCCACCTTGGCCGGTGGAGCGGCGCTGACCCGGATCCTAGTGTGGCTGCTCTTTCCCTGTTGAGCGAGCCCTGCTTAGTCCTGACAGTGACGGACAAAGGCCTTAACGGGCCTGGACGGTGAGCTGGGGCCTGGACGACGACGGGTGGAACGGTTAGCGGACCATCGGGCGGTTGGTCTTCATTCTACCACCAGACCAATGACTTCAGAAGAAACAACACACCACATTTGGAAGTGCCCACCACCCTTTGGGAAGATTTACTGGCCGGTTATTGAAGGCCTGTGTACATAATATGAAAAAGCTGCTCTCAACTTTCCCCCCAACCTTTTTAAAGAAAACGTTTGCTACATCTAGCCCTTCTAGATGTAAAGAGGTTGCCGACGTATGATAAAGTAGAGTTAGAAAATAACATGTCTTGTAAATACCCATTTTTTTTTTTAAATCATAGAAAAAATGTCTTCTGGAAATGACTTTGAGGTGGAATTGTTAGCCTCTGCGGTGCTCGTCCACGTTTGCTGAGTGGGTTAGAGGACACAGAGCCAAAGACCTTGAGAAGGAGAAGAGTCTACGCCAATTGGGTCGTATTTCGAAGACATTTCATATTGCAACCGTTGTTTTGTGTGTGCATTTTATTCCTCACTGCTGTATATATAGTTGACAAAACTTAAGTACTTTTTTGAAATATCTAGTCTTCCTAGATGTTCTGAAGTGCCTGATATATGTTAAAAGTAGAAATAGTAATGCTTTTTGTAAATACCTTTTTTTAAAGTTCATATAAAATTCTTCTGGGGAATGGCTAAACCACCTCTTGAGTAGTATACATTGTTTGTGCATGGGTTCAGGAGAAAAGCGAGAAGAGCTTTATGCTAGTGTGCTTGCAGTGGGGCAAGATTAACCATTGTTCTTGTGTCTGTATTTTGTCTTCCTTACCTATGTATATAGTATATTATATAAAGGACAAAGAAGTCCTAATTTACATCTAGTCTTTCTAGATGTTTAAAGAGGTTGCCAGTGTATGACAAAAGTAGAATTAGTAAACTGATATATTTTGTACATTTTTGTTATAAAATTCCTAGGAAAGATTGTCTTCTGAAAATTTGAACTTTATAGCCTACTGGGTTGGAGGAAGAGGGAAGGGTTGTAGGCCAGAATGTTCCATATTTCAAAGACACTTTCAGATTATACCTTTTGTTACATAAGTGTGCAGTTTAAAACTGCTGTGTATATATAGTGGACAAATCCTTACCTGAAACATCTAGTCTACCTAGATGTTTAGAAGTGCCCAACGTATGTTAAATGTAGAGGTAGTAAAATATCACTTTGTAAATATTTTTGCTAAAACTCACAGGAAATACTGCTTTTTAGAAATAGAATTGTCAAACCACCTCTGTGAGCAGTATAGTACCATCTATACTTGTTCAATGGTTGGAGGAGGTGGGAGGGAAAGAATTGCAAAAGGTAATATGCTCATGTGCTCGTGCTTGGACGTTTTCAGATACCACTTTGTGCGTTTTGTTTTGCTATGTATACAGTGTGTATAATGGACAGATGAGTCTTAGGTTTGCAATATCTATCTCCAGATGTTAAAGTGTTTGCCATGTATGACAAAGTACTTAGTAAAATTAGCACATCTTGTATGCTTTGTGCTGAAGTTCATAGGAAAGCTTGTCCTCTACAAATGACTTTTGGATATGAATTTGTTCAGTCCTTTCTATGCACTGTACACGCCCGTACTTGTCATTGAAGGCAGAGAGAAGGAAATAAGTAGGGAATGGTTCAAAGTCAAAACAGTGATATTCCTCAGATTATAGACGTTGCTGTGTGCAATTTTATTTAACAGTGCTGTGTACATAGGACAAGTTCTTATATGAAATATCTAGTCTTTCTAGATAGTACAAGTGTTTTATGTAGTTAAAAGTAGTAGTAGTAGAATAACAGTTTGTAAATAGTTTTTAAAAACTGTTGGGAAATACTGTTTGGAAGTAGAATTGTTAAAGCCACCTCTGTGAACACTATACTCTCTGTACTTGTTCATCACTCTCTGGAGGTGGGAGGAAGAAATTGCAAAAGGTGTTTTTGCTCTCGAGTACTAGATAGTTTCAGCTTATCCATTGCCCTGTATGTTGTGTGCATTTCATTTAACTTTGCCATATTGTGTATCAGTGGCTCTCAAACTTCCTCATGCCGCGGCCCTTTAATACAGTTCCTGTGGGTCGCGACCCCACAGGTGGAGAACCGCTGTTGTATATACTGTATATACATACTGGACAAATGAGTCCCAATTTTATAATATCTAGTTGCTAGATATTAAAGAGGTTGCCAATGTATGACAAAAGTAGAGTTAGTAAGCTAACCTTTTGTATACTTTTGTGTTAAAATTCATAGAAAGGCTGTCTTCTGAAAAGGATGTTTAGAAGTGCAATGATACCATCTAAATGACATGTGCTTATATCTGCAGGGTTGGTGTTGGAGAGGAGTTGGAAGAAATAGATTCTAGACCAAAATGTTCCTTTTTAGAAGACAACTTTCAGATATAACCACTGTTACATGTGTGTAGTTTATTCAACACTACTGTGTATATATAGTGGACAAACTTAAGTCCTTATTTGAAACATCTAGTCCTTCTGGATGTTTAGAAGTGCACAAAGTATGTTAAAAGTAGAGGTAGTAAATAACATTTTGTAGATATGCTTTTGTTAAAATTCATATGAAATACTGTCTTGGAAACTGAATGATCAGACCACTTGTCTGAGCAGTACACATTATTTGTGCTGGTTCAGGGCTGAAGGAAAGGAAAGTGCAAAGGGCTGTGTACCAATGTGGTTAGAGTTGAGGCAAGATTGACTGTTACGTCTGTGCTTTTGATTTTACTTTGCTGTGTATATAGTGTATATAAAGGACAAATGAGTCCGAAATTACAACATCTAGTCTTTCTAGATGATAAAAAGGTTGCCAGTGTATGACAAGAGTAGCATTAGTAAAGTAATACATTGAGTAGACTTTGAGTTAAAATCCATAGGAAAGACTTTTTAAAGATTTATGAAAGTGAAATTACTGAATACCCTCTAAGCATTACAGGTATGCTTAGACCTGTCTGCTGGGTTGGTAGAGGTGGGAAGGGGGAGTGTTTTAGGCCAGAATGTTCCTATTTAGAGGACACTTTGAAATTATAGCTTTTGTTGAGTGTGCACCATTTATTCAATGCTACTATGTATAGTGGGAAAAAAACTTAAGTCCTGTTTGAAACATCCAGTCTTTTCTAGATGTTAAAAGTGCACAACATTTGTTAAAAATAGAGGGCTACAGTAACATTCTAAGTGTTTTTGTTGTTTCATAGGAGTGGTTGCATTTAGGGAATGGAATTGTTAAACTTGGTGTCTTGGAGAGTATGCCGTCACTGGGAGGTGGGGGGAAGGGAGGAGAAAGTATGCAGAGAAGGGCTCTGTGCCAGTGAGTTAGACTAGTTCAGATTGCTTAGCTCAGTGGTTCTCAACCTTCCTAATGCCGCAGCCCTTTAATGCAGTTCCTGTGGGTCGCGACCCACAGGTTGAGAACCGCTGACTTAGCTGTTGTTCTTTATGTGCATTTTAGTTAATATTGCTGTGTATTAGAGGATAAGCAGATCTTAATGCTCAAAGTATGTTAAAATAGAGGTAGTAAAATAAAACAATCCCTTTATATATGTCCTTTGTTAGTTTTTAGGAAGGAATGTCTGCGAGGAGTGACCCCTGTTAATCCACTTCTTGGAGCTGGAGCGGGGGAAGGAGAAGAGGAAAGGTGAAGGGAAGGGCTCTTTGCTAGTATCTCCATATCTAGAAGATGGTTTTAGATTATAACCATAGGTCTATACGTGCATTTTTAGTAAAGTATCTGTGTTTGTTGTGGACAGAGTTCATTATTTTGCAACATCAAAGCTTTGGAGATGTCCTGAGGTGACATTGTATGATAAAAAGTAGAATTAGTGAATTAGCCATTTTGTGAGTCTTTTTTTGTTATAATTGATAGAAAAGATGCATCTTGGACGTGGACTTGTTAAACCACCTCTGAGCTATGATAGGCTGGCAGCACAGGGGCAGAAGGAAGCCTGATAGGGGAGGTGTGTGCAGGTGTGTTCACATTACGTTTTGACGGTAGCCACCGATGCATGTGCATCCCTTTTGGCTATACTATAAAAATATATAGATTAAGTCATTCAGTGGAAACATGCCTTCTTGCTAATATTTTAATGGTATACATCTGATAATTATAAACATTATACTTAGTGTACTTTTGCTTTATGTTTCATTTTAAAGTGAGCATTAAGGGAATGCAGTAATTTTTTTTTTGGAATGCAGTATTTTAATCGGAACTCTGCCAGTACTTTTATCTAGAGGCTTGTTGCCATTTTTGTCTTCTATGAAATTTTCGTCCCAAGAAAGGCAGGATTACACTCTTTCCTAACAGATTGAGTTGGTGTAGTATATTCTTGGTTATCAAAATACTCCTAGAGCTTTGAGATTGGGATTGGTAAATATTCATGATGTGTGAAAAAGCATGACACATAATGTGCAATCTCAATCCCAGGAAATCGGGTATTGTGTGTGTACACTCGGGATCTGGAAGGATGTGTCAAATAAAACTGCTTGTGATTGTGGATGACTTTGTTCTTTGCTTCCTGTGTTTTTCAGTTTCCTATACTGCATATATTAACTTTAAAAAAATAAAAGTTATTGTAAAAACTTGTACGAATCCTCCATGGCTTTTGTAGAATAAAGCTAGCATGCTCCATAGAACAGTGAGTGTTCACGTTCGCTCATGCTAGGCTCTGAGGTACCTGAAGTTTCATGTCTCAGACCCCTTGCTTTATCTCCTAGGAGTTAGCCAAACCCCCTCTGCAGGTGCTCTGCTGACATTCAAGATAGCCTTGCACTTAGGGCTGGTTCTACGGTTTCTCATGCTATTCCTTCTGTCTATGGTGTCTTTTCCACTATTTTCACTTGGCAAAATCATTCTTTTAGGGCCTAATTCAAATTTAATTTCTACACAAAGTCTTACCTGTAAGAACCTGACTCTCCTTTGGGTGGCGTCCGTAGCTCAGTGGGTAGGACCCTGGCCACATACACCCAGGCTGGCGGCCTAGGTGGGTTTGAACCCGGCCTGGGCCAACTAAACGACAACAGCAACAAAAAAAATAGCTGGCATTATGGGCGCCTGTAGTCCCAGCTACTTGGGAGGCTGAGGCCAGAGAATCTAGCCCAAGAGTTTGAGGTTGCTGTGAGGTGTGATGCCACAGCACTCTACTGAGGATGACATAGACTGTCTCGAAAAAAAGAACCTGCCACTCGTACTTGCCAGAACTAAGTATCAGAAGTTATGCCCTTACCTTTATAGCTCCTACTTTTCTCTTGTATGTGGAACTTGTACCATGTTACCTAAAAGCCTACTAGACTGAGCTCAGGTTTAAATCATTTCTACAACCACATGCTGCAACATAATGCCTGACAATGCCTTCAGCAGGTGCTGAAGAAATGTCATTGGATACAACAGAGATGGAAGCTCAGCGTTTCTGACCGCTTCTTTGTATGACATCGCTATTCTAGACACCAGTTGAATAGTCAGGGCTTTCAGGCTGGAAGTTTCTATCATGGCTGACCAAACCATGGGTACAGGTCAGGTGCAGCACCACCCATTCCCAATGTCAGGCCCAGGAAAAATTCTCTAATTTTTCTCTAAATATTCTCTAAATACCAGAGGGGTTTTTATTCTCAACTTTGATGTGAAGCCAGCTTGAAATGGCTTCCACTGGCCAAGTCTGTGACAATTCAAGCATCAAAATGTAGAATGATTTTTGTAATGGTACAGATTTATAACACTTTGAATAAGATAGGAAGCCATGAGTCCAAGTTTAATATAAGTAAATGAATAACTGGAAAGTTTGATGGGGAATGGGATTTTTTTTGTTTGTTTTTGTTTTTTTTGGAATGGGATGTTTTAAGTTTCAAAGTATCTGCTTACAAAATAGCATTAACAAAAGTAAGACACAATCAACAGAGTCAAAAGGCAACTTACAAAATGGGAGAAAATATTTTCAAATCGTATACAGTAGAACTTCTATAAGTCCCACCCAAGGGATTGTAACATAAGCAGGCCTGTTGTACTGATACATACATGGGGTACTTGTCTGGTCTATGAAAATCAGGTCAACTTAAGGATGTGGTCAACTATGGAGGTTCTACTGTATTAATTATGGGTGAATAACAGAATAGATAAAGAATTCCTACAACTCAATAAAAAAATCAACCTGATTATAAAAATAGGCAAAGGACTAATAGAGATTTCTCTAAAGATAACGGATGGCTGCAAGCATAGGAAGAGATGCTCAACATCACTAATCATCAAAGAAATGCAAATCAAAACCACAGTGAGCTATCACCTCACAGCCATTAGGATGGCCACTACCAAAAAACCAGAAATAGCAAATGTCGGTAAGGATGTGAAGAAATTGGAACCCTTGTGCACCGTTGGTGGAATTGTAAAGTGGTGCAACCACAATGGAAAACAGACAGTTCCTCACAAAATTCAACACAGAACCACGTTATGGCAATGACACTTTTGAGTATGTAGTCATCTTTCAGTATACTCAGGTAGACTGGTTCCAGGACCCTCGAGTATACCCTGACCCACTCATACTCAAGGCATCATCAAGTCCTGCTGCAGAATCCATGCACAGGAAGGTGGGATGGGCTCTCCAGATATTCAGATTTTGTTTGGTTGAAAAAAAATCTGCAGTCCAAACCCATGTTATGTTGTCCAGGGGTCAATTGTACAGCCAAAAGAATTGAAGCAGAGTCTCAAAGAGACAAACTACATAACGCTTGCACTTTCAATCCTCTAAGAATTGGGCATACCAACCTTGCGTTTTTTGTTATGAAGTGCCAGGTGCTGTTCTTAGTGTTTTGCATGTGTTAAATCCCGTCATCCTCAAATCCTTTTTTTTTTTTTCTTGAGACAGAGCCTCAAGCTGTCGCCCTAGGTAGAGTGCCGTGGCATCACAGCTCACAGCAGCCTCCAACTCCTGGGCTCAAGCGAGTCTCCTGCCTCTGCCTCCCAAGTAGCTGGGACTACAGGCGCCTGCCATAGTGCCCAGCTATTTTTTGGTTGCAGCCATCGTTGTTTGGCAGGCCCAGGCTGGATTCGAACCTGCCAGCTCAGGTGTATGTGGCTGGCACCTTAACTGCTTGAGCCACAGGCGCTGAGCCAAATTCTTTTTCTTTAAACTGTTTAATGCCTCACTCTTGAGGGCCACCTGTGCTTCTCCCACAGCCTCCCCTATCTTAGTAAAGGCTACTCTGTCCTTCCACCTGCCCGAACCCACATCTTGGGAGTCAGTCTCAACTCTCCCCCATTTCTCACATTCAGTCCAACAGCACGTTCTCTCAGTTCTGTCGGTAGACTATGTCCAGGCTCATTACAGGAATCTTCCTCAGCACCTGCACCACAACCATGCAATCCAGGCCCCCGGTAATCTTACTTCTGGGATCCTTACAGCGGCTTCCTCCTCACTCCCCACCCTCTTCCACCCTGTGCCCACCCAAGTCTGTGGCCAGAGCACCCTCCTCCTTCCTCTCCTGAGAACCTTCCAAAAGCTCCCTTCACTTAGTGATCTGGCCCCTTGGTCCCCTCTGCTCTTGTCCCTTGGCAATTTTCTACTCCATTCTGGACACACCAGCCTTCTTGTTGTCATTTAGCCATGCTAATCATGGTTTCCCTCTGCCTGGAACATTCTTCATCCAGATATCTGCGTGGCTCGTTCCCTCACTGGTGTACTCACCAGTGTCATGTTCTTGGAGAAGCATTCTTGACTACCCTTTACAAAGTAATAACCTCCGATTCACCTCCATTCCCCACTTACCCTGATTTTTCTTAAGCATTTCTTATCCCTTCACCATCAATCCAGAATTTAAGCTCCTTGAAGCTAGGGACTTTGTTTGGCTGGTCCTGTACCTCCAAACCCTGACCAGCTAGCTCCCTTCCCCAGAGTATATTTGCTGGTTGGAATCCTGTAGATTGTAGATTCAGTCTTGCCAGCTCCCATAAACCTCCCTGTCTCGTGGAGATGCCCAGGGGCCTGGAGGCTGAGGGACCAAGTTAGGAACAGAAGACAGCATTGCTGTGAAGGGAGGAGGAAGAGGAGGACCCATGGGCTGGTATCATCAAAGTTGCTGTGGAAGTAAACAATCACACAGCAATGTGCAAATGCAGAATGATTCACTGGTGAGAGCTTTTTATATGTGCATGTACCCTAGCTGTCATCTATTAGACCGAGAAATACCCACACCAAGGATGCTTTAATTTCGTGTCTGAAGCCAGGGCTGGTCTCCCTGTTGGTCTGCAGGACTCATTGACAAGCCATTAACAGCTGTACCATTTTGTCCCTTCAGGCCTCCTTTCCTCCCACCCAGGCATCTGCTTTATGAAGAGTTAAACTCTGAAGTTAGTGCTTTACATGGACTACCAAATTTAATCTTCATGACTTTATGGAACAGATGCTTTTATTACTCCCATAGTACAGATGAGGAAACTGAGGTAAAGAGAAGTCACTTGCATAATGTCACACAGCCGCTCTGGGGCGGAGCAGCCTAAGTCTAGAACCTCTGCTCATAACTGTCACCTGTGTTTCTGTGGTATCTGTAAAATCAGATGAAAGGAAAGAAGAAAGAGGCTGCTTTAATTGGGAAGAGGCTTCCAAAAGAGTGATGAGCAATTCTTCCCCATCTCCGCCTTACCCAAAAAGAAAAGAATTCTTTTACAGTAGCATGAGTTTTTAACTTATGACAAGAAGGACTTCCTGACAGTATCTATTTCAAGATAAAAATCTGCTCATAGATAACCAGTTTTGTTAAAGCTCGCAGGCCCCAAGTCACTGCCTTCCTCCATGAGGCCAGTCTTCAATAAAGGAGCAAGGGGTTAGAATAGCTCTTACTTGCAGCCGCTCCAGGTACCAACTTTGTGGTGTCAGAAGGGATCTGAGGTGGAAAGGTCTATATGGAAATAAATGGAGACAGGCAGACCTCTGATTTAAGGTACCCACAAAGAAAAGAAGAGCACAATTAATTGAGTAGGAGGCACAAAAGAAGGGAGTGTGGCTAGGTGCAGTGGCTCATGCCTGTAAGCCCAGCACTTTGAGATGTCAAGGCGGGAGGATTGCTTGAGCTCCGGAGTTCGGGACCAGCCTTAGCAAGAGTGAGACCCCAGTCTCTAGTAAAAATAGAGAAGTTATGTGGGCATGGTGGCACATGCCTTTAGTCCCAGTTTGGGAGGCTGAGACAGGAGGATCTCTTAAGCCCATGAGTTCAAGGTTGGAGTGAGCTATGATCACACCACTGCACTCTAGCCAGGGTGAGAGAGTGAGACTCTGTCTCAGAACAAGGTGGGGGAGGGTAGGTTTTTTCCCCCAAACAACAGAAGCTTTTAGGGATAGGGGCTATATTTTTGGCTCCAGTGGCTTGGAGTGATCCTCTCCAAGGATCACTATGCTTATTTACAGATGGAAAATCATTCCAGGGGCAGTTATATTCTCTCCAGCACACGTTTAGGGTTGTGTGTAAAGTTTCTTTTTGAGACAGCTGCATGATGGTGTAATAGTATGTGCACTGCAATGCTGCTTAACTAGGAGGGTGCTGGGGTGAAGTTTTCCTAAATTTCCAGATTTCCTGGAATAAATGTCTAGTAGCTGAGACAAGGCATTTGCCTCTCTGGGCCTCAGGTTCCTCATCTGTCAAACGGACAGTGCCACCTAGCTAGTCGCCAAGCGTCTCACATAATGCCTGGCACACACTGTGCACTCTGCACCTAGGCCCAGGCCCTTCTCCTGTCTCCTCATGCACGGTGGGTCACTGTGGGTTTCTTGGCCCCATGGCTCTGTGCCTCTGTAGCAGTGAGGACTTACGTAGCCCTGAAAACATAACTCCCGCCAACACTTATAGTGCCAGGGTGTCATATTTACTGCTCTTGAGTGAACTTCTCTCCCAGACAAATGCTAATTAGTCTGCCCCTGCCTGCGTGTGACACCTGTTCCATGCTGCAGGATGTACATATTTGTGGGGGTTTGAGGCAGCCTTGAGACCCAGAGCTCATTCTGAAGCTTGCAGCCTGGAATCTGGGAGGGTCTTGCACACTCACTAGCCCCCACAAGCCCTCCCCACACTGTCCCATCCATTCTTCTTCCCAACGGCACCCTCCCTGCACAGCACTTGCTAACAGTCTAGTGCCCTGCCTCGGCGCCCCTCCACAAGGTCCCTTAATGCTCCTATTAGCCCCTTCACTTAAAGAATAGTAGGGGCTTGGCTGAGGAGTCAGCCAGGACCCTCCCCCCATCCCAAATGCTCAGGATGGCCTGTATCACTTTGAGAACTCAATCTTCCAAAGTCTCAGTTTCCTACTCCCTTGAAGGGGGAAAGAGAGTATCAGGATGATCCACTTGGTCTTGGCCCAAAAGATGCTAATAACATTTCATGTGTATTGAGCACTTACTACATGCCAGGGACTTTACATGTATAACCTAAATATTACTGAGGCCTTGGCTGCCCTTTCCTACCTAGTTACTGACCCAACCCAGAGATGGCAATACTTGCAGACTATTGTCATTAAGGGCATTTCAATGTTTACTTGCTTTCTCAAACAAATGCCAAGGAGGATACGTTCTCGATGCACAGAAAAGCTCCTGGAAGTCCTCTTTAGGCACTTCTTGTTCTCAGGTTCATCTGTTACATCACAGCTTCAGAAAAGCTTGGCTTTTGCTCTGCTCCCCTCGGACCTCCAGACCCCAGCCCAGTCTCTCTCCCTCTCTCTCTCTCTTTCCCTGCACAGTGCCCTCAACCCCTCATTGCTCTTCTAGGCTACTTTTTCACCCTTCACCCATTGCTCTCCTAGAAAACATGCTCTGCCTATTGTTCTAGAAGCTTTTACTCACTTCCCAGGAAGCAAGACCCAGGGATTTCAGTGAGCAAATATTTCACCTTATCGTACACTTATTACTTCTTTTAATACTCAACAGTCATTAAGTGGCAGAACTGGCAGAACCTAACAGGCCACTGCTCAGCAGATGCTCAGCAAGGTGAATGTCATATAAGTGCTCAGTATATGTCAGCTCCTCTCCCTTCTTTTGGACCTGCCATGTCTGGTCAAGAACCTTCAAGGGCTCCCTCCCTATTACCTAGAGCAGGGGTCAGCAAACTGTGGCCTACAGGTCAAATCTGGCCTGACACCCATTTTGTAAATAAAGTTTCATTGGAACACAGCCACATCTATTTGTTTACATATTTTCCATAGCTGTTTTCCTGAATAGTTGTAACAGATGCAATATGGCCTGTAAAACCTAAACTATTTACTCTCTGCCCCCTTATGGAAGGAGTCTGCTGACCCTTCCCCTAGAAAATAAGAGGTGACAGGCACTGCATCTTACCCTTCTTTGACTCTGCTACAGACCAAGGGCTTGATAAGTAAATCTCAAGTGAATTAACAAGAAGTCCACAGCCCCAAGTATAAAAAGATCCCTAAATATAGTCAGATACCCTCAACTTACCTGGTCCCAAGAGAGTGACCCCTTATCCTTACAGGTCACAGTCAGCCTTTCTGGGACTGCTGCAGCTATCCCTGACTTCTTGGTTCTGAAGAGCTGTCAGGAAAGTCAAGGTCTTAAGTCCACTGCCTCTTATCCTTTAATATCCACACCCGCTTTCTGAGAGAAAAATGTCATACAACCTCCTTTTTTGGCATGTATCATAAAAACGGTTTTATTTTCAATTCAATAAGAAAAATTATAATGTTGAATATGCTTTTCAAATTGTACTCACCCTTCATTCATGAAAACCAATGATCTTGGCCAAGGTGCTCATTTCACCACTGGGGAAACTGAGGATTTGAAGTGCTTGAGGGAGTCCAGTGAAGTAGAAACAGAGCCAGGCTTGGTGGAGCTCCCAGAACCCAGCTCAGGGCTTATGTGTTCCTCAGAACCCACTCCCTGCCAGGGTGGGGGTGTGGAGGGGCCTAGGCTCCCAAGCTGACACCATGGCCTCTATCAGGCCCATCAACTCTCATACCAACCTGTGTGGTTTCTTAAGGGAGTGGGGATATCGTATCCAGGGCTGTTTGGAGATAAGAACCCTGAGTTCTAGGCCCGGGCCAGTGACAGGCAGCCCCAGATTAAGGACCCTCCCCAGAGAGACAGAGGTGCCCTCTTTTGCACCCACCCTCCCGCGTCTGTGTCTCTGGCCTGCCCCCTCTGACACAGCGGCTCACTCCTGCTCCTGGACAAGGACACCTGCTCCTGTCATGCTGCCCTGTCTGCACCTCTCTGGCTCCTTGTACCATCCCTGCGCAATGACACACACCCTTATTCCACTCACTGGCCATGCCCCGCCAGTCTGACAGGTCAGCCCACAGCCTGCAGGCCCAACACAGCCAAAGTATGCGTTGTGTTTGTCTGACACTATTCTAAAAGAATTTGAATTAGTTGCTCATGTTTAAAAACCAGAAAGAATCATCTAAAATATTGGATTTCTTGACTCTCTCAAAAAAAATCTACAGACTGGCAACATAAGGCCTGCATCATTTTCTGGCATTAACTGACTGGGGCCAAGCAGCCGTTGTTCCTCCGGCTGGGTAATGTACACATCAGGTCTCCAGCGTCCCTGCCTTCCCAGCCCTGCTGCTATGCTTCTTTAGATGACCTGTCTGGCCTTGGAAAGCATTTGTGTTTGCAACCCTCATCTTGACCACTTTGATTTGACCACTAGCTGCTCCCTCACCCTACCTCCCACCCAGCTCACCAGGTTATGACCTGCCCACCTTACTTGGACAGCCTGTAATCCTAGCATTCTAGGAGGCTAAGGAAGGAAGATTGCTTGAGGTCTAGAGTTCAAGACCAGGCTAAGCAAAGAGAGACCCCATCTCTACTAAAAATAGAAAAATTATCCGGGTGTGTTGGCATATACCTATAGACCCAGCTACTCGGGAGGCTGAGGCAGGAAGACTGTTTGAACCCAGGAGTTTGAGTTGCTCTGAGCTAGGCTGAGGCCATGACACTCTAGTCCAGGCACTAGAGCAAGACTCTGCCTCCTCCAAAAAAAGTCGGCCAGGCATGGTGGCTCATGCTTCTAATCTTAGCCCAATGGGAGTCTGAAACAGGTGGATTGCTTGAGATCAGGAGTTCGAGACCAGCCTGAGCAAGAGCGAGACCCTGTCTCTACTAAAAAATAGAAAAAAACTAATTTGGCATAGTGGTGCAAACCCAGAGTCCCAGCTACTTGGGAGGCTGAGGCAAGAGGATCACTTGATCCCAAGAGATTGAGGTTGCTGTAAGGTATGACTCATGGCACTCTACCCAGGGTGACAGAGCGAGACTCTGTCTCAAAAAAATAAAAAAATAAAAGAGTCTCCCATCCTGAGACCATCCCCAGTGATTAACCTATTCACACCTGGCCTCCTGGGACCATCTGTCACTCAGCCAGGCATGCAAGTGTCAAGGGAAGCTGTGCCCCAGTTGCTGTCCCTAAACACTGCTCTGGACCCACAGCTTAGCTCTCCAGGCCCCCCTCCTCCAAGTTCCACAGCTGCCCTGGTAGTCATTCAGAAGACATAGCAGCTAGTCCAACATCCTTTATCAGTTCTAAATAAGAACCCCAGCATTTTTATACTGAGGCAGGAGTTCCTGGATTTTGTACCTGGGTGCTGTAATGGCCTGGACAATCCTCAGTGGGGGGAGGAATTTCCGGGGAGCCATGAAAACAGGATGGGGAGGTTTAGTCTTCTCATTGATTCTACACAAATCCAGGATCAGAGCCTGAGGGTCAAAGATCCCTTTCTTCTTGGGCTGGATCGGGGTGAATGGTAGACTATGGCGAGGTTCCACCAGCAGCCGCAACAGATCCTTCCGAAAGACATTCCAGTTGTTCTCCTTGAGGAACTTCTGGCACATTTCTTCATCACTGAGGGCAGGCACAGAAGCTATGGTTCTCATACCAGCCCCTCCCTGCCCCAGCCTTGCTTCCAGCCCTCTTTCTAATCCCTGAGCTCGTGGGGTCTTGTCCCACCTCTCTGCCTTTCCCACACTCTCTCTCTGCTTTTTTTCCCTTTCCGCAACTTCCTTCCCGTAGACCTGTGCTGTCTCATGTAGCAACCATGAGCCATATGTGGCCACCAAGTAGCTGAAGTATGGCCAGTAGGAATAGAGATGGGCTGTGAGTATAAAATACACACCAGAATTCAAAGACTTGAACAGAAGAATGTAAAATGTCTGAATAATTTATACTGATAATGTGCTGAAATGATAATACTTCAGATTTACTGATTCCAATAAAATAGATTATTAAAATTAATTTCACCTGTCTTTTTACTATTTTTCTTTTTTTAGAGAAAGAGTCTCATTTTGTCACCCTTAGTAGAGTGCGGTGGCATCACAGCTCACAGCAACCTCCACTCTTGGGTTTAGGTGATTCTCTTGCCTTAGCCTCCCAAGTAGCTGGGACTATAGGCACCCACCACAATGCCCGGCTATTTTTTTGTTGCAGTTTGGCCGGGGCCAGGTTTGAACCCACCACCCTTGGTATATGGGGCCGACACCCTACCCACTGAGCCATAGGAGCTGCTAGTCTTTTTACTTCTGATAATAAGGCTATTGAGAAATTTAAATCATATATATGATTAACCAACAGAGAAATATAAATCAGAACCACAATGAGATAGACCACTTATATTCACTAGAACGGCTACAATAAAAAGATTAATAAGTATTGAGGAGGATGTGGAGATGTGGGAACAAAGTTTCTAATACATGGCTGGTGGGAAAGTAAACTAGAACAACCACTATGAGAAACAGTCTGGCAGCTCCTCAAAAGGTTAAACGGACAGTTAACCATATGCCCAGCAACTCCACTCCTAGGTAAACCTAAGAGGAATGAAAATATATATCTACATAAAAATGTGTCTGAGATTATACATAGCAGCATTATTCATAATAGCTTAAAAGTAGAAATAATCCAAATGTCCATCAACTGATAAATGGTTACTAATACGTGTGTGATTCCACTTCTATGAGATGTCCAGGACAGCAGGACAGGTAAATCTGTAGAAACAGGAAGTAGATTAGAGGTTGTCTCGGACTGATCAGGCTGCTTGGCTCCATGCTGCTGCCTCCCTCATGGCACGTGAGGGTGGGGAAAGTGGGACTAGGCTGGGTTGGGCTCGGCACCCACTGGTTTATTTCCTTCTGACACCAAGGCAAGGGAGGGATATGTTAAACTTCAATTGACTTGCCTGAACTTACCTAAGGAAGTAGGCCTATAAATCAGTAACAAATCAGAACATTCTTGTGGCTAGATTATATTGATGAGGACAAAGTTGACATTGATCCATAGAAATCAACTTAAGAAAACACCCAGAGGTCAGCACACGCTACACACGCCAGCCCTTTTAGTCTCAGTAGTATAGCAAAGCCAGTTTCTGCCTGCTCACAAAAGCTGACTATGTGCATATCTTTCTAACTCCATGTTTAGTGACATCGGGTTGACAGTTTGAAATTAGCGTTGGTATAAGTATTTACACCACCGAAATCAGCAAATGCCACAAATCAGCATTTCCTCCCACCTCCTGGAGAGCTGATTGTTAAACATTTACCAGCACTGTGCAGTCTCCACTTTAAAAGTTTCATTAACTCCCAATTTGTCACATGATAAATAATGCTATCTAACTTAGAACTTAACACAAGAACTTTACTTTGGGTTAACTCATTTAATTTGCACAACCACCCCATTTCACAAACATGGAAACTGGAGCCAAAGAGGCTAAGGACTCACCAAAACCTACAAGGGACAAGCATGGGATTACTGATTCTTAAGGGCTATATATTTTTTGACCTGGAGTCCAAGTTAAGACAAGCTTCCATGTCACCTCCTGATGCTAATGGTCATATTGGTCTCTACTATGCTTCTAGAGGCCCCAGTTTCATGCAGGGGTCTCACCCCCGCCTCACTTGAACTGAGAACATTACATCTGTCTTTGCAGGCTTTAAAAATTTAGCCCATGAGGCCTTTAACTCCTCTGGGGCAATCCTAGCGTTAGCTCACACTGTCTGCTTGTTTTGGGGATCATCTTCATTGAGGACTTTCTGACTTTCTTGTGGACACAGTTATTTATCAAATCTGGCATGGAGAGAGGTGATTTTCAGGTCACCCAGCCCATGGTATTCACAAGATAGGTGCCTCTGCCACGGCTCTGATTTTCAGGACCTCAGAGTCTTCAATTAAAACACAAGGCAATTAGTTAGATAATGGTTATATTTTCTGTCTGCCCTAGCGGTCTAGAAAGCCATGAGTTCAACAATTAATGAATAAGACAGAATTCTGTCTGTCAGCATTACAGATGAGTGCAGCAGAGTGCTGACTGGGTAGCACAGACGTGGCGTGTTCCCAGTGATCTCCCCGAGTCTATGTAAACCTTTTCTGAATTTCAATTCAACAGACCTTATCTGATACCTATCACGTGGCAGGCATTATGTGTGCAGCGAAGGCTCTTTAAATCCTTTTTGAGTAGGCAGGTCTAAAAATCATTTTCTATATTGGTAGTACAGAGGAATCAGACAAGTGTGGCATCTTTGAACTGGAAGGAACCACCAGTATTTCTCCACCTGTTTTTCTCACAAAGTGCCCTGATTTTGGCCATATTTACATATCATTTGTTTATTATTATTATTTTTTTTTGGGGGGGGGGGCCGGGGCTCGGTTTGAACCCATCACCTCTGGCATATGGGGCCGGCACCCTACTCTGTTGAGCCACAGGCACTACCCGTATCATTTGTTTTTTAAATTTGCTGATGATTTGTCTTAAATCTATAGTTTCTTTTATTTAAATATTTACTTTAGCTTTGTCCTAGGCAGCAAGATCTGTAGAGTCATGGGGTTAGTAAGCTAGTCACGTTGTTTTTCTAATTCGCGCTAGAATAAATATATTACAGTAGATACTGTTAAAACTAAAAATGTCGATCTGTGTACCACCTAAAACCATCTTGTAAATTTCCTATGAAATATGTTCCATACTTTGGGAAACTTATGTCGTCTAATTTTCTTATTTTCCCAACCGGAGTCTGATGCCTAGAGAGGGGGAAATGATTTGTCCCCCTTTACTCTTCACATCCTCCACCAAAACTCACAGAACTCACATCAAATTCTTTCATGTGGTTATTGGATGTGGCTGTAATCACCTATAGATCCTCCTTCCTCCCCCTTCCTCTTCCTCTACCACTGGAATCACCCGCTGCCCACACCTGCTAGCAAAACCATGTCTCATCACAACACAACCACAAATAAAGGAAAAATAGAAGCTGCAAAATTGTATCATCAGTATGCTCTCCATGATGAAAACTTCACATGCATAACTGATAGATGCATATTTGGCTCATAACCATGAGGTGAAAAAAATACTAAAAGGAAATGCACAAAATGCTAACTGGCATTTTTGGAGAATTGTACATGGTTTAGTTTTGCCTTCTTTACTGTTCAGCATTTCCAGTTTTCTGCAGTGAGGATAGCCCATTCCTTCATTCATTTAACATCTACTGAGCACCTACTGCATGCTGGGTACTGTGTGGGTGCTAGAGATGAAAGCCTTATGAAGCACAAAAGCCTTGCCTTCATGAAGCACTGACTCAAGAGTTGGGGAAAGAGCTATGCAGACAACTATACTCCAGCATGGCACGGCTGATGACAGGTGTGTGGAGAATATTGTGGGTGTGCAGAAAGGGGTATGTATCTCAAACTGGGGCTACTCAGAGAAGGTTTGCTAGAAAAGATGAATCTTACAAAGTGAGCAGGAATTTATCTGGAAAGAGGGTGCAGGACTCGGGGATAGCATTTCCAGTAGACAGTCCAGCACTGGCAAAGCCAAGATTCTGTGTAGGACTCAGTAGACAACCTGTCCAAGTTGCTGGAGAGTGGGCTGAGGGGCAAGAGGTGCTGTGGGGGACTCGAGTGAGGGGAAGAATATCAAGGGCCATTATGTGACATTGAGTTTGACTTTACTCTACAGGTGGTGAGATACCATTGAAAGGTTTAAAGCAGTAATTTAACACAGCCAGATTAGAGTTTTAACAAGAACACAAAATGTAGAAAGGATCTGGCAAGGAGGAAACTGAGGTAGGAGGACAGTGGTATAACTCTTGCAAGGGTCTAGGTCAGGAGTCCCAAAGTGGGGTGGGGAGACACGTAACCCAGGAGGGTGTATAAGATCCCCCAGAGTATGTGAAGAGTATAGTAGGATTTCTTTACATTTAGCTTTGTCTTATCTTTTTTTTTTAAGAGACAGAGTCTCACTTTACCGCCCTTGGTAGAGTGCCATGGCGTCACAGCTCACAGCAACCTTCAGCTCTTAGGCTTAAACAATTCTCGTGCCTCAGCCTCCCAAGTAGCTGGGACTACAGGCGCCCGCCACAACGCCTGGCTATTTTTTTGTTGCAGTTTGACCAGGGCTGGGTTTGAACCCTCCACCCTCAATATATGGGGCTGGCGCCCTACTCACTGAGCCACAGGCACCGCCCCTTTGTCTTGTCTTTTTAAAGATCTATTTTATATGTTTATAATATATGCCAGTGTAATAATACTCTATGTAGATATAATAAAAATAAATATACGTGTTATTTATATGACATATGCATATTAGGAGGGCCATGCTCAAACACTTTTTAGTAATAGCAATATGAGATGAAACAGTTTTGAGACCACTGGTCTGGGCAATAAATAGATGTTTATGTTTTTTTTGTTTTTTTAAATTATTATTATTATTATTTTTTTTTTTTGTAGAGACAGAGTCTCACTTTTTTATGGCCCTCGGCAGAGTGCCGTGGCCTCACGCAGCTCACAGCAACCTCCAACTCCTGGGCTTAAGCGATTCTCCTGCCTCAGCCTCCCGAGCAGCTGGGACCACAGGCGCCCACCACAACACCCGGCTATTTTTTGGTTGCAGTCTGGCCGGGGCGGGTTTGAACCCGCCACCCTCAGCATATGGGGCCGGCGCCTTACCGACTGAGCCATAAATTATTAATTCTTAGAGTTTTTTTGATATCCTTGACAATAAAACCTGGCCTCCTACCAAGACTTTTCCTACATTATTTGTAGAAGAGTTGGTTTGATTATGAGTTCCTTTTTTCTTTTTCAGTTTGTCGCCCTGTAGAGTGCTGTACCATCACAGCTTACAGCAACCTCCGGCTTTTGGGCTTAGTCAATTCTCTTGCCTCAGTCTCCTGAGTAGCTAAGACTACAAGCACCCACCATTGTTGCAGTTTGGCTGGGGCTGGGTTCGAACCAGCCACCCTTGGTATATGGGGCCAGCGCCCTATAGGCACTTTTTTGTTTATGTTTTTTTTTTTAAGTTATTTTCCCGATCATAAAAGCATTAACCTTCCCTTTGAAAAATGTGGAACTATGAAGAAGTAAAAAGAATAATATTTAATCTAATTTCTCAATCTAGATATGCTTAAAAATTACAAAAGTAGCATGTCATTCATTACTGAAAATTTAGAGAACAAAGAAAAGAAAAAAAAATAAACCCACTTAGAATGCCCTATACTGTCAACTGTTAAGAAATTTCTCTTTTCCAGCTCAGCGCCCACAGCACAGTGGTTATGGTGCCAGCCACATATACTGAGGCTGGTGGGCTCGAACCTGGCCGGGGCCAGCTAAACAACAATGATGACAACCTCAACAAAACCTAGCCAGAGTTGTGGTGGGCGCCTATAGTACCAGATACTCGGGAGGCTGAGGCAAGAGAATCACTTAAGCCCAAGAGTTTGAGGTTGCTGTGAGCTGTGATGCCACAGCACTCTACCGAGGGTGACATAGTGAGACTCGGACTCAAAAAAAATTTTTTTTTCTCTTTTCCTCCTCATTATAAAAGCAATGCATACTCATTGCAAGAACAAACATGGGAGGAATATATAACATATAACCAGAAAGTCCCCGTTAGTCTTGCCTTCCATAAAAAACTTATATGCACACTACCACACAATATGTGCACGCTACTGCTATTGTCATTTTGGATTATTTCCTTTTAGATTTTTCTTACATAAGTGCTTTACAAAGGTATAGTCATAGTATATACACAATTCAGTGTGGCCTTTCATATGTCATTATATCACCCATCTTATCTTGCTGCCCTAGAGCCATTAAACTTACCTTTTTAAAATAAAACAATTAGGTTCTATCAAGGGAATATATCACAATTCTCTAAACTATTCCTTCAGTGTGGCACACACAGGTGGTGTTGTCACTGTTCTGCTATTATGAACAAGATTGCTATGATCATCTTAATGTAGTAGCTTTCGCCATATTTTGGTTATATAAAGATAAATTCACAGATGAATCCTTGCCTCAGAGGGTTGAAACAGTTTTATACCCTTTGAAACATAATGCTAAAATTAGCAAAAGGATCGAGCTATCAGCAACTACCAGCTTCGTTTCTCCCTTGTCAGCACTAAGCATTATTTTTTCTTCTTTTACTAAAATAACAGGTGAAAAACTATTCATTTCATCTGATGGGATTTATGTACATTTCCAGTACTGACCTGGGGTACTCAACCTTGGACTGCAACAAATTCTGTCTTATCTCATCATCAATCAGTTCATAAAATTTGTCTCTGCTCATCCGTATCAACTCCGATCCCAGGCTCATGAGGATTAAGGGGCGAGTATCAGGTTGGTTGTCTGGGAGGAAGAACTCGTGAAAGCCCTGGAGGGAAGAAGTCACACGAAGTCAGGCCACAGAGACCAGCCAGTTCTACCAGCAGATTTTCTAGATAGGAAAAAGAAGGCCTCAAACAGGAGGTGATCCATCTAAGGTCACTAGGCAAGTGAAGAGGGAAACTCCAGGGCTCCTTTTGCTGCGTGACATCAAAGCCCTCCACTCCTGGAATCAGAAGAGCGTCTGAAGCCTGTCATCTACTGTCCCAGCTCCCCAGGGCAGGCTCTTCTCTGTGCCACTTCCACAGCTACTTTCGAGTTTCCCCAGTGTCCAGTCTCAACTCTTCTTTTTGCCGAGTAAACCCATTTTCTCTTCTTGGGACTTAGAACAAAAAATCAGATATCTAGACCTCCCTAAACCCTCTCTTTTGAGCCACCCTCCCACCACCCTTTTCTGCAGGCCTCAATTCTTTCTCTGTCCCTCACAGACTTGGGTGACTACTGTCCCTCCTCTTATGCGGCGCATGTTGTTCCTCCTGGTTTGTGGCTTGGTTCCTACCTGGTTGCATCCTGAAGGGAGATGGAGATCAACAGGCATACCCGCTTGCTTTATGGACGGCATAATCCCCTTTTTAAGGAAACACCTTGGGATGGGCAGAGCCAGGACCAGAATGCTTGTTGCTGAACTCCCAATCTAGTGCTCACTCTTCAGCCTCTCGGCTATTAATCAAGTCTCAGGCAAGAAGGGGGAGAGGGAGGTGAGGACAGAGCCACCAGTGCCCAGCTGCCATGGACTCAAGAAGAAAAGGGGCCACAAACCAAGAGGCCTGCTCTATGCAGGCCATTTCAGACTGGGACTAATCCTGGCTTCAGAAGGCAGATCCAAATTTTAACTTTTTTGTTGTTATTTTTTTTTTGACACAGAGTCTCAAGCTGTCACCCTTGGTAGAGTGCTGTGGCATCACAGCTCACAGCAACCTCAAACTCTCGGGCTTAAGCGATTCTCTTGCCTCTGCCTCCCAAGTAGCTGGGACTACAGGCACCCACCATAACGCCTGGCTATTTTTTGGTTGTAGTTGTAATTGTTGTTTGGCGGGCTGGGGCTGGATTTGAACCTGCCAGCTCTGGTGTATGTGGCTGGCGCCCTCGCTGCTGAGCTACAGGCGTTGGGCCTAAATTTTAACTTGTTATGTGACTTTGGGTAAGTGATACCTTTTTGGGCCACTGTTTGCTCACTTGTGAAATGGAGACAAGAATAGCTGCCCCACATATCTTGGAAGGATTCTAAATTTGAAAAGAATTGTGAAATGGAATTTGGAATACCCCTTACCACCACCACAATTTGGTTTCTAGACCTTGAAGTATGACCATCTACAAATTCTTGGGTGCTCTGGGCCCAGCCCTTGTTGTTTCTGGATGAAAATGAAATGGAGATATTCTAACTTTCCTAGGAAGCTGCTGAAGGTCTAAAAAGATGGCATGTGTGAGGAAGCTCTGGGGGACATGCAGCCCTCCACATGTTGCTCATGCTTAGCACAGTGGGCACCAAGGCTTCCCTCACAGCCAATGCCAGCCCTTGCAGAACCAGAACAACTGCCCTTTGACCAGCTCCTACTGTGTGGAGGAAATATGTAAATATCCTCCACAGAATAGAAGAGTTATCACCTTCAGATGCGCAAAACAAGGTTCAGAAAAGGAAATTTACTTGTCCATAGTCATTCGTCTTATAATTGTAATAGCAACGATAATGATGATGACAACAATGACAACAATGGCACCAGGGCACCAGCTATTCACTAAACCCTAGTCCCTTTTGTAGTTCTTGTAAGGACTGACTCACTAACCTCACAGCACTTCAAGCTGGTTCTACTGCTATCCTCATTGTACAGAGGAGGATACTGAGGCTTAGAAAACTGTCCAGTATTGCACAGCATGGAAGTATAAAGCTAGGGTTGGAAACCAGGTAGTCTATCACCAGAGTCCATGCTTATAGCCACTATAGTATGAGAAAATTGAGGTTAAGTAACTTGCCCAAGGTAACAAGACTTAAAATGGCATTGCCAGAACTTGAACCCAGGGATCAATTCAGGAGCAGCACTGTCCTGCTTACACTCTCCAACCCACCATCACCTGTCCCCAGCCACAGGGAGGTCACTTCTCTGTCTAGATACTTCAGATAGCTTTGCAAAGCACCCAGGATGAGATACAACTCCCCACTGTGCCCACCAAGGCCTGGGCTGTCTCACCCTTGCCTGGACTTTCCAGCCTAGCCTCAAGCTGCCCTCACCTTGTTTAGTCTGTCCAGCCACCCTGCCTGCCCTTCCAATCCTCTCCATACACTAAGCTTCCTCCTGCCTCAGGCTTTGAACTTGCTGTTCCTCTGTCTGGAACACTCTACCACCAAGTCAGTCCATAGCTTGCATCTTTCCTCACTCAGATCTGGGCTCAAACATCAGCTCCTCAGAGCACCCTTCCCCTTGACTGCTCTGTTTAAGAAGCCCGCTTCTAGCCCAAGTGCAGTGGCTCCGCTGGTAATCTTAGCATTCTGGGAGGCTGAGGTAGGTGGATCCCTTGAGCTAGGATGCCAGGGCACTCTACCCAGAGTGCCAAAGTGAGCCTCTGTCTCAAAAAAAAAAAAAAGCCAGCTTCTATTTTGCGCCTAACAGCAATTTGTGATATCTTACGTATTTGCTAGTTTATCTGTTTATCTTACAATCCTGACTAGATTGTAAGCCCTATGAGGACAGGAATATCTGTTTAATGACTGACGCCAGTGGAGTCACACAACATAACAGGTGGCAGCTTACCCACTGAATTTCCACATTTTCTTTTTTTTTTTTGGATTTTTGGCCAGGGCTAGGTTTGAACCTGCCACCTCTGCATATGGGACCAGCGCCCCACTCCTTGAGGCACAGGCGCCGCCCACATTTTCTTTTTTTTATTTTGAGACAGAGTCTCACTCTGTCACCCTGGGAAGAATGCCACGGCATCCTAGCTTACAACAACCTCAAACTCTCGTGCTCGAGAGATCCTGTTGTGGGTGGTGCCTGTGGCTCAGTGAGTTGGGTGCTGGCCCCATATACCAAGGGTGGTAAGTTCGAGCCCAGCCCCAGCCAAATTGCAAAACAAAAAAAAGAGAGATCTTGTTGCCTCAGCCTCCCAGAGTGCTAGCCTCAGCGAGTAGCTGGGACTACAGGCACCCACCACAATGCCTAACTTGTTTTTTTTTACCTTTACCTTTTTACCTTTACTCTGTGTGAGACACAACAGAGTCTCACTCTTGCTCAGGTTGGTCTCCAACTCCTGAGCTCAAGCAATCCACCTGCCTCAGCCTCCCAGAGTGCTAAGATTATAGGCATAAGCCACTCTGCCCGGCCAATTTTCTCATTTTCTGACGAGGGCCCAGATTCAAAAGGGTAAAGTGACTCACTCAAGACCACACAACTAGCTATCAAAAACAACATAAGAACCTTTCACCTGTCACCTCTCTCCTGCCCTGCCCATGGCTCCGGCCTGCCCAATCTTGACCATCTCTGAGGGGCTCAGCCTACCTGCTCCATGGAGAAGCTGGTTCCTCTCCATCTCCAGGCCCCAAATCTGGGTCTCTTCACCCCAGGCCCTACTTCCTGCACTTCCCAGAGCTGACCCAGCTCCACACTCCTGCTCTCAAGGGTGAGGACAATGTGATCTACCTTCTGGCAGACAAGGTCACAGCTTTTACCCTTATTCTCCTACCAATGAAGCCAGGGCCTGGGCACAGAGAGAACAGAGCCCTATATCACAGGCACCTGCGCAGACACCTGTGGACATTCTCTTTAAAAGGGTCTTGTTAACAAGTATTTGTGGAGGCTTTCTATGTGCTGGCACTATGTGGGGAGGAGGCAGCCAGGTCATTGCACTGAGCCCCCACCAAAGCCTTCCAAGACTTCTGGAGCATCAAGGCCAAATTTCCTTTGGCAGCTTTGTGGGTCCTTGACACAACAGACCTTGTCATTCTTGTTTCTTACCCAGCTTCCCATTCCTGCCACTATTGACTAAACTGAGCAAGGCCTTTCCTGCCCTCTGCACCTCCATCCTGCCCAGCATCTCAGGGTGCCCTGTGTTCTGTTCTGAGCTCCTCACTCAGAAACACTGACAAACTACAGTGAAGCAGTGAAAAGGCTGGAAACTCTGCTGTAGCAAGAATGACTGAAGGAATGGAGGTCATTCTGCTTGAATAAGAAAATAATTAATGGAATGTTGGCACTGTGCCTAGCTGCATAAATGCTGAATGAAAAACAAACCAGCATTCCTTAAATATCTAAGGGGCATCACATGGCAAGGACGTTGATTCCTTCTGCTTTGTCCTTGGGTGGTGGGGCAGGGAGAGGAGAGGAGCTAGTTTAAAGTTGCAGGACGCAGAGTTTTACTAGACAAGAAGAACGACCTAAGAGGTCCAAAATATTTGGTCAGCACTGGGCCATGCTAGTGATCAGGGCTCCCAGACAGCACTGGGTTGACCTTTCTGGCTCTGAGGACACAAAGGCCAGGGGGTAGGAGGACCCATGACACACCACAGAACAGGGTGACAAGAGCGTAAGGAAGACCTTGGAGACACCATGACTAAAGAACAGTGGAAAGGATTTGGGGGAGGAAGAAGGTTTCCAGACAGATGACCATATGTGGACTTCAGGAGACAGACCCTTCCCAGGTAACTGAGGCCCGCTGTTCCTCTGTACACTGCCCCACTACTGCTCCAGTACTCAGCAGCTCACAGACAAACCTGGGTCAAGGTCAGCCACACTTCCCCCTCCACTACCAGATTTATTTATTTTTCTCTTTTTTTTTTTGAGACAGAGTCTCACTTTGTCACCCTCAGTAGAGTGCTGTACTGTCACAGCAACCTCCAGCTCTTGGGCTTAGGTGATTCTTTTGCCTCCCAAGTAGTTGGGACTACAGGCGCCCACCACAACGCTTGGCTATTTTTTTGTTGCAGTTCGGCTGGGGCTGGGTTTGAACCCACCACCTCAGTATATGGGACTGGTGCCCTACTCACTGAGCCACAGGCGCTGCCCTGGATTTATTTATTTTTTTTTTTGTAGAGACAGAGTCTCACTTTATGGCCCTCGGTAGAGTGCCGTGGCCTCACACAGCTCACAGCAACCTCCAACTCCTGGGCCCAAGCAACCCTCCTGCCTCAGCCTCCTGAGCAGCTGGGACCACAGGCGCCCGCCACAACACCCTGCCATGTTTTTGTTGCAGTTTGGCCGGGGCCGGGCCTGAACCCGTCACCCTCGGTATATGGGGCTGGCGCCTTACCGACTGAGCCACAGGCACCGCCCTGGATTTATTTTTTTAATGGTCTATTTTTCCAGAACAATTTTAGATTTACAGAAAAATTGAGAAGACAGTATAGAGTTCCCACATACTCCACACCCGGCTTCCCCTGATATTAACATCTACATTAGCATATCTTAGTTACAACTGATAACCCAATATTGACACCTTATTATTAGCTGAAGTCAGTGAGTTACTTAAATTTCCTGTTCTACCTAATGTCCTATTTCTGTTCCACTAGCCTGTCCAGCGTGCAATATTATATTGAACTGTCATGTCTCTTTAGGCTCCGCTTGGCTGTGAAAGCCAAAATTTTTGACAGTTTTGGGGAGTAGTTGATGTTTTGTGGTATGATCCACATTAGAATTTGCCTGGGCCTGGTACAGTGGCTCATGCCTGTAATCCTAGCACTTTGGGAGGTGGAGGCGAGTAGATTACCTGAGCTCACGAGTTTAAGACCAGCCTGAGCCAGAGTGAGACCTTGTCTCTAAAAATAGCAGGCCATTCTGGTGGGCATCTGTAGCCCCAGTAACTTGGGAGGCTGAGGCAAGAGAATGACTTAAGCCCAAGAGTTTGAGGTTGCTGTGAGCTATGATGCCACAGCACTCTACCCAAGGGGACAAAGTGAGACTCTTTCTCAAAAACATAAAAAAGAATTTTCCTGATGTTTTTCTCATGATTAGGCTTGGGTTATAAGTTATTAACAGGATAAACATAGAAGTGCTCTTTTTATCACATCAAGGGGCAATACAATCAACACAATTGATTACTGTTGATGTTGCCCTTAAACCTGGCCAAGACAGTGTTTCTCAGATTTCTCTAGTGCAAAGTTACTCCCTGCCCCTGCTTCCCATAGTGTGTTCTTTGGATGGAGTGTCACTGTGTGCAGCCCACATTTAAGGAGTGAGGAGTCATACTCTCCCTCTTTTAGTACAGAGTATCTACAGAAATTATTTGGAATTATTCTGTAGGAAGATTTATCTCTTCTCTATTAATTTATTCATTGATATCAATATGTACTCATGGATGTTTATTTTATATGCTGGGTTAGAATCTAATACCGCTTTATTTTTTTGCTCACATTGCTCCAGCTGAAGCAGCTGGGAGCTCTTTCAGTGGGCCCTGTGTCCCTCTACCATCCTCCCATCAATGTGGTCTTTCCCCCCTTGGTTCCTTCCCATGCTGTAGGGTGAACAGAGCTCTCGGCACACTCACCATCATTTCTCCTTGCTCCACAGTGTGGATCTTGATGTATGCCCCCACCACAGCCTCCACAGGGAGCTCACCATACTTGGTATTGATCATGGGACATTTGACAGCCTGAACATGCTTGGATCTGAAATTTGACAGCTTGTTAGAACTAATCTGTGACACAGCTAGCTTGAGCAAGGCCCTGCCTAATCAGCCCTCCCAGAAGGTAGGAAAACTCAAAATTGAGCCCTGAGAGAGACTGACTCCCATTGCCAGGAACTGGAGACATGTGACATGTAACAGGGAGGAGACCTGGGTGGGGAAAGTGCTGGGGCCCCTTGGAACACCTGGGAGCTGCTCTGTGGAGGGAGGGGCTGAGGAGCCTACAGCTGGGCCAGGCCTGATGGGCGAGATGTCCAGTTATGCTCAACATGAGAAGGATATTGCTAACAGAGCTGTCTGAGTAATCCCTGTATTCCTGGGGACACACCAAAAGTCAGGGCTCTTCTTGACAGGAAGGCAGAGAAGAGATGGCTTGCTTATTTGTCTAAAAAGACAAGTTTCCTGGGTGGCCTGAAGACCCGTTACTTTGTATTGAAGTTAATTTTACACAGGCAATCCTGTTGTGGTTTCTTTGGTCTGTCTAGATAGAAGGATGAGACAGACTATACTATTTGGATTAGAGGTAGGGAAAAGATTATTTACCAGCTGAGAGCATAGCTGGGCTGACTTAGCACATAAACAAGACAGGCTTCAATTCCCACCCCACCAGGACCTGTATATGAACATGAATGACACACGCCCGGCATGCCCTTTCTTTTTCCTTTCTGGATCTAACCCATTCCTTCTCCCTTACTGATTCACAGCACAGAAACTGGATCTGTTCCATCTCTACCTTCAGAAGAACTGAGACTTAGATTTCAAGCACTGGATTCTTCGGAATGAATATCCATCAGAAGAGAAAACAACTCAGAAGTGATACAGGAGGTGAGCTTGAAGTGTTAATGGGCAAAGGACTTGAGTGAAGTGGGCCTTGGAGCGACATGGGGACTGTGACACTGATGCCATTATGATACTTTTGTGTGTGTGTGTGTGTGTTTTTTGGCCAGGGCTGGGATTGAACCCACGACCTCTGGCATATGGGACCAGCACCCTACCCCTTTGAGCCACAGGCGCCGCCCAAAAGGTTTTTTTTTTTTTTTTTGCAGTTTTTGGCCGGGGCCGGGTTCAAACCCACCACCTCCGGTATATGGGCCGGCACCCTACTCCTTTCATTATGATACTTTTAATTACAAATGTAATGAGGGGAGGAGACTATACTGCTCTGGGCTCAGTGTTGAGCTGATTCTAGGCCCGTCCCCACTGAATGTCCTGTTCTGCTCCTCGTCTTCTCCAGGAAAGGCAAAAGCACAGCCCTCAGTGTGTACGGCCCTCACACCAGAAGTGACAATTGTAAAGACTGAGCCTTAACAAGTTACTCAAATTTAAATCCTGGCTCGCCACTTCTACCTGTGTGATCTGGGCCTTAGCCTTTCTTTGTACCCTGGTTTTCACACTTGAAAAATGGGAGTGATAATGATAATATTTTTTTTCATAGGGTTATTATGAGGAGTAAATTAGATAATTCTCAGGCATGGAAGAAGTATTCTCATTTAACTCCTGATTTGTAAGAATGCTGATACTTAGATACTATTATCTAGAAAGAAATAAGGTTTAGAGAGGTCAATCCCTTCCCTAGGGACACAAAGCAAGTGACCAGGCCAGGATCTGAACCTGGGTTGGACTAACTCCAACCAGTGCTTATTACTGGGCTGTAACTGCCTCCCTTAGATGGGCAGAATTTTCTGCAGAAGCTCAGAGTCAAAAAGACCCAGCAATGCACATACTAAGTGAATGTCAGAGCCAGAACATCTGTCCTCCTCTCCCTTCCTTAAGTGAAAAGTAGTAGCTGACCATCTAACGTACCCCTGTGAGGCCGAGGCCGAGAAGGTAGGTCCTGATAGCAAACCAAGGGCTTTTCTAGGCTGGTTGCCTCACACACACACCTATCCCTTTGGGGTGGACTTGTGCCTGCCACCTCTCCCACCTCCCTAACATCCCTGACATTCAGCCATGTAAGTTATAGCCACCCCCCTTATTTATTTATTTATTTATTTTTGTAGAGACAGAGTCTCACTTTACTGCCCTCGGTAGAGTGCCGTGGCGTCACACGGCTCACAGCAACCTCCAGCTCTTGGGCTTATGTGATTCTCTTGCCTCAGCCTCCCGAGCAGCTGGGACTTACAGGCGCCCGCCACAACACCCGGCTATTTTTTGGTTGCAGTTTGGCTGGGGCTGGGTTTGAACCCACCACCCTCAGTATATGGGGCCGGCATCCTACTCACTGAGCCACAGGCGCCTCCCTATAGCCCCCTTTTTAATCACAATCTGGGCTCTTCTATGTGCCAAGAGCTAAGCTTACTTGATCTTAGGGCCGAAGAGCTTTGGGAGACTATTTCCTGAGGTTTTGATCGTCCTACTGAAACTTGTCCCCTCTTGCTTCCAGGCTTTCTGGAGTTGCAGAAGTTTCAAATAAGTGAAGTCCTGTAAAGGATATGACTTGATCTGGAATTCCTTAAATCTCTGCTTAGGAGAGGGTTCTGTTAGAAAAAGCACAGGAAAACATTAAGGGGTCTTTGTATACTTGACAGTTAAAATTCTAGGGGAGGAAATATATCATAGGAATCTGCCTGGGTAATCTGGCAAGGGAATTAAGAGAAAAAGAAAAGAAAAACACAGGTAACATCCCTGTTACAGCCTTCCCAAGTGTTACATTCAGACAAGCATAATTAGCCTAATCTAAGAGATACGATGAACAGCAGAGAGTTCCAGCCACCTAGAAAAGGACTGAAGCTTGGATTTGAATTCAGGTCTGTTTGACTAAAAACTATCATTCCATTAACAGATCACGCTTATCCCAGCTTTTAAACTGGGCTTCAAATTGGGGCAGGGGCAACAATAAGATACATGGATGACTAGGACCAGTCATCCTTAGAGCCCTTGGAGGACCACTGTAAGGACTACAGATAAAGTCTGTAGTATATTCAGTGCTAGCATATACTGGGCCCTCTATGAGTCATTAAAATGATCTCCAAAGAAGTATAATTCAGAAATAATAATAAACAAACCAAAAATACTATGCTGAGTCAAAAAAGCCAACACAGAAGAATCCATACTGTGTGATTCCATTTATATGAAACCCTGGGAAGATAAATATAACCTGTAGTGATAGAAAGCTGATAAGTTGTTGCCTAGGACAGGGGTGAAGGGTAGAGATTGACTAGGGCATGAAGGACCTTTTAGGGGTGATGGAGATGTTCTATAACTTGATTCTGGTGGACACAGAGATATACATTTGTTAAAATTCATAGGACTACATATGTAAAATGCATGCATTTTATTGTATGAGAATTATACCTTGGGCTGGGCATGGTGACTCACACCTGTAATCCTAGCACCCTGGGAGGCCAAGGCGAGAAGATTGCCTGAGCTCAGGAGTTCTAGACTACCCTGAGCAAGAGTGAGACCTCATCTCTACTAAAAATAGAAGAACTAGGGGGCATTGTGGTGGGCACATGTAGTCCCAACTACTCGGGAGGCTGAGGCAAGAGGATTACTTGAGCCCAAGAGTGAGGTTGCCGTGAGCTATAATGTGACAGCATTCAATCCCAGGGCGACTGAGTGAGACTCTGTCTCAAAGAAACAAACAAACATACAAAAAGTACACCTCAATAACATTTATTTAAAAAGAGACCTCTAGTGTTAAATCAACTATGAAAATTAATTTTTTTTTTTTTATTCTTTTTTTTTTTTTTTTGTAGAGACAGAGTCCCACTCTATGGCTCTCGGTAGAGTGCCGTGGCGTCACACAGCTCACAGCAACCTCCAACTCCTGGGCTTAAGCGATTCTCTTGCCTCAGCCTCCCGAGTAGCTGGGACTACAGGCGCCCGCCACAACGCCCGGCTATTTTTTGGTTGCAGTTTGGCCGGGGCCGGGTTTGAACCCGCCACCCTCGGTATATGGGGCCGGCGCCTTACTGACTGAGCCACAGGCGCTGCCCGAAAATTAATGTTAACAAAAATAAATCTGAACTCCATAAGAAATAGACCCAGCTTGGGGGCGGCGCCTGTGGCTCAGTGAGTAGTGCGCCGGCCCCATATGCCGAGGGTGGCGGGTTCAAACCCAGCCCCGGCCAAACTGCAACAAAAAAATAGCCAGGAGTTGTGGTGGGCACCTGTAGTCCCAGCTACTCGGGAGGCTGAGGCAAGAGAATCGCGTAAGCCCAAGAGTTAGAGGTTGCTGTGAGCCGTGTGACGCCACGGCACTCTACCGGAGGGTGGTACTCTGTCTCTACAAAAAAAAAGAAATAGACCCAGCTTAACAGAACACATATAAAAGCACTGAATATGACCTCTTTGAAAGGTATTCAACAATATCCATCAATATTTAAATGTACATAAATATGTACACTGGATCAATTACTTGATTCAGTAACTCTAAGAATTTGTCCAATGTTTCCTTGCTAAATGCACCAGGGAATCACCACAGTAAGGTAAAAAATTGGAAGTAACTCAAAATATCTGTAAAAGAGACTTAAATTAATTATTGTATTTCCATATAATAGAATCACACTCAGCTATTAAAAAACACAATCTAGACTTCTGCTTCCAGCCAAGATGGAGTAACAGGGACCAGATATTCTCCCTCTGAAGAGTGTGCATATTTACAACCTGTGACGTGTCTATAACCATATAAAACAGCTAAGAGAGATTTTTTTTTTTTTTTTTTTTGAGATGGAGTCTCCCTCTGTTGCCCAGACTAGAGTGCCATGGCATCAGCCTTGCTTACAGGAACTTCAAACTCCTGGGCTCAAGTCACCCTCCTGCTTCAGCCTCCTGAGGTGCTCATCCACAACAGCTACCATTCACTCTGTGATTAGCTTCTGAGTACCTGCTAGATGCCAGGCGTGGTATCAGGCCCTGGGAATACAAAGGCTGCCCTGATAGAGTTTATATTCTAGCAAGAGAGACAAATATTTAATAACCACTTATATTTAGTTGTATGATTTCAGTGGGGCTAAATACCACAGAAGAGAAACATGAGTCACTAGAGTTGGACACAATGGCAGATGGAAGATGATGATTCCAGCGTGAGAAATCAGGAAGATATCTTCGAGGAAGGAATGGTTACACCAAGATCTAAAAAGCAGAAGAGCGCTAGGGAGGGGGGGTGAGATGTGTGAGGCCACCTGGGACAAACTAAAGAGTTACTGGGAAAAGGCTCGAGAAGAGGCTGGAAGAGAAGACAGCTGGTAGAAGAAGGGATCAAACCAAGTCATCCCGTGGGGCTCTCTGGCTCAGATTTCTGATTCTATGGGCTAGGAATAAAAAACAGGATAAGCTCAGGGTGCCCCCTGCTGCCAGATGTGGTGGAGCAACTCACCAATGAAGTGCTGGCTCAGAGGCTTGTTGTCTATCAGCTCCAGATGCTGCCAGACCCACTTGTAGTAGGAGGGGCAGTCCCCAAGGTCTATCAGCCTCAGGACTTCACAGCTGCCCTGGATGCATCAAGGGACACAACAATAGGGTTAGCCCAGGAGGCTCCAGGCAGGCCAGACGAGTGTTACCCCTTTTTGTTTTGTTTGTTTAATACAAGTGGTTTCGGGTTCTTTTTTTCTTTTTAAGAAAATGCTCTGTACTCATTAAAAAATTCAAGTAACTAAAGAGGCGTAAGAACTAAATACAATGCTGAGAATAAAGCTGACATGAAGGACACATTATTGAGACAACTGAAGAAACCGATTGTGAATTATATATTTTTCTTTTTTTTTGGCCGGGGCTGGGCTTGAACCCGCCACCTCCGGCATATGGGACCGGCGCCCTACCCGTTGAGCCACAGGCGCCGCCCAGTTATATATTTTTCTAATAGACGAATATTAAAATTCTCTGACTTTGATAATTATTCTGTGGTTCATTTCTGATCTTAGAAAACAATCACTTTATACAGGGATAAATGAATACAATAAGTGATTCTTAACTCTTTCTTTTTTTTTGATTCTTAACTCTTGTATGATTCAGATGCAAAAATGATTCATGTGCAAATTGCACATGAATTTTATGGCCACCCTGTATATATATATACACACACACTAAAGCAAATTGGCAAATAACAATCGGTGAAGCTTGGTTAAGGTTAGACATGTGTTCTTTGTACTTGCTCTTGTAATTTTTCTATAAATTAAAAATTATCTCCAAATAAAAAACCTAAAAATATTCACACCCAACAAAGAAGCATAGAAAAAGTTAAAACTATGAGGTATATAATCATAGCACCCCAAAATAACTAGTAGGAAAATATTGGTGAATATTATTTCAAATTTTTCTTATAATTAAAAAGAAAAGAAGGGATCAGGGTGGTGCCTGTGGCTCAAGGAGTAGGGTGCCGGTCCCATATGCCGGAGGTGGCAGGTTCAAACCTAGTCCCGGCCAAAAACCAAAATAAATAAATAAATAAATAAATAAATAAAATAAAATTGGATATTTTAAAAAAAAAAGGAAAAGAAGGGATCAAACCATATAAGATATATATACAGAAGGTGTTAAAAAATGTATACACATTTTAAGAAAGGCAAAAACTGTATTAAAATTGTAATAATATATACAGATATCAAAAGATTAATATAAGTCCTGTTTGAGCACCTCTTCTAATTGCAGAAGTCTAATAATCTACAATAAGACTCGAGTATTATAATTTCAATAGTTTTTGCCTTTCTTAAAATGTGTATGTATTTTTGACACCCTTGTTATATATAATTTTTCATAAATGAATTCATTTATGTAAAACAGACTTGTAACCTTTTTAGAAATTCAATAATATATCAAAGACATTTTTCCATGCCAAACAATATGTTTCTACATTACGTTTTACTGGTTACATATTATTCTATGTGTAACATAATTTGTAAAATTAAAAATAATAAATATTCAGTTGACCAAAAGAAGTCAGGCACAAAGAATACATACTGTATAATTCCATTTATATGAACTTCAAAAACAGGCCAAAGTAATCTATGGTGAGATAAGTCATAAGAGTGGTAACCTTGTCTGTCTGGGAGCTTTTATCTGGGAAGGGGCACACCACAGCCTTCTGGAATGCTGGAAATGTTCTTTACCTTGATTTGGGTGGTGATTACACAAGTGTATATACATGTAAAAATTCATCAGGCTGTAAAGTTTAGATTTCCATTCTTTACTGCATATATGTCACACCTCAAGAAAACACTTTTGAAGATTCATATTTGGTTGGTTCTAATTTGGTTGTTTCTGATTTTGTTCAGGGCAGCAAAGTCCTCAGTTAAAAAAACTCACCACTCTCCAAACTGACCCGTAATGGGGTGACAGGGTTCTGGCTGTTGAGATGGAAGTGGAAAACTGCTGGATAAAACTCCCAGGAAAGCAACTGTTGTCCTACCTCCTTCCCTCTGCCTGAAACTCAGATGTGATGGCAGGAGGTGGAACAGTCATACTGCAACCATTAGGAGGAAAGCCAAGAGCAGAAAAACTAGAAGCCACTTGGGTTCTTAATAACATCCCAAAACTGCCTAATTCTAGAATGATCATTGCATGCAAAAAATACTATTTACTGAGCCATCACAGTTGCGCATTTCTGTGACCTGCAGCAGAGAGCAACTCTAACAGATATTCTTATACACTGGTGCAACTTAATTACTCTAGAGGTCATGAAGGTAGCACACAAATATTTAAGTTCTCCTTTGAAGCATATGGCAGAATTGCACTCGTCCATCCTCTGAATTAAGCATGGCCTTCTTACTTGCTCTGGCCAATTTCCTTAGCAAAGTAACTGGTGATACTCTGAGTGGAAACTTCATTCATTAATTATTTATTTATTTATGTTATTTTATTTTCATCAAGACAGAGTTCTACCCTATGCCCTGAGCAGAGTGCAATGGAGTCATAGCTCACTGCAGCCTCAGACTCAGCTGTGGGCATCCTGCTGCCTCAGCCTCAGAAGCCGCTGGGATTACAGGCACTTGCTGTGGTGCCCAGCTGGGTTTTTCAACTTTTTTTATGAGTCAGGGTCTCACTCTCGCTCAGAAAAGCCTCAAACTCCTGAGCTCAAGCAACCCTCCTGCCTCAGCCTCCCACAGTGCCCAGATTACAGGCATGAGCCACCCTGCCCACCTGAGTGGAGACTTTAAAAACTACTGCTCAATTCTCAACATTCCCTTCTCTTGTCTTGGTGCTCATGGGAGCATGAGTCAAGATCAAGTATCTACTGGCCTGAGTCCCTGAATGACCATAAGGACCAAGGCCTAACTGATGACCTATGGGCAAGTGGAGGAATACATTTTGGCTAGTTAATCCACTGAAATTTGAAGACTGTTTATAACTGCAACATCATCTAGCATACACTAATGTAATTCCTACATTTGATTATCTCCTTGGGAATAATTCCCAAGGGGTATGCATGTTTGAAATTTTGATACACATTGCCAAACTGCCTCCCCAAAAAGCTTAGCTCAATTTACATTCTCTTCAACAACACATAACAGAGTCCATTATAACGGTCCCCAACTTTTTTAGAACCAGGGAGCAGTTTCATGGAAGATAATTTTTCTATGGACTGGTTCTTAAGGAGCCCACAACCTAAATCCCTAGGAGGAAGCTTCTTCTCCTGGCTATCCTGCCACTCACCTCCGGCCATGCAGCCCGGTTCCTAACAGGCCAAGGTCTTCACAGTCCTTTTAATCTTTGCTAATCTGACAGGTAAGAAAGATTTGTCATTTTTTTCCCTTTCACTTTGTATCTTTTTGAAAATCTTACCCTTTTTGGTAGTCTCTAAGAGGCACATTATAAAGGATTAAAGCTCAAGACAAATTCCTATTGAAGAGGAAGAAGGGAAAAAACATTGAATAAGCCCTTATTGTATACTGGCCATTGTGCTTGCAGTTTTATTTAATATTCACTTAACAAATGTTTAGGCAGCGCCCGTAGCTCAATCGGAACCACAGGCTGGTGGGTTCAAACCCAGCCTGAGCCAGCTAAACAACAAAAAATAGCCAGGCATTGTGGCAGTTGCCTGTAGTCTCAGCTACTTGGGAGGCTGAGGCAAGAGAATTGCCTAAGCCCAAGAGTTTGAGGTTGCTGTGCATGGCACTCTACCCAGGGCAACACAGTAAGACTCTGTCTCAAAACAAACAAACAAAAAAGGTTTATCACCAAAGAACCACAAGAGCCAGAGAAACACACACCAACGTGGTTTCTCTGGAAAGTCTCTCTTTGGTCTTTGTATCTATACATATGGAAAGAATAGTTTCATCCTGTGTCCCCAAATGATAAACTGTTCTGAGTTGATTATGGACATTAATTAGATTTGTGATGCCAGCAGGAAATCGTATTTTCCAACTTTCTGAGGTCCCAAAGATGCCCAGGGACTTGAGGCTGATTTCACCCTCTAGTGATAATATGAGTAAACTACAGGAATCAGGCAATCCGTGCCCGTCCCAAAGAGCCCTCAAGTCACGAAACAAAAATGAGAAAAAAAGAGCAGTCCCTTTAGAGGGAGTAGGCACTGTAAGGCACAGACAAGGCCTGCACCAGAACACAATCTTGTGTTCCCAGATCTGAATTCTCAAAAGCCAAAAAGCAGAATTTTTATGTAAAATCTTCACATTAACGATTACATCAGATATTAATAAAATGCTGTGAGGAGCAAGCCCCTAAAAAGCCCCCCTACCTGCTGTCACTCTGTGACTTTTGTGTCATTTTTCCAGGCATCCTTGTATTAGAATCACCTGCAGCAGCCCTTACTCAAATGCAGATTCCAGAATTAATGAATCAATCTCTGGGATAAGAAAGTAATTTGCCTTTTTAAAAAGCACCCTGGGTGATTTTACACTTACCAAAATTTGAAAATTCCTCCCTTGGGCCAGGGGTTCTCCAACTTCAGTGTGCATCAGAATCACCCAGAAGGCTTGTTAAAACACAGATTACTGAGACCTCCCTTCCAGAGTTTTGGACTTAACAGCTCATGAGTGGGCCTGAGAATTTGCATTTGAAAATGAGTTCCTAAGGTTCCAGAACCAGTTTTTAGAAATGAATGTTAACTGAGTAAGCATGTGCTGAACTGATTCTCACACCTACCAGACTGTGGGAGGGAGTGGCTCCATTTTACAGATGAAGAAATGGAGGCAAAACAGATTAAGAAGCATCCTCCACTTTCTGCTGGTTAAAAAGTAATCATGAGAGGGCGGCGCCTGTGGCTCAGTGAGTAGGGCGCTGGCCCCATATGCCGAGGGTGGCGGGTTCAGGCCCAGCCCCGGCCAAACTGCAACAAAAAAATAGCCGGGAGTTGTGGCGGGCGCCTGTAGTCTCAGCTGCTTGGGAGGCTGAGGCAAGAGAATCGCGTAAGCCCAAGAGTTAGAGGTTGCTGTGAGCCATTTGACGCCACGGCACTCTACCCGAGGGCGGTACAGTGAGACTCTGTCTCTACAAAAAAAGAAAAGTAATCATAAGGATTACTCTTGGATTTATACCCCTCACCACTCATCCCTGCCTCTTTCCTGGCTGTACAGTATCAAAACAGCTTTGCATTCAATCTGGGGACGTATGTTATTTCATGGCTTTGGAGGTGATTGCCCCAAAATTTTAGGGAAGAGAAAGCCAGTATCAGGGAAGAGAAGGAATTGGCAATTATTCAGGTTGGCCTTCAGGGCTCTCCAAATTCCTGTTACGTAAGCATCAGGATTTGCAAAACTTATCATAACCCCAGGTATATTCCTACTGTGCCCTAGCTGGCAGTGACCTCACACACACACACACACACACACACACACACACACACACACACACACACACACTCTCCTCTGTGGAGCTCTAGTCCCTTTTTGGTGTGTAGAGACTGGAAGTTAATCACTTTATTCCCCAAGCTCCCTGGCAGCTAAGGTACTGGATGTGATTTGGGTTCACCAATCTGATGCATTCAGACAAGGCTTGGTTATGTGACATCTACTTGGTTACTAGAGATGGTGGCTGTAGCAGTAACTTCCTGAGCATGGCAGGGGCAGTAGCACCCATAGCAGGCCAGCTCTGGACTCCAATTTGCAGGTGTCTAGATGTCATTTTCAGTCTAGAGTCTCTTTTGGCAGGCTCATCCCTGGGAAGTCTGTTAGCCATTTATCATTCTGCAATAAATTCCTTTTTACTTATATTAGCTACACTTAATTCTGTTCTCTGGGACTGACCCCAGAATCTCTCTCTCTTTTTCTCTCTCTCTCACACACACCCCACATAGTGTTGCTAAGTTTAACAAACAGCTTTCCAGAAAAACATAAACATGTATGTAAATTTTACTGTCACAAAGGGTACGTAACACACAATTTACAAATAATAAAATATGCCATATTCTTTTTTTTTTTTTTGAGACAGAGTCTTACTATGTCACCCTTGGTAGAGTGCTGTGGTGTCACAGTTCATAGCAACCTAAAACTCTTGGGCTAAAGCGATTCTCTTGCCTCAACCTCCCAAGTAGCTGGGACTAAAGCACCTGCCATAATGCCCGGCTATTTTTTGGTTGTAGTTGTCATTGTTGTTTGGCAGGCCCAGGCTGGATTTGAACCTGCCAGCTCTGGTGTAGGTGGCTGGCCCCTAGCCATTGAGCTATAATTGCTGAGGCAAAATCTGCCATATTCTTACTGGAAATTCCATATAGTCAATCACAGAATGCTTTGGTTGACTTTGGCTGAACTTTTTGTAACTCTGGCCAATCTATACTTGCAATTCAACCATAAGTTGACAAATGAAGTTGCATCCCAATCCATTCTTTTCCCAATAAATTTAATGTTATTAAATTTGGTCTGTGATCTGTGAAACTATTCTCACCCTCTTATAAATTATATTTACTAAATTGAAACTTCTTTTAGCTTTGGCACTATGTATGTCAGCACTTCACTTAGTCATTAATGATGTAACTTCTATGATGAATCAGAATAGTTTTTATACACTGTTAGACTATTTCCTTAATTTAGACTATTGCCTTAATTTCCTTCTCTTTACAGTCTAGTACAGTATAACAGATACAGATGCAGCCCCCTTTTACATTTAATTTACATTATAAATAATTTCTCTTAATGCATTCCTAAGAAATCAGCAAAGCCATCAATCCAGACTTGACTTAGGGTGTTTGCTCATTCCATGTGGAAACCCCCATGGCTGCTGACTATAAGCCACCAACGTGAAGTCACTGAGCGTGGAGTTGGGAAGGGATGTGCACAATTGTACAGTATTTCTGAAACCACTCTTACAAATTGATGAAGGGGTGCAAGGCGAGAACTAGAGTAAGGGCCCCCAAAACTCTGTGAAGGAAAAGGCCTAGCTAAAATAATTATAATAATGAAAATCTGTGAAGAAACAGGCCTGGCTAAAATAACAATAATGAATAAAACTCTGAAGGGAACAGGCCTAGCTGAAATAGTGACAACACTCAGCCACTGTCCCCTCACTTGATAATAGTCACTTTCTCCTTGTTTACTTCTCTGTAATTACTACTCTAGAGAACACAGGTGGTAGCCATAAAGCTGTTTAACTTTCCTCCATAAATAACATCACCTGTTCAGCACCTAAGGGTCGTATTTGAGATACCTTCCAGATCCTGCATTCCAGTGGATTGGCTGACCCGCCTAGACAGCAGCTCATACCAAAGGAGTAATGGGTCTGTGCTGAAAAGAGCCAATCAGCAGACCCCCATTGCCTAATCTTCACCAAACTGTCTTTAAAAATCCTTCTCGCCAGCCACATACACGTGAGCTGGCAGATTTGAATCCAGCCCGGGCCCACCAAACAACAATGACAGCTGCAACCAAAAATTAGCCGGGTGTTGTGGCGGGCGCCTGTAGTCCCAGCTACTTGGGAGGCTGAGGCAAGAGAATCGCTTAAGCCCAGGAGTTGGAGGTTGCTGTGAGCTGTGATGCCATGGTACTGTACTCAAGGCGACAGCTTGAGGCTCTTGTCTCAAAAATAAAAAAATCTTTCTCCTCAATTCTCAGGGAAGTGGATTTGAGAAATTCCCCATCTCCCCACTTAGCACTGTGTAGAGTAAATTTTCCTGCTGAGCCTGCAGTCTTTGGACACTGGCTTTCTCTTGAGCAAGGGGAAGGGGAACCTGGCTGGGCGACAACATTTCTACCATATAAATACAACAGACATAATCTCAAGAGAAAAGATAATAGTAAAATGCAGTAACATCTTTAGGAAATGGTGAGTTTTTCAGTATTTATTATCCTTGTTTTCAATATAGCTTATTTAACTGTGGGTTTATTATAATCTAATATTCAGTAATTGTGTTTATCAACTTGAAAAATTCCTGAAAATTAAAGTATCAGCTCTGAAAGCTGGTACAAGCCAGCTCCAGCACTCTACCAACCTTCCTCCCTTCCTTTTGTTTTATTGTTCCACACTTCAAAGCTCAGCTCCCACCTCACCTCCTCCAGGAAGTCTTTCTTAAAAGCCTCTAGCCTTTAGAGATCCCTCTCCTGAATTCTTATAACTTGCACAGTTTGCACCAATCACTTGGTACTTGGCACTGACACCTCTGTCTATGCATGGAATCTAGTAGAGGAGATAAAGAGAAAGAACCAGTCTTTTTCAACTTTGTATCTCTCCAGAGCCTGGACCAATGTGTTACAATCTTGACAAAAAGTCAACAAAGGCCTGCCTGTGTCTTAACCTGTAAGGAACTGATGGAAAAGTCAACTCAAATCCTAATTCCTGAGAAAAGCTTTGGAGTCAGACAGACCTGGGTTGAACCCTCACCCACTCATCACCTGCATGATCTTGGATAGCCACTTAACCTTAATGTGCCTCAGTTTTCCCCCATGTAAAATGGGAATAATGAGAATACCAACCTCCTTTAGGCTACTGAGACTGTTCTACTCATGTAGAACACAGAGTCTGGTATATAGTAAGCACTTGATAATTGTTAGATTTTCTTTTCCTTATCACTGAACAAAGATAAGGCAGCAAAGGATACAAACCAATTTACAAAACTTACAGTAAACAAGCATGATAAATCTCACTAGTAATCAGAAAAATAGATACATAAAATTCTCGGTGAGGCAGCAATCGCCATCTGTTAAATTAGTAGACTTCTGAGAAAATGACTGGCAAAGCTGTATGTACTGGAAGCCAGATAAGGTGGATCCCCCTTTTTTTGTAAGGCAATTCATTCCAGGAGCCATAAAAATGATGAGACTGGAAATTGAGCCTAATCTCTCTCGTTGTCCCCATTGCGTGACCCCATTGCGATGGTCCCTACACCTATCTCCATAGCCCCCTTGAATAAAGTCTGCCTTAGAAAAGAAAAATTATGATAACACAAAATTCTACTTTTTTTTTTTTTGAGACAGAGCCTCAAGCTGTTACCCTGGGTAGAGTGCCGTGGCATCACAGCTCACAGCAACTTCTAACTCCTAGGCTCAAGCGAGTCTCCTGCCTCCACCTCCCAAGTAGCTGGGACTACAGGCGCCAGCCACAATGCCGGGCTATTTTTTGGTTGCAGCCGTCATTGTTGTTTGGCAGCCCAGGCTGGATTCGAACCCATCAGCTCAGGTGTATGTGGCTGGCGCCTTAGCCGCTTGAGCCACAGGCACAGAGCCACAAAATTCTACTTTTGAAACTCTACTCTGAGGTAATGAGCTTATAGGTGACATCTTCCCTCTTTCCAGAAAGTTTTATAATGTAGTACATGTCACTTTTATAATTTAAAGATTATAATTTTTAAAAGGTGATTTGGCATCTTTAAGATTCAAGAGCCAGCCAGGCATAGTTTGCTCACACCTGTAATCCTAGCCCTCCAAGGGCTAGGCCAAGGAGGGAAGATGGCTTGAGCTCAGAAGTTGAAGACCAGCCTGAGCCACAGCAAGACCCTGTCTCTAAAAATAGCTGGGCTTTGTGGTGGGTGCCTGTAGTCCCAGCTACTGGGGAGGCTAAGGCAAGAAGATCACTTAAGCCCAAGAGTTTAAGGTTGCTGTGAGCTATGACGCCATGGCACTCTACCTAGGGCTACAAAATGAGACTCTGTCTCCCCCACCCCCACCAAAAAAAGGAAGGAAAAGAAAAAGAGAAACCAGCGAGGCATTATGTCAGGTGCCTGTAATCACAGCTACTCAGGAGACCGAGGCAAGAGAATCACTTGAGCCCAAGAGTTTGAGGTTGCTGTGAGCTATGATGCCAGACCACTCTACCGAGGGTGACAAAGTGAGACTCTGTCTCAAAAAAAAAAAGATTCAAGGACCAAATATACAGTTTAAATATGCATATGTATGTAAAAAAGCATGCATATGAGCTCAAGGAGGGACCATGCCTTGGTCCTCTGTGTAACATCATAGCTATCTATGTTAAAGTTCGCAGCAGCCCTCTGAGGGAGGCAGACCTTTGAAAACAGCACACAGAAACCCAGAAAAAGAAGTGAATTGCACTGGTTGCAGAACAGGTCCAAACCCGTGTGTCTAGCCACAGGACATTCTATTAGACTTGCTAGTCCCAGCTTTATACTCACCCACCATCTCCAGACTTCTCACCTTGCAGACAAATATGATGCAAGACGATTCCATAAGGTCTTTTGAGATCAGCTGCCTGTAGGAGTATTTCTCTATCTTCCCCAGGACTACGAGCTGCCAGAGCTTCTCATCAGGCCACGATGCAAACAGATCCATCTTCCTGAGGGGAAAAGCCTATTAGAATTCATCATCCCATCACATAAGGTGCTCTGATCACAGCAATTTCCAGAAAGGGGACACGCCCCTCTACTATGAAAGATGCCTGGGGGGAGGAGTTTTTCTACTGGCCATTCTCACTCTTGCCCCCTCTGCCCTTCTCTTGATGTCCTCCTCTCCCACCAAGCTCAGCTCTTTGCAGCTGTCCTGATACCCCTGGGGTGATCCAGCCTCTGTGCTTTTGTCACTTCTGCTCTTCCATCAAGGAACTTTCTCCCAGCTCCATCCCTGCCATCTACACCCATCCTTCCTGTGGCTTTCTAAGGACTAGTTCCTCACTTTGGCTCCCTGGCTGTTCTATCCTCCAGCGGGGCAGTTCCGGCCCTAACTTTGGTTTGAGCCACTCATTCCAATTCCTATCTCTTTCTGGCCTATTTGCTTCAAATATTCAGCTCTGGGGAATGGGAAAATCTGGACCCTCCCCTTCCCACCTATTGCTCCCTATGGTTAAAAAGCCACCCCACAGTGACTGTTTCTTCCCCTGACCTTGAACACCACTGATCACTGGTGCTGTCCCACAGAGAGAGAGGGGTTGCCTTCTCTCCACGGGTGCTGCTAACAATTATCTTAGATTTTCTCAGATCCAACAGATTATGGGTGTGGAACTCAACTGTCTCAGGTGGACTGAGTTAGTTAACTCAGGTTAACTCAAGGTGACTTGGGCCTCACTGGGAACACAGAGTTAAGTCCAGGGTACTAGAAGTCGGGGGCTGGTTCCATGTTCAGAGGGACAAAGGTCTGGTGCCACCACAGGAAGCCCTGGAGGCACACACTCTCCATGATCCCCTGATCGTCTCATTCCATCCTGGTACCTTGGGAGAGAGGTACCATTATCCACATTATACAGAGCAGGAGGCTGCAGCTCAGAGAAATGAAGTGACCTGTCTTGGGTCACATCACTGATAAACCTAAGAGCTGAGGTTGGAACCAGACCTATTTTTCCCCTGGATGAAAAATGAAATGCTCCTTCCTTCAGGACTGCATTCTCCTTTACCTATGAAGCCACCTCTCCTACCTCTAGCCACAGAGACCAGACCCCTTTGCCAACACACTTCTCTGTAGCTGTGCAGCCCTACAATCTGGATTTTCAGAGCTAGTGCAGATTCTTTAGTGGACTTTTACTCTTTTACAAAAAGGCCCACCAAATGCTCAATATATGCTAGCTATTATTACCATTATCCCACAAGGAAGGGATATTTGAACTGAAACCTGAAGGTGTGATAGGAGTTTGTTAAAGAAGTTGGGTGGCATGTGGGTATTCCAGAGTATTCCAGGCATAGAGAACAATGCCTGGTCTGTTTCCCACCAGGCCTGGAACAAAGTCTAGCACCTAAGAAACACACAGAAGATAAAGATGGTGAATCAGGGTGTGGTTACCTAAAAAAGTCAAACCGATACTGAGCATCCTTCTGAACTTCCTGGTCCAGCTTATGATTGAGGAAGTCCTCCTGGTCAACAACCAAGAACTCCGTTTCTTCCATACAGACCACAGTGGACCTCCTTACTGAAGCATTCATAAGGCCCACTTCCTGTTGGGTAGATGGGACAAGGTCAAGTGTGAGGCTACCTCCAGCTCCTGTTCGCAGGCTTACATCTATCTTCCCAGCTTCTGTCTCTCCCCTGAAATCTCTAGATTCCTCCCAACTCTCCCATTGGGGGCTCACTTCTTCCTTCTTAATCTGCTCCTTGTGGGAAAAGAGGCAACAGGCCAGCAGGGAGTTAGCTGGTGAAGACCCTTTATAGGAAACAATACTCCTTAAATATCACAGGTGAAGATGTCAACCTGAGCACCACCTGGTCCAACTCAATCAGCTTTTGACAGATAAGGGTGCTGTGGCCCGTGTGGGGTGGTGACTTGCAGAGGATGAGGCAGGACTGGGCCTGGCCAGAAGTTCTAGCATGAGTCCTGTCATCTCCCCAGCCCCACCCCTGGAAGCCAGGCACTTCTCCAGGCTTACCCCAAAAGAGTCACCCTTGTACAACAATTTCGGGTGGGGATCCAGGAAGGCACTGCTGCCATCATCATCCTCAGTTACTGCGACTGTGCCCCGATAGACAAAATAAAAGCTGTTGCCCTTCTGCCCCTTCCTGATAATCACACGCCTGCGACCAAACCTGGGGAAGACAACGGCCAGTTGAGCAGTTGAGCTGGTAGCAACACAGAGGCTGATCTGTATGAGGAAGACCTCTGGACTGGGTGTGCTCTTTGCTCTAGGGGATGAAAGCACAGCCTTGGATTAGAAGGGCCTTCAGAACAACCCAGCCCCTGCCTACATAGCATGGACACCTATCCAGTTGTCTGCCTCAGTTATGAGGCAGCTTCCTGAGAGTCTTTGTTGGTCTGGTGCGCCGTTACATGCGCTTGGGCTCATAGGAAATGCTCAGTAAACAGTAGTTTAATAAATGAGTGGAAAAAAATGCTGAAACCAATGGATGGATTAATCGAGTAGCTGAGTGATTAGGAGCCCTGGCTTTAGTGTCAGACCTGATCCGAAGACTGGTCCCTTAGTTGTGGGGCACTGGGCAACTCATAGCCCCTCTGTGAATCTCAATTTCTTTTATTTATAAAATGAAGAATGGCTAGAAAGAGACAGATAAATGGTCTTATTATAATCCCTAGTAGCTCATTACCCAACTGGGCACCTGTAGGGTAAAAATGTCCTGGCCCCAGGCAAACTGGGATTTTATTCTTAGACTCAGAGGGAAATTTCTGTATTTCATTTACAAATCCAAATCTTGCTTCTTTCAATTTCTATTCATTTCCTTCATTCATTTAGTAAATAAAATAAATGCCAACTTGTATCTGTTGTACCCAATGAATGACATAGGTTTTCTTTTCAAGATTATGGTCACTGGCCAGGTGTGGTAGCCCATACCTATAATCCTAGGGAGGCCAAGGTGGAAGAATTGTTTGAGCTCAGGAGTTTGAGATAAGCTTGAGCAAGAATGAGACCCTGTCTCTACTAAAAATAGAAAAACTAGCCAGGCATGGTGGCAGGTGTCTATAGTCCCAGCTACTTGGGAAGCTGAGGCATGAGGACAGCTTGACCTTTAAGAGTTTCAGATTGGTGTGAGCTATGATGATGCCATAGCACTCAACCCCAGGGCAACAGAGTAAGACTCTGTATAAACAAACAAAAAAAATTATCGTCATGTACAAGAGGTAAATGAGGTTAATTTAGAAGCACAGAAAGGGAGTATTTAGCCCAGCTTACAAAGGTCAGAGAAGGCTCCAGCATAGTGTCCAAAGTGAGTCGTCCAGGTGGACAAAGAGATGAACAAGTGTCCCAGGCAGAGGGACCACCATGGCCAAAGACACAGAGGTAGCTTAATGCATAGCACAGTCAAGGGCATAACAGTGCACTTCATGGGACAGGAAAATGGGACAGGGGAGGTCAGGGGATGGGTCTGAAAGTCAACTTGTCTGAAGCCTCCAAAGCTGGGCTAAGCTTCCATTTTACCCAAAAGATGATGGGGAACCCCAAAGTCTCCCCTTTTAGTCTCTGCCGGGACTGATGAGTGACTCTGGTAGTAGAAGTGCCCTGATGGCAGGGTTATGTCTGTCATTTCCCCAATTATGAGCTCATCAGGTCCTCCTCTTCCTCTTCTCTCCCCACACTGACACCTTCCATTCCTTCATGCCTCACTGGCTGGGCCAGCAGCAGCAGCACCAATACTCTGCTGAAGGCAGATGATACTCTCTTTGTCCCAAAGGTTGCTCCTCCTGCCTGGAATGGCCTTCTCTCCCTCCTCCACTTACTCAGATTCTTTCAGCAACTCAGATCCTACTTCCTCCAGGAAGCCGTCCCCAACCCTGCCCACAGCAGTGTCTCCTCCTCTGAGCTCCTAGGGCACCCACTGGTCTCTGAGCTCCTAGGGCACCCACTGGTCTCTGAGCTCCTAGGGCACCCACTGATCCTTTGACAAACTGAGGGGAGGGATCAGAGGACAGAGAACAGCGTTAGGCTGGAGTCAGTAACCTCAGCATCCTCTCTGGCTGTGGACTTGACCAGGTCCAAACCAGAGGCTGGTATCAGCCCTGGGATCTTTATCAACATAGGAAAGAGGAAATAGTCTAGATGACAATGACTATATGGGAGATGGCAGGAATATTCAGCTAGCAAATGAGAGCAGGGAGCATAGCCAGTGTTCATTCTAGTATAGACTCCTAGAGCTAGGGCCAAAAAGACCCTTGGAGACCATTGAGTTCAACCAACTTTTGGAAAGAGGAGAATGGGTTCCAGGAGGCCATGGCTTGCTGAAGGTCATGTGAACCACAATCAAGTCAGCAGTGGGACCTGAATCTCTTAGATCAGATATATGTTGCCTTTGCTGTCAAAAATCAAGTCACATTTTTCGACCAACTGTACCCTTTCTCAACTCTTTTTTTTTTTTTTTTTTTGTGGTTTTTTGGCCGGGGCTGGGTTTGAACCCGCCACCTCCAGCGTATGGGACCAGCGCCCTACTCCTTGAGCCACAGGCGCCGCCCCCTTTCTCAACTCTTTTTTTTTTTTTTTTTTTTTTGGCCAGGGCTAGGTTTGAACCCACCACCTCTGGCATACGGGACCGGCGCCCTACTCCTTGGGCCACAGGCACCGCCCCCCTTTCTCAACTCTTAATGCGTCACTGACCCCAGTGATAATTCAAACAAAGTCAATCTTACAAAGCTCTGACTTGAATAACTGAAAAGACCTTTTTGCTCTTTCCCATTGGAATAAAACTGGAAAGATGGAAGTCTGGAGACATGACTGTGGCAGCCATATAGCCACTATGAGAGGAGCGTCAGGTGGAGGAGAAGGCTTATAGGAACTAAGTGCCAAGAGACAAAGAGAGACAGACAGACACTGGTCGTGTGAGCCCCTGTGTCTAGCCAAGCCTGGAGCTGAACTGTCCCAGGACCTTTCAGATACATGAGCCACCAATATATTCCCTTGGGCAAGGTTTTGTGATATTTGCAAGTGGATGAATCCTGTCTCAGCTGCTAATTCAATTCCCAGTACCAGAAATAATCAACTAGCAGAGGGCTTTGCCAACCACCTCTTCACTTTATCTTCCCCTGAATCTTGTTAGTATACTTAGCGAAGCCCATAAAATTATGCTTATTGCACTGATAAGGGTACTGGGGCTCAGAGAGGTTCAGTGGCTTGCCTGAGTTCATGCTAGGGCAGATGTGGCATTGAATTCCAGAGTGTCTAGCAGGGGTCCTCAAACTTTTTAAACAGGGGGCCAATTCACTGTCCCTCAGACCATTGGAGGGCCGGACTATAGTTTAAAAAAAACTATGAACAAATTCCTATGCACACTGCACATATCTTATTTTGAAGTAAAACATACAAAACAGGAACAAATACAATCACATTGCCTCAGGTGGCCCACGGGCCGCAGTTTGAGGACCGCTGGTAGCTCCGTGATTCTTTTTCCTTTTGTGACAGCACTCTGTCTAACATGGAATCTTACTTTATAGGCAATGGTGACGCACTCTTCTTCACTGGGCTAGAACAAAGTCAATGGTTCCCTCTGCCTGGAATGTTCTTGTCTACACCTCCACCTGACAAATCTACCTGTTCAAACACAAATTCTTCTGTGAAATTCTGGACCAAGCCAACTGGAGGTTAATTTCCTCCCCTGGGAGCATCCTGCACTGGTCAGAGAGGGTCTTAGGCTGTATTTGATTGTGCTTATGTCTCAGACTGTGACCTCCATGAAGTAATATATTGGGGTATAAACCTAGAGTGGCCTTACATCCTGAATTTTCAAGATAGGCCTTATCTCAAATATTCTGCAAGGCTGCCCTTCCGAAGTCATGGAGATGACCTGGCAGTGGTGGTATTTCCACAAGGACTGGAGCTTTCCCAGTAGGAGGTATTTACGTGGCACTCCTTCTTGTGCCATGGACCCACTGACAGTCTGGTGAAGCTGTCACAGAATAATGTGGGGGGTTGTTGTTTTTGTTTGTTTTTTGAGATAGAGTCTCACTTTGTCACCCTCAGTAGAATGCGTTATCATAGCTCACAGCAACATCAAACTCTTGGGTTCAACAGATCCTCTTGCCTCAGCCTCCCAAGTAGCTAGGATTACAGGCGCCTGCCACAATGCCCAGCCAGTTTTTAGAGACAGGGTCTTTTTCTTGCTTGGGCTGGTCTTGAACTCAAGCAGTCCACCCTCCTGGGCCTCCCAGACTGCTAGGATTACAGGCATGAGCCACTGCACCTTGGCTCACAATAATGTTTTAAATGTACAAAACAAAATTAAGCAGAATTCCTATTAAAAATGTTTCTAAAAACCTAAACTTGTGATATGGCAAGATAGGTACATCTTTGTTCAGGCGCCAAATAACAAAATCTAGCAGCAGATCTAATAACTACCAGAACTTTGAAGATGTGAAGAAGATAAATTATTTTTTGTGAAATCTACAACAGCTTAAAATGACATGAAAATATCTGTGATTTCTTTCAGGGAAAAAGTCATAGAGATGGCTACTATTCCAGGGCTTCATTGCCTACATCCACGATTGAGGGAAATGGCCAATTTCCCTCAATCATGAATGTATAATTGAAGGGTCAGTTTCTATTAGACAATTAATGAAAAAAGATTTTTTTTCATTCAAATTCAAAGACCCTTTTGTTTTCTTTTTTTTTTTTGTGGTTTTTGGCCGGGGCTGGGTTTGAACCCACCACCTCCGGCATATGGGACCGGTGCCTTACTCCTTGAGCCACAGGCGCCGCCCCAAAGACCCTTTTCTAAACCTACCTAGATATAGTACAATCACCTGTGATCCATTTTGGCTTTTAGTGCCCAGATTTGAGTCTCAGCTTTGCCTCTTATTATTATTTCTGGGTGACCTAGGATGAGCCATTTCCCTCCTCTGAGCCTATTCCCTCATCTGGAAAATGATGGAATTGGGCCAGATCTTTTCTGAGGTCCCTATCAGATCCTCCTCTTCCATAATTCTATGAAGACTCTGGATGAGTGATATAAACAGTGCTTCAACCTAAGGTGAGCTCTAAGGTGAACCAACGGAAAACTCTCCCTGGCTGATACTCTATAGCTAGTGGTTCTCAACCTTCCTAATGCTGACCCTTTAATACAGTTCCTGTGGGTCGCGAACCACAGGTTGAGAACCGCTGCTCTACAGAGAAGAGGGACCTGCAAACACCTTCTTAGCTGGACTCTTCCTGTCCAGCCCAGCACCATCCCAGGGGTCAAGGACTGTGCCCCTTACTGACCGTTCAAAGCGCATGACTTTGGCCAGGAGCAGCTGCAGGGGCTCTTCGTAGTTCCGGTAGCTACTTAGAACCTGAAATATGTTACAGAGGGATTGGATCTCACGCTCTGTCCTCCAGGAAGGCTGCTTCTTCATGATCTTTATAGCTCTTGGTGGTAAGTGACCCTGGGGAGAGAAGGTCAGAATGACATAGGATCCAGCAATTTCCCCAGCAGGCTGGCTGGCCATTCCCACATTCCTGCTTGTACACTTTCCTGTTCTCTATACAATAGTGGCTGACATGTGACGTATGCCTCCTGTGTGCCGGGCATCAAGGTAAGCATCTTACACACCCCTCTCACTGTATCTTCACCAGCTCAAGAACCATCATTCCCATTTGACAGATGAGCAGACTCAGGCAGGATTAGAGTAGATTTGCCACATGCCAAACCCAGTATCCCTCCCTCCCTGGGCTCCTGAGGCCCTACAGGGTCACCACAGCACACACACATGCAGTTAGGGGAGACCTTCACCCTTGTCTCAGCCTAGACCTTGACAAGACTTTAGACTGAAGGAGACTATTAAACTTCTTCCCTAGTGGACAAGGACTCATGCACCAGTGCTTGAGCAGCTATTAGTCACTGACCATCCTCACCTGCTGGGGAGGTGGGACTGTGACTTGTTAACATCCCAGATGACGTCCCTCTAACCTCATCTTCTACCTCTCCCCTTCCTTCTCTATTCTCAAGCTTTTGATCTATCCCTGGCATGTGCTAAGCTTGGTTCTGTCTTGGTCTTTGTATGGGCTATTTTTTCTGCCTAGAATGTTCTTCCACTGGATTTTCACATGGATACGGCTGCCTCCTCATCATTCTGGTCTCCGCTCATGTGCTGCTACATCCTTAGTGTGTCTCCTCTGGACCACCTGAGCTAAAAGCTAAAAGCAGGCTCCTCCCTGTAGATCAGTGATTTTCTTTTTTTTTTTTTTTTTTTGAGACAGAGCCTCAAGCTGCCACCCTGGGTAGAGTGCTGTGGCATCACAGCTCACAGCAACCTCCAACTCCTGGGCTCAAGCAATTCTCCTGCCTCAGCCTCCCAAGTAGCTGGGACTACAGGCGCCCACCACAACGCCCAGCTATTTTTTGGTTGCAGCTGTCATTGTTGTTTGGCGCGCCCGGGCTGGATTCGAACCCGCCAGATCAGGTGTATGTGGCTGGCGCCTTAGCCGCTTGAGCCACAGGTGCCGAGTCGATCAGTGATTTTCAACACTGGTGTGCCGTGAAAATTTTTAGATCATTATTTTGAAAGAAGTTCAAAGCACAGTAAGTATATATATATATATATATATATATATATATATTTTACTTTTTAAAAAAATCAACATGATTTAAGTGTGCCGTGGAAGTTTAACTACAGGTTCAAGTGTGCCATGAGATAAGATAAAAAAGTTTGAAAAACACTGCTCTACTGCTATGCACAGAATTGCCCTCATCTCTAGAGTTCTGTGGCTCTCAGATAGGCCTCTAGTTTTTCCTATTTGGAGGATAAAACTTGGGTAATCTTCAGTGCCCAGCCTCAGACACTGGCCAGTCTGGAAAACTGAGGAAACACAGTATTTTGATGACTTAGTGATTATATTTCATACATGCGGAGGCAGGCAAAATTAGAATGTGCCCAAGACAGGCAGGAAATAGAAGCCACACCTTATTGCCGAGGGAGAACAGTTATAAAGTTCTGTGCTCACCATTTCCCTAAGAGGAAAAAACAACTTGTCTACTCTAGACCAGGGTCTAGTCGGTTTACTCTAGTGAGAACTTCAGATTTTCCTGATAAATGGGTAGACCCCTTTACATTTTATATTGGATTTTAAAATTTAATATACAGGATATGGTGGGGAAAAGCCAGGAAGATAACAATGAGGCTTGAAAGTAAGAGAACAAGTCACACAGTCCAAAGCCTCACACAGAGACAAAAGCATTCCCTCATCAGATGAGAAGATACAACAACAACAACAACAAAATGAAGAATGGTAAGATGCTAAGGGCATCCGACACCCAGTGGGACAGGTGTGCCCAGCATCTTTCAGAGTTCAGGACAGAATGAGCACTCACACACAGGCCAGGGCTTTTCCCACCACCTGGATTCTTTCTCCTCTGTCTGAGGTTCTCACATCCTTTGTTTTCTGCTGTTTTTCCAAGAGTCCAAGCCCAGAAACTCTGTCCTATTGGTTCAGTTCAGCTAAACCTGGGTACTCACAGTCTTGGAATGTTAAGGCAGGAAGGGATCACTGAGATCAGCTAATTTATAGATAAGGAAACGAAGTGACAGGCTCAGGGTAACACACTCTGTAGGTGGCAGAATCTGGGCTGAAACCAGATCTTCTGATCCCCCCAGCAAGATTAGAGCTATGCATACCTCCTCTGCAACAAAGTCCATGGTATCAAATGTGATTTGGCTTTGCTTCTTTTTCTGGAAAAAAAAAATGAGACAAGGAGAGGAGGGCTAATTAGCGAGACTGTTCCAGAATTTTGCATCTGAAGCCCTTCTGCATACCTGGACCACCATGGGGGCAGGTAGTTATGGGAAACCTCGTAGCAGCAGCCATCGCATGGCCTCTTTTGCTCAAAATCTCCAACTCCACACTCGGTTTAGGTCCAGCACTGGTGACAAGTTACTATATTGTGAAAGGGGAGAGGAAAGGAAGATAAAGAGAAAACAGAAAAGAAGGATCGAGAGAGAAAAAGAGAGAAAAGAAGCAAACAAGAAAGTATTGGCGAGGGGGAAGTTAAGGAAAGAAAAAACCAAATGAACCCAACCTTTGTTAAGTGCCTTTAATAAGCCAAGCATGGTGCCATCTTCTGTATTTTACTCCATTTAATCATTAGAACAAAGCACGTTTTATTTTATTTTATTGGCCAGGGCTGGGTTTGAACCCACCACCTCTGGTATATGGGGCTGGTGCCCTATTCTTTGAGCCACAGGCGCCGCTCTCAAAGCAGGTTTTATTAAGCCCCATTTTAGACTTGAGGTGTCCCAAGGATCACAGAGCAAGTAAAGGTCCTGCTGGGATCAGGACTCAAGTCCTTGTCTAGAGTATGGCCAGGAGGAGAGGTGTAAGTGAGCTTAAGGATGAACTAATCCCACTCTTACCTTCTGATAGATGACAGATAAAGAGAGGATATGAAAAGAGTGGAGAATATGTAGGAAGAGTTTGGGGGAAAGCAAAGGGACAAACAAGGCCCTAACCACCATCCCAGGCCAAACCAGGGCCCCTACCTTCTAAGTATACCTCATGTTCTCCCCAGGGACCTCATATCCCTCTTCTTCTCCCAATTTACCCTTTATGTGTCCATGTGGTACCTCTCAGGGAGGATACTGAAGGGCAAAGTTGGTGCTAAGAATACCCAGGTTCACATGTTGCATTGACAACCAGTTTATGGCTCGTTGCACCTGAGCCCACACCCCAACCCCAGCTCGCTACATAACAATCACGTGACTCCTATAGGCTGCCCTTGCAAGGCTGTGCTCAAGGCCACCCTGGCTAGCGGGTGTGGTTAGGTTTTGCCTCACGGTCCCCTGACAACAAGCCTGACTTTGGGTCTTCAGCTTTCAGCTATCCCATGCACAAGCTCAGGTCTTCTGCTAATCAAAGCCCCCGGCTCTCCAGAGCCCATTGCTTCACCATGGCCTGCCATCCTGAAGGAAATATTCCTCCTGGGTGGCGCCTGTGGCTCAGTGAGTAAGGCACCGGCCCCATATACTGGAGGTGGTGGGTTCAAACCCAGCCCCGGCAAAAAAAAAAAAGAAAAAAAAAAAAAGTTTGGGCGGCGCCTGTGGCTCAAGGAACAGGGCGCCGGTCCCATATGCCAGAGGTGGTGGGTTCAAACCTAGCCCTGGCCAAAAACCACACACAAAAAAAGAAATATTCCTCCTGAGAGCTAACCTGAGTCTCTGGGTTGCAATTTTTCTACTCCATCCCTTTTCATTGGCCCAGTCCATAGGGCTGCAGCCTTGTTTGGTTTGGCCAGCATGGTGTCTTAAAATATAGTCTATGAGGCTGGGCGTGGTGCTCACGCTTGTAATCCTAGCACTTGAGAGGCCAAGACAGGTGGATTGTTTGAGCTCAGGAATTTGAGACCAGCCTGAGTAAGAGCAACGTCCAACTAGCTGGGTGTTGTGGCAGGTGCCTGTAGTTCCAGCTACTTGGGAGGCTGAGGCAAAAGGATCACTTGAGCCCAGAAGTTTGAGTTTGCTGTGAGCTATATGCCACAACACTCTATCGAGGGCCAAGTAAAATTCTGTTTCACACACACAAAATATATATATATATATGTTCTATGAATTTGAATGTCTTCAGATGGCGTATGTCCTTTCTCTGCAGCTGACCCATAGGCCCCTACCCCCACTATATCTTAAACTCAGCTGCACACACCAGTTTTATTACCTGATGGTCCCTTAGAAACCAATGCAAGGCAGCCTTCCCTTCCCCCATCATCAACCCCCAGACCCCTCTCTTGGGCCACTATCCTTCAGAAACCGTTTTGGGAAATTTCTTGGAATAAATTGGTAGATGTAAGGGAATAGAGGCCTGGATCTAGTCACTCTTGACCCAACAGGAAAATGAGCAGGGCTTTTCCAGGTATTAGCTGAGAAAACTCTGAAGTCCTGGTTAACACACTTGGTAATAATGAGGACACCTTTGGGAAACCAGAATGAGTTAAAAGAATGCTGACCAACTTTTCTGAGCCAAAAAAGGAGCTCAGATCTACTGGGGGATAAAAATATTTTAAACTGGGACTTTCTAGGAAATCTAGAAAGCCTGGTTCCCACAGTGAGCCGGGCCCTGAAGATGTTCCCTTCATATGAGGCAGATAGGAAAGAAAGTAGAGATACTAATAGTTTGTGGGCCTTCAGAAAACACCGATGCTACCATGACTCCTGTATTCCTCTGGTTCCTTTGATCATGTTGGAATGGAGAATGCCTCTTCCCCACTCCCAGTGTTTCTTTCCACATGGAGGGAGGTGTATAAGTAAAACACTACTGGCCTCACTCCTTCCACATTGAGAAGGAGTGACTTGAACTCCTTGGTAGATTTGGAAGCAGAAATGGGCCTGGTTGTCCCTCTGAGCCCATGTTCTGCTCTGCCATTGAGTTTAGGGCAGCGGGCCCTACTATTTTACTGGAGCCTGCCATGGTCCAGCACCATTTGAGATAAGGCCTGTAAGGCTATCTAATTCTGGAGTTCCTTCAGTATTAGGTAACCCTCTTGCTTTATGATATAAGTCACCGTCTCTGATGTAAGTGTGGTCATTAACAAAGGTGAGAGTTGGGTCTCCCAACTGCTTTACCCTTTGCTTTCTCTCTCAGTTGGTTCTGAGCTTGAGCTGGGAAGTGGGGGGCTATTTATTAAACCCCCTTAATCTCATAATCATGAAGAGCCCAGCTGCTTACATCCCAGAAGGAGAAGATAGGATGCTTTCTCTGAGAAGAGGCAATGATTTGATATTCCCGGAATCCTCTGAGGCCTTGGCGGAACATTTTGCACACTCGGATCATTAGTATGATATGCATGGAGAGCTTGTACAGCCCCTGTAGAAACAAAACAAACAAGATCAGTGGAAACCATCTGTTCTCAACAGTCAACAGCAGGATGAATGGTACTGAACAAGGTGAAATTTTTTTTTTTTTGAGACAGAGTCTCAAAGCTATTGCTCTTGGTAGAGTGCTGTGGTGTCACAATTCACAGCAACCTCCAACTCTTGGGCTTAAGTGATTCTCTTGCCTCAGCCTCCCAAGAAGCTGGGACTATAGGCACTCAACATGATGCCCGGCTATTTTTGGTTGCAATTGCTATTGTTGTTTAGCTGGGCTGGGCCGGGTTCGAATCTGCCACCCTCAGTGTATGTGGCTGGTACCATAAACACTGTGTTATGGGCGCCGAGCCACAAACAAGGTGAATTTTAACAGGATTAAACACAGTGGTTTGCTGGATTGATAGTTTATACATTTTTGGAAAGTTTGCAAGCCTGTTGAAATTATGTTGGTAGCTTGGAACTGGCCATGGTGGGAGGCTTGTGCCCGTAGCAGAGAATGCCATAGAAATTGGCAAATACTACAAATCAGGGCATCTCTCTTCCTAGGAGCCAATTGTTAAACATTTGCCAGCACACCAGTGCATTTAATGTCCAAGTCCTTCACTTTCATACAGAAAATTAAGAGTACAAGTAACTGTAGGCTGTGTGGGTGTGTGTAAAGCACCTGAATTTTGGAATTCAGCGGCTCTGAGGGAAGAATGGTCAGAAAGAGACCAGGCACAGTGGCTCACACCTGTAATCCCAGCACTTGGGAGGCTGAGATGGGTGGATTGCCTGAGCTCACAGGTTCAAGACCAGCCTGAGCCAGAATGAGACTTTCATCTCTAAAAAATAGCCAGGCATTGTGGCGGGTGCCTTGAAGTCCCAGCTACTTGTGAGGCTGAGGCAAGAGAATCACTTGAACCCAAGTTTGAGGTTGCTGCGAGCTATGATACTACAGCACTCTACTGAGGGTGAGACTGACGTGAGACTCTGTCTCAAAAAAAAAAAAGGAATGGTCAGAAAGATGCAACATTGCTGGCTTTGAAAATGGAGGAAGGAAACCATGAGGCAAGGAATGTGAGTGGCTTTCAGAAGCAGACAAGGCAAGAAAATGGATTCTCCACTAGAGCTTTAAAAAGGAAATGCAACTCTGCTGGAAACATTGATTTTAGCTCAAGGACACCTGTGTCAGATTGCTAGTCTATAAGATAATAAATTAGATTTGTTGTAAGACACTAATTGTGGCAATTTGTTATGGCAACAATAGTAAACTAATATAGCACCCTAATCCAAGATGGGCCATCCTATCTTTTTCTGGGAATTTGGAATTGGAACTGAGAGTAAATCATCCTCTTGATCTCCATATAAATTTAGGAGTAAGGGCAGCCACCCTCTGCTAGCCAAGTAAACACAGGGGATGGGAAAAATCCAGAATGTAGAACCATCTATGAATCAACTAACCTTGTTTCTTTAGTTAGTTTCACAAGAAAAACAAGGTATGGGGACTATTCTAGATTAAAAAAGAGTCAATAGGCTCGGTGCCCATAGCACAATGGTTATGGCCCCAGCCATATACACCAAGGGTGGCGGGTTCGAACCTGGCCCTGGCCAGCTAAACAACTGCAATAACAACAACAAAAAGACAGGTGTTGTGGCGGGTGCCTGTAGTCCCAGCTACTTGGGAGGCTGAGGCCAGAGACTCACTTAAGTCCAAGAGTTTGAGATTGCTGTGAGCTGTGACGCCAAGCACCTTACCAAGGGTGAAATAGTGAGACTCCGTCTCAAAAAAAAAAAAAAAAAAAAGAAAGAAAGAAAAAGAAAGATTCAATAGACATAAAAAGAAATGCAAACTATGAACCTTAATTTGATCCCAGTTCATGATAGCAAGCTATAAAAGGGAAATTATTCACATTGTATATTGAAGCAGTACCCTGAACCCCATAAATGCATCCATGTACAAAGTTATGATTTAATAAAAAAAAAAAATTCGCTCTCTGGTCAAAAAAAATATATAAAAGGGAAATTAAATGTTCCTGCATATTAGATATTAGGGAATTAGTATTAATTTTCTTAGTATTTAGTGGTACTGTGGTTATGTGGGAGAATGTCTTTATGTTTAAGAAAGTACCATCATAAAGTATATAATTTACTTTCAAATGATTCAATAAACACACACACACACATAACATAAAGGCAATATAGCAAAATGTTGAATGTTAGATCAAATGAGTGATTATTATATATACATATGTATTTCAACTTCTATGTTCAAAATTTTTCATAATAAATGCAAAAACTAAAAGTATCTGTGTACTAAATTTTGTTAATAAGTACATCATAAATAAAATGAAAAAGCAAACTGTAGCCTGGAAGAATATATATTCCATGCATATAAATGATAAAAGCTTGCTATCCAGCATTTTTTTTTTTTGTAGAGACAGAGTCTCACTGTACCACCCTTGGGTAGAGTGCCGTGGCGTCACACGGCTCACAGCAATCTCTAACTCTTGGGCTTACGCGATTCTCTTGCCTCAGCCTCCCAAGCAGCTGGGACTACAGGCGCCCGCCACAACGCCCGGCTATTTTTTTTTTGTTGCAGTTTGGCCGGGGCTGGGTTTGAACCCGCCACCCTCGGCATATGGGGCCAGCGCCCTACTCACTGAGCCACAGGCACCGCCCTCCAGCATTTGTTTTTAAAAATCCTACAAATTGAAAGAAAAATACAAATAATACAGTAGCAAAATGAGCAAAAGTTATGAATATATCATTCATAAGGGAAAACTCAAATTGCTTCATAATTTTATGAAAAGATTCTTAACATCACTAGAAATAATGGGAATATAAATTATAGTAATAACAAGATACTATTTTACACTTGTCATTGTGGTGGACTGGGAAAAATAGTAAAATGCTGTACAACATTTGGCAACATTTTATAAAATTGAGGGTTTGTTTACAATCAAGAAATCACACACTTCATGAGACCTCTTTACAGAAACTTACATATGTACACAAGACAGGCATGGAAGTGATCATGGCAGCATTGTTTATAACAGTGAATGGCTGAAAACAGTTAAACGACCATCAGTAGGGGAAGGGGTCAATGCACTATGGTACAGTCACAGAACTGAATATACTGCACCAGATCAAAGTGTGTGTGTCAAAGTGGGTACAGAACAGGAGTCAGGGGCTCAGAGTGTGGCCTGTGGCTTGCCCAGGGTCAGCAGAGTAGAAGGCTTCCCCCAACTACAGGGTGGAAGTCAGAATTCAGTCCTCCTGAAGTCCAGTCTGGAGCTCCTTCCTCCTTGTTATGTTGTCTCCAAAAGGCAAAGCATGACCACCATTCACCCAAGGCCCCTCCTCCACTTGCCTCTTCCTTCTTCAAAATGCCTTCTGCTCCTCCCACCCTTGTCCCTCCTCACCAGTTGCTTCCTCAAGATCTGCCAGGAAAGAGATACCCTGCGTCTCTTCATGGTTCCTGCTCTGATGAATGGCACAACTCGCCCCTTTGCCTTTCATGGGGGGAGCTATAAATTTCTTTCCAAAATCCAATTATAGTAGAAATAAAGGGCTTCCTTCAATGGCAAGGCAAGAGCTCCTCTCTGCCCCTCAAACGCTACAAGCAGTTGCTGGGAGCCTTGTTCTGAGAAAAATCGTTCTCAGAATTTACTTATGTCACAGTGTAAGATTCTAGAGGAGGTGTCAGTATAAAGAAATTGGATGGGCGGCGCCTGTGGCTCAAGGAGTAGGGCGCCAGTCCCACATGCCGGAGGTGGCGGGTTCAAACCCAGCCCCGGCCAAAAAAAAAAAAAGAAACTGGAATTTGGCAGCCCAACATTTATTGAGCTCTCATAGATTTGTGTGTGTCAAAGTCGATAAAGGTGAAATAATTTGAGTGGGAAACGTGAACTTGGCAATCCTCACAACCCACAAGGTAAGGGAACCTTATGTACAACTCCATACATGAGCAGACTGGGTCTCAAAGTAGCTCAGTGGCTGCCAGCATCATGGGCATCGTTAAAAATGTAAGAGCCTTGGCTTGGCACCCGAGCTCAGTGGTTAGGGTATACACCAAGGCTGGCAGGTTCAAACCTGGCCCGGGTCTGCTAAACAACAATGACAACTGCAACAACAACAAAAAATAGCAGAGCGTTGTGGCAGGTGCCTGTAGTCCCAGTTACCTGGAAGGCTGAGGCAAGAGAATTGCTTAAGCCCAAGATTTTGAGGTTGCTATGAGCTAGGATGCCACAGTACTCCACTGAGAGTGACATAGGAGACTCTGTCTCAGAAAAAAAAAAGTAGGAGGCTTCTTGGCTAGTAGAGACATCCAACACCTTGGTTTAGAGACCAGTGCAGGGCACTGCCCCTAAGTCTTGTTAACTTGGGACAATTAGGAAAACTCAGCAAATCAGATGTCAACCAAATGTGTCAAATGCTGAAAGAAACTTGGAAACTGGAAGACTTGTAACTCTGAGGCCCTTCTAAAAGTAGATTAGACTATAGAGTGTACAGCACTTTTTTCTTACTAAAGATAACTGATGATCTCAATTTGCTCTTGCAGCAGGATCCCCAATAGAAAACTGTGATTTCAGGCCGAGTGAGGTGACTCAGGCCTGTAATCTTAACACTCTGAGAGGCCTAAGGCAGGTGGACCGCTTAAGCGCAGGAGTTCAAGACCAGCCTGAGCAAGAGCAAGACCCCATCTCTAAAAAAGCCAGGTATTGTGGCAGGCACCTGTAGTCACAGCTTCTTGGGAGGCTGAGGCAGGATGATTGCTGAGCTGAAGAGTTTGAGGTTGCTGTGAGCTATGATGCCACAGCACCCTACCCAGGGTGACAAAATGATATTCTGTTTCAAAAAAAAAAAGAGAGGGCAGCGCCTGTGGCTCAGTGAGTAGGGCGCCGGCCCCATATACCGAGGGTGCTGGGTTCAAACCCGGCCCTGGCCAAATTGCAACAAAAAAATAGCTGGGCATTGTGGCGGGTGCTTGTAGTCCCAGCTACTCAGGAGGCTGAGGCAAGAGAATCGCCTAAGCCTAGGAGCTGGAGGTTGCTGTGAGCTGTGTGACGCCACGGCACTCTACCGAGGGCCATAAAGTGAGACTCTATCTCTACAAAAAAAAAAAAAAAAGAGAGAAAGAGACAGTACAGACTCTTGCCTACTCCACCACAGACCTAGTCTTGAGGAAGGAGATACAAAAGGATCCTGTGCAAATGTTTAGCGGGCCTTTGAGAGAAACTACTGGTCCTGCAGAAGGCAAGAGATATGGTAGGAGGAGCTACGGACAGGAGTGTCCCACTGGTCTCCTGAGTTGCCTGAGGATCCAAGAGTGACCAGGAAAGTATCTAGACTAACAAGGGGCATTAGAGAATGCCAGTAAGTAGAACTGATGGGACCCCAAAAGTGGGTACTGATGACCTCTCCTCTTTCCAGCTGTGGTTATACAATTTCTCTGGGAATTGGATCAGCCTTGGGGAGGAAGAGGCAGATAATTTGGAGAGCTTTGAACTAGCCCAAGATGAATCAATAAGCCTGAAATTACATCCACTCAAAATGGATGAGAAGATTCTTATTGTCTTGGTGATTATAAAAGTTATACAACAAACATCTACAGAGGTCCAACATAGAGGATATGAAGGTGAACAAGCCCCAGTCCCTGTTTATGAGGAGCTGACAATACACTGGAGAAATAAAATTGTTAGAAGAAGTTGTAATAAAGCTATGAAAAAGGCTGGGCACAATGGCTCATGCCTATAATCCTAACACTCTGGGAGGCTGAGGTGAGAGAATCACTTGAGCTCAGGAGTTTGAGACCAGCCTGAGCAAGAGTGAGACCTGATCTCTACTAAAAATAGAAAAATTAGCCAGGCATAGTGGTAGGTGCCCATAATCCCAGCTACTCGGGAGGCTGAGGCAGGAGGATTACTTGAGCCCAAGAGTTTGAGGTTGCTGTGAGCTAGGCTGAGGCCATGACACGCTAGCTAAGGCAACAGAGTGAGACTGTCTTCCAAAAAAAAAGCTACGAAAGACAGATGAGGAAAGGGTAGGGCCTGTTCAGGGAGTGTGACTAAACTGTGAGATGCTCAGGAAGCATGATTATGAGGAAGTGAGATTGGGCTGACAAACTAGTCACCATGGGCCATGAAATCGCAGACTACTTTATTTGATCTACATGGCATACTGTTTAAAATTAACTTATTTGTGTTTAGTTGGGGAATGGGCTCTCCAATTCACCACAGTCTTCACCACACACAATGAAGTCACCTACCAGGCATGTTACCTATTTATAACCCCTGGATAGGATCCATATGGCCTCTCTGGGGTCTAAAATTCTTTGACTATAATCAATGGTTGTGAAATAGTGGTCCACAGGCCATATCTAGCCTGCTGACACATTTTGACAGTTTGTTAAGAATCATCAACACTTAAATACTGAGATTTTATGAAAAGCTTTCTAGGAAAACATATTCACGATTTACCAAAGTGACCCAAGTAAGCTGGACATGGTGGCTCATGACTGTAATCCTAGCACTTTGGGAGGCTGAGGTGGGTGGATTGCTTGAGCTCAGGCATTCAAGACCGGCCTGAGCAAAGCAAGATCCCTATTTTTCTGTAATAAAAATAGAAAAACTAGCCAGGCATCGTGGTGGGCATCTATACTCTCAGCTACTTGGGAGGCTGAGGCAAGAGGATCACTAAGCTAAAGAGTTTGAGGTTGCTGTGAGCTGTGACGCCACGGCATTCTACCCAGGGTGACAGAGTAAGACTCTGTCTCAAGAAAAAAAAAAGTGGCCCAAATAAAACCCATTTAAATTGACTAATTTTCATAGCAGGAATAGAGAAACTGTAATAAAGTACTCTCACTACCACTACCACCAAAAAAAATAAAAGAAAAAAGTACCAGATTCTGAAGTTTTTACAGGCAACTTCAGATAATCCCAATGTTTCTCCAACTATTCAGCACCTAAAAAGAAACTACCAAATTCTTTTGTGAAGTGAGGAGAACATTGATACTAAAATCTGCAAAAAGTTGCATGAAAAGAGAAAGCTGTGGGCAGAGCCTGTGGCTCAGTGGGTAGGGCGCCTCACCATATGCCAAGGGTGGCGGGTTCGGACCCAGCCCCAGCCAAACTGCAACAGAAAAATAGCCGGGCATTGTGGCGCGCACCTGTAGTCCCAGCTGCTCGGGAGGCTGAGGCAAGAGAATCGCGTAAGCCCAGGAGTTAGAGGTTGCTGTGAGCCGTGTAACGCCACGGCACTCTACCCGAGGACGGTACAGTGAGACTCTGTCTCTACAAAAAAAAAAAGAGAAAGCTGTAGTCATCTCATTTATAAATATTGTTTTAAAAATATTAAAATATAGGGCGGCGCCTGTGGCTCAAGGAGTAGGGCGCCGGTCCCATATGCCAGAGGTGGCGTGTTCAAACCCAGCCCCGGCCAAAAACAAACAAACAAACAAAAAAAAAATTGGGCGGCGCCTGTGGCTCAGTCGGTAGGACGCCGGCCCCATATACCAAGGGTGGCGGGTTCAAACCCAGCCCCGGCCAAACTGCAACCAAAAAATAGCCGGGCGTTGTGGCGGGCGCCTGTAGTCCCAGCTACTCGGGAGGCTGAGGCAAGAGAATCGCTTAAGCCCAGCAGTTGGAGGTTATTGTGAGCTGTGTGAGGCCACGGCACTCTACCGAGGGCCATAAAATGAGACTCTGTCTCTAAAAAAAAAAAAAAAAAAATTAAAATATACAGGGGTGCCTGTGGCTCAGTGGGTAGGGCACCGGCCCCACATATCCAGGGTGGCAGGTTGGAACCTGGCCCCCGGCAAAACTGCAACAAAAAATAGCCGGGCGTTGTGGCGGGTGCCTGTAGTCCCAGTTACTCAGGAGGCTGAGGCAAGAAAATCGCCCAAGCCCAAGAGCAAGAGCTGCGCTTGCTGTGAGCTGTGACACCACAGCACTCTACTGAGGGCTACAAAGTGAGACTCTGTCTCTAAAATAAAAAAATATACATTAAAATATAAACAAAGGCCAGGTAGAGGGACTCACATTTGTAATCCCAGAACTTTGGGAGGCCAAGGTGAAAGGATCACTCAAGGCCAGGACCTCTAGACCAGCCTGAGCAACACAGTGAGCCCTGGTCTCTAATTTTGAAAACTAAACTAAAATAATATATAAACTGTATGAAAACAGAATTCAATAGTACATTAAAAAATAACATCATTAGAGCAGAGACAGGGAAGGAGGAAGCGGGGTGAGGGGTCACGGTATGTGACACACCTTTTGGGGGCAAGACACCATTATAAGAGGGATTTTACCTAACAAGTGCAATCAGAATAACCTGGTTCTTTGTACCCTCAATGAATCCCCAACAATTAAAAAAAAATTATTTTAGGAATGCAAAGATGGTTAACAGAGAATCTATAAACATAATTCATTATATGTTAGCATGGCTAAGAAGAAAAACCATCTGATTTTCTTCCACAGGCACTAAGCATAAATCATTTTTTTTGACAGAGACATGTAACCATGCCACCCATGTGGGCAAGTAGGGCTCCAACGTGCTGGATAGCTTAGTAAGACACGGAAAGCGATCCTCAGAGCTGTCTGTTTGAGGGCTGCTCCTGGAAGCATTACCTCCCCAGCACTTCTGTGCTGAGCACTCCAGGGGCCCAAGGCTGAAGGTGGTGAGGGTGGCTGAAGGTACTGAGAGTAGCAAGCCACCTCATCAGCCTGTGCAGCAATGGTGAGTGCTGAGAAGATCCAAAGGGCTAATGCTGATGGAGAATGTATGACTGCAGGTTTCAGGGAGAGCTGGCAGAAGGCGGAGTTCTCCAAAAAGGTGGTACAGCTTCAGGGCAGAACCAACACCTGTCAAACATTGGGATCGTGATGTTTGGGCTGGCTCCAGGAGCTTCCCTGGTCTCACTGGCTCCAAGGAAAAGCAGGAGAATGGGCTTGCCAGGGAAATACACGGACATCCCATTTTTATTTTTTTTTCTTTTTTTTTATTGTTGGGGATTCATTGAGGGTACAATAAGCCAGTTACACTGATTGCAATTGTTAGGTAAAGTCCCTCTGACATCCCATTTTTATAGCCTTGAAGCTGCCGTGCTCCAACAGGTAGGAAGAAGAAGGGCCAAACCCACTCACACACTCACACAAAACCCTTGTCAGAAGGAGCTTCGATGTGAACCCAAGAGACTTCCTGCCAGCCTGGAATTCTACCCTAGTTCCTCCACCTATTGCAAACCCAATAAGCAGCTGGTCCAGGAAAAAGTCATTTCATCTAAAGGAGAGTTATAATAAAAAAGAAATAGCTCCAGATCTATATAAATATATTAACCACCCCCCCCCACCAAAAAATGCAGGAGAGGGAGGCAGGGAGCAGGAAAAACAAATGGCAGATGAAAGACACACACACACAAAAATTTAACATGAAACAGATGATAATCATGAACAATAAAGAACTCAAAGGGCTTAATGAATTTTTTTCTTTTTAGAAAAAAGAAAATTTCTCACTTTATTGCCCTCGGTAGAGTGCGGTGGTGTCACAGCTCACAGCAACCTCCAACTCCTGGGCTTAGGCGATTCTCTTGCCTCAGCCTCCCAAATAGCTGGGACTACAGACGCCTGCCAGAACGCCCAGCTATTTTTTGTTGCAGTTTGGCCGGGGTTGGGTTTGAACCCGCCACTTTCAGTATATGGGGCTGGCGCCTTACCCACTGAGCCACAGGTGTCACCCAAGGCTTAATGAATTTTTTTTTTTTTTTTTTGTAGAGACAGAGTCTCACTGTACCGCCCTCGGGTAGTGTGCTGTGGCGTCACACGGCTCATAGCAACCTCTAACTCTTGGGCTTATGCGATTCTCTTGCCTCAGCCTACCAAGCAGCTGGGACTACAGGCGTCTGCCACAACGCCCGGCTATTTTTTTTTTTTTTTGTTAGTTTGGCCGGGGCTGGGTTTGAACCCGCCACCCTCGGCATATGGGGCTGGCGCCCTACTCACTGAGCCACAGGTGCCGCCTGGCTTAATGAATTTTAAAACAAGAGATCAAAGCAAAGATGCTGAGACAGCCAGAGGAGAAGACATTGGCAGGTCTCAGGAAAGAAGTGATTAAAAAAATAACCTAGGAAGTTTTAAACTGAGATTTAAAAAAAAATAACCTCAAAAACCAAGGTCCTTTCAGAAACATCAGAAAGCTAGCCAGCCTTGCTGAAAACAGGATAGGATTGCAAAAAAGCAAGTGAAGAAGTCAGAAATGAGTGATTAAAAAGGAGGCAAAAAATATATACAGTATAGAGGGGGAGAAAGTGAGTAGTGTATGTGGATTTCTTCCATTTTTATAGCTGTAAATCCTAAGACACCTTTTAAAAGTAACCAAGAAACAGATGTACAAGCATATTTAAAGATATAAAAGACTGACACAGTCTGGATAAACCTTAAAGACATGCTGACTGAAAGAAGTCAGACACAAAAGGACAAATATTATGTGATTCTACTTATATGAGAGGCCTATAATAGTCAAATTCAAAGACAAAGAAAGTAGAACTGTGGTTATTAGGGGCCAAGGGAGGAAGGAAATAGAGAATTAATGGTTTAATGGGCAGTATTTCAGCTTGGGGTCATGGAAAAGATCTAGAAATGAAGGGTAGTCAGTGTGAATGTATCATATACTTAATACCACAGAACAGTACACTGAAAAATGGTTAAAATGGTAAATTTTATCACAATTCCTTTAAAAGTTAAAAGAAATGCTCCCCTTTCCCCTTCCTTCCTGAAAAATTCATCTTAGAAACCATTAGGTGGGGCCAGGCATAGCAGGTGCTACGTGCAGGAAGGCGGGAGGCTGTAGTGTGCTAGCACAAGGTATTAGAGCCCTGAGCAGGGTGAGTAGGATGGGGCAGGTGGGTGCAGCACCTACATTTAGGAGGATTGATTACAGAAGATAATAGGAGCCAGTTTTCTCTCTGAGAAGGGAATTAAATGTCAGGAATGAGAGAAAACTAGAATAAAACTTGTGGGGTTGGACAGGAGTTAAAAATGTTGTGTGGGCGGCGCCTGTGGCTCAGTGAATAGGGCGCCGGCCCCATATGCTGAGGGTGGCAGGTTCAAACCCAGCCCCGGCCAAACTGCAACAAAAAATAGCCAGGCGTTGTGGCGGGTGCCTGTAGTCCCAGCTACTCAGGAGGCTGAGGCAAGAGAATCGTGTAAGCCCAAGAGTTAGAGGTTGCTGTGAGCCGTGTGATGCCACGGCACTCTACCGAGGGCGGTACAGTGAGACTCTGTCTCTACAAAAAAAAAAAAAAAAATGTTGTGTGAATGCATGGATTTCAATATCTATAGTTAGATATAATAATAATGTGTGTGTACATATATATACCCTCATCCTCAGCAGGAGAGGGCCTAGGAACAGCAATTATGTCATCAGCAATGAACATACCCAGTGCCCCAGTCTTGGTTCCTAAGAACCGCCATTCTCCACATAGTTCTCCAAGAACACAGGTTTCTTGGCGAAACAGCTGATTCTGGAGCTAAGACAAGATGAGCCTTGAATATATTGTGCTGGAAAGTAACAAGGTATTTTTTAAATGACATGGTGTGTTAAAAGGACACAACTCAACATAAAGGGGCTTCTCGTCTGGGCACGGCAGCTCACAGCCTGTAATCCTAGCACTATGGGAGGTTGAGGTGAGAGGATCCCTTGACTTCAGGAGTTCAAGACCAGCCTGACCAACAGCAAGACCCTTTTGGCTGAGCATTGTGGTAGGTGCCTGTAATCCCAGCTACTCAGGAGGCTGAGGCAAGAGGATTGCTTAAACCTGGGTGTTTAAGGTTGCTGTGAGCTAGGCTGCCACCTCTGCACTCTAGCCTGGGAAACAGAGTGAGATTCTGTCTCAAAAACAAAACGCATAAAGGAGTCCCCACTGGTTAAATCCAGAATAATGTGAGCCTCAGAATAATGAAGGCGGGTGCTGTGGTTCACACCTATAGTCCCAGCACTTTGGGGAACCAAGGTGGGATTATTGCTTGAGGCCAGTGGTTCAAGACTAGCCTGGTCAACATAGTCAGAACCTATCTCTACAAAAAATAAAAAATTAGCTGTGGGTGGTGGCGTGTGCCTGTATTCTCAGCTACTTAGGAGGCTGAGGCAGGATGATCTATTGAGCCCAGGAGTTCAAGGCTGCACTGAGCTATGATCATACCTCCGTACTCCAGCCTAGGTGATAGAGCAAGACCTTGTCTCAAAAAGAAAAAGAATATCTAGCACTCTGGGAGGCTGAGGAGGGTGGGTCTCTTGAGCTCAGGAGTTCAAGACCAGCCTGAGCAAGAGTGAGACCCCATCTCTAAAAAAAGCCAGGTATTGTGGTAGGTGCCTGTGGTCCTAGCTACTAGGGAGACTGAGGAAAGAGGATTGCTTGAGCCCAAGAGTTTGAGGTTGCTGTGAGCTGTAACACCATGGCACTCTACCAAGGGCGACAAAGTAAGACTCTGTCTCAAAAAAAAAAAAAAAAAAAAGAAAAGAATTCCAGTGCCGGTTAAGATGGAAAAAACCCCAGTGTCTAAAAACTTTAAACCAGCGGCTCTCAATCTATGGGTCACGACCCACAGGAACTGTATTAAAGGGCCATGGCATTAGAAAGGTTGAGAACCACTGTTTTAGACAATACAAACAGCAACTAACTTGGGACTTTAAAAACTAAACAATAGCAAGTGGTCTGGGGAGCAAGGGGTAGTAAAAACTTGAACAACCCCAATGGAGGTCAGGTTTCTAGTTTAACAAAGTCACAGAATACAAGTCACTATTCAAACATCAGCTGTATTTTTACACATTTGCAATTAACAATTAGAAATGAAAAATTAACAATACCATTTATAGTAGCACTAAAAATATAAAATATTTGGGTATAAAATAACAACGTACGTACAGATTCTGTGTGCTGAAAACTGTAAAACACTGATGTAAAAAGTTAAAAAGAAAAAAATAAAGAAGATCAAGGTTGGGCATGGTGACTCACACCTGTAATCCAAGCACTTTGGGAGTCCTAACATATAAGATCCTATCTCTATCCCCAAAAATAAAAAATAAAAAAAATTAACCAGGTGTGGTGGTGTCGCCTATAGACCCAGGTACTTGAGAGGCTGAGGCAGGAGGAACACTTGAACCCAGAGTTTGAGGCTGCTGTGAGCTAGGCTGATGCCATGGGACTCTAATCTGGGCATCTGAGACTCTGTCTTGAAAAAACAAACAAACAAACAAAAAAACAAGACTAGAAGTCAAAAGATTTCTGTCCTCATGAAATCACTTACCAGCCTTTTGACTGTGAACCAATCCATTACCTTTCTGCATTCTGACTCCTGCAAAATTGAAGAGAATAAAATATAAACATACATATTTTAAACTCAATCTAGGACCTGTGGGTAGGTTCAAAAATATATGTAAATTACCTGAAATTGCATCATCCCTTTTCTAAGAAGTACTATAATTTTTTTCCAGAGTTTGGAGGCTTGCTGACATATAAAGGGTTTAGAATAACTGAATTGGATTTTTGAATTCAATGTCTAAGGCTTCTTCCATTCTAATATCCCATGATTCTAACAGATCCCTCCTTCTATCTCTTATATTCCATGATTCCAGTAGGGATGCAAGAAACAGATTAGAGATCTAACTTCCTATGATTCCAAGTACCACAAGAGTTCATTCTTTTTCCTGAGAGGACAAGAACTAAATTTTAAACATGAAATTCTAGGATCTTTATAACTTAATCTTCACCAACCTTCCAACCTCATTGCTCATCCCTTCCCTATAACCACGTCCCCATGTAGCCTGCAGTTTCCATAAAGTTTTGCTTTATGGAAATTCACTATGTGCCTCGTACAGGCAGTGCCTTCTACCTGGAATGCCCCCAAACTCCATATTTTTCTTTTTGAGTCTCAGCTTGAAGATCCCCTTCCCAGTAAGGCCCCTCACAGCAGGGTTTGATGTGCTTCCTAAGTCCTGGAAACTGACTGTTTCCACATAAGGAATAGAATTGTTGGTTCACTCCAGGCAGCAAACACAACTGCCCAGCTGTCAGACCAAGTTTGAAGGCACTAGGCATAACAAACACTAGGACCGACCTCTAAAAAGGAAACAAAAAAATGTCAACTTCAAGGACAATAACCTAAGAGCAGTACTAAACACAAACCACATTTTGTTTCAGAGAACAAAAGCGGTGGGGACTGACCACAGATTATCTTGTCTAAAGGAAACAGTCTCTACTCGGCATCAGCTGATTGTTGACTAACAGGAATCAGGATCCAGGGCGGCCAGCTCTTTCACTTTTTCAAGATTTGCAAGTGAAATCTCCCAATTTTTACATGTCAGCAACTAAAAAGCATTAAAGACCCACTGCTCTGATTTTCAAGGTTTTCAGGCTATGGAGACTGTTCAGTGAGGATCCACTTCTACCCATCCAAAGCAGACATCCTATGGAAGTTTTAAGTCATGGCAGCTGATGTGTTAACGATTGTTTGGCATGCCTATCCATCCCACACAGAGCTCAGAAGGGATGCATCAAACTTTTCCTTGTTGTTTTTTTTTTTTTTTTGTCGAGACAGAGTTCTACCCTAGGCCCTGAGCAGAGGGCAATGGCATTGTAACTCACTGCAACCTCAGACTCGGGCAGTGGGCATCCTGCTGCCTCAGCCTCTGAAGCCGCTGGGATTACAGGTGCTCGCCGCGGCGCCTGGCTGCGTTTTTCCATTTTTTTCCATGAGTCGGGGTCTCACTCTCACTCAGACAAGCCTCAAACTCCTGAGCTCAAGCAATCCTCCCTCCTCAGCCTCCCACAGTGCTGGGATTACAGGCGTGAGCCACCGTGCCCGGCTATCAAAACTTTTCATATGAGGTCCCTGCCCCTCTCTGAGCCTCTGTTTCCCTTTCTGTAAAATGGGCACACAAACCCTGACTCACATATAATACCATGCAATACCATTTACTGAAGGGCTGGCAGAGCCATATGCTTTTACTTGCATCATCTCACTGAATTCTCACAACAACCTCTATGAAGCAAGTTCTAATACATCCACATTTTACAGATAAGAAACTAACTCCGGGACAGCGCCTGTGGCTCAAAGGAGTAGAGCACCAGCCCTATATGCTGGAGGTGGCGGGTTCAAATCCAGCCCCGGCCAAAAACTGCAAAACAAACAAACTGTAACTCTGAGATAAAAGGCAATTTACCTAGTGAAAACAGCAAGCATTTTAAAAGCCTCTTCTGGGGCAGCGCCTGTGGCTCAGTCGGTAGGTCGCCGGCCCCATATACCCAGGGTGGTGGGTTCAAACCCGGCCCCGGCTGAACTGCAACCAAAAAATAGCTGGGTGTTGTGGCGGGTGCCTGTAGTCCCAGCTACTAGGGAAGCTGAGGCAAGAGAATTGCTTAAGCCCAGGAGTTGGAGGTTGCTGTGAGCTGTGTGATGCCATGGCACTCTACCCAGGGCCATAAAGTGAGACTCTGTCTCTACAAAAAATAATAATAATAAATAAATAAAAGCCTCTTCTTCCCAAGGGTTTTACTTATTTTGTCCTCCCAACAACTCTGAGGTAGGTAAGGTAGCATTATTGCCAGAGGTGGTAAGGCAAAAAACAAACAAACAAAAAAACCTGTAAAAGGGATTCCACCAAGGCAGCCTACCTGACTACTCTAGTCCAGCACTGTTCAACAGAAAGAGAATGTAAACCATACATTAAACTTTTTTCATAGCCACATTTAAAAAGACACAGGTGAAACTAATTTTAATAATTTATTTGACCCCAAATATGCAAAATGTTTCAACACATAATATAAAAATCATTGAAATAATTTACATTTTACTTTCTTGGTGAGTCCTTTGTGTAGTTTACGATGCAGCACATCTCAATTCGGACTCAGTAAACACACGTGGCCAATGACCACCAAATGGGGCAAGGCATTTAAATTACACTTTATTAATCCTAAAGTTAAATGCAGAACCCACTAAACCGCCCGTCCCTTGGTCTCAGAAAATACGCAAAAATAATCACGGCATAGAGTTCATGAGCATTTACTTTGTGCCAGCAGTGTGTTGAGGATCCTACACACGTCGTATTTTGTCATCCTCGCAATCAGGCGGGCGCTGTTTCCCTCCTTGTTTGACCAGGACAGAGGACTGAACTCGGGGCCTCCCCCTAGCGCCCCGGTGAGCCCTCTGGCTAGCCATCATCCTAATCATTTAGCAAAGGGCTGTCAGAGCTACACGCTAACCAGGGTCAAATAAGGAGGGGCGCACACACAGGAAGGCGCGGGTCACTTGCAAGCGCCAAAACGCTCATTCGACTAAGGTCGCGGACTCGAAGTCTACCTGGAAATCGTTCCGCGGTTGCAGCTGCTTTTGCTCCTCCTCCCACTCCTCCTCCCACTCCGACTCCTCGCCACGGTCCTCCAGAGTCCACAACACATTAGCATTGGTCTTCCGCACAGCGCTCCCGGCCCTCTTGAGAACGCTAGTGGGAGCCGCATCCGGGAGCTCAGAGTCGGCTTCCGGGTTCTCGCGCTCAGACTTGATCATAGAGAACCCAGCGGAGACTTCCGCTTCCGGCTGCTCTAGGCGCCTCCCCGGTGCCCGTGAGGTCCCTGCGCTGTCGGTCCGTCCCGAGTCCGCCTCCCTCCAGGGTCTCTCCGGCTCTGCCCTCTAACTGGGAACGTCTTCCTCCTCTCACCGCCCCCGCGCAGACGTAGTGCTGAGCCCACAGCTGCGGGACAAAGAGTGACGCCGCTGCCGGAGTTATGGCGTCCACGGAACCCCGCTTGGTAACTACCGGGAGCCCCGCGGCGATGCCGCCGGAGAATCTGGAAGGAGCTGGCCCCAGCTCAGACCCTCACCGTAACTCTGAGGGCTCTTTGATTCCAGGGACCACACCGCCTGCCCCCGAGCTCTCCAGCCCTAATGCGGCGGTCCCCGAAGCGATTGCTACACCCGCGGCGGCTGCTTCTGCGGTCCTTGAGCTGCCCCTAGGCTCTGCACCTCAGGCCGAAGTCGCAGCGCGCTCACCCTCCGGCCAAGGCGGCTCCCGGGCCGGCCCTGAGACGTTCCGCCAGCGTTTTCGGCAGTTCCGCTATCAGGACGCGGCGGGTCCTCGGGAGGCATTCCGGCAGCTGCGGGAGCTTTCTCGCCAGTGGCTTCGACCCGACATCCGCACCAAGGAGCAGATTGTGGAGATGCTGGTGCAGGAACAGCTACTTGCCATTCTGCCCGACGCCGCGCGGGCCCGTCGGCTCCGCCGCCGCTCAGATGTGCGCATCACTGGCTGAGAAGCGGTCCTGTGGGTGGCCCGGCCAGGGCGCTCTCTTGTGGACTGGGACCAGGGTCTGGGGACCTGAGCCTGGCACCGCATCCTGTGTTAATGAAAAACGAGTTTTGGCGGTTCCTGTAGTCTGGTGTGTCTCTTTTGTTCGTCATTTGTTAGGTTTATTTTGTTGAGCCTATTTCCCGCCTTTCTGGCTGGAGGCGAAACGAAATTGGGAGCCCATAGAATTAAGGTCTTTGTTTCCTATTCCCCGGGCCGCCTTTGGCTGTCATGGAATTTAAATGTTAACTACACCTGAGTCATCCCTCCACCACGTCTGGGAAATTTTTCTCCTCAGCTCCCAAGGACCCACTTGCGTTTCCGGCGCTCAAAATAGCTGGCTTTGGTAAATGCTCATTCGACCAATACAGCCGACCATACAGCCGCCACCTTGTTCTACTTAACCCTTTGAGGTAGGTTTCCCAACAGACCCAAGTTAGTGGGCTGTGTTAATGTGAAGTGTTTTGTTATGTATGCCCTTACAGAGAGAGACTAGTTCTTGAGATCTCCGGCTTATGCCACCAGAATTGCTTACCTTCTTGCTAAATATTAGTCCTCTGCTAGGATTTAGGAAGCAGAACTTACTGTCTCAACTTCCCCAATGGAAAAAAAGCAGAACTGGGGTGAATTAATGGATTATTTACATTACTGAAGCTACGCTTTTTAATGTCTCTAGCAGGCTCCCTTTTATTTTTTCAAACAAGCATAATTGTTTAGATAGGAAAGAAAGACTTTTCCAAGTAATGAAGATGATCTGCCTTTATTCACCCAGGAAGGAGTTAGTTGGGATCCATGAGCAGCCTGGATTGGTCCCAGATATGTCTACTACAGTGAGGCCAGACCTGGCTTCCTTGCACTGCTTTCAGCAATCAAAATCTAATAAGCCTGCAGCTCACACTACAAAGCATTAGCCAGACAGGGTTGGAAGCTGGTGTGGGGCATCTTTTTTGAATATTAAAGACAAATTCAAAAGTATTTTTGCATACTTTCTTGGGATTTCTTGGCAGCTTGCACCTACCTCCCTGCAAAAGATCTTACAAGGTAAGAACGGCTGTTCTCAACCTGTGAGTCGTGACACTTTTGTAACAATGAAAATACATCTCAGCATTAGGAAAGTTGAGAACCACTGCTTTAAAAGGTAGCGTTTACAGAAGATTAATGCATATTAAAAATAAGGTGGTGAAGAGCTTCATACAGCTATGTGTTGCTTAAAGATAGGGGTATGTACTGAGCAAAGCACCATTTGGCACTTTTGCCCTGTGTGTACTTAAACCTAGATGGAATAGGCTATTGCTCCTAGGCTACAAACCTGTATGGCATGTTACTGTACTGAATACTGCAGGCAATTGAAACGGTATTTGTGTATCTAGTTAAAAAAGAAAAATGGTACACCTGTGTAGGGTCTCATTGGAGCTTGCAGGACTAACTAGAAGTTTTTCTGATCAGTAAAGGGTGAGTGAATGTGAAGGCCTAGAACTTCTATATACTCACTACTCCAGACTTTTTTTTTTTTTTTGTAGAGACAGTCTCACTTTACTGCCCTCCAGTAGAGTGCCGTGGCATCACACGGCTCACAGCAACCTCTAACTCTTGGGCTTACGCGATTCTCTTGCCTCAGCCTCCCAAGCAGCTGGGACTACAGGCACCCGCCACAACGCCCAGCTATTTTTTTTGTTGCAGTTTGGCCGGGGCTGGATTTGAACCTGCCACCCTCGGCATATGGGGCCAGCGCCCTACTCACTGAGCCACAGGCGCCGCCACTACTCCAGACTTTTAAAACACTGTACACTTAGTATGTATTTAAAAAGTTTTTCTTCAGGCAGCACCTGGCATGCTAAAAACAAAAAAAAATAGCCAAGCATTGACTGTGGTCCCAGCTACTCAGGAGGCTGAGCAAGAGAATTGCTTGAGCCCAAGAGTTTGAGATTGCTGTGATGCCACGGAGGGGAACAAAGTGAGACTCTGTATCAAAAAAAAAAAGTTTTTAAGACAAACACATTGAACAGCTATACAAATTTTTTGGGGGGGAGAGAGACAAAGCCTCAAGCTGTCACCCTGGATAGATATGCCGTGGCATCACAGCAACCTCCAGCTCTTGGGCTTAAGCGATTCTCTTGCCTCAGCCTCCCAAGTCCCTGAGACTACAGGCACCTGCCACAACGCCTAGCTATTTTTTGGCTGTAATTGTTGTTTGGCAGGCCCGGGCTGGATTTGAACCCGCCAGCTCTGGTGTATATGGCTGGCGCCTTAGCCATTTGAGCTACAGGCGCTGAACCTATAGAAATATTTACTTTCTTTGTATCCTTATATTTTTTTTTTTTGCAGAGACAGAGTCTCACTTTATCACCCTTGGTAGTAGAGTGCTATGGCATCACAGCTCACAGCAACCTCCAGCTCCCGGGCTTAGGCGATTCTCTTGCCTCAGCCTCCAGAGTAGCTGGGACTACAGGTGCACGCCACAATGCCTGGCTATTTTTTTTGTTGCAGTTTGGTGGGGGCTGGGTTTGAACCCACCACCCTCAGTATATGGGGTGAGCACCTCACCCACTGAGCCACAGGTGCCATCGTGTATCCTTATTCTATAGGCAGTTTTTCTTTGGGAGACAAGAGTCTCACTTTGTTGCCCTCAGTAGCCAGGGCATCATAGCTCACAGCAAACTCTTGGGCTCAAGCAATCCTCTTGCCTCAGCCTCCCCAACTAAGTGCATGCCACCATGCCTGGCTGTTTTTAGAGACAGAGTTGCCTTCTTGCTCAAGCTGTCCACCCATCTTGGCCTCCTACAGTGCTATAATTACAGGTAAGAGCTACTGCACCCAGCCTTTATAAGCTTTTTTCTACTTATGAAATGTCTTCGTGGGCAGCACCTGTGGATCAGTCGGTAAGGCGCCGGCCCCATATACCGAGGGTGGCCGGTTCAAACCCGGCCCCGGCGAACTGCAAAAAAATAGCCGGGTGTTGGGCGGCGCCTGTGGCTCAGTGAGTAGGGCGCCGGCCCCATATGCTGAGGGTGGTGGGTTCAAACCCAGCCCCGGCCAAACTGCAACAAAAAAATAGCCGGGCATTGTGGCGGGCGCCTGTAGTCCCAGCTGCTCGGGAGGCTGAGGCAAGAGAATCGCGTAAGCCCAAGAGTTGGAGGTTGCTGTGAGCCATGTGACACCACGGCACTCTACCCGAGGGCGGTACAGTGAGACTCTGTCTCTACAAAAAAAAAAAAATAGCCGGGTGTTGTGGCAGGCGCCTGTGGTCCCAGCTGCTTGGGAGGCTGAGGCAGGAGAATCGCTTGGGCCCAGGAGTTGGAGGTTGCTGTGAGTTGTGTGATGCCATGGCACTCTACCGAGGGCCATAAAGTGAAACTGTCTCTCCAAAAAAAAGAAATGTCGTTTTTAATTCTTAAACTTTGTTAAAAGACAAAACCCCACACATTAGCCCAAGCCTACACAGTAAGACCATCAAGACATCACTAGGCCATAGAAAATTTTCAGTTTCATTATAACCTTAAGTGACCACTGTGCATATGAGGTCTGGCCTTGACTAAAATGATACACAGTGCGTGAGTGTTATTCAATAATAGGTGACCAAAATGTAGCAACAAGAACTTGCTTTATTTTTTCCAAATACAGATACAGAAGTTTGTATGTTTTGCAAATATTGCTTCAAAGCAACATTCTATATACAGCGCCTTCTGTTCTAATAGCGCGTAAACATAGATATGTATCCACAGTGCAATGTTGGCTCATCACGGATCCACCTTGCATACACATCACTTAAAATGATTAGTCAAACCAGAACTGTTTTTGTCAAGGCAATTTTTATAGGTGGATAGTTTTCTTAAAAGACAAACTTAGGTAGTGCACGTATTTCTAAATGGTAATAGCAATGTTTGCAAATAACAGTTTCCAGTGCTCCAACTTGGGGTTAATTCATCTTGACCCAGGAATTGGGAATAGAGCCCCTCAACATGGCTTTAAATTAGGGAGGCATACTGAGGTTATAAGAACTTGGGAACTTGTCTCTGCTTCCCTAAGAACAAAAGTCACAATGCGTGAAACAGGATTCTTTCCTTTATAAAGTGGAAACAAACCCAATAATGGCCACTTGGCAAAATTAGGATAATTCATTTTCTGTTTCTATTTTTGAACAAGATATGAAATTGACTACCTTAATAGTTACAGCTTCCATAGATAATCAAAATTTTCATAAAATAATATCTCACAGTTGTGGCTATAGAAAATCATCCTATTTCTTCCCTTTTCAGACAAGCAGTCACACAAATGCAGCTGTCTGAACATATACCATGCACACTCCTTGAGCATTTCTTCCCATACCAGAAACATCAGTGTTAGCAGTGGGAAATAGTCTCTTGTAGAGGAATTACGTCAGCTTTATTACAGACGTGATAGCCACATGTACTCCCTCTGATGGATAAGTTACAACAGGTCAACTTACACATGTTCTATGATTCATTTCACATCAAATGGTGAACAACTAGACAGAGCATTCCTTGAAACAGATCTGAGTACAAAGGCCTGAATTCATGACCACAGTGACCTGTGCCTAACCATTCCAAAGGTTGCTGGAGATACTGTCATTGCTATTGAGATATTGGCTACTTCATGTTTACATAGTAAATATTTGCAGCATATAACATTACAGATTCATAAACCCATAATTAACTTGTGTTAATGGACAACTGTGCTTTGATTTTTGACTTTAATGATAAAAAAACTAGTGAAATGGGTCACTTTTCAAAGCATGAAACATTTTAACTTTGCCTCGTAAGGAAAAACAAAGTACAGCAATTACATGTGGAACCGTAACCTGCAAAAGTAACACAAATATTGTCTCAAGAGGTACAAATAGGTTGTACCTGGACCTCAAGCAGCATAATCACTTTGATCTCACAAAATAATACAAACAGGAAATTTAAAGTGTTAAAGTATATTAACAAAACAACTCTGAACATACAGTTCAGGGAAGGAGAAAAGCAGTACATGTAGAATCTGAAGTTTGTTTACAACAATATAAAAGAAGGTAATTCCCCAAACCACATTCTTTGTAACAAATCTTTACAGTAAAGGAGTTTGAAATTCTGGGAAATACTTTTTGGACATTAAATAGAACTGAGAAGCTGTGAATATTAAGAAGTGGGTAGAAAATGCTGTCCTTTGGGTTCCAGACCCAGCCTGTTTCAGGTTGACAGTGAGATTCTAGTTCCTCCACAGGTTGTATGGGCTCTGCTACAAAAGCCACTACCCAATCAACTCTGGGGTGAAAGCATATAAATCTTGTCCCCGTACCATGAAGTCATGCAAGAGATGTGGTCAGAAAAGTGAAGAGTCCTAATGATAAGGCAGGGCAGCCAAGGCTCTGCGCCTTCCCAACTTCCACAGAACGGTGAAGTCACAGCATTCCCATGAAGCTAGAAAATGAAAATGATGCTGCCTAAACTCCATGCCAGGCAGAAACCAGAGGGCTGGCATGTGCCCCAACCTGACAAAAAAGTCAATTAAATAAACTGCAAACTGACTTTACAACTGTTCCCAACTAAACTTTTTTGGCTCTCATTCCATTTATCATCAGTGGCACGATTTCAAGTGAAGTTTGTGCAAAAAGACTCTCTTCATTCAACGATGTACATAGAAGAAAGGAATCCTAAGAATCTATTTGCTACCTTCTTGGTAGGCTTTGAGATCAGAGTGCCCTGCCCTCCAGCGGCCAAAATGGCCTCTTTGTCCAATGTCTATCACACTCCTGCCTAGATCCCTGAAGTCAGTCCGTGTCACGTGCATTCAGCATGCTAGTTTTATTTATTTAAATATGCGAAGCTCCTCCTGCGGGCTCCCCAGGATTGTGCCCCCATTAGTCTTGGATGCCCTGTTTCACGTGGAGCAGCAGAGGGCAATCTGCTGCACCTTGCCCAGGTCCGTCAGAAGCTGCTTGATGCAATGCTTGAGCTGCGGAAGTCTGGCCAGTGGCTCCGGAGGCTCCAGTTCCCCGGTGTAGTCCAGCCAGCTCTCCAACACTGTTGGCAGAAGAGACAGAAGACCCAGTGAGCTCCTAACACTCAACTTGCAAGAATATCAACAAGAAACTCAGTGCCGATAGCTCAAGCAGCTAAGGCGTCTGCCACATACACCAGAGCTGGCGGGTTCGAATCCAGCCCGGGCCTGCCAAACGACAACTACAACCAAAAAATAGCCGGGCGTTGTGGTGGGTGCCTGTAGTCCCAGCTACTTGGGAGGCTGAGGCAAGAGAATCGCTTAAGCCCAGGAGTTGGAGGTTTCTGTGAGCTGTGATGCTACAGCACTCAACCCAGGGCAACAGCTTGAGGCTCTGTCTCCAAAAAAAATGAATATCAGCAAGAGTTTCAGCAACTTATCCCATCTGACCACTCATGGAGGGCAGAAAAGAAAGGCCTTTTCAGTCACTGTCTCAACATCTGTTTCACAAAGCTTTACTCCTGGGACAAAGCTCAAATGCCTTAAAGCAGCACGGTCCAAAAGAACTTTCAGCAATGATGGAAAGTCTGTGTTCCATCTGTGGAACAGTCTGTGTCTGTGTTGTTCTAGAAGCGACACTAGCCACATGCAGCTATATTGAGCACTTGAAACACAGCCAGAGCAATTAAAGGACTGGATTTCAAAATTTTATTCAATTTTGATTAATTAGCCACACATTGCTATCGGTTAACATGTTAGCACAGAGTCTCTAGAACAGTGGTTCTCAACCTTCCGAATGCTGCAACCCTTTAACCTTCTCTCTCTTTTTTTTTTTTTTTTGCTGTTTTTGGCTGGGGCCGGGTTTGAACTCACAACCTCCAATATATGGGGCCGGCACCATACTCCTTGAGCCAAAGGCACCACCCCACTGCAACCCTTTAATACAGTTCCTGTGGGTCACGACCCACAGGTTGAGAACCGTTCCTCTAGAAGGATCCACTTTTCTGAGTATGGGTCTTACTGACTCTTTATAAAAAGTGAGTGTCCACTCTTTATAAAGCTTTCCCATGTTGGAAATCAGAGAGCCTTAGCCTCCTGTTAAGAAAAATGAAAATCGGGCGGTGCCTGTGGCTCAGTCGGTAAGGCGCTGGCCCCATATACCAAGGGTGGCGGGTTCAAACCCGGCCCCGGCCAAACTGCAACCAAAAAATAGCCAGGCGTTGTGGCGGGCGCCTGTAGTCCCAGCTACTCGGGAGGCTGAGGCAAGAGAATCGCTTAAGCCCAGGAGTTGGAGGTTGCTGTGAGCTGTGTGAGGCCACGGCACTCTACCGAGGGCCATAAAGTGAGACTCTTGTCTCTACAAAAAAAAAAAAGAAAAATGAAAATCTACAGGGACTATAAATTTATTTATTTTAGGGATGGGGGTCTTTCTCTCAGAGCCAACCTGGAGGGCAGTGGTCCTATTTATTGTAGTTCACAGCAGCCTTTAACTCCTGGGCTCAAATGATCCTTCTACCTCAACTTCCAAAGTAGCTGGGATTATAAGCATCCACTACTGTGTTCAACTAATTATTTTTATTTTTTTGTAGAGATAAGGAGTCTCAATATGCTGCCTAGACTGGTCTCAAACTCCTGACCTCAAGCGATCCTTACACCTTTACTTCCCAAAGTGCTGGAACTATAGGTGACAGCCACTGCACCGGCCTCTCCCTTTAAGTATTTAATGTAAAATAAGATGTCTACTTACTAACATACTTGATTTTTTTTTTTTGGAGACAGTCTCAAGGTGTTATCCTGGGTAGAGTGCTTTGGCATCACAGCTCATAGCAACCTCAAACTCTCAGGCTTAAGTGATTCTCTTGCCTCAGCCTCCCAAGTAGCTGGGACAATAGGTGCCCACCACAACATCCGGCTATTTTGTTGTTGCAGTTGTCATTGTTGTTAGGTGGCCCGGGCTGGGTTCAAACCTGCCAGCCTAGGCTACCCACTGAGCTACGGGTGCCCGCCTGTAATTGGTTTGATATTTATTTTACTAATTTTATTTATTTATTTATTTTGGAGACAGAATCTCATTCTCTCACCCTGGGTAGAGGCCCATGGCATCATCATAGCTCACATCAACCTCAAACTCCTGGGTTTGAGCAATCCTTTTGCTTCAGCCTCCCGAGTAGCTGGGACTACAGGTGCCCACCACAATGGCCAGCTAGTTTTTCTTTTTCTTTTTCTTTTTTGAGACAGACTCAAGCTGTCACCCTGATAGGGTACTATGGCATCATAGCTCACAGCAACCTCTAACTTGGGTTCAAGCGATCCTCTTGCCTAAAGTTTTCTATTTTTAGTAAACCCCATCTCACTCTTGCTCAGGCTGGTCTCGAACTCCTATGCTCAGGTGATCCACCTGCCTTAGCCTCCCAGAGTGCTAGAATTATAGGCATAAGCCACCTCTCCCAGCCTTAGCAAGATAGCTTTCTAAATATTAAACCAGGCTGGGCACTGGTGGCTCACACCCATGAAGAGCCAGACTAGGGGGATAGAAAGCAGTTCATGTGAGGGTACGTGCTCTGAGTGCATGCCAATGGGCAGGGGACCAAAAAAGGAGCCCTACCATCCAGCTCCTTCTCAATGGAGTCCATCCTGTGTGTGACTTCATCCTGCAGAGACTCCACGTGGGTCAGCAGGTTAAACTGCCACTGGTGCTGGGAGCTCAGCAGCCCCTCTCCACCTCTGTCCAGCAGCTTCTGAGCAGGGCTTTCCTCAGGTAGAACCTTTTTGGAAACATATTCTCTCACCTGGGAATGCAGTGGCATTTAAGTTACTATGCAGAGATAGCCCTCAGCCCCTTTTCAAACAGCCAGTGTTTGCAACCATCTGAAAAACCAGCTATAGTCTGAAATCACCAAATCCCTATATCCCTTTCTTTCTTTCCAGATGAGAACAAGACAGAAGCTGCTATGCCAATCCCAACCACCTCAGGGCAACACAGACCTCTGGCTCAGGGGGCCCCACAGCTGCTTCCCACTAACTGGCCCAATGCCCAGCCTGAATGAAGCAGGCCTCACAGAATAGCTTCCAGAGCCATAGTATCTAACCAGAGCAGGGCTAGTGTAGATAAGCTTATTTGTGTGACTCCCACATGTAAGCTTTAAGTCTCGATTCTATCTTCTGCTGAATGTGTGACCCTAGATGAGTTACTTCACCTCTCTGAGCCTCTGTTTCCTCAGCTGGAAGGTAGAGGCAGAAAAAACCTACTTCGAAGATTCATGAGGATGAAAGAGGATAAGGTATATAAAAACAATGCCACCTAATAGTCAGCTCATCGTCAATGGAAGAGATTCGTAGCTCTGGTTACCCTGCCCAGACCCAGTACTTCCTGATTTTGCAGTGTATGTCAGATACCTCTAGGAAATCTGCCTCATCCATAGGAAATCTGCTTCGTCCACAAACAGGACTGCAAACCTTTTTTGGGGGGTTGGGATTCCCAATTTTTCATTCATTCATTTGAAATGCAACAGATTCTAGCTAATATTTATTTAGTGCTTACTGCGTGCAAAGCAATGTGCTGAGGGCTTTTCACAAATACACTGCACAGTAACTGAGGGGCACTGTTGCTGGCCCTGTTCTGTAAGTGAGGAAACAGGTCTGACTGGAGAGGTAAAGTAGCTGCCCAGAATCACACAGTGAGGGGCTGAGCCCAGAACAAACTGGGTCTGTCTCAAAAGCCTGTGTCCTTTCCACCCTTGCCCAACACTGTGTTGACACTGACAATGACACAAGGATTAATGAAGTACAATCCCCAAATTGAAAGGTTTATAATCTAGGATGTTCCCTCCTAGCAATATGCAACAGTGTACTTAATGCTGGAGCTAATAACCCAAAGGATCAACTCTGTGAAGTAAAGATGGCAAGGGGTGGAGAAGCTCTCAGATCACTTAAAGCCTCGCTGACAACTGAGGATAGGGCACTAGAGTAGTGAACCGTTAAAGATGAAAATATCAGTAATGACACAAGGGGGTTCCAGAAGAGAACAACTTGAATAGCAAAATACTGAGTAACTCTTGGAAAAACTGATGAAAATACTGAGTAGCTCTTGGGAAAACTGATGAAACCAGCAAATGTCTTGCCAAATGAGCTCTTCTTACCACAGGGCTGCAAAGTTAGAAGTCAAAGTACCCATCGTACAAATGGATTGGAAAAAATGAAAAAAATTATGCCTAACAAAACACTTGACTTTTTTTTTTGTTCATGCTAAGAACTGGCGTCTAGGTGCAATTATAATATAAACTGCCTTAAAGAAAAGATGAATTCCTCTAACCCCTTTCTCCTCAATACTCCCATCTCTCCAGCCCCCACCCCCAGTTACTAAGCCATTTTGTGGACATTTCCTAGAACCAGTGATCTTTGGCTTAAATGGGCTATCCTTACTTTGCACCCATTTTAGCAGACCAAATAATATCTATGATAAGCACATTTAAATATAGTTTTATTACTAAACATCTTTAACATTTAACACTAGAAAGAGAACTTATAAGCACTCAAACCTCAATGAAGGACAAGGGAGCCACAAACCTTTGGGGAGCTGGGTTTAGAGTCACTGTCCCTCCTGCTCCGGTCTTGGTCTAGAGGCCAGCCCAGACGTGGGGAGAGGGAATCATCCCCATTCTCATGAAGGGGGTTGACTGCATCGTCGAGGGCGGCACCCCGCGTTTCCACCACCAGCTTCTGCTCCACAGCAGGGTAGTAGGCACGGGGCTTCTGGTAGCAGTGCTCACTTGTGATATAGGACTCCTCTGCGGACCTCGTCAAGGGTAGGGCCAGGGGCAAGGGCTTCTCCACTGCCCCATTCAAAGTTCTATAGCTTGGGGCTTCCTCCTTGCTTCTGGGATCAGTGACGTGGATGAGTTTGGAATGAGGTCTCCCCTCCCCCGAGTGCTGTTTCCAAGGCTGGCACCACAGTTGCAGGTCAGGATGCTCCCTGCTTCTGTTGGGAGGGCAAACAGGGAGAGGTCCTTGGAGCAACTTGCACTATTGCAGGGGCTTCCCAGTTCCCAAATACCTTCCCAAAGAGAGAGCAGCTCCCACCCAAGTCAACTGACCACAAATCACCAAAGCAAGAGGGTATATGAATCTTCAGTCTCTTAAGAGATCACTCCCAAGTAAACTCCCACCATAGACATACACAGTGGGTGAAACTGGGCTTGCAGTGGGAGATCTGACTGCATTTCAACTCCATCACCAATCAGCAGTGCAGCTGGGACAAGTCACTCAATCAGCCTCATTTCTGCTCCTTCCTCTGTGAAACTAGGCTAATTATATATCTGCCACCAACCCCTGAGTTTTATAAAGTGCATTAATCTGAATGGCAGTACTATGTTGCCATTCTTCAAATGTGGCTTATGAAAAATAAGTTTTATAATAAACCATCAAAATGATCCTGGGATACAATGGCACTTGATTTAAAAAAATGTAATGACAGGGCGGCGCCTGTGGCTCAGTGAGTAAGGCGTCGGCCCCATATGCCGAAGGTGGTGGGTTCAAACCCAGCCCCAGCCAAACTGCAACAAAAAAATAGCTGGGCGTTGTGGTGGGCGCCTGTAGTCCCAGCTGCTCGGGAGGCTGAGGCAAGAGAATCGCGTAGCCCAAGAGTTAGAGGTTGCTGTGAGCCGTGTGACGCCACAGCACTCTACCCGAGGGCGGTACAGTGAGACTCTGTCTCTACAAAAAAAAAAAGTAATGACAACCCTGGGAGAAAAAAAAAAAAACCAACTGCCATCTATGTACAAGCCATTAATAATGAAGTTTCTAAAATTTCTTCCAAAATATTTATTCTCACCCTTCCAAAGAGGAAAGGTTATTATTTGGAAAGAATAGAGATTCTTATCCTTTATAGAACCACAGGTTCCTCTGAGAATCTGTTGAAGCCTGTGCCTATGTACAGGTGTACATAAGACTCTGAAGGTGACTTTCAAGTTTCCCAGAATCATTCAATGCTTGAGTTTCAATCCAACAGAGGGTCATTAAACTTATTGAATCATAATCAATTGTAAAAGAGGAAAAAAAAGTATAGTAGCAAAAATATCAGAATGCACTATCCTAAGTAAAAGTAGGCTGTTTTGTGAAATTTTAACTTCAATTTTATGTGTGAGTAACATTACACATATTTCTTTACTATACAGTATATATTTTTTAAAGTTTAAAAGTCACTAGTTTCTTGGGTGGCGCCCGTGGCTCAGTGAGTAGGGCGCTGGCCCCATATACAGAGGGTGGGAGGTTCAAACCCAGCCCTGGCCAAACTGCAACAAAAAAATAGCCAGGCGTTGTGGGTGAGGTGATAAAGTGAGAGTCTCTCTCTAAAAAAAATTAAAAAAATAAAAGTCACTACTTTCTTTTTTTTTAATAAGAGGAAGGGCTTTATTCACCAGCCAGGAGCTTACGGCATAGAAGCATTCCAAATGGCTGTGCTCCAAAAGTCACTACTTTCTTACTTACTTTCTTTTGTCTCTGACACAGTCTCACTTTGTCACCCTTGGTAAAATGCAGTGGTGCCATAACTCAGAGCACCCTCATAGTCCTGAGCTCAAGCAATCCTCTTGCCTTGGCCTCCTGAGTAGCTAGGGCTACAGGTGCCTGCCACAATACCTACTTAGTTTTTCTATTTTTAGTTGAGTCAGGGTCTCACTCTTGCTCAGGCTGGTCTCGAACTCCTGAGCTCAGGCAATCTAGCCACCTTGGCCTCCCAGAGTGATTACAGGTGAGAGCCTGGTGGCCTAAAAGTCACTGTTTATTTTTTCTTTTCTATGATCAAAGTGACTACTGGAAAAGTCACTACTTTAGATAAACTTCACCTTTAACTCTTCTGTACCACCCAGAACTTCCCATTATAACCTTTGATCACTGAACAAAGGGAACAAAGAAAGGAGGGATGCAGGGAAAAAGGGAAGGAGGAACTGCAGAAAAAGGACTTCTTGACTAAGGTCTGCCAGCTGCCAGCATAGTTGGGGTCAGTGCCCTCCAGGAGATGTTTGGAAAGAAGTGGGAGGAAAGAGAAGTGCCAGCTTTTGGATTGTCACAGTGCCTGAGGGTACTACCTGCATTTAGTTCACAAAAGCCAGGGTCACTAAAACATCCTGTAAAGCTCAGGCAATCCCACACAAAGAAGAAATCACAGCATAGTAGAATTGCCAACAATGCCTTCCCCATTCCTAGTAAGAAACTCTGAAAGCACATGAGCAGCTTAATCCACCAGCAACTCCTGCTTATGGGTACCCCTGCCTCTTACCTGAAACCTTCCTGCAAAAGTAGAATTGGCCATAAGCTTGAAGACACAGAGTGATGTTGCAGAGCCCAAAATTCTGCTCCCAAGGGCCTGCAACTATCCTTTCCCAGCTCTCCCACTCCAGTAACCCATATCACTCTTGTCCAATGGGAAGGAGGGGAAACAACTGGCTTCAAGGCGGCTGGGGTTCCTGGGCCACAGGAAGGGTATCAGCCTGTACTAGGACCAACCCAAGACCCCAGATACACCTCTGAAATCATAGCTGCATGAGGGAAGTGGGAGTCACTGTTAACATTCAAGTCCACTGTCACCTGAAACCTGTTAACATGGAGCACATGAGCCATAGAATAGACAGGCTCTTCATAAACATCACAAAGTCTTTGCCTCCTCCCCCCTAAAATGTTCACCCTTCCAGCTAAAATCTGAAGGTGTTCCTGTTTCTCTCAAGGACAAGCCTGGTCTTACTCAATAAGCTGTGTCAATAACGAAGGTATGAACAGCCATCTAGCCATGATTTTTATGGCAGAGGCTCTGAAGTCACTCCCAGTTTTATTGTTAATTCACTAGGTCACTTGGGAACAATTTCTGAGAAAGAAAAGCCAAAGCCTATGACAGCAGAGAATATCTATGTATACACAGACATACTGGGGCCAACCCCTCTCCAATTTTTTCTCCATTTATGATACCTAACAAGATCTCCCTTCTGAATTGCTAGAAGTCAGACTTAATTCCAGAACAAAGTCCCTTCTACAAAGATGGAGGATCTAAACTGCGATCCAGAAGGGACAAGGCTCAAGAATAAGAGATAAGGCTAGGAGAACTAGCATTTCAGTAAGAAAAATAATAATACCATCTGATAAAATCCTCAAATGAAAAGAAATATAACAAAATTTATAATCAGGAGCATCCCCTAGGTATTCCTAGGCCGTCACATAAGCCATTTGATTCAGTTATTTCAGCAGATGCTATCACAGTGACTTGAACTGCCCAGCATCCATCCTTCCCCTTCTCCTCTTTTTCTTTGAAGGTACAGATACTTTATTGCTCACTTTTCACACAAAGCACACCTCCAGCCATTTTCCTTCACAGCTTGACAATGTTTATGTTTACAAAAACCCAGCAAGAAGCATCATGTCATGTAGTTTTCAGTAAAGGAGCATGTAAAACATCAACTTAACCAGGCTTTTGTTTTCTGCAGCAATAAAAAAAAGGGCCTCCTGCACTAAGCAAAAATCAGTCTTACTTTGGGCGGCACCTGTGGCTCAGTCGGTAAGGCGCCGGCCCCATATACTGAGGGCGGGGGGTTCAAACCCAACCCCGGCTGAACTGCAACCAAAAAATAGCTGGGCGTTGTGGCGGGCGCCTGTAGTCCCAGCTACTCAGAAGGCTGAGGCAAGAGAATCGCTTAAGCCCAGGAACTGGAGGTTGCTGTGAGCTGTGTGAGGCCATGGCACTCTACCGAGGGCCATAAAGTGAGACTCTGTCTCTACCAAAAAAAAAAAAAAAAAAAAAAAAATCAGTCTTACTTTGTAGTGCATTTCTTCCATTACAAAAAAAGTCTGCCTAAAGCAAACTAACTTGTATTTGCTGAGCCAGTGGTATTAACCTGTGCATAAAACAAATTTCAGTTTGCTGTTTTATTTTTCTAACAGATTTCAAGTAAAAATAAGGTTGAAGGAAGAACTTGTTTTGGATGGATGCAGGTCAGTTTTAATTGCTATACTTAACTAAATGCTTATGTACTATAGGTTCACAACTTAGTCTGCTTTTTTTTTTCTTCAGTCATTTGATCTTTTTATTTATTTATTTATTTTATTGTTGGGAACTTAAGTCTGCTTTTATAATCTGCATGGATTTTGGCCCTGTTCAAGGTTTTCAGAGTTCAGCATATGGTACAGTATTCCATCAACAGAATAAGGCTACTGGAATGTGCTATCTGCAGAAGAGCTCATTTAATAGGAACTAACCTAAAGTTCTATCATGAAGCAAATGTGGTACAACCTCTCTGAATGAAAGGCCAACCGGGGCAGAACTGTACTTGGAAAACAGGAATGAGAATACTTTAAGCAAAACACATACATATGGACTGTTAATATGAGGAAGACTTCCTAGTAGTAAAACTAAAAAAGTCTAGGTAAATCCTCATTTTCGAAACTGCATACTGAAAACGTGAGAACTACTTATTCAAGCAATTTCTTCGAAAAAGTATGCATGTTCTGACTGTGGAAATAGTCTACCGGTCACTTAAAGGCAATTTTATTGGCTTGCCCCATTGGCTTCTTCAGTAAAGCCTTCCCACATGATTAGATGGAACTTTTGCTAGTGTTTCCTTTAATTTTTTTTTTCAATCCCACTGAAGAATTGGAACATAGTTATATTGGCTGGAGGTTTGGACATTCCAAGAGCAATTACGTTTTAAAAAATTTTTCTCTACTGAGGGCCATAAAGTGAGACTCTGTCTCTACAAAAAAAAAAAAAAAATTTTTTTTTCAAAGAAAGGAAAGATGTTGTTTCTCAAATAAACAGCATTACATAAGTCTGTTAAAAGAAAAAAAATCAACAGAACTGAATGAAGACCTACATATTCTTATGCCAAGCACGAATCTGCCTGTCACCTGTCCCAGAACCACCACCTTGATCACCATGGTGCCCACCACCTTGGTATCTATTGTCCTGCTGGTAGCCACCACCCTGGTATCCACTTCCTATATATGAAGTTGTCTGGAAGCCACAATAACCTCCACCTTGATAGCCACTGCTGTGACCACCATGATAGCCACCTGGCTGGAAACCTGAATCTCGATAACCACCATTTGATAGCCACCTCCTCTTCCACTCCCTCCATCTGTCCAGCCTCCTCGATGTTATTTCCTCTTCCTCCCCCTGGCCGCCGTGGTCATAGCCACCATGTCCACCTCTCCCTCCTCCTTGTTCATGACCTCCTCTTCTTCCATGTGAGCAATGTTCATAGGCACCTCTCCCGCCTCCTCGGCCTCCTGCTTGCTGTTGGGGCCCATCTTGCCTTTTTTGCCATGGTGGCATCTCTGGGGGTGGAGGTTCAATTTCATTGGGTCTACCACCTCTGTCAGGCACCCTGCCCATCAACACCTTATTGATGGCACAGGCAGTCTTTTCTCTTATAGAGCTGCTGCTTGTCCTTAAAATCTTTGACAAGTCTTGTCTTGCAGTCAAAAGCTGGGCAACAGAAATAGTGCTTTTAGGAGATAAGAGTGAACGTTTCGGCTGGTAAACTTTGGCTAATTTTTCTGTCTGACTCTTAGCTCTGTCAGACCAGCCAAAGGACTGTACAGTGATATCCAAGCGTTTTATTAGCAGCTTTCTCCGGACTTCCTATTCATTGGCTGTGGCTTGGTTAATTGCCTCTATCTTTTCCCAGTGGGCTAGCCCCATTGGCTTCTTCAATAAAGATTAGATGGAACTTTTGCTAGTGTTTCCTTTAATTTTTTTTTCAATCCCACTGAAGAATTGGAACATAGTTATATTGGCTGGAGGTTTGGACATTCCTAGAGCAATACATATGCCTTTCAACTCTTAAAAGACCTCATTACTGCCTCCTTCTTGAGCTTTTTTTGGAGGAGCATTCACACAGAGCATCTGGCAGCTTCTAGTTCTGAGATGAGGTATGTGAGCAAAAGAAGGCAGTTCTTCTGAACTCGAAGGCACTTGGTCATGTTCCCAGATGTCAGTGAAAGATATGGACAGCTCATCTCCCCTAGGAGCCCACTCACCTTAAGCTCGAATTCTTCAGCTTCACTTGGACTGTTAGTTGCTTGCACATTTTTCTCTAGCTTACAGAGCACTCTTAATTCAGACACCAGATAAGCACAGAGCCAGGTTTACCCAGGTAAACTCAGGGGAACTGGCTCCAGCAGAGACAGCCTGAGATAGAGCACCATCTTCCAACAATGGGCCCTTGTAACCTAGATCTTCCAACGACTCCAAGATGTCATTCTCCATGAGGTCACACTCCATGCTACTGTAGTATTCAAATTTCCGAGTCGTCAGGCTCCCCTCTTCACCAACAACGCATACACTCACGCCCCCTTTCTCCTCTTATAACCACCCCCACCCTTATTCCTGTTTAAGCTAGGCAGGTGGCCATCTGGCTAGTCCTCCCCTTTTTACCTTTCTACCTACAAGGGGCTGGACCTTCAATCATACAGATAAAGGTAGTCTCCAAGAGACTGCCAGAGCCATAGACAGAAAGAAACCAAGTTTCCAAACCCATGGATAGACAATCCTAGAGAAAGGCCACCGACCTAGCCTAGACCCCTGGCTACCCCTGAAACATTCATTTTGTGAAAAAGCAACTTCCATTTTGTTTCAGCCTCTATTTTGGAGGTCTTTGATAACACGTTTCCTTTTACCCAAACCAAGACAGACCCTTGGTAAATGTTCCCTGCTGGACAACTCCCTGTCATACCAGAACTCAAAGCCAGGCCTCTGTGTGTCAGAGTATGAGAGGAAGCAGGCTCCCATCCTGCCACCTCATGGCTCTGATGCTCTGCTCTGCCTGATACCAGGAGGCCTCCAGGACTAATGAGCATGAAGGAAATCTTGTTGAGGAGTGGCCCATCAAGTCTTAACTCATGTGCGGTGCAGTCTGTCACTCTTTATAACCTAACCAAAAAAGGGTAGTTCTCAGGGGGGAACTTCAGGAGGGATTTTATAGATGAGAAGCAGGCCTGCTATACTAATTCCAATAGCAAGTTCACAAGGCCATGCAGTACTGCTGAGAAGAGGCAGTTAGAAAGGTATAAAACAAGTACTTGATGGGAGCCAGGACAAGGGTTCTAGCCCAGGCTCCACCCTGGAAATCATGGAAGAGTACCTGTTCCACTCAAGGTCCCATTGCTATATATGGTAAAGTAGGGGTAGATTATAAAAGGCAACACATCCCAGTAAGAGCCACTCTTGTTTTTCAGACCTTATATGAATTTGGGTCATCTAACACGTAGAATGCAGCCACATTAGCCACATATGCTTAATTTCACTCCTCAGACTTCAGGCCACTAAAAAGACAGAAGTCAGCTCCAAAAGGCCTACAACTTATCTGTATCAACAAACCACCAAGAAACATATTTATTGAGCAACCACTGTATTAGAAACATTCTCAAAATAATACCTTTTGTTTACCAATCAAGAATATTTAGGATAAAAGTAAAAACAACCCGTGGCATATACATACAATATGATTCAGCTTTAAAAAGGACATTCTGACACATGATACAGCCTGGATGAACCTTAAGGACATTACGCAAAGTGAAATAAGACAGTCACAAGAGAATAAATGCTATATGACTTCACTTACATGAAGTATCTAGAGAAGTTAAATTCATAGAGAAAGTAGAACAGTAGTTGACAGAGTCTGGGGTAATGGGGAAATGGGGAGTTAATAGGTACAGAGTTTCTGTTTTATAAGATGAAGAGTTTGGAGACTGGTTGTGCAATAACATATAGTACAGAGCTACATGCTTAAAAATGGTTAAAATGACATGATTGCAAGAGGGACTTTGCCTAACAATTGCAATCAATGTAACCTGGCATATTGTACCCTCAATGAATCCCCAACAATAAAAAATAAATAAATAAATAAATAAATGGTTAAAATGTTAAGTTTTATTATATAAATCTCACCACAAGTAAAAACAAATAAAAAACCATCACTGCGTACCAAAACAAAAACAAACCAATTACATATACCCTATCTTGATTACGATAGTGGCTGCATGGGTGCAGATATATGGCAAAATTCAATGAACTCTTAAAATAGATGAACTTAATTATATACAAAATATTCCTCAATAAAGTTAATTTTTTACAAGGAGAATATTTCTTGTATAACTGAGAATTTCTAGTAAAGGTCTCAATCTCAGTCTCACAATTAATTTCATGACTTTCCAATTTCTCAAATTTATCCTGCCCCCAGACCAGGCCAACCGCACCCCTTCCCATAGCAGCAGGCACCACCCACACTTACTGCAAGATGCTCATCTTGAGCTGTAGGCCATGCAGAACCTCGATCACTCTCTGCACATCACCAAGAAGCTGGTGAGTCGCCACAATCTTCTTAGCATTCTGATGGGAGTAATTCTCCTCTAGAAACGTCAGGCCATGCATATGTCCCCTGCTCAACCACTCCTTGTCATACCAGTACTTGAAACCAGGCCTCTGACCTAAACCAGTGACAATGACAGGGTTACAATAAGTCCTGAAAGAAACCCATCATTATTCACAATTATCAAACTACTGGAAGGATGGATTAGTGTGTTCACTTTGTTCATATATTAATCCAGTATACACTTACTTTTCACCTACTATATGCTGGGCTTCTAATAGGTGTTGGGGATATAGCAGTGAGAAGGCATGTACACTTCCTGATCTGGAACTGGCCAGAGTTGGGGTGGGAACCTGGATTATCTCTACATGTAAATATTATCATTCCCTCCCTTCCTTAAAACCTTCCACTGCCTCCTACCGTTCACTGAAGCAAGCCCAGAGCCCCATCTCTGCCTTGGTGAAGCCTACAGGACCCAGCTCCTTCCTGCCCTCCTCTTCCCTTACAGGGAGCCTCCCTTCAGTTTCTAGAAGATATCAAACTCTTGCTATAGCAGCACCCTAGGGTATGGAACCCTACTCCCCAAGGCCTTTGCAGGGCTGGCTCCTTCACACCTTTTCTCAGGGAGGCCTTTACCACCTCCCAAAGTTCATAGAGCCTTGTCAGGGCCCCTGAGGCATTCCTTCTCTTATCATTTCTCCCTCTCACAGCATTCTTCACTACCTTAACACAGCCTAATTGTTTAAACTTATTTTAACATCTGTTTCTGACCCAGCCTGGCCTTGCTATCTATCTTCATGTCTGGCAAAAAGTATCTTCAGTGGATTTACCAATGAATGGAAAGAAGGTACAAGTGTACCACCCCCCACAGACGATCAGGTCCCTTTAACTGGATGGCTTCAGTGGTCCTGTTCATTACAGGGTCCCTCAGGAAGGACTGAAAACATAAGCACATATGACTCAACAATACTCTTTACTCTGAAAGCCCAAGGAACAGGTCTCAACAGACTGTTGTTCACCTATCAATATCTATTAAAAACCCTGAAAACCCCTAGTAATCTCTATCAAGGTCTTTGGGCCCTTTCTGGCTTTACTAATGTACATGGTGGGGATATACCTTAATCCTACTAAAAACATGTTTAGGTAACCTTTAAAAAGATTCTGTTTGGCTAATCTTTTGTCCCAACCCACTGCAGAGTCAAACAGTCTATAAATGCAGACCCTGCAACACATGCAGTGCCCAGTTCAAAGAAGAGTCTATTTGCAGTCTTGGCAATTAAAGTTATAGAAGTTCAAATGTACACAAGATTTGATGAGGATGGTATGTGTGATCGCTAAAGAGGGAAAAGTGGAGAGAAAGATATGGGGCACAAAAAAGATTTTTAAAAGATAACGCTAAGGAGCCCTCAAGATTATGTGAGGGAACCTCAGAGGCAGCTGCTACAGGTAATGGCCTGCACAAAAGGATTCAAAGCAGCACAAGACAAGGTGACATGAAATTGATCCTCTTTACTTGTCCGGTACTAACTGGTGGAATGATCTTGAGCAAGTCATGTGTCTTCTAGGCCTGTGTCTGCTCACCTGTCTGATCTTCTGGCTACATTCTCTCCTTGGGATAAAGGCATAAACAGAGGCTGATTCTTCTCTGCCTATGGACAGATCTAGTACATGGAGATAACGTTTACAACAGGTCATCAGGTCCCAGCGGGACCTGCTTGATGGAAAATGATCTGTGGTGACCAGTCCCTCCCTACACAATCAGCAAAATCAAGAGATTTGGTCCTATAAGCCATTTCCAACTTCTATTTGCTTTGTGAAGTTAGGAATATCATTTATATCCTCTGGACATCAGTTTCATCCTCATAAGCAAAAAGGCAGTAAAAGCTCCCACCCAGCACACCTCATAGGAGCAGAATGAACACAGAAGCAGAAGCTATGTGGGAATCTGGGGGCTGGAACCGAGGGAGAGACCTTACAGGTGCTGATGGGAAACAATGTCACCATCCCACTGACAGCAAAACCATAACCACGGATTTATAATCCACCCCTTCAAGAAACGGGCACCCAAGTAACCCCCATAGCTATGAAACTAACTGATCTTACTAAGGAATTCAGTCACTACTGAGTGGCAACAGGCTCTAGACAGCCATGCCTTCCTCCTTCCCTTCAAGGGTACATCTCCCTTTCACGTGGTAATGATGCAACAGAGGACAGATGTTGCCACAGTAAGCAAAGGCAGGTTTCTAACCTTCCAATAGCCCCCAAAAGCCAGGGACAAAGCCCACATGGCCATCCTCATGAGCTCTCAAGGGAAAAAAATGCTCACTTCAGCAGAGAAGATTAGCAGAGTCCCAGCGCAAGGATGACACCACATCTATGAAGCATTCCCTGTTTATTATAGAGTTTCAGTTATGCAGGATAAAACTTCTAGAGATCTGCCAAACAACATAGTGGTTATAGTAAACAACACTGCACTGTACACTTAATTTGTGAAGAGGGTAGACCTCATGTTTTTTTTTTTTTTAACAACCACAATCAAAGAAAGTTCTTGTTCTCAAGGCCACACACTCTTACTGCTAAGTTGGGGGCAGCTGGCCACGGGGTGGACTAGCAACAGAGGCAGGGGAAGTGGGAGTCTAGCAATGCTAAAGAAAAGAATCTCAAGATCACAGACAATTTAGGATGATTCACAGCCAGCTGTGCTAAGAAAAAGGCTACATACTGTTAATACTCCTAACTCTAGAAATCTCTACCTGGAGGGTCTTGGCAAACATAACAGGTGTATTTTTCGGGCACATTTTCTTCCAGTAATCCCATGCAGACCCCATGCTGCCAGCACTGGCATTCTTCACACTGTTAGAATTAAAGAAGCAATAAAAATTAAACTCAGAAGGTGTCCTCCATCCAAAAGTAAGACCCACCTGCTGGGGGAACAATTTGGGAAGGCAGAAGAAGGTGGGAGGATCACTCCCTCCTGACTAACGGGGAACTGAGCTGCAGCCACACATCTGGACCCACATTATCCAATATGGCAGCCACTAACCACATGTGGCTCTACAAAGAAATTAACAAGTCTGGGCAGCGCCTGTGGCTCAGAGAGTAGGGCGCCGGCCCCATATACCAAGGGTAGCGGGTTTGAACCCAGCCCTGGCCAAACTGCAACAAAAAATAGCCAGGCATTGTGGTGGGCACCTGTAGTCCCAGCTACTCGGAAGGCTGAGGCTAGAGAATCGCCTAAGCCCAGGAGTTAGTGGTTGCTGTGAGCTGTGATGCCACAGCACTCTACTGAGGGTGATAAAGTGAGACTCTGTCTCTAACTAAAAAAAAAAAAAGAAAAAGAAATTAATAAGTGCCATACAATTTTAGTTCCTCAGTGGCACAAGTCACAGTTTAAGTGCTCAACAGCCACATGAGGGTAGTGGCTCAGTGTGCTAACATTTGTAACTATTAAACAGTAATGATCACAGAATAATGACTGTTTTCACTCCCATTTCTTAAGTTATACTTTTCTGATCACTTTATGGGAATCAAGTAACAACTGCTGAGATTCTTAGAGAATAGTTAACTTTGTATGACAAAAAGGTGAGTTTGAAATATAGCTCAGGGGCAGTTCCTGTGGCTCAGTGAGTAGGGCGCTGACACCATATATCGAGGGTGGCGGGTTAGAACCCGGCCCCGGCCAAACTGCAAATAAAACAGCCAGGCATTGTGGTGGGCGCCTGTAGTCCCAGCTATACACAGGAGGCTGAGGCAGGAGAATCACCTAAGCCCAAGAGCTGGAGGTTGCTGTGAGCTGTGACGCCACAGCACTCTACCGTGGGCGACAAACTGAGACTCTGTCTCTTAAGAAAACAAAAAAGAGGGTGGCACCTGTGGCTCAAGGAGTAGGGTGCCGGTCCCATATGCTGGAGGTAGCGGGTTCAAACCCAGCCCCGGCCAAAAACCACAAAAACAAAAAAAGAAAAGAAATATAGCTCAGGGCAGCGCCTGTGGCTCAATCGGTAAGGCGCCGGCCCCATATACCGAGGGTGGTGGGTTCAAACCCGGCCCCGGCCAAACTACAGCCAAAAAAATGGCCGGGTGTTGTGGCGGGCGCCTGTTGTCCCAGCTACTCGGGAGGCTGAGGCAAGAGAATTGCCTAAGCCTAGGAGTTGGAGGTTGCTGTGAGCTGTGTGAGGCCACGGCACTCTACTGAGGGCCATAAAGTGAGACTCTGTCTCTACAAAAAAAAAAGAAAGAAATATAGCTCAGACACCCATTAGCTGTATAACTCTGCACAAGTCACTTCTCCCAAGACTTCAGTTCCCCAATCGGCTAAATGGGATACTATTCCTAACTCCATCCAATTCCCACGCCAGGACTGTTTGTGATGGTTAAACAGGTCATGTGTAAAAGCTCCTAGCATAGAGCCCAGCTTTCAATATTAAGCTCCTACTGCTGACTACTAAGGGCAAGACAATTCACTCATGGAATAATCTGATGTTAGCACTTCGCATTTATTCTCTCTAAATCAGAGTGTCCAATCTGTGCCCACAGGCAGGTTATTTGAGGACCGTTTTGCTTATCTGTGGTATCAGATATCATAAAAAAAGTATGCAAGGACCTTTTCTTTTGTTCATCAGCTGTCATTAGTTTTGTTTATTTATTTATAGACAGAGTCCCACTCATTAGTTTTGTTTATTTATTTAGAGACATAGTCCCACCCTGTAACCCTCAGAGTGCCATGGCATCACAGCTCACAGCAACCTCCAACTCCTGGGCTTAGGTGATTCCCCTGCCTCAGCCTCCTGAGCAGCTGAGATCACAGGCCCCTGCCACAACTCCCAGCTATCTTTCGTTGCAGTTTGGCCAGGGCTGAGTATATGCCATCCTCGGTATATGGGGCCGGCGCCCTACCCACTGAGCCACAGGTGCCACCCTCTTTTTTGTTTTCCTAATAAAACACCCTCTTTTCCACCCTCTTTTTTGTTTTCCTTTGTTTTTGTTTTCTTTTTTGTTTTAACCTAATAACTGGTACTGCCAGTTTTGTGTATTTAATCTGTAGCCCAAGACAACTCTTACTCTTCCAATGTGTGAAAGAAAAGAAAAAAGTATGGACACCCTTCACCTTACCAAAAGTCACACAGCTAATTAGAGGCAAAGATAGACTAGAACGGCATGGATAGTTGCAAAGCCAGTTCTTTTAACCCCTAGGCTCGACTTCCTTGCCTGGATATTGGGGGAGGGAGGGAGAATGAGAGGGAAAAGGAAAAAGGAGCAGCTGACATTAAAAAAGAAAAAAAAAGAAGCAGCAGCAGCTGACAGCAAGGAGGTACTAGGACACACATAGAGCTGAGGGTCCAGAGGAGGAAATGAAAAGAAAGGGGGGACTCCCACGGAGATACTGGGACTCTTCAAGCATCTCCAAACCAGTGCTCTAAACCTTCAGTTACCCAAGAAACAGATTACCCCTCGAAGATGGACAGTGAGCTTCCTGACATGACATTGACGGTGGCCAATGGCTTGGCCACAAGGGCCTAGAAATCCAAAGCTCAAAATAGTCCTTGACTACTTGGATGCAGATAAGCCTGGGCATTAGGAGGGCTTTCCTGGCAGATATGAGGTTTCCTGGAAGTTATCACATCAGAATCAACAGATAAAATCTACTCCAGATTTTTCAATTTAGATATGAGTAACTAAGTTCAATGAAGAAAAGTAACAATAAAGACAATAAGTAGCAGAAAACAGATTAATAATTAAGAATCAAAGTCTATTTCACCAATTTGACTTTGTAAATCTTGAAAACAAGATTCACCAAAAGTCAATCAAATAAAACTAGGTTTCAAAATGATAACATTTTGGGCGGTGCCTGTGGCTCAAAGGGGTAGGGCGCTGGCCCCATATGCTGGAGGTGGTGGGTTCAAACCCAGTCCCGGTCAAAAACTGCAAAAATAAAAAAATAAAAAGATAACATTTTACATGTAGGTATGGCTAAAATAAATACATTACTCATTTTAAAATGTTTACATTTAGAAACAAATCAAAATAATAACCTAAAATATGGGGAAAAAACTCTAAGGAGAAACATAAATATGCAAAATCTCTATAAAACAAATTTTTAAATACTATTTGAAGAACACAGAGACTTAAGTCAATGGTATAGTGAACACTATCCCTGGATAGCAAGAGTCAACATCATAAGGACATCAATTCTCCTTCAGTTGATTTAATAAAAATAATGTAACCCCAATAAAATAATAAATTAAAAGTTTGAAACTAGAAAGAATTCCAAAATTAACAGCCAAGAAATACGTGAAAATGAAAGCAATAACGGTATACTACTAGCTCCTATCAGGTATTTTAAAATATTATAAAGGCTGGGCGGCGCCTGTGGCTCAGTGAGCAGGGCACCGGCCCCATATGCCGTGGGTGGCGGGTTCAAACCCAGCCCTGGCCAAACTGCAACCAAAAAATAGCCGGGCATTGTGGCGGGTGCCTGTAGTCCCAGTTGCTCAGGAGGCTGAGGCAAGAGAATCGCGTAAGCCCAAGAGTTAGAGGTTGCTGTGAGCCGTGTGACGCCACGGCACTCTACCCAAGGGCGGTACAGTAAGACTCTGTCTCTACAAAAAAAAAAAATATATATATTATAAAGGCACAATAATTAAAATAGAATTGTACAAATACAGACAGATGGATCAATGGAAGAGAGAATCCACACAGAGATCCAAATACAAATGGAAATAAAGTAAAGGTGGTATTTCAAACAGTGGAACATGGTGTTAGTACAACTGGGTACCCTGGTTCCTACTTTATATCAGGGTAAATTCTAGGTGGATCAGATTTTTTTTTTCCTCAGAGTCTCTTACTTTGTCACCTCAATAGAGTGCAATGGTATCATATAGCTCACAGCAATCTCAAACTCTCAGGCTCTAGTGATCCTCTTGCCTCAGCCTCCCGAGTAGCTGGGACTACAGGCGCCCACCACAACACCCAGCTAATTTTTCTATTTTAGTAGAGACAGGGTCTCACTGTTACTCAGGCTGGGTCTTGACCTCCTGTGCTCAAGCAATCCACCTGCCTCAGCCTCCCAGAGCCCTAGGATTATAGGCGTGAGCCACTACATCCAGCCTATTTATATGGTTTAAACAAATGAAAATACTAGAGGAAACTATGAGAGACTTTCTTTCTTTTTTTTTTTTTTTTTTTTTGAGAAGAAATATATTTTATATACCCATAGAAAAATGAACAAAGAGATCTTAAACTGGTCACTCACAGAAAACCACCAAGGACAAACAGTAAACCTATCAAAAGATACACAACTACACCAATAATCATATCAATGCAAAACAAAAATATTTTCCATCTACAAAATCAACAAAGCTTCACAAGATTCACAAGACCTTTTATCAGGAAAGGAAATGAGACACCAGGAGCATGAGACAATTCTTTCATAAACTTTTCCATAAAATTTGAACTCTTATTCAAATCTCCGAATTTAAAGAAATGTTGATATATTTGACTTCACAGAAACAAAAAATATGTAAGAAGTCCCAAAAGACAGATGACAAAGGGGTAAAAATGTTTGTAACTCTTACCAACCTATACAAAAGCTCTATTAAAAAATCTGTAAAAATTAGTAAAAAAATTGACCGAATGTGGTGGCTCATGCTGTAATCCTAGCATTCTGGGAAGTCTAAGCCAGAGCAAAACCTCTTCTCTAAAAATAGCCAGGCATGTGGCAGGCACCTGTAGTCCCAGCTACTTGGGAGGCTGAGGCAAGAGAATTACCAAAACCCAAGAGTTTGAGGTTGCTGTGAGCTCTGACACCACAGCACTCTACCAAGGGTGACAAAATGAGACTCTGTTTAAAAAAAAAAAAAAAAAAAAGAACAAAACAAAGAAAATGATCAACCCTCAACTGAAAAGTAGACAAAGAACATGAAGGTCAAAGAAAAAATTAATTCTTAAATAAAAGCATGTTCAAATCAACCATTAAAAGATTAAAGTAAACTAACTTGAACATAAATCAATGTGAAATAAGACCTAACAATACATATACACATTAACATTTATCAGTAAATATCAATAAATTTTGTATGCCTATATTATATAAAGTTTTTATAAACATTTAGTACTTGATCCTAAAAATGTTAATTACACTGAAAAACTATAGAACAATTTTAATTTACATACATGCATGTATATATACCAATTAACGGTGCTTATCCTTGGGTAAAAATAATCTAGGTAATTCTTTTCTGTGTGACTTTTTACATTTTGCAAATGCCACAGTTATAAAAAATTTTTAAGTTTATTAAAAAATTAATCACAGGCCAGATACAGGGTCACAGCTGTAGTTGTAGCACTTTGGGAGACGGAAGCAGGAGGATCACTTGAGGCCAGGAACTCAAGATTAGCGTGGGCAAAAAAAAATTAGCCAAGCTGGTAGCATTTGCCAGCAGTCCCAGGTACTTGAGAGGCTGAGGTAGGAGGATGACTTGAGCCCAGGAGTTCAAGGCAGCAGTAAACTATGAAGGCACCACTGTACTTTAGCCTGGGCAACAAAGCAAGTCTCTGTATTTTATAAATTATGAAATGACTATACTAAAAGACTAATTTCCCACTTATTTAAAGAGCAAAGATGTTAACACTCTGTACTGACAATTTATTTTTTTTCTGAGACAGAGTCTCACTTTGTCGCCCTTGGTAGAGTGCCATGACGTCACAGCTCACAGCAACCTCAAACTCCTGGGCTTAAGCGATTCTCTGCAGTAGAATCTCGTGTGATCCCAAGTAGCTGGGATTACAGGTGCCCACCACAACGCCCAGCTATTTTTATTTTTTGGTTATAGTTGTCACTGTTGTTTGGCAGGCTCTGGCTGGATTCAAACCTACCAGCTCTGGTGCATGTGGCTGGCGCCCCAGCCCCTGAGCTACAGGCACCAAGCCTAGCCTGTCTTTTGGTATAAACTCCAGAGAGGGTGTGTGTATGTGTGTGTATACATATAAAATATTTCTATGTCAAAGAACAAAATTTATCAAAATTATAAATACAAATATCTGTCAAAAAATCCCTTTGGCCCAGGAATTCTACTTTCCAAACTGGGTTCTCAAGTCAGGTGCGGTGGCTCACAGGTGCTAGTCATCCTAGCACCACGGGGAGGCCCAGGCAGGTGGATTGCTTGAGCTCACAAGTTTGAGACCAGCCTGAGCCAGAGCAAGACCCTGTCTCTAAAAAGAAAAACAGCCAGTGTTACATGGGGTGCCTGTAGTCCCAGCTACTCAGGAGGCTGAGGCAAGAGAATCACTTCAGCCCAAGAGCTTGAGGTTGCTGTGAGCTATGATGCCATGGCACTCTACTAAGGGTGTCAAAGCGAGACTTGGTGTCAAACAAACAAACAAAAAAAACTTAGTTCTACAAATATGCTTACACAAAAACAAAATAATTCATATAAGAATTATTCATTATATCACTGTTAAGATTAAAAACAATCAGGCGGCACCTGTGGCTCAGTGGGTAGGGCGCTGACCCCATATACCAAGGGTGGTGGGTTCAAACCCAGCCCAGGCCAAACTGCAACAAAAAATAGCCGGGCACTGTGGCGGGCGCCTGTAGTCCCAGCTACTCGAGAGGTTGAGGCAAGAGACTCACCTAAGCCCAAGAGCTGGAGGTTGCTGTGAGCTGTGATGCCACAGCACTCTATCAAGGGTGACAAAGTGAGACTCAGTCTCTTAAAGAAAAAAAAAGATTATAAACAATCAAGGTTTAATCCTGCCTATAATCCTAGGGCTCTGGGAGGCTGAGGCAGGTGGATTGCCTGAGCTCACAAGTTCAAGACCAGCCTGAGCTGGTCAAGACCTCATCTCTACTAAAAATGAAAAAAACTGAGGCAAGAGGATCACTTGAGCCCGAGTTTCAGGTTGCTGTGGGCTATGACACCACGGTACCCTACCAAGGGCAACAAAAAATGAGATTCTGTCTCAAAGAAAAAAAAAAAGAAACAGGGCGGCGCCTGTGGCTCAGTGAATAGGGCGCCGGCCCCATATACCGAGGGTGGCAGGTTCAAACTCAGCCCCGGCCAAACTGCAACAAAAAAAATAGCCGGGCGTTGTGGCGGGCGCCTGTGGTCCCAGCTACTCGGGAGGCTGAGGCAGAGAATCACATAAGCCCAAGAGCTGGAGGTTGCTGTGAGCCGTGTGACACAACGGCACTCGACCAAGGGCAGTAAAGTGAGACTCTGTCTCTACAAAAAAATTAAAAAAAAAAAAAAATAGAAAAAAAAGAAACAGATTATAAACAATCTAAATATCCTTTAGCCAGGGAAGATTAAATAAATGATGATCCATATATTATGCAGAAAATGGAATGGTCTGTCTTTAACTTACGCATCACTATATGAAAAAAAGAAAGATATTGAAAATACTACATATAAAATGCTAACATTTGGGGCAGCACCTATAGTTCAGTGGGTATGGCACCAGCCACATACACTGAGGCTGGTGGGTTCAAACCCGGTCCAGGCCAACTAAAACAAAAATGACAAATGCAACAAAAAATAGACAGGTGCTGTGGCAGGTGCCTGTAGTCTCAGCTACTTGGGAGGCTGAGGCAAGAGAATCACTTAAGCCCAAAAGTCTGAGGTTGCTGTGAACCACGACACCACGGCACTCTACCCAGGGCAACAGCTTGAGATTCTGTCTCTCAAAAAAAAAAAGCTAACTTATAAATAAGGAACTATCCCTTATTCAGAAGTTGTGTTCTCTTCCATCTTTTTTTAAAAGATGTTAATAAACTTTATACCTTTCTGGAGAAAAACAAAGCTAACATTTATGCTTGGACAGAAAAAAAGAGATGGTTACATAGCATAGAACTATGTCGCCCTAGGTAGAGTGCTGTGATGTCACAGCTCACAGCAACCTCCAACTCTTGGGCTTAAGCGATTCTCTTGCCTCAGCCTCCCAAGTAGCTGGTACTACAGGCATCCACCACAACACCCAGATATTTTTTGGTTGTAGTTGTCATTGTTGTTTTAGCAGGCCTGGGCAGGGCTCGAACCCACCAGCCTCAGTGTATGTGGCTAGTACCCTACTCACTGAGCTACAGGCGGCGGTGAGCCAGCCGTATGAATGTACTTAATGCCACTGAACTGTACACTTATTTATTTTTTTTTTTTGTAGAGACAGAATCTCACTGTACCGCCCTCGGGTAGAGTGCCGTGGCAGCACACGGCTCACAGCAACCTCTTAACTCTTGGGCTTACACGATTCTCTTGCCTCAGCCTCCCGAGCAGCTGGGACTACAGGCGCCCGCCACAACGCCCGGCTATTTGTACACTTATTTTTTAAATGGTAACTTTTATGTAATGCATATTTTGCCACAATTTGTTTCTAGGATACACAAGAAACTTGATGATAAGGGTTCCTACTAGGGAGAGAAGCAGGAGAGATAAGGAGGGAATAAGATTTTTTTCTCTGTATGCCTTTTATACTTTGAACTATGTGAATGCATTAGCTAGCAACAAATAAACAACACGAATTTAAAAATAAACAAAACTTTAAAATGTGCTTCTTGTTAAAACTGGTATGTAATTCTTATTGGAGTTGTGCCCTTAATAATATGGTATATTTGCTGTTCAAGACCCTAGACTCTAGGGCAAAGGTTGCCAAGGTTTGGCATGGGCCAAATCCAGCTTGACTTGTTTTATGAATAAAGTATTATACAAACACAGGCATGCTCAATTTGTTTTACATACTGCCTGCAGCTGCTTGGGCAGAGTTGAGTAGTTGCAGTAAGACAATATGGCCCTCAAAGCCTAAAATATTTGTCTGGTGACTTAAAAGCAAGTTGCCAAAATCTACTTTAGAGTAAGATAATTTAAATGTCATATGTTTCCTGATGCTCACTTTCTTTGTGGTACCCAGATTTCTCAAATATTCATAATTATTAAATAGGATTTTAAACTCCCAGTGATTTAAATTAGCACTGGCAAATAAAATCAAATAGCAATATGATTAAATAATGTTGCTACCAACCAAATAACAAAAATCAAAGAAAATTATTTCTCAAAAGTAATCCACGCATGACTAGAAAACAAACTCTCAATGTTCCAGAATTGTTCAAAATATCAACAAGTTAAAAATTTCAGAAAAAAATTATTCATCTCTTCCTATATAAACAAGGAATGCACTTTAAAAAAGTTTAAATTGGGCTAAGCATATGGCTCATGCTTATAAATCTAGAACTTTGGGAGACCTAGGCAGGAGGACAGGATCTCTTAAGCCCAGGAGTTAAAAACCATTCTGGGTGACATAGCAAGACCCCACCTTTACAAAAATTTTTTTTAAAAACTTAGTTAGGGGCTCAGCGCCTGTATCTCAGCAGCTAGGGCGCCAGCCACATACACCAGAGCTGGCAGGTTCGAACGCAGCCTGGGTCTGCCAAAAAACAGTGATAACTACAACAAAAAAATACCCAGGCACTGATTGTGGCGCATGCCTGGTAGTCCTAGCTACTTGAGAGGCTGGGGCAAGAAAATTGCTTAAGCACAAGAGTTGGAGGAGGTTGCTGTGAGCTGTGACCCCACAGCACTCTACCAAGGGTGACATAGTTGAGAGACTGTCTCAAAAAGAAAAAAGAAAAGAAAACTTAGTTTGGGGGCCAGGTACAGTGGCTCATGCCTATAATCCCAGCACTCTGGGAGGCTGAGTCGGGTGGATTGCCTAAGCTCTGGAGTTTGAGACCAGCCTGAAACTCCAGCAAGAAGGAGTTTACCATCTCTAAAAATAGCCAGGCACTGTGACAGCGCCTTTAGTCCCAGCAACTTGGGAGGCTGAGGCAAGAGGATCACTGGAGCCCAAAAGTTTGAGGTTGCCATGAGCTATGATGCTACAGCACTCAAGGACAACAAAGTGAGACTCTTTAAAAACAAACAAACAAACAAACAAACGTTAGTTGAGGCAAGAGGGACTTTACCTAACAAATGCAACCACTGTAACCTGGCTTATTGTACCCTCAATGAATCCCCAACAATAAAAAAAAAAAAAAAAAAATGTTAGTTGAGCATGATTGTACACATGATCAGAGGATTACCTGAACCCACAAGTTTGAGGTTGCAGTGAGCTCTGATCATGCCACTGCATTCTAGCCTGGGTGTTACAGTAATACTCTGTCTCAACAATAACAACAAAAAAGTTTAAATCACATTTGTTCCAGTTGGCACCCTCTAAATTTATGCCTCATGCTAAAGTCACTGTTCATAATGACAACGACAGAAACTTGCTCATAATGCAAAACCAACTGGCCATTCTTGGTTCAAGTGGACAGTAGAAAACAAAAGCCAAGGAGCTTTTAAGTGAGCTCAACACCACTATCCCAGACACAAGCTTTGTGGAGAGCTGGAGGAAGGCCATGGTGGAGCCTGGGAAGGAGGACATTAAGTGAGCTCCTATTAGGTAATAGCTGGTGTGACAACCCCCCCCCCCAACTGCTCCAAACCTAGATTCTTCATCTAGAAAATAACGGCACATCAAATTTTACTGTCAAACATCCTATGATCCTTGTTACTTATAGAAAAGTCAATGGTAGCTGGGTGTGGTAGCTCATGTCTGTAATTCTAGCACTTTGGGAAGCTGAGGAGGGTAGATTGCTTGAGCTCAGGATTTGGAGACCAGTCTGAAAAAGGAGGAGTGACACCCCATCTCTACTAAAAACAGAAAAACTAGCCAGGTGTTGTGGAGGATGCCTATAGTCCCAGCTACTTGGAAGGCTGAGGCAAGAGTCTGAGGTTGCAGTGAGCTATGGTGGAGTTGGAGACCAGGGTGAACAAGAGTGATATCCCATTCTCTACTAAAAACAGAAAACTAGCCAGGTGTTGTGGAGGGTGCCTATAGTCCCAGCTACTTGGAGGCCGAGGCCAAGCCCAAAAGTTTGAAATTGCTGTGAGCTATGATGACACCGGGGCGCTCAACCCTAGGAAAACAGAGGGAGACTGGCTCGAATAAATAAATAAATACCCTACTGCTTTTACTTGTTATATGCTTTGGGGGTTCTATGAAAGAATTATGAAAAATGGGTTCTGGGCTCGGCGCCTGTGGCTCAAGCAGCTAAGGCGCCAGCCATGTACACCTGAGCTGGTGGGTTCGAATCCAGCCTGGGCCCACCAAACAACGAGGGCTGCAACCAAAAAACAGCCGGGCGTTGTGGCGGGCGCCTGTAGTCCCAGCTACTTGGGAGGTAGAGGCAGGAGACTCGCTTGAGCCCAGGAGTTGGAGGTTGCTGTGAGCTGTGATGCCAAGGCACTCTGCCCAGGGCTACAGCTTGAGGCTCTGTCTCAAAAAAAAAAAAAAAAAAGAAAAATGGGTTCTGGGGTGGCACCTGTGGCTCAGTGAGCAGGGCGCCGGCCCCATATACTGAGGGTGGCGGGTTCAAACCCAGCCCTGGCCAAACTGCAACAACAAAAAAAAAAATAGCCGGGTGTTGTGGCGGGCGCCTATAGTCCCAGCTACTCGGGAGGCTGAGGCAGGAGAATCGCCTAAGCCCAGGAGTTGGAGGTTGCTGTGAGCTGTGTGACGCCACGGCACTCTACTGAGGGCAATAAAGTGAAACTCTGTCTCTACAAAAAAAAAAAAAAGGGTTCTGATGTTAAAAAATAGTTTGAAGCACTGAATCAAGGTATACTAACGGTTGTAAATATCAAGTACTATTTGAGACCATTCATGTGCCCCTGAATCTGAAAGGTTACTATTAGGCTATTCAAAAAGGAAAGATATTCTCTCAACATTAAATTTTGTGTGGGTAGGGCAGCACCTGTGATTCAGTGGGTAGGATGCCAGCCCCATATACTGAGGGCGGCTGGTTCAAACCCAGCCCTGGTCAAACTGCAACAAAAAAATAGCCAGGCATTGTTGCAGGCGCCTGTGGTCCCAGCTACTGGGGAGGCTGAGGCAAGAGAATCACCTATGCCCAGGAGTTGGAGGTTGTTGTGAGCAATGTGACGCCACGGCACTCTACTGAGGGCAATAAAGTGAGACTCTGTCTCTATAAAAAATAAATGTTGTGTGGGTACATACTGGTTGTGGTGGTAAAGGGTTGGTCAGCCAGCCTAGACAATGCCATTGTTTCCAAAGCAACTGTGTTTAACTTCTCTCTGTTTCTCACTGTAAATATAAATCCCCATAGCAAAGGCAGTGTAGGGAAAACAGTCCTTGACTGGGTGTTGAGTTCAAATCATAATTTAATAATTTATTTAATGGTTCTAAAACCATGAGCAAATCACATCTCTGTAATTGTAATTTTGTTTTCCCAAATAAATGACTTGAAACAGCCTTGTTAGAGGTGAAATGGTATTTATGCATAGGCTCTGGAAACTTTAAATCACTACTCAACTATACACAGTTCCTACTATTAACAAAAACAGCACTACTGTAGTACACCTATACTATGGAATACTACTTGGCAATAAAAAGGAATAAACTATTGAAAAATACAACTACTTGAATGAATCCCAAGGAAAGTATACTGAGCGAAAAAAGTCACTCTCAAGCAGATCCATACCACATGATTCCATTAGCCAATAAACATAAAATTATGTAATTATAGAGATGGAAAACAGTTTAGTGGTTTCCAGGATCTAGGGATGAAAGAGAAAGGGACAAGGATGGCTCTAGGGAAACATGAGGGTGTCTATAGTAATAGGACATCTGAATATCTTGATTGTGGGAGTAGTTACACAAGGCTACACTTGCAACAAAACTGCATACACAAATGAATACATGTATATAACTGGTAAAATCTAAATAAGCTCTACAAATTGTGCTAATGTCAATTGGTTTCTTGGTTTTGATATTGTATTATGGTTGTATGTGCTGTTGGCATGGGAGAGGGACTGGTGGAGGAGTTCATGAGACTTCACGTATATTTCTTTGCATCCTGCTACAAATCTATAATTATTTCAAAATAAAAGTGGGGGGAGAAGCACTGAAAAAATGAAAGTAAAAAAGCAAGCAGGCCAATTCATTGTCTGGTCCTTCTGAAAATTCAAAGAACTATGGCAAAGCCCTGATGTTTAAAAAAAAGAAAAAGCAAAAAAGGAAAGGGGATTGTTGAAGATGAATTCAAAGATAAGAGGCACAAGTCAACTATATACTATGTCAAGATCCAAAAGTGAATTTCAAAAAAAAAAAAAAAAAAAATCAATGTCATATCAAGGCAACAGTTTAAGGAAATAATATTCTAACGGAGAAAGAAAGCAAGCCAAGGGGTCTGGGCATTTTCCTCCTAATCTCAATAGTTTATATAGATTCTTACTAGGTGGTGGGCAGCCACCCTTTTTACTGGGAACTTCCAATCCCGTTCACACAATAACAGAGGTGGGTCCCAGGCAATCTTTTTGGACAATGTGACCCTGCCCACAATCCCCAACCTCTATCATCACCAAACCAGATAACTAGACCTAGGGTGAGTATCTGACCCATAACAAACCTCTTTCCCCTCTGGCCCCAGGAGACTGTTTCAAAGGCTAATATCTGATCTAAACCTGGCTGGATTTCCTGACCAGGAAAAGCGATTGGGACTGAGATTACAACCTAAGGCTAGCTTGTCTCTTGAACATAAAAATGTAAAACTGGAGAGAGGAAAATGGGTCACAAGTGACCATTTTACATTTTTAAAGAAAGTAAGTAGTAAAAAGAAAAAAAAAAAAAATGGACTCCAGAAAACAGCAGGAAATGAGGTAGACCAAGCCCTTTCTGATAGCATTCTAAGTTCTTGAGCCTGGCTACGTCCCTACCTCTGGGTTCTAGGACCCAGACTATTTTCCCAATATTTGCATTTGCCCTTAAAAGGATACTAACCAATATAACCATGACTTTTTAAAAACTCAGATTCCCAAACCAGCTGGACAGTTGCCAAGACACCCAAAGAATTTATGCCGTATCTTAAAATCAGCCAGATAGCAGCCACCCCACCAGAACTACAATAGATAGTAAGGGAGGGGCCAGAGGCTGGCCAGTGATGGGTGCTCCAAGCAGAAAGGAAGGTCCCACCTCACGGGCACAACTTAAAGATGGAGATGACATATACAAATGTCAGAAAAATAAAGAAAAAGAAAAAGAAGTAACAAAATCAGCCTTCATTACTTTTAAAGAAAATTTACCTCAAAGATAAAACATAGGCCCATAGGAAGGCTAAACTGCCACCCCAAAGATTTGAGTCCCTGCTGTTCAACTCCTTACTTCATGACAAGAGGCAAGACCCTCCCCATTTGTGGGTACCAGTTGCCTCAAGCAAACCATGAGAGTTTTAGACCCAATGACTCTTCAAGCACTCCTTTAGTCAGTCTGGAATTCTTTATGGCAGTCTGGAATTCTAAGGAAGACAAACCAAAAAGCAGAGCTCAGTCTGTCATTGTTAAAACTATTTCTCTGGAGCTACTGACACAACTTGCCATTGTTGTTGGCCTCAAAATTCCTTCTGAAGAGGACCAATCTGTGCTTCTTTAGACCTGTTTCTTAGAAGCTCTACCCACCTGAATCATGAAGTCATTTTCCTCCTGGACCTCACAGATGCATCGAACCACCTCAAAATCATAGCGGTCATCCCCGTCAAGTTCCTCATCTGGGTTGGTCGTCACATCAACGTCTTGGCTGTACTCCTCGTCACTCCAAAGAAAGCTCTCAGAGGAGGACTCACTCAAATTATCCTCCTCTGGGAGAAGAGAGAAAACAGCAGTCACTATATTAATTCATAGTTATAAAATCTTAAAAGCTCTAGATTGCCAAGCGTGAAAAATGACCCTACAGACTCACTCCACAAACCTCTCAAGGTGGGACAGTGACCCTGATCTATTATTACTTGGGCCTGTCATTTAGTAACAGCCCAACAAAGTATGCTGCCTGGCAATGAACTGAACTCCATTTCTTCATTTCACTGAGAGAATGAAGCCCTAGGTCAGTGGCTGCTCAAGGATATAGAGCTCACTAGCAAAGGAACTATAACGCCCTATAACCACACAGACATCATGGTCTACAACTCTAACATCCTCAGCCTCACCTCATTAAGCCAGGACCTGGCTTACAGTCATTCTGTACCCAGAGCCACCTTTATTTTTATTTTGTATTTATTTTCTTTTGAGACAGAGTCTCATTTTGTTGCCCTCGGTAGAGTGCCACGGTGTCATAGCTCACAGCAACCTCAGACTCTTGGGCTCAAGCTATCCTCTTGCCTCAGCCTTTCCAATAGCTGGGACTACAGGCGCCTGCCACAAGGCTCAGCTATTTTTTAGAGACATGGTCTCAACTCTTGCTCAGGATGGTCTTAAACTCCTGAGCTCAAGCAATCAATCCACATGCTTCGGCCTCCAAGAGTGCTAAGATTACAGGCATGAGCCACTGCACCTGGCCCCCAGAGCCATCTTTCAAGGTCTGTAGGCAGTGTGTATAAGGAAGGGGAAGATTCCAGGGACAATGAGAACCAGAATCATTAAATCTTAGTGTCTGATTGATTATAATCAAGGCTTTTACTAATGCTTAGTCTATACCACTTTTCTAATTACAGGCATATCTCATTATATTGCACTTTGCTTTATTGTGCTTCAAAGTTACTGTTTTTTACAAATTAAAGGTTTTTGTGTCCAGCAAGTCTCTCAATACCACTTGTCCAACAGTTTGTGCTCACTTTGAGTCTGTTAGAATTTCTTAGCAAGAAAGTCTTTTTAGACAGGGTGTGGTAGCATGCGCCTATAATCCTAGCACTTTGGGAGGTTCAGGCAGATGGACTGCTTGAACTCACGAGTTCAAGACCAGCCTAAGCAAGAATAAGATCAGCCTCTAAAATCAAAAACAAAAACAAACTAGCTAGGCATTGTTGCACACACCTGTTGTAGACTACTTGGGAGGCTGAGGCAAGAGGTTGCTTGAGTGTTAGAGTTTGAGCTTGCTGTAAGCTATGACACTACCCTGAGTTTGTCACCCAGGGTGACAAAGTGAGACTCTGTCTCAAGAAAAAATTAAAAAAAATTTTTTAAATATTTTTGAATTACGGTATGTGCATTTTTTAGACGTAATGCCACTGTGTACTTAATAGTACAGTATAATGTAAACTTAACTTTCACATGCGCTGAGAAACCACAGATTTGTGAGAGTTGCTTTATTGCGATACTCGCTTTATTGCGATACTCGCTTTATTGTGAAGGTCTGGGCCTATACTTGCCAAAAAACGATCAGCCCAAGAGAGAGCCTCCTTACCAGATGCTTTTACTTTCCCTTTGTGGTTTCCAGATTCTGAGCCATGGAGCTGCGGGCTCATATGGACCCCAGGCTTGTGTGAGGACCCACACCTGGTAACAGCAAATGCCTTGGGTGGAGAAGGTTCCTGTGAGGTATCACTGATCTCCTCATTGCAAGGACAATCTGGGCAATAGAATCAGGAAGCAATGAGAGACACCTGATATTGTCAGAGCATTAAAAAAATCAATCTCATCCACCAACCAAGAAGCCAAATAGCTCAAGGCATCAGGGATAATTCAACTACAAAGAGGTATAGAGGGAGATTTAGGGATTAATACTTGCAGCTGCGTCCAAGGCTTTCAAACCTAAACACCTCCTCATCATCACCCCACTCCTCTTTTTCCTGATAAAATTGTTTTTCTAAGCCAGAAAATACACTAAGAATAAAACATGGCATCCCTTTAATTCCCAAGGTTGGAACACTGATTTTCTAAACATTTTTGTAGGGACCAGACATGTATTTTTCTAGAAGTGACTCCTTTCGTGAGACCATTCAAAGATGTGTATTTAAGAGTTATATATGTGGGGTGGCGCCTGTGGCTCAAAGAGGTAGGGCGCCAGCCCCATATGCCAGAGGTGGCGGCTTCAAACCCAGCCCCGGCTAAAAAAAAAAAAAAAAAAAAAAAAAAAAAGAGTTATATGTGTGAACAACTACAGTTATTCACTTGTACATCCACTTATACTTTGATGCTTTCATATACGTATATCAACCTGTGACAGGGCACACTGGTCAATGCAGTCAGTGAGAGGGCTTTTAAATGCCAATCAGGCCTTGTAATACCTAATGAGTGGGCTCTTCCCCTGCCAGGGCCCACGCCAGGCTGATCCCCGTGGTAAAGGCCAGCTGGTTCCTATGCTCAGTGCAGGCTCAGAGACCATCCTGGCAGAAAAACCCCTCCCACCGTGATAAGGAAACCTAACAAACCCTCAGAAGAAAAATTACCAGGCTTGGTTTTCTTTTTCTTTTTCTTTTTCTTCTTTGGCTTCACTCTCACAAACTCTTTGAATTTCTTTTCTTTATTCTTTTCCTTATCTTTTGCAGCTAGAATTAAACACAAGTGTTGGCATTTTAATATTTTGTTTTCAAGGCTGGGAGATTTATTCTTCAGTAATTACATATGTTCAAAGAACTGGAATAGGCAGTGGGCCAGTAGCTCAGCTTCCCCTGAGGGCTCAGGAGCTGGCTGCCCAAGGTAGAGCCACTCCTCCCACACTCAGCCTTTAGAATGATCCTGGTCAGCACTCAGATCTAGTGAAACATGCCATGCTGTCTCCTTACGTGTGGTCTAGGGCTGTTTTACACTTCAACAGCAGAATTGAATAATAAGAACGGAGACTTTCTGGCCCTCAAAGCTAAAAATATATCTGGCCCTTTATGGAAAAGGTTGCAAAATTCTATCAGGGGTGCTCAACCTGCAACCTCATGGTGAATTTGAGAGGACTTTTTTGTTTATCTGGGGTATCCAATATCATGAAAAGTATGCACAGACCTTTTTTTTTTGGCTAATCAGCTTTTGGTTGTATTTGTTTATTTAATGTGTTATCCAAAGACAACTCTTACTCTTCCAATGTGTGGCAGAGGAAAAAAAGGTCAGATGCCCCTGCCCGGATCTTCGCTCTTCAACTTGGCTACATATTGGAATCACCCGGAAGTTTGTTTAAAAAAAAAAACACATGAATGTCTGAGGCCCACCCCACAAAGATTCTGCTTTAATTGGCCTAAGGTGTGGCCTTGGCATCAAGATTTTATTTCCTTTTTTTTTAATTGAGGCACAATTCACAAGACCTTAAAAGTAACCATTGTGGCTCGGCACTTGTAGCTCAAACGGCTAAGGCACCAGCCATGTACACCAGAGCTGATGGGTTCAAATCCACCCTGGGCCTGCCAAACAACAATGACAGCTGCAACCAAAAAATAGCCAGGCGTTGTGGCAGGTGCCTGTAGTCCCAGCTACTTGGGAGGTTGAGGCAAGAGAATCACTTAAGCTCAGGAGTTGGAGGTTACTGTGAGCTGTGCTGCCACAGCACTCTACCCAGGGTGACAGCTTTGAAGCTCTGTCTCCCCCACAAAAAAGTAACCATTGTAAAATGAATAATTCAGTGCTGGGCTGAGAACTTCATGAGCCCAGGAGTTGAGGGGTACAATGATCTAGCATCATGCCCCTGCACACTCCAGCCTGGGCAACAGAGTGAGACCCTATCTCCAAAAAATAAAAATTAAAAAATCTACAAAAGAACTTAAAGCAATTTGCAAAAACACTCATTTTAAAAATAAGAAACCAAGGCCCAAAGAAACTTGATTAGCAAAACGGTCAGATGTCTTGCTGAACCGCAACAAAAAAATAGCTGGGCATTGTGGCGGGCGCCTGTAGTCCCAGCTACTCAGGAGGCTGAGGCAAGAGAATCGCTTCAGCCCCGGAGTTGGAGGTTGCTGTGAGCTGTGTGATGCCATGGCACTCTACCAAGGGCGATGAAATGAGACTCTGTCTCTACAAAATAAATAAATATAAATAAAAATAAGAAACCAAGGCCCAAAGAAACTTGATTAGCAAAATGGTTAGATGTCTTTCAAACATCATGAAGGTTAACAAGTTTTTTACTTTCCACTGATCCTAGGGAAAAAAAGCTTCTTCAAACACAAAAACCAAAAAAAAAAAACCTCATTTTTGAACATTCTCTTGGCTAAAATCATATTATTAGCATGATTTCAATTCATTTACTTAACAAATATTTGTACATATACTATATATTTTAGAAGTTGTTTGTTTTGGGTTTTTTTTTTTTTTTTGAGACAAAAATCTCACTTTGTCATCCTTGGTAGAGTGCTATGGCGTTATAGCTCACAGCAACCTCAAACTCTTGGGTTCAAGCGATTCTCTTGCCTCAGCATCCAGAGGAGCTAGGACTACAGGTGCCTACCACAACATCAGGCTATTTTTAGAGACAAGGTCTCGCTCTGGCTCAGGCTAGTCTCGAACCTGGGAGCTCAGGCAATCCACCCGCCTTGGCCTCCTAGAGTGTTAGGATTATAGGCGTGAGCCATCGCACCTGGCCTCATTTTCGAAGTTTTTATAGCTGTGGGCTTCGTTTTTTTTTTTTTTGTAGAGACAGAGTCTCATCCTATGGCCCTCGGTAGAGTGCAATGGCCTCACCCAGCTCACAGCAACCTCCAACTCCTGGGCTTAAGCGATTCTCTTGCCTCAGCCTCCCGAGTAGCTGGGACTACAGGCGCCTGCCACAACGCCCGGCTATTTTTTAATTGCATGCAGTCTGGCCGGGGCTGGGCCTGAACTCGCCACTCTCGGTATATGGGGCTGGCATCCCACCGACTGAGCCACAGGCGCCGCCCAGCTGTGGGCTTCGTTTTAAAGATATAATTGGCACTGGCCTTGGGCACTAGTCTACTACAATCTGGTTCACATAACCTACTCTGAGAAACATCCAGCTCCTAGAAGGTACCTGAGCAGGACTCTGAAAAGTCACTAAAGTAGTGCCCTGCCCTGCCCTGCAGGAACAGGAAACCCCACTGGGGAGTCTCTTCCTAGGTGGCAAATGGCCAACTAGTCTTCCTTAGGCTGTTCCTTTTAGCGCAGTGCACCAAGTGCACAGCTAGACTGCCTACTGCTGAGAGTAACAAAGCCATACAGTCTAATAAATTCAGTGGCCACAAGCCACATGCAGCTGAACACCTGAAATGCAGCTAGTCTAAACTGAGATGTTCATTAATTATAAAATACTTACTGAATTTTAAAGATTTAGTATAAGAAAAGGAGTATGAAATAGTGCATTCATGATTTTTATATTACCGGTACATGTTGAAATGAGTGTATTTTGAATATACTAAGTTAAAACATATTAAAATTAATTTACAACCCAGGCACAATGGCCTGTACCTATAATTCCAAGGAGGCTAAGGCAGGAGGATCACTTGAGCCCAGAAGTTCAAGGCTACGGTGAGCTGTGAATACCACTGAACTCTATCCTCAATGACAGAGTGAGAACCTCTTTAAGAAATAAAAGAGGTCAATGAATCCCCAACAATAAAATAAATAAATAAATAAATAAATAAATAAAAGAGGGGTACATGTGAAACTTAGTAAACGCAGAATATAATTGTCTTTTTTTTTCTTTTTTGTAGAGACAGAGTCTCACTTTATGGCCCTCGGTAGAGTGCCATGGCCTCACACAGCTCACAGCAACCTCCAACTCCTGGGCTTAAGCAATTCTCTTGCTTCAGCCTCCCGAGTAGCTGGGACTACAGGCGCCCGCCACAACGCCCGGCTATTTTTTGGTTGCAGTTTGGCCGGGGCCGGGTTTGAACCCACCACCCTCGGCATATGGGGCCGGCGCCCTACCGACTGAGCCACAGGCGCCGCCCTGTCTTTTTTTTTTTTTTTTTGTAGAGACAGAGTCTCACTTTATGGCCCTCGGTAGAGTGCCATGGCATCACACAGCTCACAGCAACCTCCAACTCCTGGGCTTAAGCGATTCTCTTGCCTCAGCTTCCCGAGTAGCTGGGACTACAGGCGCCCGCCACAACGCCCAGCTATTTTTTTTTGGTTGCAGTTCAGCCGGGGCCGGGTTTGAACCCGCCACCCTCGGTATATGGGGCCAGCGCCCTACCGACTGAGCCACAGGCGCCGCCCAGAATATAATTGTCTTAATACAATAACTAAGAAAATGCCAGGAAGGCAATGTTTAACCAGTGTGATGTAAATGTGTCAAATTGTTTATAAAACCAGTGTATGGTGCCCCATGATCGCATTAATGTACACAGCTATGATTTAATATTAATAAAAAAAAAAGAAAGAAAGAAAAAAAAGAGGGGGCTCGATGCCTGTGGCTCAAGCGGCCAAGGCACCAGCCACATACACCTGAGCTGGCAGGTTCAAATCCAGCCTGGGCCTGCCGAACAACAATGACAGCTGCAACCAAAAAAATAGAAGGGCATTGTGGCGGGCACCTGTGGTCCCAGCTACTTGGGAGGCAGAGGCAAGAGAATCGCTTGAGCCCAGGAGTTTGAGGTTGCTGTGAGCTGTGATGCCACAGTACTCTACCTAGGGCAACAGCTTGAGGCTCTGTCTCAAAAAATAAAAATAAAAATAAAAAAAAAAAAAGAAAGAAAAAAAGAGGGGTTTGGCACTTATAGCACAATGGTTACAGTGGCAGCCACATACATCAAGGTTGGCAGGTTCGAACCTAGCCCAGGCCAGCTAAAGCAACAATGACAACTGCAAAAAAAATAGCCAGGCAGTGTGGTGGGCACCTATAGTCCCAGCTATGTGGGAGGCCGAGGCAAAAGAATTGGAGGCTGCTGTGAGCTTGGCTTACACCCAAGAATTGGAGGTTGCTATGAGCTGTGACACCACAGCACTCCACCACAGCACTCTCTGACATAGTGAGACTCTGTCTCCAAAAAAAAAGGAAAAAAGAGGCCGGCCATGTTGGCTCACACCTATAATCCTAGCATGCTGGGAGGCTGAGGCGTGTGGACTGCCTGAGCTCACAGGTTCCAGACCTACCTAAGCCAGACAAGATCCTTGTGGCGGCCACCTGTAATCCCAGCTACTTAAGAAGCTGAGGTAAGAGAATCGCTTGAGACCAAGAGTTTGAGGTTGCTGTGAGCTATAACACTAAGGCACTCTACCAAAGGGTGACAAACTGAGACTGTCTCAAAAAAAAGGTGACAAAGTGAGACTGTTTAAAAGAAAATCTTGACTGAGAATAATACTCTAGGAAAAAAATAATTTTCCCTATTTCTTTTTACATTTTTCAATGTATCTGCTAGAAAGCTTTAAATTATATATATCGCTCATACTCTATTTCTAATGAGTAATACAGCACATAGGATTAAGAAACTCCACCTTGGGCGGCGCCTGTGGCTCAGTGAGTAGGGCGCCAGCCCCATATGCCGAGAGTGGCGGGTTCACACCCAGCCCCGGCCAAACTGCAACCAAAAAATAGCCGGGCGTTGTGGCGGGCGCCTGTAGTCCCAGCTGCTCGGGAGGCTAAGGCAAGAGAATCGCATAAGCCCAAGAGTTAAGAGGTTGCTGTGAGCCGTGTGACGCCATGGCACTCTACCCGAGGGCGATACAGTGAGACTCTGTCTGTACAAAAAAAAAAAAAAAAAAAGAAACTCCACCTTGACCTGGATACATTATATCTTCATAGCATCACTGAGTCTACATGGCCCTTCCCCACTGTCCTGAAACTGGAAACACTATGAAATGTCCTAGAAGTTCTATATACCATTTAAAACCTACATATCTTGGGCAGTGCCTGTGGCTCAAGGACTAGGACACCAGCCCCATATACCGGAGGTGGTGGGTTCAAACCCAGCCCCGGCCAAAAACTGAAAAAAACAACAACAACAACAAAAAAACTCTACATATCTTAAAAGAAAAGCTATAAGCCAAAAATAGATAGTGTTATTATAATTTCAAGTAAAAACAATTGGGCAGATTATAGAATTTACTGGAAATTAAATAATTCTGAAATTCCCATAGAAACATGTAATTTTTTAATTTCTGTAAGTTTTAGAAGAAATTTCCAAAAGGGTTCTCTGTAGTAAGATATGAGATTTTTATGGTCACCTATACTACCACCATTGTAATTTCTATAGAAAATAAACAGTGCTATTAGAAAATACGTATCTTTAGTTGTAATTAAGATGAAATACGATTTACATTTGGACTCAGCAGTAGAATCACGTATCACTTCTTAGTTCTTGTGTCCTGCTGGCAGAGCAGGGGCACAGGTTGGGAAGGGTAGAATGACAGCACCTGTGCTGTTCTGTTCCTGCTGGCTTCTGAAGGAGCTCCCTTTGCTTGACTGCCCCTGCTCACACTAAAAGCAGCAAAGCCTCAGAGGCTGCATAACTTTCTAAAGGTGACTCTCAGGGTTAGGCACTCCAGGAGGGCCACAGCTCCACGATGCAACTCCTGAAGATGTGTTATTATTCTCAGTCCTGTGGGATTTACCTGGACCAGACCAACCTAATTAATGGCTGCTTTCAGAAAATGTAAGTCCTGCGACCCAAACAGCAGAGCCCTCTCCATGACACAATGCAGAACCCGGATACTCACTTGGGGAGCTGGCAGAGACCCGCTTCCTGGTCAGGCTCTCCTGGCCGGCCTTGTCTGAAGCTGAAGAGCCCCTGGTTTGGACATGCCTCTTTCCTGGGCTCTCCTCTGGCTCTGGTGACTTTTCCATCCCGTGGAAATACTTCATGTGATAGTGCAAAAGTTTGGCTTTGCGGAAAAATTTTAAGCAGTCCACAACCTTGCATCTAAATTTGTGGTCTAGGTCGACAGCTGGTGTGTTAGATGTCACAAAGTCATCTGCTTTCTTAAAAGCATTGGTTACTGAAAAAAATGAAAACAAAAGCAAAGATCCTTTGTGTTTATCCTAGTTATTACAAAACATGCAACAGAAAGTGAAAGAGTAGCATGTGTATACAGTCTGAGGAAACCCAACAGACAGCCATTACCTCCCCAAATTACAGTTTGGAAAGAATGAAAACAATCTCAGGTAAAATGACAGAGACTAAACTGTGATTCATCTTTAAAAGCAGAGATTAACATGTTTATTTAAAACATGTAACTGTTGGGCGGCGCCTGTGGCTCAAGGAGTAGGGCGCCAGTCCCATATGCCAGAAGTGGCGGGTTCAAACCCAGCCCCGGCCAAAAACCACAAAAAAATACATGTAACTGTTTGTTGAGAGAAACATATAACTGTTTGGGCCGGGCGTGGTGGCTCATGCCTGTTTTCCCAGCACTGTGGGAGGCCGAGGCGGGTGGATTGCCTGAGCTCAGAGGTTCGAGACCAGTATGAACAGCAGTGAGCCAGAGTAAGACCCTGTCTCTACTAACATCAAAAACAGCCAGACGTTGTGGTTGTGGTGAACGTCTGTAATCCCAGCTACTGGGGAGGCAAGGGGATAGGAGGCAAGGGGACAGAGCATCTCCAGAGGAAGAACATTTCAAAAAAGAAGAAAGAAAATGAACAACAACAACAACAACAAAAAAAAAAAGAGTACTTCAAACGAGGAAGAATGAACAAGCAAGTGGAAATTAAAAAAAAAAAAAAATTAAATAAATAAATAAAACAGTTATATGCATTCCAGGGTTTCACAGACCTTGGGGGAAGAATAGGAAAAATTCTTTTTTTTTTTTTTTTTTGTAGAGACAGAGTTTCACTTTATTGCCCTCGGTAGAGTGCCGTGGCGTCACACGGCTCACAGCAACCTCCAACTCCTGGGCTTAGGTGATTCTCCTGCCTCAGCCTCCCGAGCAGCTGGGACTACAGGCGCCCGCCACAATGCCCGGCTATTTTTTTGTTGCAGTTTGGCCGGGGCTGGGTTTGAACCCGCCACGTTCGGCACATGGGGCCGGCGCCCTACTCACTGAGCCACAGGCGCCGCCCAGGAAAAATTCTTAATGAAAATCAAGGATGTCAAGCCAGCTCTTATTACTCATCAGTTGGATCAGACTCATATTCACCACCAGCCTGGTAACCTGTGTGGAGAGAACTCAGAAATACTCCACAGGATTCCTTTATGAAACCTAAGAGATTTTATAACAAAAAGAGTATAGCTGTTACAAAGGATTTAGAATTAAGCCTTTGAGATTTCACCATGTACTTTGATCAAAAAAACCTAGAATAGGAGGAATAAATTCTAGTGTTCTACAGCATTAGAGGATGACTCTAACAACAATTTATTGTGTATTTTTAAATAATAACCAGAAAAATGTGTGTCTATGCACATATTTGTGTGTGTTTGACACAGGTCTTGTCCTGTCACCCAAGCTGGAGTGCAGTGGCATAATCAAAGCTCACTGCAACCTCCAACACCAGGGCTCAAGTGATTCTCATACCTCAGCCTCCTAGGACTACAGTTATGCCCTACTATACCTAGCTAATTTTTACAGTTTTTTTTTTTGGTAGAGACGGAGTCTTGCTCTGTTGCCCACACTGATATAGAACAGATTTTGAATGTTCTCAACACAAAGAAATTATAAATGTTTGAAGTGAGTCATGGATGTGCACACTACCTTAATTTGATCATTACACCCAGTATAATACATATATTGAAATATACACTATACTTCATAAATAAAGAGGGTGACCAAAAAATGTATAAACATTTTAGGGAAAAAACTTAGTGTGTGTTCTGTTTGTTGAGACGAAGTCTTAATTTGTCACCCTCGGTAGAGTGCGGGGGCGTCACAGCTCACAGCAACCTCAAACTCTTGGGCTCAAGCGACTCTCTTCTTTCAGCCTCCCAAGTAGCTGGGACTGTAGGTGCCCACCACAACACCCGGCTATTTTTAGAGACAGGGTCTTGCTCTGGCTCAGGCTGGTCTCAAACCTGTGAGCTCAGGGCAATCCACCTGCCTTGGCCTCCCAGAGTGTTAGGATTACAGGCGTAAGCCATGAAAAAACTGTTTTAAAACTGTAACATTCAAGTCACATTTGACTTCTCCAATTACCAGATACACAAATTACAATATATAAGATAACAAATGTTATTGGTATATATTAAGTATTACAATTTTAATAGTTTTTTCCTTTCTCAAAACGTATATATGTTTTCGATGCCTTCTGTATGTATAATTATTATGCACCAATTAAAAATAAAAGCAAAACAAACAGGATCCAGAAACTGCAAAAAAAAAAAAAAACAAATAAAATAAAATAAAAAGAGCTAAAAGGCAAGAGAAGGACTCAGTACTCAACCAATATTCAAGACACAATAAAACCGTGACCCTCCCAAAAACCAAATAAGCAGAAAGCAATAGTCAGTCATGCACCAAAGACAAGAAATAAAGCTGTCACAAAGACTTTCTATATGTTACAAACTCCATTAATTGAGAGGTACCTTCAAAATGTCCTTACCCCAGTGAAACAAATCACTTTACACTTGAGTCATTCTATTCTATAGATCTGGTCACCCCAGTATATCGTGGATGGACCCTTCTTGAGTGAAATCAAATTTTTTCTAAATGCAATGATACAATTTCCATTAGGAATAGGTAATGTGCTAAACTTTGTCAAGTATTATTATTATATTTTGTTTCTTTCTTTCCTTTTTTTGAGACAGAGTTTCATTATGTCGCCCTGGGTAGAGTGCAGTGGTGTCACAGCTCACAGCAACCTCAAACTCTTGGGCCTAAGCAATTCTCTTGCCTCAGCCTCCCAAGTAGCTGGGACTACAGGGGCCCACCAAAACTGGCTATTGTTTTTGTTGTAGTTGTTTAGCTGGCCCAGGCCAGGTTGGAACCCACCATCCTTGGTATATGTGATTGGCATTGCAACCACTATGCTACAAGCACCAAGCCTATAATTATATTTTCAAGTACTACCCTATAATAAGATGGAATTTTAAATTTCTTAAATTCAATCTAAATAATACTCTACATTTCAAAATTAGGTTGGATGATGTCAGGGATGCTAGTATATAGCAGAACACCTTAAAGTTACTTTCTACCCATGACAAGATATAAGAAAGAAGTTCCAAGTCAGTTAGGCGGGCGGCGCCTGTGGTTCAAAGGAGTAGGGCGCTGGCCCCATATGCCGGAGATGGCAGGTTCAAACCTAGCCCTGGCCAAAAACTGAAAAAAAAAAAAAAAAAAAGGGCGGTGCCCGTGGCTCAGTGAGTAGGGCGCCGGCCCCATATGCCGAGGGTGGCGGGTTCAAACCCAGCCCCGGCCAAACTGCAACAAAAAAATAGCCGGGCGTTGTGGCGGGTGCCTGTAGTCCCAGTTGCTCAGGAGGCTGAGGGCAGGAGAATCGCCTAAGCCCAGGAGTTGGAGGTTGCTGTGAGCCGTGTGACGCCACGGCACTCTACCGAGGGCAATAAAGTGAAACTCTGTCTCTACAAAAAATAAAATAAAAAAATTAAAAAAAAAAAAATTGAAAATTGAAACCAAGTCAGTTAGGAAAAAGTATATCGGTGGAAACATTCAAAACTAAAACTTCTAATATATAGGCCAGGCCCAGTGGCTCACGCCTATAATCCTAGCACTCTGGGAGACAGAGACTGGAGGATCTTTTCAGCTAAAGAGTTCAAAACTGGGGCAGTGCCTATGGCTCAGTGAGTAGGGCGCCGGCCCCATATATCCAGGGTGGTGGGTTCGAACCCGGCCCCAGCCAAACTGCAACAAAAAATAGCCAGGCATTGTGGCGGCCACCTGTGGTCCCAGCTGCTCAGGAGGCTGAGGCAGAAGAATTGCCTAAGCCCAAGAGTTGGAGGTTACTGTGACCTGTGGCACCAAGGGTGATGAAGTAAGACTCTGTCTCTTAAAAAAAAAAAAAAAAAAAAAAGTCCAAAACCAACCTGAGCAAGAGCAAGACTCTGTCTCTACTAAAAATAGAAAAATATTTTTTTTTTTTTTTGCTGTGCATTGTGTTAGGCGCCTATGTTCTAGCTATTTGGGAGGCTGAGATAGGAAGATTGCTTGAACCCCAGAGTCTGAGGTTGCTGTGAGCTAGGCTAACACCATGGCACTCTACCAGGGGTGACAGAGTGAGACTATCTCAAACAAAACAAAAATACTTCTAATGTATCCCAAAATTCTTTCTTAAAATAAAAAACAAATAGTTTCTCTGGAATTTCCTCTTCTTGGGCCTACTATGGGGTTGAACCACATAAACTTGCCATTTTTATAGGTTAAAAAGGCTAAATATTGGTCAATCATACAGTTCAATTTAAAACTCAAAGTTTTACTGAGAAGAATATGTTCCAGCTCCATCCAGGTAAACATGAAAGAGGTAAAGTCTCCATCTTTCTTCAAGGCTGCATAGTATTCCATGGTGTACATATACCACAATTTATTAATCCATTCATGGATCGATGGGCATTTGGGTTTTTTCCATGACTTAGCAATTATGAATAGGGCTGCAATAAACATTCTGGTACAAATATCTTTTTATGATGTGATTTTTGGTCTTCTGGGTATATGCCCAGCAGAGGAATTATAGGATTGAATGGCAGATCTATCTCGAGAATGGAAGAAAAAGTATCCAATGTACTCACCCCTACTATGAAACTAATTTAGGACCTTCACATGAGAGCTATAACCCAGTTATAACCTAAGAATACGGGGAAGGGGGAAAGGGTGGGGAGGGAGGGGCATTGAAAGGATCACACCTGTGGTGCATCTTACAAGGGTATATGTGAGGCTTGGTAAATGTGGAATGTAAATGTCTTTGCAAAGTAACTAAGAAAATGCCAGGAGGGCTATGTCAACTAATGTGATGAAAATGTGTCATATGGTCTATGAACCAAATGTATGGTGCCCCATGATCATATTGATGTACACAGCTATGATTTAATAAAAAAAAAAAATAAAAAAAAAAATAAAACTCAAAGTTTTAAGTTTCAAAATTCAATACAGACACCTCCACTTACCACTGAGTGAACAAAGTTAAAGTGCAAGGTCAGAGGACATCAGCACTGCCTGCCACTACCTGAGGGCAACTGCAGCTATATGCAGCTATAGTAATCTCAGCCATCCTTGGGCTTGAAGCCCTATTTTGTGATAAATATGTTGATAATGGAAAAGTATTAATAGAACACCAAAAACATAAACATCTCTGGTAAACATTTTAAGAGTTAGAAATAATGAGGAATTTAAACAAATTCCACGAAGAATTACAATTCTCTCTATTCTGAAACTTTGCATCCTGTGTACACTCAATGGTCATCTACAAAAAACCAGCACAGTGGCTGAAAGTATGGGCTCTGCAGCTGGACAGCCTCTTTCAAAATCCTGGCTCTTCTGCTTATTCCCCCTCTGTCAGTTTCCTCATGTGCAAGATGAGACGATTACATCAACCACTTCACTGAGTTGTGAGAAATTAAATAAATCACATGCAAAGTCTCTAGAAAAGTGCATGGCACATAATAAATGCCCAGTAGATACTGGCTATTATTAGTATACAATATTATTTTGGAAATATTGCAAATGGAACTTATGAACAGGAACTCATAAGCATCAGTCCCCACCACTCCCTAGACTCACTGCATGTTCATGCCATAGGCAACATGGTATAGCATAAACAGGCCATCTTTAAATCCTAGCTTTACCCTTCATTAGCAGCATAAATAAGCAGTGAAAGTTAGTCTGATCATCCAGCTTCTTCCCTACAAAAGGGAAGAAAACCACCTATTTCAAAGAATTGGAGAGAGAGATATTTGGCACAAAGCAAGTAAGTGGAAGCCAGTATTACTTCAAGTACAAAATACATCCTAAGCAGCCACATCTCTGCAATGTGGCTGGAGATACCTATTATAATTATCAGACAAATGTAAAATATTTCAGCCAGTCCTCATATGCCCTGATTGGGAGAAACAGCTCCCTATAAGCACTCAATTTTGTCTGCTTGTAAAAGTATGAATTTTTTTTTTCCTTTTTTTTTTTTTGAGACAGAATCTCCAGCTGTCGCCCTGAGTAGGGTACCGTGGTGTCACAGCTCATAGCAACCTCAAACTCTTGGGCTTAAGTGATTCTCTTGCCTCAGCCTCCCAAGTAGCTGGGACTACAGGCACCCGCCACAACAGCCGGCTATTTTTTTTTGTTGCAATTGTCATTGTTGTTTAGCAGGTCCAGGCCAGGTTCAAACTGGTGGGTTTGAACCTGGCTACTGAGCTACAGGCACCACCAAAAGTGTGAATTTCTATTTTTTTTTTTTTTTTTTAATTATTATTTTTTTTTTTTTGTAGAGACAGAGTCTCACTTTATGGCCCTCAGTAGAGTGCCATGGCCTCACACAGCTCACAGCAACCTCCAACTCCTGGGCTTAAGCGATTCTCTTGCCTCAGCCTCCCGAGTAGCTGGGACTACAGGCGCCCGCCACAACGCCCGGCTATTTTTTGGTTGCAGTTTGGCCGGGGCCGGGTTTGAACCCGCCACCCTCGGTATATGGGGCCGGCGCCTTACCGACTGAGCCACAGGCGCCGCCCAAAGTGTGAATTTCTAATCATGGAAGTTCAGGAAGCAAGATTTCCTAATAAACTCTACTCAGTCAAGTATAACTCATTGTTATATAAACAATACCTTCTGTTTATAAGCTGGTCAAGAATTTACCCTGCACTGTTGGGAAAGTGTGAAGTCTCTTTTCAAGATGACAACACTAATAAGACAACCACAAGATTCCTAACTATGGCCCTTTGCAATTCAGTGGGATTATTACACCCACCTTTTGGAACATTTGGAATATCTTTTACTAAGGAAGCCAAAAGGTTTTTGTTTGGGGGAGAGGGTTAATACTCACATTATACAATACAGGATAACATTAAGCTTGGTTAACCAAAGTCTCAAACACTGTTTTGTCTATTTTAAAAACTAGTCAAGGGTCAGGTGCAGTGTCTTATGCCTATAATCCTAGCACTCTGGCAGGCTAAGGCGAGAGATCTCTTGAGTTCAGGAGTTTGAGATCGGCCTGAGTCAGAGCGAGACCCCATCTCTATTAAAAACAGAAAAATTATCTGGGTGTTGTGGTAGGAGCCTGTGGTCCCAGCTACTTGGGAGGCTGAGGTAAGAGCCTGGGAGTTTGAGGTTGCAGTGAGCTAGGCTGATACCACAGCACTCTAGCCTAGGCAACAGAGACTTTGTCAAAAGAAAGAAAGGACTAGAAGGAAAGAACTAGTCAAGTGCAATAGTGAGAAGGAGAAAAAGAGTAGAACAAGGAGTTTGATTTATATCTGATTATGAACAATCAACTGAGGTAACTTACTACTTTTTGACCAGCCTGTTTTGTCTTTCTTAAACACAAAAGTACATTTTGCCTTTCCTTAAGTAGTTTTGTGAAACTGTACGTTAGAAGTCACATTTATCCCTAACATACATCTGATTATTTTAGCATAATAACTTTGTGACTTGTGCATTGTATAAGACCTATATTGGGAATAGCTCTCAGACTGACACCAATCAATTTACACACTCCAGGTAGAGTTCCCTGGGCCAATTCAATTTCATCTATACTGACTACTAATGCACTTATATATCTCCTCGTGCATAAATAGATTTCAAGATCTGGCCAAACTATCTGCTGAAAGAAAGATATGCCTGTTCTGATAAACTACCAATCCAGTAAGGCTCTCAAAAGGAAATGAGTTTAGGTTAGCAGAACAAAAACTGCTCCTCCAAAAAGCAAAACCCTTGAACCGTCACAGATAAGCAGAAGGCAAGTACAGCTGGCCCTCCAAAGGAGAGCAAGCTTGGCACTTGCGTAAACCAGCTGCCTCTGAGAGGTGGTAAATATTAATGGTAATTAATAAAAACACAAGGATCAGAGAGGCTCAAGTGAGCAGAGAAATCCCGCAGGAGAGAAGACACCGCCAGGTGTCACTAACACAAAGACCTCATCAAACCAAAAGCTCTTTTTTTTTTTTTTTCTTGAGATAAGAGTCTCGAGCTGTCACCCTGGGTACAGTGCGTCACACCTCACAGCAACCTCCAGCTCTTGGGCTCCAGTGATTCTCTCTTGCCTCAGCCTCCCAAGTAGCTAGAACTACAGGCACCTGCCACAACGCTGGCTATTTTTTTGTTGTAGTTGTCATGGTTGTTTGGCAGGCTGGGGGTGGATTCGAACCTGCCAGCTCTGGTATATGTGGCTGGTGCCCTAGCCACTTGAGCTACAGGCACCAAGCCATCCAAAAGCTCTTTTCAAGATGACAACACTAAGACAAGGAAGCACTGCTTTTTATCTGAAGAAATAAAGATCAAAAGAAGATCTGAGCATCATGAAGTTCAGGAAGTAAGATTTCCTAATAAACTCTACTCAGGGAAATGTAACAACTCATTGTTATATAAACAATACCTTCCGTTTATAACCCTGTCAGTAATTTACCCTACACTGCTGGGGGAAAAAAACAACACAAAACAGGGTGTGGAAAGCATCAAAGAGGGTATGAATCAGTTATGGTAAATAACCTGTGACAAAATCTGATAAATTACACAATTAACTACAATTTCAGAACCACAAATCAAATGTAGTTAAAAAAATAGCTAGATGGGAATAAAATGCTTATGCTAACTTTTTAATGACAAAAAAATGTTTAAAATGTTTTAAATTAAAACAATAAAAAAGATAAACAGACTTAACATCAATCCTTTCTAGTGAAGGTCTTACAAACTAGACTATTTTACTTTTGGACCCAATAAATTTTTAAAGATATAAAAACTATTGTCCCGTCTTCACATCCAACTTTCCCACACTACATCCAAAAGGAGCCCTTAGTAAGCACAATAAAGGCTACCAGTGCACCCAGTCTACACCACGTAGTTCCCTTGCTTGGCAAGACCCTCCCACATGCAAACCGTGTCTTGCTCATCCTTCAAATGCCACCTCCTTGCACAATGCTCTCTCCTTGGTCTCTCAGCAGAAAAGATTCCGTCCTGCTTCTCAGAATTCCCAAAAGTACTTCAGAAAAAATAAATCTTGTAGCCTTGTCCCTTTCTATTTGAATAAGTTGGGTTTTTTTCATTCCTTTTTCTGAAACGTTGAAAAGGGAAATGCACTTCATTCTGCTCTTGCAGTACTTACCTTACTGCGGTACTACATCAAACAAAGTAGCTAGCCTTTCTAAGAGTATCTCCTGCTCATTAAACAGTAATAAATATTTCATAACTCTCCTATGTGTTTCCACGAGGCACTACAAGAGAAAACCCATTATTAACTGCAATTCAAACATTCTTTGTCATCACTGTTGTCACTGACCTCACAGTTGTTTGCTTAGAACAATCAAATACATGCATCTCAGCCAGGGGGCTACATATCAGTAGCACAACCTGCAAAAATCCTAACATCCAGGTGTCCCACTTTATTAATCAAACAATGACATATTATGGTAATTAATAGGAAGAGTAAAATGATGCAACTGGCAAAAATGTTCTATATTTAAAAAGGAAGAATTAAGAAACAGAATATGAGGGCGGGCCAGTGTCCTACTCCTTTGAGTAGGACACTGGCCCCATATGCCAGAGGTGGAGGGTTCAAACCCAGCCCCAGCCAAAAACTGCAAAAAAAAAAAAAAAAAAAAAAACAAAACAAACCTAGTATTTGGGTGGCTCCTGTGGCTCAGTGAGTAAGGCACCGGCCCCATATATAAACCCATTTGGTGGGTTCAAACCTGGCCCCGGCAAAAAAAAAAAAGAAATAGAATATGCACAGGGTAACTATGCTAAAGAAAACTTACAAAAGAAATGTGAGCGGGCGGCGCCTGTGGCTCAAGGAGTAGGGTGCCGGTCCCATATGCCAGAGGTGGCAGGTTCAAACCTAGCCCCGGCCAAAAACCACAAAAAAAAAAAAAAAAGTGAGCAAGATAAAAATTATGTATAATATATAAAATAGTATGTTATTTTCTACAATTGTAAGAATGGAAACAAGGCAACCTTTTGGTTATGGTGCTTCAAGTCTTTAAATAAGATCAGTTTTTCTACTTTGCCAGGTTTTCTAATGTATCACTGCCATATTATTTTCACAGTAGAAATACCATACATTTCTATATTTACATCATACTCCATACCAGAACAGTATTCCTGTACCATGGTGATGGAAGCATGGCCAAGAAACTGAAAGAGACATTGGTTGCCAAAAGGGCCTGGTGGGCCACAGTTTACATAAATCCTGAGTCTCATAATCAGATGTGTATTCCAATACACATACAATACAATACTCCAGTGAGAAAACAGTTCATTTGGAACACACCACCTTTGTCACTGGTGGTACCAGTAAAGTGACATCAACCACTTAGGATATCATGAGTCCTTGTCAACATGGGAACAAGTTACTAAGAGACAGAGGGCAGAAAATACGTAAATCTAATCCTCAAGAGAGCCTGGTTTAAAAGTGAGGAATAATCAATTATTCTTAGGATAGAAGATAAACTACTGAAACTGATGTATTCCTGTTTTAGAAAGCAGTATGATATACTCTAAGCACAGCTGGAGTTAAAAAAGATGGGGGGGCGGGGAGAAAGCAGTATGAAAATCATATTTCCAAGGAGTTATTGGTGTTGCCATATGCTCTATGTTCTTCCTCACGTTTAGCCTATTTTTGTTTGGAGGAATCAAGACAAAGCACAGAGTTCTCTTCTAGGTGTTCAGGCTCAAAAATCCCAAGTCACTCTTTACTCTTGTCACTCCTAATTTAGTAATAGACATTGTGTATGCAGAGAAAAATGGTCCACAGATTTTGCTTTTAATAATGATAACTCTAGTCTAGATCCTTTTGTAGTTCATAAGCATGATGAGTGGGTTTTCATGAGCATGCATGAGATGTGCCTCTCATAAATCTTGTTACGACATCGGCACATTACCCATCTGACATGAAAAAAAATTATGGTGTAACTCTAAGGAATATTTTCTTTACTGTTTTAGGGAGGATGGAAGGGAGATAGACTGTGAGATGTCTTCTAATAATCCCTGCCTCCTACTATCATGCCCTGTGTAATCCCCTTGAACGTGAGCAGCAACTGTAACTTGTCTCTAATAGAGTTTAGCAAAGACAGTGTGTCACTTTGTGATTACATTATATACGACTATCATATCCCATCTTACTAGTTAGTAGACACTTTCCCTTGCTCACTTACCACAATACAAACCACTGTGTTGAGAACTACTCTACAGAGAGGCCCATGAGGCAAGAAACAGAGTATCAGCAAAAAACAGAGCCCCTCGGTCTAACAGCCTATAAGGACCGAATGCTGCCACCAACCACGTAAGCCTGGATTCCCAGTAGAGTTTTCAGGTAACATCTTGGCTCTGGCTAACTTGCTCTCAAGCTTGCAGAGGACCCAACTAAGCTGTGCTTGAACTACTCACTGACAAACAGTGAGAAAATAAATGTGTCGTCTTTAGCTATGTCCTTGGTAATATTAGGCAGCAATAGAAAATATAGAGTGGGACCAGTAGCCCTCTCATTTTCTATTAACTGGATAATCCTTTATTTAAATTTTTCCTTTTATACTAAATATATATTACTTTTAGGCTTAAAGTTCTTAAACTATGTTTTCTGAAACTTGGTTTAGAAATAAATATCCTGTTTAATCTTTTGTATGCCCATTGCTCCCTATCTAGAAACCTCACAATCAGATGACTAAAATGATATTCAGCCTGGCTGGCAATAAGCAGTCTGGCATTCAAGTCCTACATCAATCTAGGTGCCATCTTGCTTTCTAAATTCATCTCACATTATCTGCAATGAAGATTCCAACCGCTGGACCCAGCAATGCTTCATGCTCTCGCACCTCACACCTTTGCTCGGCCTGTGCACTCTCCCTGCCACTCCTTCCTGACTCAGCCAAGTTTTCACTTCCATCCAGACCCAGCTCACTCCACATGCAGGAAGGCATCCAGATGGCACTGGCTTATAGGGACTGTATGCCACTAACTCTTGGCACAAATGACTATCTGCTACACTTCATCACTAATACTCAGCGTCTACTCCTGGATCCTGTTATTTGTCACATCTCCAGTCAGAGGATAAGAACCACTTCTCATTGTCTTGTGTTCCCTCAACACCAAGCCACCAACACAGTTGGCATTTTTTTTTTTTTTTTTGAGATAAGAGTCTTACTATGTCGCCCTCGGTAGAGTGCTGTTGTGTCACAGCTAACAGCTACCTCGAACTCTTGGACTATTTTTTTTTTTTTTTTGTAGAGACAGAGTCTCACTTTATGGCCCTCAGTAGAGTGCCGTGGCCTCACACAGCTCACAGCAACCTCCAACTCCTGGGCTTAAGCGATTCTCTTGCCTCAGCCTCCTGAGTAGCTAGGACTACAGGCGCCCGCCACAACGCCCGGCTATTTTTTTTTTTTTGGTTGCAGTTTGGCGGGGGCCGGGTTTGAACCCGCCACCCCTGTTATCTGGGGCCAGCGCCTTACCGACTGAGCCACAGGCGCCGCCCTGAACTCTTGGACTTAAACAATTCTCTTGCCTCAGCCTCCCAAGTTAGCTGGGATTAGACACAGGCACCTGCCACAACGCCCAGCTATTTTTTTTGTCATTGTCATTGTTGTTAGCAAGCCCCGGCCGGGTTCAAACCTGCCAGCTCAGTGCATCCTAACCACGGAGCATAGGCATCAAGCCAACAGCTGGCATTTTTGTTAGCTATGATACCGTGTGGCCCACTAGTTGAACACCTTTATGACATGCACCTCAAAATATTATAATGAATAAAATACTTTTCAGGTTTGTGAAGGAATAATTTGCTCTGCTGTAAAGCAACAAAAAACAATCACAGGATTGTTTACAATTACAAAATTACAGCAATTTTGTTGCTGTAAAGAAAAAATAAACAACCAAAATGACCAGAAGCAATTAAACAAATGTATGGCAAGTCTGCATCATGTAGTTCTCTGTATGTGTATGTGTATGTGTGTTTTAGACATGGGGATCTTGCTATGTTACCCAGGTTGGCAACAAACTCCTGGACTCAAACAATCCTCCCATCTCAGCTTACTGAGTAGATGAGACTACTGGCATATACCATGACACCTGGCTCACATATCACATTACATAATTATAATTGGTCATTAAAAAGAATGAAATAGGTCTGCACAGTGGCTCACGCCTGTAATCCTAGCACTCTTAGCTCCGGCAATCCACCCACCCTGGCCCCGCAAGTGCTGGGATTACAGGAGTGAGCCACTACACCTAGCCTGCTCAGTGGTTTAAAGGGCCAAGTACAAAAATTTACATTCTTCGGAATAGGCTTAAAATGTTCACCAGGACTGTGTGTTAGCAGGATTGTTTTCCTTCCACTTTGTTATTCTGTGATGGAGCTCATGAGCTGGAGACCAGCCTGAGCAAGAGTGAGGCCCCATCTCTAAAAAAGTCCTAAAGTCCCTAAAAACTAGTCAGGTGTTGTGGTGTTTGCCTGTAGTCCCAGCTACTTGGGAGGCTAAGGGAAGAGGATTGCTTGAACCCAACAGTTTGACATTGCTGTGAGTTAAGATGCCATGGCACTCTACCAAGGGTGACAAAGTGAGACTGTGTCTCCCCCCACCCACACAAAAAAACGCACTGAGCATTTATTCCACAAGGTGGCAGAGCTGCCCCAAATGCCAGAGCTGGGGATGGAGTGGCTGCCTCTCTTGAATCCTGAACTAGCTGGCTTCCCCAGCACTTCCTCCTGCAGCCCAATAGCCTCCTTCAGGTGGCTCAGATGGTGACTCCATCTCAGTTTACAAACCCTAGACTGTGGCACCAGCTCAGGAAAGCAATAACTAAACTATGACTAAGGCGGTATCCTGGCCTCCAGGGGCCTGCCTGGATGTTTCCGACGGCAGTCCCACCCTATTTCCTGCTTGCTTACATAATACATTCCCGGTGAATGAGTTCTCCACAACCTCCCTCCCCACAGCAATTTTTCTGGATTGTCCTGTACTCACCGCTAAACCCTTATTCCAGAAGAAACACCAGGAAAACCAGTTTCCAGATCAACACATTTTCCCCTGTCAAATTAAAGAATTCCAAAGGCACCACCCTGTCCTGGAGTACTGTTTATCACTTGTACCACACACTGCTGTTCAAAACTAGCCACCTCACTAAGCCTCGTACTCTGACTGTACACACTGCTTTAATGAGGGCCCCAGTAATTTTGCATTATATACTATGCAATGTCCCTAAAGGCAGGGACCCTGATCATTTCACTTGATTTATAAACCACCCAGCATCTTCTTAAATGACATTAGGAGACAGAAGTTACTGTCCTAATTATAAATCACCCAACATCTTCTTAAATGACATCAGAAGATAGAAGTTACTGACTCTCCATTACCAAACATCGGCAAGTGTGTAACTCTGGCTAAGTCACTTCTTCCTGCCAAATATTGTGTTCTTTGCCTATAGAACAGAGAGAGACTGAGTGTGGTAGCTCATGCCTGTAATCCCAGCACTTTGGGAGGTAAAGGTGGGAGGATTCTTTGAGACTAGGAGTTCAAGACCAACCTGGGCAACAAGCAAAACCCTGCCTCTAAAAAAAAATGTTAAAAATTAGCTGGGCGAGGTGGTACACACCTATGGTCCTAGCTACTTGAGAAGCTGGGACAGGAGGATGACTAGAGCCCAGGAATTTGAGCTATGAAGTCCCCACTACACTCTAGGCTGGCAACAGAGCAAGACACTTGTCTCAGAAATAGTAATGGTAATAATAACAATAAATACTGGGAAAATTAGTAATGAATAAATGACTTTCAGCAAGGGCTGGTTAAATAAATTATAAAACATCCATATAATGAAATAAATTATACGTAACTATGATGGGACATAGGAACTGACATGGAAAAATACATTTGAAAATGACAAGCCACTGGGCAGCGCCTGTGGCTCAAGGAGTAGGGCGCCGGTCCCATATGCCAGAGGTGGCAGGTTCAAACCCAGCCCCAGCCAAAAACCACAAAAAAAAAGAAAAGAAAAGAAAGAAAATGACAAGCCACTGAGGCTCGGCGCCTATAGCTCAAGCAGCTAAGGCGCCAGCCACATACACCAGAGCTGGCAGGTTCAAATCCAGCCTGGGCCTGCCAAACAATGATGACAACTACAACCAAAAAACAGCCAGGCACTGTGGCAGGCGCCTGTAGTCCCACCTACTTGGGAGGCTGAGGCAAGAGAATCGCTTAAGCCCAGGAGTTGTAGTTGCTGTGAGCTGTGATGCCATGGCACTCTACCCAGGGCGACAGCTTGAGGCTCTGTCTCAAAAAAAAAAAAAAAAAAAAAAAAAAGGGCGGCACCTGTGGCTCAGTGGGTAGGGTGCGGGCCTCATATACCGAGGCTGGTGGGTTCAGACCTAGCCCCAGCCAAACTGCAACAAAATAATAGCCGGGCGTTGTGGTGGGCGCCTGTAGTCCCAGCTACTCAGGAGGCTAAGGCAAGAGAATCGCCTAAGCCCAGGAGTGGGAAGTTGCTGTGAGTTGTGATGTCACAGCACTCTATAGAGGGCGATGAAGTAAGACTCTGTCTCTACAAAAAGAAAAAGAAAAAAGAAAATAACAAGCACTGAATATAAGAGTAAGATCCCAATATTGTGCTTTAAAAAGCTATATGTATGTGTAAGATATATACACACAGAACCATGTCTGGAACAATAGAACCACACACCAAACTATACAATGGTCCTTCAAGAGAGGGAGGTTATACAAGAAAGAAGTCTTTCTTTTTTTTTTTTTTTTTCCTGTAGAGACAGAGTCTCACTTTATGGCCCTCGGTAGAGTGCTGTAGCCTCACACAGCTCACAGCAACCTCCAACTCCTGGGCTTAAGCGATTCTCTTGCCTCAGCCTCCCAAGTAGCTGGGACTACAGGCGCTCGCCACAACACCCGGCTATTTTTTGGTTGCAGTTTGGCAGGGACAGGGTTTGAACCCACCACCCTCGGTATATGGGGCCGGCGCCTTACCCACTGAGCCACAGGCGCCGCCTGAAGCCTTTCTTATAGCTCATAGCTATAGAAAGTATAGCTCAGTCAGTAGGGCGCTGGTCACCAACACGAAAGCTGGTGGGTTAGAGTTCCAACCGGCCCGGGGCCAGCTAAAACAACATGACAACTGCAACAAAAAAATAGCAGGATGTTGTGGCGGGCACCTGTAGTCCCAGCTACTTAGGAGGCTGAGGCAACAGAATCGCTTAAGCCCAAGAGTTTGAGGTTGCTGTGAGCTGTAATGGCACAGCACTCTATCCAGAGCGACACCTTGAGAGTGTCTCAAAAAAAAAGAAAGCAAGCAAGCAGCCTTCGCCTTTGTTTTCTTTTATGTAATTGAGGCTCCTCCCCCACCCCCATATATTTGTTTGTTTGTTTCTTGAGACAGGGTCTTGCTTTGTTGCCCTGGGTAGAGTACACTGCCTTCATCATAGCTCACTACAACCTCAAACTCCTGAAACTCCTGGGCTTAAGTGATCCTCCTGCCCAGCCTCCAGTGTGGCTGGGACTACAGGAATGACACCTAATTTTTCTCTCTCTCTCTCTTTTTTTTGGTAGAGATAGGGTGTAGCTCTTGCCTGGTCTTGAACTCCTGACCTCAAACAAACCTCCCTCCTCAGTCTCCCAAAGAGCAAGGATTACATATGAGCCACTGTGCCCAGCCTAAAGGTATATTCTTTGTACCATTTTTTGCAATGTTTTTAATAACTCAAATTATTTCAAAATAAAAACTTTTTTTTTTTCGTAGTTTTTGGCCAGGGCCAGGTTTGAACCCACCACCTCTGGTACATGGGGCTGGTGCCCTACTTACTGAGCCACAGGCACCACCCCCAAAATAAAAACTTCTTAAATATATACACAGGAAAATTTTACCTTAAGACTGTGAACTAAAAAAAAATCTTAACATTCTCCCACAGCAAATGTCTGGACCCACTCTTGGCCAAGGGGATACCCTAAAACTGAGTGGTCAGCCATGAAAAAAGATCGGACATGCCCCCATCATCAAGTCCCTCTCCCTTTTTAGAGATGTCCTTTGTGACTCATAAATAGGCCTAAGGCGATAAGATATACCTTCAGGTCTTCAATATAGATTATGAACCACTTGAGTCTGGGCCTAGTTTGTCTCTGATTAACAGACCCGTATCTTAATACAGCATTCCTTTTCACTGACTCCTGGTCTTTGACATAAAGCCTAACTCTTTCAACCAACTGTCAACTTTAAGCCCACCTATAACCCAAGAATCTTTTTTTTTTTTTTGCAGTTTTTGGCCAGGGCTGGGTTTGAACCTGCCACCTCCGGCAAATGGGGCCAGCGCCCTACTCCCTTGAGCCACAGGCGCCGCCCAACCCAAGAATCTTTAAACCCACCTATAACTTGTAAACCTCACCCATCCCCCTTTAAGAGATCTCATCTTTTCATGCCAAACAAATGTATTCCTTCCACACATTGACCTATGACTTTACCTATAATTCCCACCTCCTTGAAATATATAAAACCAAACTGTAACCCCACCACAGCGAGTCCACTTGCCCTATGGCTCTGGGTCATAGTCCTCAAAATTGGCTCAGAATAAACCTCTTTAAATTATTTCACAGAGTATGACTTCTTTTCCATTGACAAGACCACAAACTAGCTAAGTGGAAGGAAGCAACACTGCCAATGCACAGATCCTAGTGAAGGATGCAGAGCTATCACCCTATGCTGAGAATAAAGCGTTTTACAGTAGCTCCATAAATTCCTCAAAGCAACTGACCTCAGTTTGGTAGCAACTTAACCTGCTCATGCTTAACACACTTCTGGAAGCCTACAGTTGAGGAGGAAGCATACTTGACAGTCTCAGAAAAGACCCCGTTGTCATGGTGTACACACTGCTTTGCCTCTATCTCTAAATGTTTAACTACTACCCATCCTTCAAGGCCATGTGCAAGTAACACCTCCTTTCATCCCTGCCCCTAAATTGAAACCACCATTACAACCTCTTGGAGGCAGGACACAATTATAAGAGGGACTTTACCTAACAAACGCAATCATTTTTGCTTGGTTCTCTGTACCCTCAATGAATCCCCAAAAAGAAAAAAAAAAAAAAAAAAGATTGAGAGAGACCACCCTTATCAATTGATGAAAGGGTCCAAGGTGAAAACTAGAGTAAGGACCCCAAAGCTCTGCAGCTTAGCTAAAATAATGATAATAATCAGCCACTTTCCCCTGATCTGCTTGATAATAATCACTATTCCCTTGTTTGCTTCAGTAACTTTACCTGTTTATTTCTTCACCCTGGAGTCATACATACTTGAGAGAACCTATGGGTAGTTTATAAGATAGATTCCAGGTCCTACAATCCAGGGACTGACCCACCCAGACCTACAGAACTAACTCAATTAGCCTTGGAACCTCCACCCACCCACCCAAGGAAATGCATTCTAGTGAATTGGCTGACCCACCCAGATAGCAGCCCATACCTAAGGACTGATGGTTCCACCCCAAAACCAGCCAGTTAGCAGACCCTTATTGCCTAATCTTCTGCCCACCAAACTGTCTTTGAAAACCCTGACCCACCAATTCTCAGGGAGATGGATTTGAGAAATACCTCCCATCTCCCCACTTAGTGCTATGCAGAATAAAATCTTCAGCTATAACCCTTGCTGTCTCTGGGTATTGGCTTCCTCTTGGGCAATGGACAGATGAACCTGGTCTGGTGGTAAGAAAACCACCTACTTAAATACCACGCCACACCTCAATTGGTGTGCCATTTCCCAATGGCAAATGCCAATAGTTATTAATGAACATTAAGATCAAGAATGCCCATTCAGATCAGGCATGGTGGTTCACATCTATAATCCTAGCATTCTGGGAGGCTGAGGCAAGTGGGCCACCTGAGCTCAGGAGTTCAAGACCAGCCTGAACAAAAGCGAGATACTGTCTCTACTGAAAATAGAAAAATTAGCCAGGCATTGTGATGGGCACCTGTAGTCCCAGCTACTTGGGAGGCTGAGGCAGGAGGATGGCTTGAACCCAGGAGTTTGAGGTTGCTGTGAGCTTGTGAGCTATGATGTCACACACTCTACCCAGGGTGACAGAGTGAGATTGTCAAAAAAAAAGTAAAAAAGAATACCCCTTCATCTTTGCACACTCAACAGTTAGCAGAACTCCTAGGAATACAGTAAATGCTCAATGATACCTGAGTTCAACTACTACATAGCAGGCACACTTTACCACTATCATTATTTACTCCCAGTTTTATTCTATATGTTTCTCATGATATCACCTTACTTTCCCTCTTATATTACAGGTACTTGAAGTTTTATCTATTCCCCTGGATAGTAAGACCAGGAAGGGCATATACCAGATGTCCCAGTCATCTCTCCAACCCCTAGAACAATCAATTCTCAGTTTTCCACCACAATACATGCTCGGTAAAACGACACACCATAACATTCACAACTTCCCAAACTAAAATGGCTACAACTCTATGACTCACCTACTTAAGAAAGCACAGAGAGGGCGGCGCCTGTGGCTCAGTTGGTAAGGCACCGGACCCATACACCGAGGGTGGCAGGTTCAAACCCGGCCCCGGCCAAACTGCAACCAAAAAAATAGCCGGGCGCCTGTAGTCCCAGCTACTCGAAAGGCTGAGGCGAAAGAATCGCCTAAGCCCAGGAGTTGGAGGTTGCTGTGAGCTGTGTGAGGCCACGGCACTCTACCAAGGGCCATAAAGTGAGACTCTGTCTCTACAAAAAAAAAAAAAAAAGAAAGCAAGCACAGAGAACACAAGTTCATGAAAGCTAAACTACTACTGGGACTACACTAAATCTTAACTGTTTAACTCAAAGATAAATCATTTATAAAAACCATTATAGGAATTACCCTGGAACTAAGCTGGTTACTTTAAAAGCAAATAGTTTGTTAATTTTTTTTTTTTTTTGTAGAGACAGAGTCTCACTGTACTGCCCTCAGGTAGAGTGCCGTGGCGTCACACGGCTCACAGCAACCTCTAACTCTTGGGCTTACGCGATTCTCCTGCCTCAGCCTCCCGAGCAGCTGGGACTACAGGCACCCGCCACAACGTCCAGCTATTTTTTGGTTGCAGTTTGGCCAGGGCTGGGTTTGAACCTGCCACCCTCGGCATATGGGGCAGGCGCCCTACTCACTGAGCCACAGGCGCCACCCAGTTTGTTAATTTTTGATAACTTAAGTGACAACTCCCTCTTCATTTTATTTATTTATTATTTATTTATTGAGATGGGGTCTCACTCTGTCACCCAGGCTAGAATGCAGTGGCATCATGGTAGCTCACCACAACCTCAGACTCCTGGGCTCAACTGATTCTCCTGCCTCAGCCTCCAGAGTATCTGGGACTATAGGGGTACAACTGTATGCCTGGCTAATTTTTATTTTTTACCTTTTTTTAATTTTAGAAACTGGGTCTCATTATGTTGCTCTGGCTGGTCTTGAACTCCTGGCCTCGAGCAATCCTCCTTCAATTTTCCAAAGTGCTGGGAATACAGGCTTAAGTGCCTGGCCTCCTTATTCATTTTATAACTGACAACAAAGACATCCAAACCTCATGGATTAGAATCACTGATCTAGACCATATGGGAAAGTATCCCACTTCTACCAGATACTTAGTAAAAAGAAGATTAGCTGAATGGTCTTATACTTCTGTTCAGTTTACTCTCCTGTTTATTTTGTGTTTCCACAGAATATTCACAAATGAGGCAGCTTAGGATAGAGTCTGGCACTCGCTAAATATTTGTTGACTAGAATGAATGAAAGGATTTTCAAACAGCCCTGGTTATATGTGAATGGCCAAATAGGCTGGGCCCAGATACAGAGAGTAATCTGAGTTTGCTAAGGGCATGACTCTAAATTCTGTTTTACAGCATAAATAAATACTTGTCAAAGCAGAAAAATTGCAATTGCAATCTCCTCTGGCTTTTAAGTCATCAAAACAAAAAGTATATACCTATTTCAAAAAAATACAGGAATGCCTACAATCTGAGCACTAGGATCCCAGAACCATAATCCCAGAAATAATGTGTGTGTGTGTGTGTGTATTTTAGAAAAAGGTAGCCTGGGCGGCTCCTGTGGCTCAGTGAGCAGGGTGCCGGCCCCATATACCGAGGGTGGCGGGTTCAAACCCAGCCCCAGCCAAACTGCAACAAAAAAATAGCCGGGCGTTGTGGTGGGCGCCTGTAGTCCCAGCTACTCGGGAGGCTGAGGCAGGAGAATCGCCTAAGCCCAGGAGTTGGAGGTTGCTGTGAGCTGTGTGACGCCACGGCACTCTACTGAGGGCAATAAAGTGAAACTCTGTCTCTACAAAAAAGAAAAAAAAAAAAAAAGAAAAAGGTAGCCTAAGGCCTCACAAAATTGTGTAAATATTACAATAGGCACTGGGTTTAGCTTCTAACCTAGTCTCCTCACTTACCTCACATGCATTATGTATTTCCTACTAGTGTAGAAAACAATTAACTACCAATTTCAAGTGATATCTAACATAGCACCATCCTTAAGACAACATAATTAAAAGCTTAATATGCTGAGTTATGAAGAATGTAGCTGACATCCAGAAGTGTCCCTACCAAAACAGACAACTAAATTCTGAGATTAAATTTCCACCTCATTTATACATCATCTTTTTTTTTTTTTTTTTTTTGTTAAAAGACAGTCTCAGGCGGTGCCTGTGGCTCAGTGAGTAGGGCGCTGGCCCCATATGCCGAGGGTGGTGGGTTCAAACCCAGCCCCCGGCCAAACTGCAACAAAAAAATAGCTGGGCATTGTGGTAGGCGCCTGTAGTCCCAGCTGCTCGGGAGGCTGAGGCAAGAGAATCACGTAAGCCCAAGAGTTAGAGGTTGCTGTGAGCCGTGTGACGCCACGGCACTCTACCCAAGGGCGGTACAGTGAGACTCTGTCTCTACAAAAAAAATATAAAAAAGATAGTCTCATTGTCACCCTGGGTAGAGTGCCATGACATTATAGCTCACAGCAACCTCAAACTCTTGGGCTTAAGCAATCCTCCTGCCTCAGCCTCCCGAGTAACTGGAACTAGAGGTTCCCACCACAATGCCTGGCTATTTTTAGAGATCGAGTCTCGCTCTTGCTCAGGCTGGTCTCCAACTCTTGAGCTCAGATGATCCACTCACCTTGGCCTCCCAGAATGACAGGATTATAGGCATGAGCCACTTCATCTGGCCTACACATCAACTTTAATAATTTCCCCCAGGTCAAAATGTGAAAACAGCCTAAATGCCCACCAACCCAGGAATGGATTAACAAGCTGTGGTATGTGTACACCATGGAATACTATTCAGCCATTAAAAAAATGGAGACTTTATATCCTTTGTATTAACTTGGATGGAAGCAGAACACATTATTCTTAGTAAAGCATCACAAGAATGGAGAAGCATGAATCCTATGTACTCAATTTTGATATGAGGACAATTAATGACAATTAAGGTCACGGTGGGGGTGGGGGAAGGGGAGAGCAGAGAGAGATAGAAGGAGGGAGGGGTGGAGAAAAGAAGAGCAGAGAGAGGGAAGGAGGGAGGGGGTGGGGCCTTGGTGTGTGCCACACCATTTGGGGGCATGACACGATTGCAAGAGGAACTTTGCCTAACGAATGCCATCAGTGTAATCTGGTTTATTGTATCCTCAATGAATCCCCAACAATAAAAAAATGAAAAAAAAAAATAATAATTTCCCCCATGTGCCAGAAAAGTAAGTTGGAAGGAAAAGAGGTCCTGACACTGAGAGGAGGCTCAACAAGAAAAGGGAGATCCCTGGTACCCACCAGCCGATGAGCCTGAGGCACAACACTCTGGACTCAGCTGGACAAAAGACCAACAGAAAGGCAGCACAAATAAGCCAGAAATGTACACTTTAGTTCTTTCGGTTCGCTATTTTCAAACAGCTGCTCTGCTACAACATTTATGTTAACTATATAGCAGCTGGTCAAGACAAAAAACAAACAAATAAGGAAGCTACTCAAAGCAATGTGTTGTTTTAGTTAAATAAAAGCATGCAAATTCTGCAGACACACAGTCTTGATGGTATATGTCTTATATAATTAAAAATAAAACTATTTAAATAACCTTTCACAATGCAAAATTTTGTTTGCTATGTAAATCGCTTTTTTTTAGTCCCCCCACATTCTTTTTCAGATGAAGTCTTGCTCTGTCACCCTGGCTAGAGTGCACTGGCCTGATCATAGCTACTACAACCTCACACTTCTGGGCTTAAAAAATTGTACTGGTTCAGGCTACTGAGTGGCTAGGACCACAGGTGCACGCCAGCTAATTTTTTCTATTTTTTGTAGAGACAGGGTCTCACTGTTCCTCAGACTGGTCCATAAAACCTGAGCTCAAGTGATCCCACTACCTTGGCCTCCCAGAGTGCCCTACCTGTAGGAAGATAATTTCATAATAACTTTTACTATTTCTTTGAATCTACCTCTAAAAGAACTTGTCAGCACATTCATCCCCACAGAACAATGGGTAACACATAAAAATTTTAGCAAGCTGCTACATTCTTTTTGTGGGTTCACATGCACCCCAAGAAGCTCTGTGTTGGAAATTATAGAGCCCATACTCTCCACACACTGGGAAGGAAGAAAGTCTCAGACCACTCATGTTTACCATACTTCCCAGATCCAGAAGTATGTTATCAATAGAATGCAATGAGATTTGACTACGCATCTCATTTGTGGCTACGTTCTCCAATAAGGCTGTGTCTTCCCCCATTAAGTCTGCTTTAGTCCAGAATACAGTTGAGGGGGATGGGCACAGTGGCTCAAGCTGTAATCCTAGCGCTCAGAGAGGCCAAGGCAGGTGGAATTGCTTGAGCTCAGGAATTCCAGATCAGCCTGAGTAAGAACAAGGCACCATCTCCACTTAAAAAAAAAAAAAAGAAAGAAAGAAAAACCGGAGGGTGGCGCCTGTGGCTCAGTTGGTAAGGCGCCGGCCCCATATACCGAGGGTGGTGGGTTCAAACCCGGCCCCGGCTGAACTGCAATCAAAAAATAGCCGGGTGTTGTGGCGGGTGCCTGTAGTCCCAGCTACTTGGGAGGCTGAGGTAAGAGAATCACTTAAGCCTAGGAGTTGGAGGTTGCTGTGAGCTGTGTGATGCCATAGCACTCTACTGAGGGCCATAAAGTGAGACTCTGTCTCTACAAAAAAAAAAAAAAAAAAAAGAAAGAAAAACAGGAAAACCAGGTAGGCATTGTGGCAGGCACCTACAATCCCAACTACTCAAGAGGTTAGCTCTAGCCCTAAAGTTTGAGGTGACTATGAACTATGATGCCACAGCACTCTACCAAGGACGGCAGAGTGAGACTGTCTAAAACAAAACAAAACAAAAAAACCAGAAACAAAATACAATTGAGTACTGAAGTAGACTACCTTCACAGATATTAAGGAAATGCCAGAATATACCTATATTAATTCCCTTTTCCCCTATTCTATACTGTTCAATTTGTAATGAGTCAAACATTAGAAAATAAATTTTTTTTTGAAAGAAGATAAACCACGGGCACAGTGGCTCACGCCTGTGCTGGGAGAATTGCTTGAGCTCAGAAGTTTAAGACTCGGCTGAGTGAGTGTGAGACCCCATGAGAAAAAAAAAAAAAAAATGGAAAAACCCAGGGTGAGTGCCTGTAATCCCAGTGGTGTCGAGAGGATGAGAGAGCAGGATGCCCATAGCCCAAGCGTGAGGCTGTAACGAGCTATGACACCACTGTACTCTGCTCAGGGCATAGGGTAGGACTCTGTCTCAACAACAACAAAAGCAAAGAAAGAAAAAAATAAGCAAGGAAATAAAATTTAAAAAAAAAAATTTTTTTTTTTTTTTTTTTGTAGAGACAGAGTCTCACTTTACTGCCCTCGGTAGAGTGCCGTGGCATCACACAGCTCACAGCAACCTCCAGCTCTTGGGCTTACGTGATTCTCTTGCCTCAGCCTCCCAAGCAGCTGGGACTACAGGTGCCCGCCACAATGCTCGGATATTTTTTTGTTGCAGTTTGGCCGGGGCTGGGTTTGAACCCGCCACCCTCGGTATATGGGGCCGGTGCCCTACTCACTGAGCCACAGGCGCCGCCCAAAATTTAAAAAAATTTAAAAAAAGGATTGGCTTGGTGCCTGTGGCTCAAGCAGCTAAGGCACCAGGCACATACACCTGAGCTGGTGGGTTTGAATCCAGCCCGGGCCCACCAAACAACAATGACAGCAATTTTTTTTTGCAACCAAAAAAAATAGCTGGGCATTGTGACGAGCACCTGTAGTCCCAGCTACTTGGGAGGCGGAGGCAGGAGAATTGCTTGAGCCCAAGAGTTGGAGGTTGCTATGAGCTGTGATGCCACAGCAATCTACCCAAGGTGGCAGCTTGAGGCTCTGTCTTAAAAAAAAAAAAAGGATAAACAATGATCAAGAACCTTGGGGCAGGGCAGTGCCTGTGGCTCACGGGAGTAGGGCACTGGCCCCATATAGCGCGGGTGGCGGGTTCAAGCCCAACCCCAGCCAAAACTGCAAAAAAATAAAAAGAACCTTGGGGCATAAGCTATGGGTAGGAGATATAATTTGATTTCATTAAAATTTTTGAAAGGTAGCTTATACTAAAATTGAAATGATTTTTGTCTTTATATGTTTAATTTCTTTTCTTTTTTTATATGTTTAATTTCAACCTTCAACTTGGGCTTAAGTGATTCTCTTGCCTCAGGTTTTTCTATTTTTATTAGAGACGGGATCTCGCCTTTGCTCAGGCCGGTCTTGAACTCATGAGCTCAAGTAATTAACAGGCCTCAGCCTCCCAGAGTGCTAGTATTTCAGGCATGAGCTACCACACCCAGCTGTTTAATTTCTTTTTATCTTAATTATTTTTCTTGCCCTTTCAATCTCTCAATAAATAAAATTATTGGCTTGGCACCTGTGGCTCAAGTGGCTAAGGCTCCACATGCACCTGAGCTGGCAGGTTCGAATCCAGCCCGTGACCCACCAAACAACAATGTCGGCTACAACCAAAAAATAGCCAGCGTTGTGGCGAGTGCCTGTAGTCCCAGCTACTTGGGAGATGGAGGCAGGAGAACAGCTTACGGCCCAAGAGTTGGAGGTTGCTGTGAGCTGTGATGCCATAGCACTCTACCCAGGGCGACAGCTTGAGGCTCTGTCTCAAAAAAATAAATAAATAAAATTATTTTTAACATGGAGTTCATAACACGGGCAAGCACACATTAAAAAAATAAATACAGGTTTTGTAACATACAATATAAATAAATATGATATATACTTCCATACTCATATATACACAGAAAAATATTTAAAAATTCTAAATACTTGAAAAACTATACAACTTCATTAAAAGAAACATAAAAAATGAAAAAATGAAATCTAGGCTGGGCACAGTGGCTCACACTTATAATCCTAGCATTTTGGGAGACTGAGACAGGAGGATCACTTGAGGCCAGGAGTTGAAGACCAGCCTAAGCAACATAGCATGACCCCAGTCTCTACCAAAAAAATATAAAATCTTGTTAATATTAATATATATTAGTGAAAATTTAAAAGATGAATGATATCCACAAATGGCCAGAATGGAATCTACTCTACCATTTTCTTAGTAGATATATAAAATATAAAGTGGGATGGTCTTTTTGGATGATGCTTTGGCAATGCAATTTAAAATGTGGACTTCCTTGAATCAAATAATTATACACAGAGAAACTTAACCTATAGGTTTATTCACTGTTCAAAAATATATATGTTCAGTTCAACAAATGCTAAAAGAACTGAACAGTGATTTCAGCTGCTGCCCATTGCAGAGGAAAAGAATTTGGACTTTAAATTCAGCCAAGCTAAATGCCCTTTAAAAATAAAGAAATCAGTATTTTTTAGAGGTATACAATATAAGCCAAACTCCACAACACATAAGTCACAATGTCCACCCAGGTTACAATCCAAAACACTGGACATATGAAGAAAAGGGAAAATGTAGCCCACAGTTAAGAAAAAAGTCAAAATAATCTAGATGCTGCAAATGGTAGACAAGGACTTTAGAGCAGCTATTAAAACTATGTGTGTGGGTGGCACCTACGGCTAAAGGAGTAGGGTGCCAGCCCCATATACGGGAGGTGGAGGGTTCAAACCCGGCCCCAGCCAAAAACTGCACCAAAACAAACAAAAACAACTATGTTTGTAATGAATAAATAGATTGGAAATCTCACTAGAGAAAGAGAATCTAAAAAAAAAAAAAAGAACCAAATAGAAGTTCTGGAACTAAAAAATATCAGGAAAAAAATTCACTGTATGGGTTTAACACTTGATTGGAGAGAAGAGAGAGAATGTAAAATTAGAGCAAAAAAATTATTCAACCGTGGATGGCGCCTGTGGCTCAAGGAGTAGGGCGCTGGCCCCATATACCAGAGGTGGCAGGTTCAAACCCAGCCCGGGGCAAAAACTGAAAAAAAAAAAAAAAATAATAATAATAATAATTCAAACTAAAAAATTTGGGACAAGATTAAAAACTCAAAAAGAGACCCAGTGAATATCAAAAGATCTAACAAAAGTATTATGTGAATTCCCAAATAGAAGACAGAAAGAATGGGGTAATGGCTGTAATTTGATGAAAGGCATCAGTTTTTACATTCAAGCTTAGTGAATCTCTTTTTTTTCTTTTTTTTTGTAGAGACAGAGTCTCACTTTATGGCCCTTGGTAGGGCATCACACAGCTCACAGCAACCTTCAACTCCTGGGCTTAAGCGATTCTCTTGCCTCAGCCTCCCTAGTAGCTGGGACTACAGGCGCCCGCCACAACGTCTGGCTATTTTTGGTTGCAGTTCAGCCGGGGGCGGGTTTGAACCCGCCACCCTCAGTATATGGGGCCGGGGCCGGCGCCTTACCGACTGAGCCACAGGCACCGCCCCAAGCTTAGTGAATCTCAAGCAGGTTAAATACAAAATAAACAAACCTAAACACATTGCTATCAAACTGCTAAAAGCCAGAAAGAAAAAGAAAAAAATTTGAAAGCAGCCAGAAATAAAACACATTACAATCAGGAGAACAATGATATGAATGATGCACTCACTTCCCTTCAGAAACAACAGAGGCCAGAAGACCATAAACATTAGTGAAGCACTTAAAAGAAACCGACAAGCCTATATCCAGTGAAACTATCCTTCAAGAATGACAGTTAAATAAAATCATGTTCAGATAAACAAAAACCAAGAGAATTTTTCACTAGGAAACCTACAAGAAAAGCTAAGAGAAATTTTTTACGTTGAAAAGAAATCTTCAGGAAGAAATGAAGAATATTGGAAATTATAAACATATATGTAAATAAGACTTTCTCTTTTGTCTTACTGTCTTTAAAACACAATTGTTTTGGGCAAAAAATATAATACTATGTTGTGAACTTTATAGCAAATGTAGCTGTAAATTATGTGACCATAACAGCATGGGGGCCGTTAATGGAACTAAAGTAGTTCAAATATTAACTTTAAGTAAATGTGAAAAGTTAAGGATATAAACCATCCAGGGTGCTTGTCCCTATTATTCCAGCACTCCAGGAGACCAAAGAGGGTGGACTGCTTGAGCTCAGGAGTTCCAGACCAGCCTGAGCAGAAGCAAGAGCCTCATCTCTACTGAAAAATGGAAAAACTAGCCGGTGTTGTGGCAGGCACCTGTAGAACTTCAGAGGCTGAGGCAAAAGGATCACTTGAGCCCAAGAATTTGAGGTTGCTCTGAGATATGATGATACCACGGGTCTCTACCCAGAGCAACAAAGTGAGACTGTCTCAAAAAATAAAACAAAGGGTGGCGCCTGTGGCTCAGTGAGTAAGGCACCGGTCCCATATACCGGAGGTGATGGGTTCAAACCTGACCTCGGCCAAAAAAAAAAAAAGTGCCTATCAGCCCTGGAATGCATTAATAAACTGTGATATATGCACACTATGGAATACTGTTCTGCCATAAAAAAGATGGAGAATTTACATGTTTGTATTAACTTGGACAGAGTTGGAAAACACTCTCTTTTGTAAAGTATCTCAAGAATGGAAAAGCAAGTATCCAATGTACTCAATTCTAATATAAAGCCAGTAGGTGAACTAATACACGCCCACACAAGAGAAAAACACAATTTACTTCAAGTTGGGGAGAGGGGGGAAAAGGGAGGAGAGAAGGGGATTTGCGTGCTTTCTCCTAATGGGCACAATGTAATGGTATATGGCACATCTACCTCCTGGGTGCGGGACAGAACTACAACAGGGACCTTACCTAATGAACCTAATCATTTGTACCCTCCTATTAATCTGAAATTAAAAAACAACAGGTTAAGGATATATATCACAATCCCTAGAGCAACTCCAAAAATAAATGGTAAGAAATACAGCTAAAAGTTAATAGATGAATTAAAATGGAATTTTTTTTTTTTTTTTAAGAGACAGACTCTCACTTTGCCACCTTTGGTAGAGTGTCATGGCGTTACAGCTCACAGCAACCTCCAGCTCTTGGGCTTAGGCAATTCTCTTGCCTCAGCCTCCCGAATAGCTGGGAATACAGGCATCCACCACAATGTCCGGCTATTTTTTTTTTTTTTTTGTTCTTGCAGTTTGGCTGAGACTGGGTTTGAACCTGCCATTCTCGGTATGGGACCAGCGCCCTACTCACTAATACACAGGTGCCGCCCTGGAATTTTTTTTTTTAGGACAGAGTCTTGCTCTATTGCCCTGGGTAGAGTGCCATGGTGTCATCATATGTCATCATAGCTCACAGCAACCTCAAACTCTTGAGCTCAAGTGATCTTCTTGCCTCAGTCTCCTGAATAGCTAGAAATATGGATACCCACCACAACACCTGGCTCGTTTTTCTATTTTTTTTTTTTTTTTAGTAGAGACAGGGTCTTGCTCTTGCTCAGGCTGTTCTCAAACTCCTAAGCTCAAGCAATCTACCCACCTCAGGCTCCCAGAATGCTAGGATTACACACATGAGCCACCATGCTCAGCCCTCCTCTTTTCTCTTAAAAATAAAAATACAACATATAAAAATCTGTAGGATGTAGCTTACTAGTAAATTTACAACTTCTAATGCTTCTATTAGAAAGGAAGGAAGATTGGGCGGCACCTGTGGCTCAGCGGGTAGGGCGCTGGTCCCATATGCCGGAGGTGGCGGGTTCAAACCCAGCCCCGGCCAAAAAAAAAAAAAAAAGGAAGGAAGGAAGATCAAACTTCAATTACCTAAGGTTCTAAAAGAAGTTGAAGGAAGAAAATAGTAAAGATCAAAACAGAAATCAATGATATTTTAAAAAGACAAACAACAGAGAAAATTAAAAGATTGGGTTTTTTGAAACTTATTAGCAAAATTGATAAATCCCTAGTCATACTAACCCAGGAAAGAGAACACAAATTTAGAAATGAAAGAGGTACAGCAACAAAACAAGGAAATAATAATAAAAGGTAAAACATTATTAGAAGAGTCAGTTTTTTTTTAGTTCACAATGAAAGCCAAAGCAAAAGTATGTATAAGAAGATTAAGTTAACTCCAAATATGAACCTTCCACAGTTGAAATCTCTTGCAATTTGGCAAGGGGAGAAGCCGGTTCCGTTTTCATAGTGTTTTCTCCCATTGACTGGCAATTCAATTCCAAACCTGCAGCTCCCAATCCATTCCCAGAAGAGTGGCAAGTCAATGCAGATGAGACCTGGCCAGCTTCCAAAGGAGATTTCAACTGACCTAGAAGGAAAAAACAAAGCTTGGAGAACATATACCTGTACAACGAATTACAGAAGCCAGGGACTTTTTCAGAAGAAGCCATCCATCCGACACCACACAACAATACATGCCTAGGTTCCAGCACATATAGCCTGGCCTGTGAGCATCTCAAAAAGAAGAAAAGTGAAAGGAGGAATTACTAGAAATGTTAACAAGAAGTCATCAGAAAGACAGAGGCAGGGTTCTTCAAGCAGTGTATCACCAACCCAACAACATGCAGTGGCATATAAGCAACACAAACCACAAATGCATCCAGAAAGTTTCATCTATTGAATGAATCATCAGCAAAGAACAATGTATTACAAAAACACTGCAGCCCATCCAATAATTTCATTTCAAGAACATTTAACACTGTGGAAGGGGGTACACAATGATTTAGATTGGTTCTCAGTAGGCAGGCACCAGGTTGACAAGACAATTCCAGAACAGAACTTGACTCACCTTCTTTAGATTCCTTAGTACTAGACGATGTGTCTTGCAAAGGATCCGTATCAACCAAATCTGGTACCAAGTCAGAATCTAGGATCTCATGGGTCCCATTAGTGGATAGCCGGGAGGACCGTCTCCTTGACAAGTCTTTATCAGTGTTTTCCGAATAGTTTTTTGACTTCTCTTGGGCTATTAAACCATTAAGGGAGTTGTGCTCAAGACAAGAGACCAACAAGAAGAAAACACTGCTACTACAGATTCCTGGGCTGGTTGCCTCTATAAGGGATTATAGAGAAACTTCTGGAAAGTTAGACTAATGATAAAAGGAAATATCCTTTACTAGTTTATATTTTTAAGTAAGGCAAAAATCTCTCTGCCAGGATAGAATTTCACTTTTTTAATGATTTATGGTCCGAAAGTATGTGCCAGGTCATGTTCCAATCTTGACAACTAAGTTCTATTTTGGGGCTTCCCAACATAAAAGTCTATATACCAAAGTCAATAAGGTTTATAAGAGCCTTACTTAGAGCCATCACAAATCCTGTTTTGGAGCTAACAGGGTATTTCTGTAAAAAGTTTCACTCAGCATAGGAAATCCATCCCTTCTTAAATTTCTAGTTGAATGCAAATCAAATTTAGTTTATGGATATGGAGATGATACAACTCAACATGAATTTAGTTTGTGTTTTTTGATTTCTTTTTCTTCTGGCAAAAAACTCTTTCTCATCTACCCACACTCCCCTCACATTAGCTCATATGACCAAGGACAAGCCCTAGAGCCTACAGGGAATGGGGGACTGGATGCATATAGGTAGGGTGATCCAAACAACATCAAATTCTAGCCACATATACCCAAACCAAAGACTCACATGAATTTTTGTCAAGCCGAGGACGTTTTAATGGGATTTCATTTCCTTTTGATATTTTCCGTCTTCTCAATTCCAAAGTTATTGGTTGCAAAGTTTGAGAGTTTGAATCCACAGCTACAATGTTTATAAAACCATACAAAAAAGATATGCAATTTCTTAGTGTCCAATTTCTCATTTTATATAAAAATAAAACATATATGTATATATGCATACACACACGCACATCACTGCAATAGATACAGACCCTCAAAAGATACAGACCCTTTTACCTTACTTAAGGTAAAAGGAGGGGTGGCGCCTGTGGCTCAAGGGGGTAGGGCGCCGGCCCTATATGCTGGAGGTGGCGGGTTCAAGCCCAGCCCCGGCCAAAAACTGCAAAAAAAAAAAAAAAAAAAGGTAAAAGGAACAAAAAGTTAAATGGGTGAGAAAATACTTCCCTATGGGAGATGCAGATGCCTTGCGAATTGACCTCCTGAATCTCTTTGCTTGGTCTCTGCTCTGACCCAAGTCCAGTCATATACTCCTCTCCTTAAACCCTCTCTTTAAAACACCACATCCCGGCTTGATGCCCGTAACTCAGTGAGTAGGGTGCTGGCCACATACACGGAGGCTGGTGGGTTTGAGCCCAGCCTGGATCTGCTAAAGAACGACGACAACTGCAACAACAACAACAAAAATATCCAGGTGTTGTGGTGGGCGCCTGTAGTCCCAGCTACTTGGGAGGCTGAGGCAAGAGAATCACTTGAGCCCGAGTTTAAGGCTGCTGTGAGCTGTGACACCACAGCACACTACCCAGGGTGACATAGTGAGAATCTGTCTCAAAAAAACAAAAACACCACATCCCAACATGACTGCTTTAAAATATGAAGGTGCAAGGGCAATAGAAAGGTCATTTTTATCACCAAATTTTCTCATCAAAAACTGACCGATCCAATCTATTACATAGGCTAATTCCTAAAATGTACACCCTGGGTCCAGGGCTTCACTATTGTTTGCAATCTCTACTAGCTACCGCAGTTATCTTGGCATTGGTCCTAGTTTAGAGGATCCAAGAAGAATATCAACATTTATATTCTCTGGGGTGGTGCCTGTGACTCAGTGGGTAGGGCACTGGCCCCAGCCAAACTGCAACAAAAAAATAGCTGGGCGTTGTGGCGGGCACCTATAGTCCCAGCTACTCGGGAGGCTCAGGCTAGAGAATGGCCTAAGCCCAAGAGCTGAAGGTTGCTGTGAGCTGTGACACTACAGCACTCTACTGAGGGCGACAAAGTGAGACTCTCTCTCTTAAAAAAAAAAAATTTATATTCTCTTAGAAACAATCCTGAAAAATCTCAGGAGACTCTGTTACTTGACAATCAATGTTTAGGCAAGGCTGTTATCTTGAGCAAACACAGTTCTGACATAATTTAGCAGCAGACACTAAACCCTTCAAGAATACTAGTTTTAAACCTAACCCTTAAGGAGCTCTCCCCTAATCAGAAAAGATGAGAATCTGAAAGGTTAGGAGAAGGAAGAATAAAGGAAAAGAAACTGGAAGTTGGCTCGGTGCCTGTGGCTCAAGTGGCTAAGGCGCCAGCCACATACACCTGAGCTGGCAGGTTCGAATCCAGCCCGGGCCCACCAAACAACAATGATGGCTGCAACCAAAAAATAGCCGGGCATTGTGGTGGGCGCCTGTAGTCCCAGCTACTTGGGAGGCTGAGGCAGGAGAATCGCTTAGAGCCCAGGAGTTGGAGGTTGCTGTGAGCTGTGATGCCACAGCTCTCTACTCAGGGGGACAGCTTGAGGCTCTGTCTCAAAAAAAAAAAAAGAAAGAAAGAAAGAAACTGGAAGTCTGGCAGGAAGGAAGGGGTCAGAGGAAGGGAGAAAGAAGGAGAGAGAAGGAGAAAGGGGAAAGAAAGGGAGAGAGAAAAGACTGGTCTAAGACCTACAGCTTCAGTTGACCACGGCAAACAGAGACAAGGCTAAGCTGGGAAGAGGAAACCTGAGGAGAACGCTGAACTCCTTGGCTCTTCCTGTGTTCAATCTTCCCAACATTACTTTGTTCCTAGTGGTGGGAACTTGGAGATCATACACATTCCAGATTCAACACAAATACAAACAACCCTCTCTAAATAGTTCAGATCCTGTTCCTAATCAAGTCTGTACTGGCACTCAAGCCTCTACCAAGTCAATGAACTTATTCCAAGCAATTTTTAAAGAGGATTTGAACAATACGTGGGATATTTGACAATCCTTCTTCCCTTTGATATCATATACAAACAGGAAGCTGACTCTAGAATTTGAGAGCTTCCCAAACTCTTCTTACAGTAAAAATCATCTAGGAAGCTTGTTCACAAATTCACATTCCCGAGTCCCCATACAGTCAGAACAGGGAGGACTGAGGCATGGCTGGAATCGGTTTTTACAAATGCCCCATGTAAGGATAAGGGTAAACCTGGAAAATACCCTTTCTCTACTAAGTTTATTCTATCTGATACAAAATGCTACACTTTTGGCTCGGTGCCAATAGCTCAGCAGCTAGGGCACCAGCCACATACATCAGCGTTGGCAGGTTCGAATCCAACCCGGGACAGCCAAACAACAATGACAACTACAACCGAAAAACATCCAGGCATTGTGGAGGATGCCTGTAGTCCCAGGTACTTGGGAAGCTGAGTTAAGAGAATCGCTAAAGACCAAGAGTCTGAGGTTGCTATGAGCTATGATGCCTGCACTCTACCCAAGATGACAGCTTGAGAGTCTGTCTTAAAAGAAAAAAAAAAATGCTACACTTATAAAAGCAACAAACTGAATGCCCCTTTTCTTATCTAAGTGAAGTCACAAGAACAGTCTGCAAACTGGGGTACAAAACTTAAGAGAATATAGGCCAGAACATGAATAGTTAAAGGGAAATCATTTTCCAACACTCAGTTCCTATACTCACACTCCTAAACTGAGCTGAAGACATGTCAGATTTCTGCTAGTTTGCATTTCCTTTTTCTTTCTTCCTTTTTTTTTTTTTTTTTAAAGAGACGAGGTCTCCCTTTTGCTCAGGCTGGTGGTCTTGAACTCCTGAGCTCAAGCAATCCACCTGTCTCGGCCCCCCAGAATGCTAGAGACTAGTTTGTATTTTCTACCACTCTTTGTATAACTGCCCTTCTCCATTTATTTTATGTAAATAAAAAGGCCTATCTCTCACTCATTCCACATCTTACCATGTTGCTCTTCCTAGAGGTTTGAAACTTTTGGACTTTCTCAACTGGAGGTTCCTCATCTGAACACAAAGTTATCTTCTCAATTTTCCTAAGGGTAGTATACAACCAGCACCATTGTGAACACACAGAGGTCAATTCAGCACAGATCACGGATCCCTTGGGCATTTGGGCTTAATTCCCAAATCTCTGTTGAGAAAGCCAGGGAACTTAAGGCCGGTGCCATCCAATGGAAATATAGTAAGAGTGCAGGCCATGTGTAATTTTAAGTTTTTAAGCAGTCATGTTAAGAAGTTTGAAAAAAAGTAAAATTAATCTTAAGGATGTATTTTATTTAATCCAATATATCTAAAAACATTTCAACTGCAATCAATATATTAAATTAATAAGATTTTACTTTTTTTGTACAAAGTATTTATAATCCAGTGCTTCTTTTACACTGACAGTACATCTCAATTCAGACTAATGACATGTCAAGTACTTGGTAACTATATATGGTTAGCAGCTACCACATTGGACCATGCAGGTCTAGCCCCTATTTAGACCGAGGAACAAGTCCAGGAAGCTTAACTCTTTCTTGAAGGCAAAACCTATGTAGAACCACCAAAGAGAGAGGTCCCTTGTTTCATCGGGGGGGGGGGTGTCTATTATCTAATATCCTATCTTAAAATTAGAACTCAAGTGTGAGAAAGTTGTCTATTGAGAGTGAGTACTAATCTATGTGAAGTTAACAAAAAAAATTTTTTTTTTTTTTTGTAGAGACAGTCTCACTTTACCGCCTTCAGTAGAGTGCCATGATGTCACAGGACTCACAGCAACCTCTAGCTCTTGGGCTTCCGCGATTCTCCTGCCTCAGCCTCCTGAGCAGCTGGGACTACAGGCACCCGCCACAACGCCTGGCTATTTTTTGGTTGCAGTTCAGCGGGGGCCGGGTTTAAACCCACCACCCTCGGTATATGGGGCCGGCGCCCTACTCACTGAGCCACAGGCGCCACCTGGAGTTAACAAAATTTTTTGCCCACAGAAATTAAGTTTGATACAGCAGTCTGACTTGATAGGACTGGCTTGGTACTCTACATCATTAGGAAATGATGAATAAGGTACCTCTGTAGTTCCACAGTTTTGATGATGATATATTCTACATCATATTTTTACATATTTTTGTTTTGTTTTGAGACAGAGTCTCACTGTGTTATTCAGACTGGTCTCAAACTACTGGACTCAAGCAACCCTTCCACCTCAGCCTCCTGAGTAGAAGGGATTACAGGTCTGTGCCATTGTGCCAGTCTTCATACTCTAAATATACATCCATTGTAGCTATTAACCCTTTGAGAAAAAAATGTAGACACTGCTTTAAAATGTACTACAGGTTTCCAATATTCATGTAGGGTATACATATCTGTAAGAATGTCTAAAGACCCAAACCACATATTAATCATGGGCAGTTCAGTCCAGAGACCCTGGACCTTTCCTGCCACTGAATTAATCTGGAGAATGACTATTTAGTTCAGGAAGGAATCAGAGTTTATTCCCTTTTTTGGAGACTGAGTCTCACTTTGTTAGCATCAGTAGAGTGCCATGGTGTCATAGCTCACCACAACCTCAAACTCTTGGGTTCAAGAGATCCTTCTGTCTCAGCCTCCTGAGTAGCTAGGACTACGGGCGCCTACCACAGTGCCTAGCTGTTGTTTTAGAGACAGCGTCTCGGTCTTGCTCAGGCTGGTCTTGAACTCCTGAGCTCAAGGGATCCACTGACCTCCGCCTCCCAGAGTGCTAGGATTACAGCATTGTGCCCTGCTGAGTTTATTCCATTCTTGGTTGTTTTAGAAGAATTCCAAATATCAATTTAAAAAACAAAACACCTGTATATTCTTCCCTAAATCTATAGCCTCTAACCCTGACTCTTACCAATGAGCCACCTCAAAAGTTTACTTAGATTGTGAAATTTTCAAACACTCTCCAGAGAGCTTAATTTCAAAATCAGCCATGCCTCCCTAGCTCCAGTGTTCCTTTGTCTCTGCCTCCTTCACATGCCCACACCTTTTTACTTTTCTTCTCTTCCCTTTTTCATGTCTATCTTATTAAAATTATTATATTTCCTGATTCCAGGCTCTGTTAAGCTTACTTAAGCTGAGATCAGGCAGATAGGCACAAGGTGAAAAATCGAGTAGTTTCCTATTGCCCCAGCAGCTCAGTCATGAACATATTCTCCAACATAAAGATTCACCTGGATACAGGCCTCACTTAAATTTAGTTCCGTGGACACAACTTGTTTCCAGATCACAAGACAGTTCAATGTCACTCACCAAAACGAAGGACTACAGTACAGAAGTTACAAAGAACCACAAAGGGCCACAGAAAAAGCCTGTGAGGACAACTCTGGCATTGCCCACCGCACAGCACACTTGGGAAACTCACCAGTAGGAGCTATAGAAGGCGGTCTGCCTCGTTTTCTTTTTGGCTCCCTCAAGTTTTCTTGTGGACTCTTCACAATGTCATTTTCAGGTTTCTTATCCACTTGGGCATCTGCAGAATACTCCCTGTCATTTTCTGAAATGTTCTCCTTATCTTCCTTTTCGTTCTTGGGAAGGCTTTTCTCTGACACCTTCCCCTTTTCAGAGCAGATTAACTTTCCTTTATCAGGCTGCTTGGGTCGCTTTTCTGTCTTTAAGGCTTTGTCTTCTTTGTCTTTCTTCACATTGACTGTGGCTTTTCTCTGCTCTTTAAACTTCTCTCGTTTATCAGGGGATGATGACAGACTTTTGTGATCTGTTTCTTTAGGCCTAGCATTACCCACAATATTCTAAAATGAGCAAAATAGCGAAGAAACACACTTTGTGATTGCTTGCAAATACAAAATTAGGGGTTTTTTATAAACTTATAAAGACAAAGAAATTAAAAGATGACATGTACCAGGTCACATAATACATAGAACCACTGAAAATATCCACCTGCCCTGAGATTTGAGAACCAATCCTAAATTTAAGGAAAATAATTCTCATGTTAAATTCCTTCTGAGAAAGAGCCATCTCCCTTATTAGAATGAATAAATCACTTGAAAACAAGATTCTGGAAAGTAAGCTTTCCAACAAAGTATCCTAAGAAAAGGCCTCCATGTTCTGTCCTCCTTATCTTGAGTATGACTATACTAACCCGGGCTTTTCAGAGGCCTGGCTCAGTTCACCAGTGTATGCTGATAGCTTATATAGCGAAAACCCCAAATTGATAACTGAAAAGTTCAACAGGAAAACTGTAAAGATTGTGCAATCCAGAACGAGAGTCTCTACTTCCTCTACGGGATAAAGACTGCTCAGTCAACAAGCCACCTACTATACTGCTGAACTACTCTTGAGTTTTATCCACTGGAAGGAAATGTTGTTTCCTAAAAATCTTTTGAGATAAGAGGCTTGTTCTGTCAGCAAGTCTAGAGTACCATGGCCTCGGCCTAGCTCACAGTAACCTCAAACTCCTGAGTTCAAGCGATTCTCCTGCCTCAGCCTCCCAAGTAGCTGGGAGTACAGGTGCCTGCCACAATGCCTGGCTAGTTTTTCTATTTTTAGTGGAGACAGGGTCTCACTCTTGCTCAGGCTGGTCTCAAACTCCTGAGCTCAAGCAATCCTCCTGTCTTGGCCTCCTGAAGTGCTAGGATTCTAAGTATGAGCCACCAAACCCAGCCCATCCTAAAAGATCTCGTGCCCTAGGGTAACTGTTATAATAAAGCCAGCTCTGAAAGCTCCAGAGATTACAAAATTGTAAATAAGATTATATATATATATAAGATATCTATATATATCACATATATGTATCTTCTAAGAGCTCCAAAGCAGGGACCACCATATCACGTTCACAGGTATCTCAACAACTGGCACACACTAGGCACTAAGATTTTTGCTGAAAGCAGAAAGGAGTATATAAATACAGCAAATGAAAAGATTGTTCCCAAAGGGAAAAATAATAAACACAGGAATAATTTTTCAAGTCCCCCAAATTATTTTAAAAGCAGCTGGCAGCCGGGAGATGCTGCGGCTGGGCTGCAGGTCGAGGCAGCTTCAGGCAGGGCCAGGCGCTTCGGCCTTTGCTCAGCTCTGTTGTGGCGCCGATATGCCTAAGAAGGCTGGTGCGACGAGCAAGGGTAAAAGCCAGAGCAGTGAACCTGAGAGACCACTTCCTCCCTTAGCTCCTGTGGCAGTTGATCCAAAAGGCTGTGTCACCATAGCCATCCATGCCAAACCTGGCTCCAAACAGAACTCTGTAACAGATTTGACAGCAGAAGCCGTAAATGTAGCCATTGCAGCACCTTCATCAGAGGGGGAGGCTAATGCTGAGCTCTGCCGGTATCTTTCCAAGGTCTTAGAACTCAGGAAGAGTGATGTGGTTTTGGATAAGGGTGGTAAGTCTCGTGAAAAGGTGGTGAAACTTTTAGCCTCCACAACTCCAGAAGAGATCTTGGGGAAGTTAAAAAGGGAAGCTGAAAAGAACTAAAAGCAAGAAATGAAAAAAATGGATCATTGGGAAGCTTTTTTTATTGCAAATGATGAAGAGTCTATTAAATAGGAAAACATATTTAAATGCATAGAAAAACATGGGAGTATGTATGTGTGTATATGTACACATATATTTTTAAATAAGATTCAAAAAAAATTTTTGAATGAATATAGGTTCTAAAATCCCTGTCTACAAACAGCCTAGCCTAGAACATATTACTTTGATTTCAAGGCATTACAGAATAACAAAGCTGGAAAGGCTATTTAAGATGACATGATTTAACACCTTTCATTCTGTGATGGGGCTTCTGATATCCAAAACTTGAGGTTTATTCATACCATGCAAGATGGCAACCTTGTCAAATACAGTTTACCCTGACTATAAATAAAAATGATAGCATCTCCACAGCAGTTCTGTAGTTCTGGGGATTGCCTTCTAATCCAGTTTACAAATGTCAGAGAAAAACCTGTCACACTGCTTTGTAGTCTTACTTTATGTATTAAGGTACTTTGCTAAATTCAAAAAATGTCTTTTATATCTTTCAAAGACTACATTGAAGCATTTTGTGAAAATAAATAATAATCAAGACCTGTAATTTAATATGAATTATAATTTTTGAGATGTCACTGAATTTTCTTCTTTCTCAATAATTTGTAATCATCAAATCTAGTAGTTCTTATGAATGTCCAAAGATCCTTAAAAGAAGAAAGAGCTACTTTCACTATTTGTAAAAGCCTGTCAGAACTCACATTTATATTAAAGTTACAAAGGCTAATAATAAATTTTTACATATTTGGTGCAAAAAAAAAAAAAAAAAAGCAGCTGGCAGCCAGCAGCCAGGGCTGAGAACAGGCACTCTCAGTAACAGCTGATAAAAATATAAATTGCAGTCATGGTGTGGGATGAAGGACAATTTGGGTCAAACAACTTAAAAAGTTCATACCTTTGAACAAGAATGAATGCCTAGAAATGTAATTTGCTAACAGAATAATCATCCTTGGGCACCCATATTTATAAATATCCTTAATCACTGTTTGGGAATCAGTTACATGGGATACAGTTACATACTTACTATAGAATACAATATAGCTATTAAAAGTCATATTCTAAGAGTATTAAGGAACTTGGGGAAAATGTTACTTCATTGAGAGAGAAAGTTATAGAACAGTAAAATGTCACATGACTCCCAATTTTGAAAATAGATACACACAAATATATATATGTTTAGCAAAAACACAGAAAGACATAACACCACAATGTTAAGAGTACTGTATCTTAGCAATGAGAATCACAGAGTTTTTATTTTCTTTGGGCTTTCCTATACTTTTTAAATTTTCTATAACAAACATTAATTTTCAAAACAACAAATGTTGCCAAAATATAGACTATCAAAACATTTAGGCAGTGTGTTTCTAAAGAACAAAATCTCAATCTATTCTAATACCGTAAGAAAAAAATTTTTAATTGCACAGACAGACATCTTCAGCCAAACCACTACCCTCTTGAGAAGAAAAAACAAGTCCAAAAGCCAAGGGCTTGTGATCAAAGTCCTGCCAAAACTACGGTGACACAGATACTCAAAGGCTTCTGGAAACTGAGAACTGAAATATGGTACTCAGAAATCCTGTTCAGGTAAGGCACCCATCTCTAAGCCATAGCCCCATGAGTTCTATTAATCAATTTATTGAGTAAAGCAGAGTAAACCGTTGAATATTTATTATCTGGAGCCCAGGACTTCCATTTGCGGAGGTTCTGGATACAATCAGCCAATTCTGAACAAATTTATAATTTGATCCTCTATCTGTATTAGTTCATTCCACAAACCTAACACAAAAATTGACAAATTTAAGGCCAAAATAACATTTGAGAATACTGTGTGCCTCTTTGGATGCCTGAGAGACAAATGACCAAAGAGAAAGCATCATTAGGACCCAAGCTTTAGAATTTTCTCAATTTTCTATAGAGGAAAACAAGCAAAAGACAATAATATTCTTGAGGCTACTTTAAAGGTATTATGTATCACAATCCTTTGAAACTGCTAAGTGTATGTATAAGAATTTATTAAAATCTGTGATAAATAGAAGCACATGGTCATCATAGGAAAATACAATAGGTTTTAGCATCACCAAACATTATCTCATTAACCACTATCCAGAGGTAAGTAACCAGTTACAATGATGCCTTGACATCATTGACAAAATCTTCTAATAAACTGCTTTAATGTCTTAATGGCTAAAATCAGCAATAATTAGAATTTTTATAAACACCAATATCCAAATTTTGATCTCCACCCTCAACTTTTTCATTAAAACATAAACATGAACAAGACAAAAAGAGGGAAAAATTATGAAAAAACAGGCACAATTTCTAGATGGCCCATATCTATGCAGACCATACTTCCAATATCAAAACTCAGGTCCCATGATCAGGCAAATATATGCATGATGACTGAGACAACAGGACACAAAATTCTCAAACCGGCCACATCTAGCACAGTGGCTGCCAAATCCACACCAAATGGTACCACTGCAAAACACCAAATCACAGTCCTAAACTGAGGAACAAAGCTAGATGCAGAGAACACATGCTCACAGTCTCCTAAAGTGATTCAACAAGATCCCTGTCATGAGGGCAGGGCACAGGGAGAAGGAAAAAGTAATAATAACCAGAAACTTCTGAGAAAGATGAGAACAGACTGAGAGTGGTGGCTCATGCCTATAATCCTAGCACTATGGGAGCCTGAGGTGGATAGATCGCTTGAGCTCAGAGTTTGAGACCAGCCTTTAGTAGACTGTCTCTATTAAAAATAGAAAAACTAGGTGGTCATCTCATGGCAGGCACCTGTAGTCCCAGCTACTCAGGAGCCTGAGGCAAGAGGATCACTTGAGCTTAAGAGTTTGAGGTTGCTGTGAGCACTCTAGCCTGAACCAGACTAAGACTCCGTCTCCCCCCACCCCCCGAAAAAAGAGAAGGAAAACAGATAAGAGGCAATGATGTTTTGAAAAAAATCTCTGTTAAAAGGAAATGGCAAAGAGAGACAAATAAATACAACTTCTGAAAATTTATTTTATTATTTTCTGGTGAAATTGTGTCAGATAAAGAAAAGAAAGACTTGCATCATAAACAAATGTAATGTCTTTATTTGAGAAACAATACTACAATGTTAGCATTATTCATAACAGAAAGCACAAAACCACATTTCTCACCTGATCTTTCGAAAAAGCTTTGACATGAATATGTTTGACAGTCTGAACTACTCCATCATAAAATTTCACAGTGTAAGTACCTAAAATTCAAGAAGATATCATGATTTTAACTTGCAGTTTCATGAAAACAACATCTTTTCAAAGTATAAACATAAGGGACCTCCAACTACTTATGGGAGTTAAAAAAATGTTTAAGAACCACATTCATTCTTTCTTTTGTCCAAGATAATAGTACGCTTGCCATCATTTCTTACTGAAGATTACGGTTTTATCTAAACCCATCAAAAATAACTCATTTTTGTGATGCTTTATTAAAATTTAACAAATGAAAACTTGCAGTGAATTTAGGCCAAGAACAAAGAGCAGTTAAACAATTAAGAATCTGAATAAAACGCAAACTTATTTATTCCATGGTGAATTATTTTATTTTTAGAATTTAATTCTTATTTTCTGGGCTTGGGGGCAATAATATATTTTAAACTTTATTAAGGAACATGATTATTCTGCTAAAGATATTGTTTCTAGAGATACCGTTAATCTCAAAATCCATATGAATTATCTTCATGTTACAGTATTTTTTTTTTTTTTTGTAGAGACAGAGTTTCACTTTATTGCCCTCGGTAGAGTACCGTGGCATCATACAGCTCACAGCAACCTCCAACTCCTTGGCTTAGGCTATACTCCTGCCTCAGCCTCCCAAGTAGCTGGGACTACAGGCGCCCACCACAACGCCCGACTATTTTTTTTTGTTGCAGTTTGGCCGGGGCTGGGTTTGAACCTGCCACCCTCGGCCTATGGCTGGCGCCCTGCTCACTGAGCCACAGGCGCCACCCCATGTTACAGTATTTTAAAATAGGAACTTGGCCAAAATTCTAAATGTTGCCTGCTACGTTGTCAGGTTTTTTCCATTAGAAAAAAATCGCTGAATAAGGATCACTCCCTGCTAAAAACCTGAAGCTAGTGAAACCCAAATAATCTTATTTTCCCAATACAGATGATCTCTTAGTTGTACCCAAACCAAAACTTTCAAACTTTTGCATCTTAGAAATAATTCATGTCTCCTTTCCCCTATTTTCCACCAGGTATTTAAAATAAGAATCACAGTTAATCTTTCAGAATTACCAGTCTGCTGCTAATCTCATAGTGGTTTACCACTGCGTCAACATGTCCCTGAGGGCTGGGAGCAGAAGAATGCAACAAGGAAGTTAAGATCTCCCAGTTACCTCCTTCTTGTACATTCTCTCCCTATCACCCTACCTCCAGTCATCAGGGCTACCACTTGTACTAAATGAAATCCAAAAGCCTGCCTCTCTAGTATTCAAAGTCCAACATAATCTGAGCGCAATAATTTTCCAAACTTCATTTACTCACTACCAGCATCCAATACTCACCAACTTAAAGTGACTAGCTACTTGTTACCAGTGAAACTGTCACTAATATTTCTACATCCACATCTTTATCAAAATGTTTTCCCACCAGGAATGTGTCACTCATTGATGCTTCAGTGCCCAGGTCAAATAACCACAAAAGTTTAAGAGTTCATCTAAAAGCTTCCTAGCTTTCCAGCTCCTGATGATTTCCCCTGCTCTGAACTTCTCACACTCATTTGGCATCAGGCCTACACAGCTTCACACTTGTATCTTCCTCAGTTAAGTATAGATCCCATTTAGAAGGTAGACTCTTCAAGGCCAAAGATCACATCTCATACCAATTTCTTCCTCACATAGTGCCTGGCTCACAGTAGACCAGCTCTGATCAAAGTTCGATTCCCAGACCAGCAGCATCAGAAATTTCTGGCAACTTATTAGAAACACAAGCTACCAGCACCATCTCAGCTGTACTGAATCACAAGCTCTGGGGGTGGGGCACAGAAATGTGTTTTGACAAGTCCTCCAGGTGATGCTGATACACACCAAAATCCAAGAACCACTGCCATACACAATTAGTAATTATCTACTAACCTTTATGCCTGCTGATTATTTGTCACAGGTGTCACCAATACAGAAAGAAACTGCCTAGCAAATAAGATATAAGAATATATAGTTATGCTAGGTTGGGTAAAATATCAGCAATCAGATGACAGGCTGTGAAAAGGAAATCTAAGGATAAAAGTGTAAGTGACTCTCTACTTAAGCAATGGCTTATGAGTACTTACAAATCAGTGCGGATAATTATGACAATGTGGTTCTACAGAAAAAAATCTCAATTTAGCTCTTTTGCATCTTTGCTTCCAGGATGACAAAGAAAAGAAAAAACAAAGGTGCTAAAAAAAGGCCAGGGCCACGTACAGCCCTATTCACTGCACAAAGTGAGCCCAATGTGTGCCTATAGACAAAGCCATGAAGAAGTTCATCAGTCAGAACGTGGTGGAGGCCTCAACTGTCAGGAATATTTCTAAAGTGAGCGTCTTTGATGCCTATGCACTTCCCAAGCTCTATGTGAAGCTACATTACTGTGGGAGCTGTGCCATTCAAAGCAAGGTGGTCAGGAAAGGTCCTCAGAAGCCCACAGGGACCCAACCAACATCCCAAGTTAGACCTCAGAGTGCTGACCCACGACCTCCACCAAAGCCCATGTAAGGAACTGAGTTGTTAAGGACTGAAGAAAAACTAACCTTTGGGAAAAAATAAAATAGAAATTATACTTAATATTTTTTAAAATCTCAATCTATTCTTTTTTTTTTTTTTTGTAGAGACAGAGTCTCACTGTACAGCCCTCAGGTAGAGTGCCGTGGCTTCACACGGCTCACAGCAACCTCTAACTCTTGGGCTTACGCGATTCTCTTGCCTCAGCCTCCCGAGCAGCTGGGACTACAGGCGCGTGCCACAACGCCCCGCTATTTTTCTGTTGCAGTTTAGCCGGGGCTGGGTCCAAACCCGCCACCCTCAGCATATGGGGCCGGCGCCCTACTCACTGAGCCACAGGCGCCGCCCAAAATCTCAATCTATTCTAATAACATTAAAAAAAAAAAAAAAAATTTTTTTTTTTTTTTTTTTGACAGAGAGTCTCAAGCTAGTGCCCTGAGTAGAGTGCTGCGACGTCATAGCTCACAGTAACCTCCAACTCTTGGGCTCAAGTGATCCTTTTTGCCTCAGTTTTTCTATTTTTAGTAAAGATAGGGTCTTGCTTTTGCTCAGGCTGGTCTCGAACTTGTGAGCTCAGGTAATCCCCCCACCTCAGCCTCTCAGAGTGCTAGGATTACAGGCATGAGCCACTGTACCCAGCCAAAAAGAAAAAATTTTTAAGCCACGGGCTTGTGCTCAAAGACAGGCCAGGACTGACGTGAGACTCACAGAAGCCTCTGGAAATTGAAAACTGAAGCACTGTGCCCAAAAATCCTCACCAGGTAAAGCAGCCACCTCCAAGCCAAGTGCTATCAATTTATTGAGTAAAACAGAGTGCACAGTTAACGTTTGTTCTCTGGAGCCCTAAACTTCCATTTAGGGAGGTTTCAGATATACTCAGCCAATTCTGAACATGTTTGTAATTCAGTCCTCTATCTTGTGAGGAGGGTGTTGGGAAGCAAAGGAATAATGATAAACAGTGCTATGGAATTCTAACAACCCCTTCTCAAGCAACCATGCTGCGGCTGGCCAGTCTAGGGGTGAAAGTGAGGGATGGGAGCTTTAAGAATCCAGTTCTTGTGACATCTTAAATATTAAGTACCACCCAACCCTATACTTTCAACTATTTTATCAACAAAAAAAGTTCAGCATCATAACACGGCAGTGAAAACTGTCATTTTTGCAGGCATTTTCAACATCCAAAGGACAAGATTATGCAATGCTACCCAATGGTCCAACACTTTCAGCTATTTCAGGTTAATTTTGAAGCTTACTCCTGATGGCAGTCACCAGAGGCGGCTTTAGATGAAAGGGCCATTAGTTCCAGGTAAGAATCAGAGCTAGGATTAGAACCCAATTGGGCCTGTCTCTTGACCTCTGACCAATTTTTTCACCACCTCACCGAAGTCCCTCAGCCAAAGTATAAACCACAGACCCAGAGCATTACTGGGCACTCTGAAATGATCCAAACTATGGCTAAAAGTGCTTAGCAATTACTGTCCTTAGAAATCAATATCTTGGTCCTGATCCTTTTTATTTTCAAAGGACTACAGGGGTCACCTCGAAACTTTCTCCCTTGATCATGCTAAACACAGCCTAACTTGTGCTTCAATAAATTAGAGGGAACAGATGATGGTGGCCTAGGCCCACTTCTAGAAAGAGATCCAAAATGTTCTTTAATGATAATAAGTAACTAAAAGACTGTCTCCCATGGGGGGCTGATAATAGAGCTCAACAATTATTGGTCATAAACAACATCCAACAAATAACGTGTAAATGACGCAACTCAAAATAAGCATACTCTACTGTATCTCCTCCAACTTGACACAAGGCTCGGGCTCCCTTAAGAAGTTTCTGTCCTTACACATGCCAGGTGTCAGTAATAGCAAAAGGGGTATAAGAACAAAACTAGAGCTGTATAGCAGCTCATCTAGGACCAAGAAACTAGAGATGAACAAATCAGTTTTGATTAAACAGATTTGTGTTGCTCTTGAAATCTATGACAACTACAACTCCAGGGCCCCTTTTCTATGTCACTCATTCCTCCAGAAGTCAGAGAATTCCCGAATACCACAGATGGAAGACTCCAAGTTTTCTTTTTTCTTTTTTGAGACAGAGTCTTGCTCTGTTGCGCCTGGCTAGAGTGCTGTACCGTCTTAGCTCACAGCAACCTCAAACTCTTGAGTTCAAGTGATCCTCTTGCCTTAGCCTCCCAGGTAGCTGGGACTACAGGTGCCTGAGACAATGCCCAGCTATTTTTAGAGACAGGGTTGCGCTCTGGCTTGGGCTGGTCTCAAACTTGTGAGCTCAGGAAATACACCATGGTCTCCCTGAGTGCTAAGATTATAGGCATGAGCCATCGCACCCGGCCAGACTCCAAGTTTTCTTTTTTTCTTTTTTTTTTTTTTTGAGACAGAGTCTCAAGCTGTTGCTCTCGGTAGAGTGCCATTGTGTCCAGATCAGCAACCTCATACTCTTGGGCTTAAATGATTCTCTGGCCTCAGCCTCCCAAATAGCTGGGAATACAAGGCACCTGCCACAACGCCCGGCTATTTGTTTGGCAGGCCCGGGTTGAATTCAAACCCGCCAGTTCCAGTGTACATGGCTGGCACCCTAGTCCCTGAGCTACATGTGCCAAGCCCAGACTCCAAGTTTTCAAACCTGGTTTCTTAAAGTCCCGAGGTTCCCAGGGGTGCATGGGATAGGAGAATATGCACATTTTTGTAGGCACACCTTCCCTCTCTTTAAGTCTTTTCTTCTTAGCAAATTTATAGCTTAGGTTCTATAGCCAACGAATTCCAAAACCGCTCATCTATTCCAATTCCGTCTTCAATTTCTAACTGCTCAAAGAATCGAGAGCAAGGGCATTGAACTGTAATCATTGAATAGGAATGGGGGCCAGAGCCTGTCTCCAATCAGGGATCTCAAAATACCACTGTGCTCCAGAAAGTACAGACCACCTGCATCCACTCTGGCATCATGTCAATGAACACTTGGACCTAATTGACAATGCCAGCCCTTTTGGGAAAACCCTACTCCAGAGAGGCAGCTTGGCACTACCCTGTTTCCCCAAAAATAAGACGGTGTTTTATTTTAAGGTGTGCTCCCAAAGATGTGCTAGGTCTTATTTTCAAGGGACGTCTTATCTTTCCTATAAGTAGGTCTTATTTTCGGAGGATGTCTTATTTTTGGGAAAACAGGCTATGTAGTTCCGAGATTTTGGAGCCACACAGACCTCCATGCTGATCTCAGCTCTGTAACCTCAAGCAGTTTCTCCTATGAGCTTAGTTTCATCATCTGTAAAATGAGCATGCTCTGTAAAATGATCATAATGTGTTAATGGCAATAACCTTTCCATGTTTGTGTAAAGACTAGATAAGGTAAGAGACAGAAATTACCTAGCATAAGGCCCATCACACATCAAAGGATGAATAACACAATGTATTGAATTGAAAAGGGAAACACAATTTCTCCCCCCTTTTTTGCCCTCCCCCTTCATAGAAGAAAACAGCCAAGCTAGCACCTGCCCATGTAAACTAAATCTTCCTTTTATCTCTGCAAAGCTGTTCACATAGTACCAACCTCTCCACATTTCAAATGTAGGCTCCGTTGCAGCATAAAGAAAACAAAAAATAGGAACTGCTTCAGCCAGAGACTCTAGAAACAAAACCGTTTCCATAGCATTTCCTGTCATAAATCAGACCACAGGCACTGGCCCAAAGAGAATGAACTGAGAGAAGGCGGGGGAAGGGAGCAAAATTCAAAAATGTGCATATTTTTTAGGAAGGAGGAGCTGCTTATTCAAGTTAAAGAAATACAGATCAACAGAAAGGAACAATTCCCCATTTTTTTGTAAATGTTAACCTACTTTCAGTTTTCACAAAAAGAATGCCTTGCAGAGAAGAGTGATTCACTACTAGGGGACAACCGGCTCTGCCATCCCCTGTGTAGAACAGGGGACTGAAGCAGCCCCAGCAAAGAGCTGGGGTCAACTCATCAGAAAAGGCTTCCAAACAAAGATTCCGAAGAGCAGAAATCCATCCTTCACTGTCTTTTACTACATGCAGACTGAAGATCTAACAAGGCTAACTGTGGCTGTCTAACTGTGGCTGTCTCCACACTAAATGATGATTAATTTCCACTGCTAAAGAACCATTCCACGTAGAAACAGCTAAATAATATGGCACTATCCTTCCTATTTTCCAATTGCTAACTAACTCCTTTAAGAAACTCTAAAGTCATTTAGTTCTGATTCAATCATACCAGACTCTCCAGTGCCAGCAGCCACACTGCTCCCCCAACTGTGGCTAGGGTCCCCACTCACCAGCCTGCTCAGTCAATGGTAAGCTTCAGCAAAACCACCAAGGAGGTTACCAGTGGCAAGAAAATCAGACCAAGCCTTCTAAAATGAATCTGCAAGACCTGACTTCTTTTTTTTTTTTTTTTTTTTGGTAGAGACAGAGTCTCACTTTTTGGCCCTCGGTAGAGTGCCGTGGCCTCACACAGCTCACAGCAACCTCCAACTCCTGGCCCAAGAGATTCTTTTGCCTCAGCCTCCCAAGTAGCTGGGACTACAGGCACCCGCCACAACGCCCGGCTATGCAAGACCTGACTTCTTTACATCCCTAGCTTCCTCTTAGCAGTACTAACAAGGCACAAGGGAGATTCACAGGATATATAGGGGGCACCTTGCCAGCAGAGCTGCTCCTCAATGCCATCAAGTTGTGGTGGCCCCTGCAACTCAAAGGAGGGCAGAAGATACCAGAGACAATGAAAAAGAGTGTTTAGCATTGAATCTCTCAACCCCACAAGTAGTAGAATGAATTATGATGAATTAGAAACTGCTCAGCAACTTTAACCCAAAGACAGCACCTAAAAGTGATTATCTTCATCTCTTAATCAGGCACAAATCTGAGCTCTGACAAAGGCTAGCTTTCTTCACAAACTACAATATGGCAAGAATACCACCCAGCCTGTCCCACCAACTTGTCTTCTCAGGATTTCCCCTCCTCATACCCTCTCCACCATCTTCCAATTAGTCTCAAGAACCAGTCAGTACATAGAGATTCCTCAAAGAACTAAAAGTAGACCTAGTATCCAATCCAGCAATCTGACTGGGTATCTGCCCAAAGGAAAAGAAGTTATTACATCAAAAAACACCTGCACCCAAGTGTTTATCACAACACAATTCATGATTACAAAGATATGGAATCAACATAAGAGCCCATCAACTGACAAGTGGATAAAGAAAGTGAGGTGTATGTACACCATGGATTACTAGTCACCCACAAAAAGGAATGAAATAATGTCTATAATACAGCAACCTGGATGGAACCAGAGACAATTATCCTAAGTGAAGTATCTCAGAAATGGAAAAACAAATACCAAATGTTTTCACTTACAAGTGGGAACTAAACAATGAGTATATATGGTCATAAAGTGGTGTGATGGACCAAGGAACAGTGGATACTAAGCAGGGGGAAGGGTGAGGAGGGTGAGGTGCAATAGGTAATCAATAATTACCTATTGATTAGAATGTACACTATTCTGGTGACATGTACACTAAAAGCCCTGACTTTAGCATTATATAGCATGATGTAACAAATCATTGTACCCTGTAAATAAATTGAAATTTAAAAAATCAAACAAAATAAAATAAATAAAAAATAAAAACAGTAAGGCAGCACAATACAGAACTTCAGACCCAAGAACTTCAGGAAAACAGGTTTTGGTAGAAATCTCCACTCACATTCCCATCCTTTAATTAACTGAAAATCACTAAACAGAATTCAGAGTTTACAGAAGCAATATATTAGGGCAGCAAGTAACCTCAAAACTCTGTCCCTATAATTTTAGCTCATGGGAAACACAAAATCTTGCCCCAGTTTAAAAGACATTTAAAAACTCTAATTAACGATAGCCAATAATGTGGCCAATGACTTTTAGTCCTCAAATGACTATTTCAAAAAATTTCAACCCCTGGCTCGGTGCCTGTGGCTAAGTGGTTAGGGCGCCAGCCACTCACCAAGGCAGGCGAGTTCAAACCCGGCCCAGGCCTGCTGAACAACAATGACAACTGCAACAAAAAAATAGCCAGGCATTGTGGTGGGCTACTGTAGTCCCAGCTACTTGGGAGGCTGAGGCCAAAGAATCACTTAAGCCCAAGAGTTTGAGGTTGCTGTGAGCTGTGACGCCATAGCACTATACTGAGGGTGAGATAGTGAGACTCTGTCTCCAAAAAAAAAAAAAAATTTTTTAAACAAAAATTTCGGCCTCATTCCCTATTCCACAAACTTCCACAGACAGATACCCACTCCATATTATGATTTATCTGCATCATTCTGTGCCTGTCCCCACCCCCTCCCCCGGGTAGCTTTATTTCAGGGTCTACTTCATCAAGCCTTGAGCTAGGTCTTCTATTTTTCTTTCTTTTTTAAAGCCACTACAGATACTAGATCTAAACAGGTTTCTAAGCCTTCATTGCCTCTACCAAAACACCCTCCATATCTCTAAGGGGCACCTCCCAAGGCTCCTAAAACCCCATTTCCTCAATCTGCCCTACCTTTGCTATCCTTCATCCAATCCCCTCTGCCCCATTTCGGTCCCCCATGGGACTCTAGGACACCACCCAAGTACCCTCCTCTCTGCTACCTCCTCTCTCCAACTAAGGAGTTATCCATGTTACTATCCAGAACTTTTTTTTTTTTTTTTTAAGACAGAGTCTCAAAGCTGTCGCCCTGGGTAGAGTGCCATAGAGTCATAGCTCACAGCAACCTCAAACTCTTGGACTTAAGCGATTCTCTTGCCTCAGCCTCCCAAGTAGCTGGGAATACAGGCGCCCGCCACAATACCTGGCTAATTTTTGGTTGTAGTTGTCATTGTTGTTTGGCAGGCCCAGCCTGGATTCAAACCTGCCAGCTCCAGTATATGTGGCTGGCACCCTAGCTGCTTGAGCTACAAGCACCAAGCCAACTATCCAGAACTTTCATCTGATCTAAAGGACAGCCACTTCCCCAAAGGAGCATACCTCCAATGGATATTATCCAGAGTAAAAGAAAAACATAACTGGATCAGCATAAATCAACCTACTGACTTTACAGGGAAACATTTATGTACCTGAAGAAACACCTGTATGTCATATCACATGATTTCAAAAGCCAATATTAGAAGAAAGATGATTTGGGTGGCACCTGTGACTCAGTGAGTAGGGCACCAGCCCCAGATATCAAGGGTGACGGTTGTGAACCCATCCCTGGCCAAACTGCAACAAAAAATAGCCGGGCATTGTGGCAGGCACCTGTAGTCCTAGCTACTCAGGAGGCTGAGGCAAAAGAATCACCTAAGCCCAAGAGCTGGAGGTTGCTATGAGCTGTGACGCCACAGCACTCTACTGAGGGCGACAAAATGAAATTCTGTCTCTAAAAAAAAAAAAAAAGAAAGATGATTAATCTTGAAAACAAGAATATAAAAAAGTAAAACATGGCGGCGCCTGTGGCTCAAGGAGTAGGGCGTCGGTCCCATATGCCGGAGGTGGCAGGTTCAAGCCTAGCCCTGGCCAAAAACCACAAAAAAAAAAGTAAAATATATCTTTTTCTAAAAGGAGATGAGGCAGTTTAATAGTATGTAAGCTTTCCTTTAAAATAAGTTTTCTAGGTTAATGTGATACATATGAAAAGCAATAACGGGATTTTTATTTTGAACACAAGCTTATAAAAGTAATTTAAAGAAACAAGGAGCTATCCAACCAGATTTAATCAGCCATGAACTGGAGGATCAGTAACTGCTTAGATAACTTAGAAGATACAACCTTCTCTTACAGTTCCAGAGGCTAAAAAAATGAATAAATAAAAAAGAAGCTATAAACTTGCTTTGGAGGCTTATTTTTTTTTATCATTTCAACCACTGTCAGGCAAAACTTGAATCAGCCCAAGGCCAGCAGTTAATAGAGTACTGAATAAATATTTGAATAACTTCATTGAATGAAAAGTCAATCTGGCCTTATAATCACCCCTAAGAGCAGCATCAAGAGGTCTGACTGCCCTAAACATTCGCTTTAGAAACCATGGCATACCACAAATATCTGAGTGCCAGGATTCTTTTTTTTTTTTTTTTTTTTTTGAGACAGTTTCACTTATTAACCCCTCAGTTGAGCGCTGTGATGTCACAGCTCACAGCAATCTCCAAACCCTTGGGCTTAGGCGATTCTCTTGCCTCAGCCTCCCAAGTAGCTGGGATTACAGGTACCCGCCACAATGCCCAGCTAGAGTGCCAGGATTCTTACCCTACAAATTACCCTCATAACCTTCCTCCTGAAGTTGTACTAGTAAACTGAGCCTCTCTGGGTCAAGCCTGTCCTGTCTCCTGACATATTCTCAACTCTGACAAAGGCAACCAGTCTCAGTATTCTAAGCCCTAGAGCATCCCAGTTTCTACCAGCAACTCCAATGTTACAGCCCACCCACCCTCAATCACCTTGTAAGCACAAAGCACATTTGTAAATGTTTGTTGGTGTTCATTTGCTTTCTAGGCTATTCATTCACAAATGAGTAAAAAGAACATTAAAGGCTATTTCATCAGTTATATTAAGAACTCCTAGTTAGCAAGAACTCACACTCTATATATAAACTCTGACTGTTTTAGGAAATGGTAACTAACTGAAATGTAGGGGACAAAAAAATACCAAGCCACCTTCATTATCCAGTTTTCTTTATTTATAATCTCTTCCTAACTCTTGACACAGTGATTAACTTGAAGAAAGAGGATTTCTAAGCAGTGAATAAATACCGAAAATATACTATCAAACCCTAATATCACAAGCTCACCATTCAATAATGAGTTAAAAAAACTACAACTCAAATGCCTTACCATCCTTGTTAATAGCAGTGACTTTGGCCGGGTAAAAACGACAATCAGACCAGCAAGCAAGGACCTGCTCGTTTATTTGAAATTCCTAAAAAACATTAAAAAAAAAACTGTTACCAGCCAAATTTCACAGGCAGATACTACACCAGAATTTATAAGAGACTGGGATCAACAGGAGAGTAGGAAAAGGAAGTGGCTATTAGAATGTTCAGCACTGGGAGTCGCTGTGGTTTATCCCTGCCAAAACTTTTTTTTTTTTGGAGGTAGACTCTTTGTCACCCTCAGTAGAGTGCTGTGACGACGTAGCTCACAGCAACCTCGAACTCTTGGGCTTAAGTGATTCTCTTGCCTCAGCCTCGCAAGCAGCTGGGACTACAGGGACCCGCAACAATGCCCAGCTATTTTTTAGAGAAGAGGTCTCACTCTGGCTCTTGTTCAGGCTGGTCTTGAACCTGTGAGCTCAGGCAATCCACCCACCTTGACCTCCCACAGTGCTAGGATTACAGGCATGAGCCACCACGCCAGCCTTATCCCTGCCAAAACTTATCCTAAAGTTTTTTTTTTCTTTTTTTTTTTTACAGAGAGGACTTTAGTGAATCTCTGGAATCTTTTATCCTGAAGTTTAATTATCACTGCAGCAGAGTTGGAAATGAGCCCCAATGGGAGGTATCTGGGTCACAGGGGCAGATGCCTCATAAATAGATTAATGCTGTCTCATGAGAGTGAGTTATTACTCTCTACGGGAACAGATTAGTTCCTGAAGGAGATGGTAGTTATAAAGTAAGATTTCTTCTCCTGTTTGGTTACTCCCTTTGCAGGTATACACTCCTTTGACTTTCCATGTTATAAGGCATGAACTTCCCAGCTTACAGAACCATGAGCCAAATAAACCTCTTTTCTCTATAAATTATCCAGCTTCATGTACTGTATTATAGTAATGCAAAAAACAGATAAAAACGGGAGTCAAAACAAGAGGGCTGGGACACAGACCTTGACAAGGAAGGTCTGGGCAGGCATAGCACAGCAATGATGATTAACCTACACTTTCCAGGCTGGGCGCAGTGGCTCACACCCATAATCCCAGAACTAAGGGAGGTTGAGGCAGGTGGATGGCTTGAGCTCAAGGGTTCAAAACCAGCTGAGCAAAAGTGAGACAGAGACTCTGTCTCTGCTAAAAACAGAAAAAAAACACTAGCCAGGCATGGTGACACATACCTATAGTCCCAGCTACTTGGGAGACTGAGGCAAGAGGGTCACTTGCAAGAGTTTTAGGTTGCTGCCACAGCACTCTAGCCAGGGGCAACAGAGCAAGACTGTCTCAAAAAGGAAAAAAATATATATTTTTTTCAGGATACACACTGAAAACGAGTCTAAAAGTCCAGGAAGACAAGGAAACATATCCAATATAGGAGCTGCAAGAAATGAGGCTACTTCTTCAGGGAAGGAGCACTTAATGCTATTTAATGCTATTCAAGTTTCTATAGGGAATCACCATTCACCTTTTTTTTTATATTGTTGGAGATTCATTGAGGGTACAAGAAACAAGGTTACACTGATTTTGTCACTTGAGGCCAGGAGTTTGAGACCAATTTGAGCAATAGTGAGACCTCATCTCTAAAAAATATTTTTAAAAATATATTAAAGGTAAGGGGGGGGGGGCATGGGAGAAGGGAAGAGCCATGAGAGGGAAGGAGGGAGAGGGATGGGTCTAGGTGTGTGACACACCTTTTGGGGATAAGACACAATTGTAAGAGAGACTTCACTTAACAAATGCAATTTGTTTAAGGGAAAAGAGTAGATTTTTTAAATTAATTTCTTTCTTCCTTTTATGTTTTGTAAGACAGAGTCTCATTATGTCACCCTTGCTGGAGTATCGCGGCATCACAGTTCACAGCAACTTCAAACTCTTGGGCTTAAGCAATTCTTTTGCCTCAGCCTCCCAAGTAGCTGGGAACTACAGGCGCCTGCCACAAAGCCCGGCTATTTTTGGTTGCAGTTGTCATTGTTGTTTAGCAGATCCGGGCCAGGCTCAAACCCACACCAGCCTCAGTATATGTGGCCGGCACCCTACTCACTGAGCTACGGCACTGAGCCACGGGGCTTTTTTTTTTTTTTTTTTTTTGCAGTTGACACTATTGTTTTAGCTGGCCCAGGCCAGGTTCAGAACCCACCAGCCTCAGTGTATGTGGCCAGCACCCTATCCACTGAGCTATGGGCATCACCTAATTTCAACTTCTTCAAAGGCTTATAAAGACCTTGCATATGAGACTAGTACAGTGTTCCACATGGAATGATCATTTAATTAATAATCAGACAGGGAAAAAAAAAAAAATCAGACAGGGCTGGGGGTGCGGTGGCTCACACCTGTAATCCCAGCACTTGGGAGGCTGAGGCAGGTGGATGCCTGAGTTTACCCATTCAAGACCAGCCTGAGCCAGAGAAAGACCCTGTCTCTAAAAAATAACCAGGTGTTGTGGTGGACACCTACAGTCCCAGCTACTTGGGAGGCTGAGGCAAGAGGATCACTTGAACTCAAGTGTTTGAGGTTGCTGTAAGCTAAGACATCCCGGCACTCTACCAAGGGTGACCAAGTGAGACTCTGTCTCAAAAAAAATTAATAATCAGACAACATATAAGATTAATGAATGATCTAGATGTCCAGAATATCTAGAATACAAGATATAATCGATAGATATAATCAATCTACAATTCAAGCATTCATTCATTTGTTCAACAAATATTTAATGACAATCTACTATGTGCCAGGGAGTGCTCTAAAGGCTATGGATACAGTATTGTAAAATAGAAATAAGGTCCCCTTTCATCATCAATGCAGCCTCAACCAACTACTTTATGAGCTGTTGTGTCAATCACATCATACAAACAGATGAAAACTGGGATTCTGTGGGATTACACCTGCGGTGCATCTTACAGGGGTACATGTGAAACTTGGTAGATGTGGAATGTTGATGTCTTAGCACAATAACTGGGAGAATGCCAGGAAGGGTGTGTTGACCAGTGTGATGAAAATGTGTCAAACGGTATATGAAGCTAGTGTATGATGCCCCATGATCATATCAATGTACGCAGTTATAATTTAATTAAAAAAAAAAAAAAAGAGGGCAGTGCCTGTGGCTCAGTCGGTAAGGCGCCAGCCCCATATACCGAGGGTGGCGGGTTCAAACCCGGCCCCGGCCAAACTGCAACCAAAAAATAGCCAGGCGTTGTGGCGGCGCCTGTAGTCCCAGCTGCTCGGGAGGCTGAGGCAAGAGAATCGGTTGGGCCCAGGAGTTGGAGGTTGCTGTGAGCTGTGTGAGGCCACAGCACTCTACCAAGGGCCATAAAGTGAGAGTCTGTCTCTACAAAAAAAAAAAATAATAAGTAAGTGAGGTGATGGTTATTTTAATTAGTTTGATTTAAGCATTCCATATTGTATATCAAATCATCGTATTGTACCCCATAAATATATACAGTTATTATTTAATAAAAATTAAGTTAAAAATAAAAAATAAAGAAAACTGGGATTCTTCAAGAGCCCCAGGTACCATGGAGATCTCAAGGTTATAACTATAGACTTAAATAAGAATTGGTCCCCAGATGCAAAGTCTGGGACACAAACTGCCCAATTGCTGATCCTGCACATCACAGAAGTTCCCAGAATTGTTACTCACAGAAGAACCATCTTCTTCATGTAAGCCCTCTTTCCTCAGCTGTATTTTCTCTAAAGGGCGTAAATAAGGACTGTCCCAGCAGAACCACTCATCATAACGATGATTCCAACGCTTGAAATGGATGAGTACTTTTCCTTCTTCGTAGTCAATGTCTTCTATGTGAGCTGGATACCTGAGTCAGAAAAAAAAAATTGAAATTCCTTTAATACCCACCCAAAATATCCAAACTGGTACACTTCCAAATCTCTTCCCAAAGGAGAAGGCTAACAAAGTACTAAGGGACTACCATTTAGAGACTCTGTGTAACTGGGTTGAATCACAAACCGTGGAATGTAACAGACTTGGTCTAAATCTCAGCCTGGATACATCTTAGACAATGAACTATTAAATTAAAATTTGAGAGCCTCAGTACCCTCATGTAATGTGGAGGAAGCACACTACATGAGGTTGTAGTACAAGCTAAACAAGCTGATGTATACAAAAGAAATAAGCACATAGGAGTCAAACGAAAACATTTAACAACTAGATTATATTTTACATATGCCAATAAATTAAGATGACCATGCAACCCAGACTGTATCAGACAGTCTCAGTTTTAAGTAGAACCTCTATAGGGGACCACCACTCTACACTGATCACCTCCTTAAGCTAACCTAATTTTCATAGACTAGACATGTACCACGTTATCAGTACAGTAAGCCTAGTTCCTTATGTTGACCACCTCTATATGTTCACCAGTTTGTTACAGTCTCTTAGGTGGTCAACTTACAGAGGTTTTACTGTATTTTGTAATCCATATAATGGAATACTACGCAGTTATTTTAAAAAACGATATGGAAAGCTCTCCCAAGATGTATTATTAAATAATGCAAAACACTGTGTATGGGAAGCTGCTATTTTTTTGTTTTGAGACAGTCTTAAGCTGTCACCCTGGGTCGAGTGCCGTTGCATCACAGCTCACAGCAAGCTCAAACTCTTGGGCTTAAGCGATTCTCTTGCCTCAGCCTCCAAAGTAGCTGGGATTACAGGCACCCACCACAACCCTGGCGATTTTTTTGTTGCAGTTGTCATTGTTGTTCAGCTGGACCAGGCCAAATTCGAACCTGCCAGTCTCAGTGTACGTGGCCAGCACCCTACCCACTGAGCTACTGGTGCCACCAGCTGCTATTAATTTTTATAAGAAGAATATATATTTACATATACTTATATACACATAAAATATCTGGGAGGATGCACAAGAAACGAATAATGATTACTTATGGAAAAGTGTGGACAGTTCAGAAGACGGGTGATTTCAGCCTCCATTCTGCCTTCCTTCTGGACTGAGAGTTGAGAAAGCCAACAACTACATTTTCCTGATTCCTCTACAATCGGTAACTAAAGTCGTGGATTCCTATAGGTTAGTGGCTAGACCCAGTACACCAGTGCAAGGCCTCTCAAAGTTTCATGTACATATAAATCATCAAAGGATCTTGTTAAAAAGAAGATTCTGATTCTGCAGGCGGAGCTAGGGCCTAAAGGCTCTAGCAAGCTCCCAGGTGATACTGATGCTGCTGGTAAGCAGTAGCAAGAGTCTAATGTCTACTCACTGGCTTTGTGAGTGTCTCAAGCAGCAAGGTGTGATGGCAGTGTCAGTAGTGACTTTTTAACCTCCAGATCACAAGCCCTTTAAACTGATACTCTAAGGACAGCCTTCTTGAGTCCTACTCCTCCAACTCTTCCAACAATTTTATAAGTACCCAATTCTCTGTGTTAAATCCTTTTGTGGTTAAAATACTCAGAGTAGTTTCTGTTTCCAGAGTTTATAACCAACACAAGAGGACCTCTGTATAAGACAAAAGGGGAGGGCAAAAGTAGGAGGGAGACTTTCTGCAGTATACTTTATATATTTTTTTATTTCAATCATATAAATGCATTCCTCATTCCAAAAATAAATAAAAATATCATATGGAGTTGTTCTCCTAACCACACTTATAATAAAGAGATTGCTATTCTAGATTGAGAAAATTAAAGTTCTGTTTATATTTTCTCCCTGCAACTTTTATTTATACCATTTCCTTCCCGCCCCCCCCCCCTTTTTTTTTTTTGAGACAGAGTCTTACTATGTTGCCCTCGGTAGAGTACTGGGGCATCACAGTTCACAGCAACCTCAAACTCAAAGGCCCAGCTAATTTTTGTTGCAGTTATCATTGTTGTTTAGCTAGTGTAGGCTGGATTCGAACCTGCCAGTCTCAATGTATGTGGCTGGCAGCGTAACAACTGTGCTACAGGTGCTGAGCCCCATTTCCTTCCCTTTTTTGTATCCAGCACCAAGTACAGTGTCGTCCTAATAAACGCATGCTGCCTAAACAAACGAACCTGGTTTCTTGTGTCTATATACCATGTCTATTTCATCCCTACAGTACTGTCTTCTAAAGTAGTTTACTTGGCACTAATATCACAGTAACTTGCACGTACTGAGCACTCAATAAACTAATTCCACTCTCATTCTCCCCAAAGATAACATGTCCTGTCAATATATATATATATATATATATATATATTTTTTTTTTTTTTTTGAGATAAAGCCTTACTCTGTCACCCTGGGTAGACTGCCATTATAGCTCAAACTCCTGGGCTCCTGGGCTCAAGTGATCTGCTTGCCTCAGCCTCCCAAATAGCTAGGACTATAGGCGTGTGCTACAACACCTGGCTAATTTATTTTATTATTTTTTTTTTTTAAAGACAGAGTCTCACTTTATCACCCTCGTTAGAGTGCTTGTGGTATCACAGCTCACAATAACCTCCAACTCCTGGGCTTAGACAATTCTTTTGCCTCAACCTCCCAAGTAGCTGAGACCACAGGTGTCCACCACAATGCCCAGCTACTTTTTGTTGCAGTTTGGCCAGGGCCAGTATATGGGGCCAGTGACCTACCCACTGAGACACAGGCACCGCCCTAATTTTTTTATTTTTCTTAGTAGAGACAGGGTCTTGCTCTTGCTCAGTATGGTCTCAAGCTCCTGAGCTCAAGTGATCCAAATGCCTCAGCCTCTCAGAGTGCTAGGATTATAGGCGTGGGCCACCATGCCCTATCAATATTTTTAATTCTAAGGTTCTAAGATTCCAGCTACCTACTCCAATTTCATTTAAAGTTCAGGTGCCATCTCTTGATCTGGGTATTCATCACAGAGGAGTAGCAAGGTATACTTTTCAAAACTCCTAATGGTACTATCCTTTCATTAATTGCTCAAAAATATTAACAGAAGGGGTAGTGCCCATAGCTCAGTGTGTAGGGTGCCAGCCACATACACCGAGGGCAGTGGGTTCAAACCCGGCAAGCTAAAGCAACAATAACCGCAACAAAAAAAAACAGCCAGGCATTGTGGTGGGTGCCTGTAGTTCTAGCTACTTGGGAGGCTGAGGTCAGAGAAATGCTTAAGCCCAAGAGTTGGAGGTTGCTGTGAGCTGTACTGCCACGGCACTCTACCAAGGACCACATAGTGAGACTGTCTCAAAAAAAAAAAAAAAAATAGTGGGTGGAGCCTGTGGCTCTGTGAGTAGGGTGCTACTCTACTGAGTAGCATGGGTTGTGGGTTCATACCCTGACCCCAGCCAAACTACAACAAAAAAATGGCTGGGTGTTGTGGCGGGCGCCTGTATTCCCAGCTACTCTGGAGGCTGAGGCAAGAGAATCACCTAAGCCCAAGAACTGGAGGTTGCTGTGAGCTGTGATACCACAGTACTCTACTGAGGGTGACAAAATGAGACTCTGTCTCAAAAAAATATATATATATCTATATATATATTTATATATAGATATATATATAAATATATATATAGATATATAAATAAAAACAGAGGGAATAAACAACCCTGAAATTAGTCTTCCCACTCCAATCCAACTGACAGCTGCTATAAATACAATATATCTTGACAGCAGGCTGGCTAATTGTATCAACTGATTGAGTTGAAAAGTACCACTATAGGAGACAAGAAAGATTCCCTAGAAGGCGAGGCACTGTGGCTCATGCCTGTAATCCTAGCACTCTGGGAGGCCAAGGCAGGTGGATTGTTGAGCTCAGAAGTTTGAGACCAGCCTGAGCAAGAGCAAGACCCTGTCTCTAAAAATAGCCAGGCACTGTGGCAAGTGCCTATAGTCCCAGCTACTCAGTAGGCTAAGAGGCAAGAGAATCACTTGAGCCCAAGAGTTTGAGGTTGCTGTGAGCTATGATGCATGGCACTCTACCAAGGACAACAAAGTAAGACTCTGTCTGGAAAAAAAAAAAAAAGAAAGAAAATAAAGATTCCCTAAATCTACTGCTCTCTATAAAATGGGAAGAAGGACATGGATATCTCAAGTACGGATTTCTTGTCCTCTCATTCACTCAGCCCATCATAGGCTAATTAACTTCTCTAAAACAGCACAATCTGTCCCAACATATAAAACCCTTTCTTTAATAGTTTACTATCTCTAGTAAAAAGCTTTCAAATACAGGGTCTTTGGACAAATGCAGGGAACTGATTTTTCACAGAACTAACTGTGCTTAATTTATAGAATTGTTCTTTATACTAAAATCACATTCTTTCTCATCTTATTATTTTGTATGCTTTTTTTTTTTTTGGAGACAGAGTCTATATTGCCCTCGGTAGAGTACTGTAGCGTCACAGCTCACAGCAACCTCAACCTCTTGGGCTTAAGCAATTCTCTTGCCTCAGCCTCCTAAGTAGCTGGGACTACAGGCACCCACCACAACGCCCAGCTTTTTTTTTTTTTGGTTATAATTGTCATTGTTGTTTGGCAGGCCCAGGCTGGGTTTGAAACCGCCAGCTCCAGTGTATTTGGCTGATGCCTCAGCTGCTGAGCTACAGGCGTCGAGCCTAAGTATACCTTTTAAATTAAAATGATAACTGCTTGTTTTTTGGTTTTGAGACAGAGTCTTAGTTTGTCACTTAGGCTAGACAGAGTGTCATGGCCTCAACCTAGCTCATAGCAATCTCAAACTCCTGGATTACAGGCATGAGCCACAACACCTGGCCAAATTTTTCTATTTTTAGTAGAAATGGGGGTCTTGCTCTTACTCAGGGTGGTCTCAAACTCCTAAGCTCAAGGGATCCTCCTGCCTCAACCTCCCAGAGTGCTGGGATTACAGGCATGAGCCACCAAACCCTGCCAATAACTGCTTGTTTTTAATATCCTTACTAATATCACACAGCCATCAAAAAGAATAAAGCAGCTCTATGTACTGCTTTTATTTATTTTTTTTTTTTTTGGTAGAGACAGAGTCTCACTTTATGGCCCTCGGTAGAGTGCCGTGGCCTCACACAGCTCACAGCAACCTCCAACTCCTGGGCTTAAGCGATTCTCTTGCCTCAGCCTCCCGAGTAGCTGGGACTACAGGCACCCGTCACAATGCCCGGCTAAGTACTGCTTTTAAATAATCTCTAAAGTAGAGGCAAAATTCAACAAGTAAAACAGTATTTGAATGTACTACCATTTATCTGAGGGAAGGGAGAGAGCCTTTCTTTTTTTTTTTTTTGAGACAGAGCCTCAAGCTGTCACCCTGGGTAGAGTGCCATGGCATCACAGCTCACAGCAACCTCCAACTCCTGGACTCAAGCGATTCTCCTGCCTCCGCCTCCCAAGTAGCTGGGACTAAAGGTACCTGCCACAACGCCCAGCTATTTTTTGGTTGCAGCCATCACTGTTGTTTGGCAGTCCCAGGGTGGATTAGAACCCTCCAGCTCAGGTGTATGTGGCTGGCGCCTTAGCGCTTGAGCCACAGGCGCTGAGCCAAGAGAGCCCTTCTAATGTGTTTTTAAATGTGGAGGCTATCTCTGGAAGGATAATCAAGCAATCTGGTTTGCCTCTTGGGAGGTGAAGTGGATAGTTAAGGAACTGGAGATGAGTATGAGACTTGTTTTATTCAGTGTAAATTGGCAACCTCAGGATAAAGCCTAAATCTTTTCATATCTACACTGGTCCATGCACCTTCTACAAGTCTGGGAAGTAAGAATTCACAGAATCAAGTGTGAACTCTTAGGCCAGCAACACTACTGCACACACTCCATCTAAAAAGTCTCTACACTCTCAGCTGGCCTAAAGCTTCTCCCTCACGCAAACTTCACTGGGCACAGGTATTCCACTGCTTGAAGACCTAAAAAACTGCTCCAAGAGGATCAACTGTAACCAAGGAGAGAAGTTTTCTGAAGAGAAAGTGGTCCTCCCTACTTCCCTAAGATGTGACAAGGATGCAAGTCACTCATGGGGGTGGAAGACCCAATTGCATTTCAGAGAAGAAGGATACTGCAAAGACCACAATAGAGATCAACCCCAGTAAGATTTAGTGGATCACAACTGCTACCAGTCTTGGAGACAGCTCAGCTTCATCAGTCAACAGGACTTATATTAAGCGCCTTTGATCTGGCCAGTCATTCTAGGTCTCAGAAGGGATTACACTAACATGTATGCACTGGCCCCTGCCCTTGAAGAGAACTAGACACATAAACCGATTAAGCTTTAAAACTGTTAGTTTGAACCACATAAACTGCTGATTATCAACTGCTTTTCACTACCAAAATAGTAATTCTACCTGGTTCAACCTAAATATTGGGACAACCATAAGGCAGGCTAGAAAAGATGAGGCAAGGTTAACAAAAGAAGAGAGACATGAAAAGAATTTATGCAGGCAGAAAAGGGAAGAGAGAATTTCCAGTGTCAACAAGTAACTAACCATCACTGATAAGACTTTAGTTTCCAAACTAGCACTGCAGATAGGAGTCATATTTCTAACCAATGGGAATATCAGCCAGAAAGGAGCAGATATTAACACCAAAAATTAGTTCTGAGGAGGAAAGAGAGATTAGGCATGGCCAAGACACTTTTGCTGATAATTTAAATTTTTGTAAGGATTTATTCACATATTACTTGTATAAGTAAATGGTTAATACTTTTAAATTAAAAGTTTAAAAGTATTTAACAGGCAGATACCAAAAGCTTCGTGAATATTATGTTTATAGGCTGCTATGGCACACCCACACAATGGTATGTTTTGTAGCCTTAAAAAAATGTGAAGACACATTCTATGAATTGATATGGAAAGACTTCTAAGCCCTACTAAGTTTTTAAAAAGCAAGCAACAGAAGAATATATATCTGATGATACCTTTTGTATCAAAAGAGGAAAAAAATATATATACACTTAATTTGTTTATATTGAAATAAACACCGGTAAAATAGAACTGTAGTAGTGATGAGTTTTAAAAATGTCTGTAAATTTAACACTCATTCCTTCAAAAGATAGAGTCTAATTATCTTGCCCTCGAATGTGACCTCATTTCTAGTAAGAAGAATGTGCCAAAGTGATGGTATGGAACTTCCAAAGCTGGTTCATAAAAAGCACTGCAGTGATTCCACTTCTGGGCACATATGCAAAGAATTGAAAGTAAGAACTCAAACAGATATTTGCATGCCAACGTTCACACATCATTCACAATGGTCAAAGGGTAGAAGCAACCCATGTCCAACAAATGAATAAATAAACCATGTCCAACAAATAAAATGTAATATATCCATACAACGTTGACATTTAACTTCAAAAAGGAATCAAATTCTAGACTCAGCGCCTGTAGCTCAAGTGGCTAGGGCGCCAGCCACATAGACCAGAGCTGGCAGGTTCAAGCCCCACCTAGGCCTGCCAAACAACGATAACTACAGCCAAAAAATAGCCGGGTGTTGTGGCAGGTACCTGTAGTCCCAGCTACTTGGGAGGCTAAAGCAAGAGAATCACTTAAGCCCTAGAGTTTGAGGTTGCTGTGAGCTATGCTGTCATGGCACTCTACCCACCGCGACAGAGTGACACTCTATCTCAAAAAAAATAAAGAAAAAAAAAAGAATCAAATTCTAATACATGCTATAACATGGATGAACCTTGTTGAGGACATTATGCTAAGTGCAACAGGCCAATCACAAAAGGACAAATCCTGTATGATTTCATTCATGCACATATATCTCTAGTGTACTCAAATTCATAAAGTAAAATATAAGTTATTAGAGACTGGGGGAAGAAGAGAAAGAGGAGTTGTTGATTAATGGGTACAAAGTTGCAATTTAGAAAGATGAAAAAGTTTTGAAGAAGGATGGTGGTTGGTAATGATTGCAGAACAGTGTTAATATACTTAACACTGGGGAATTGTATACTTAAAAAGACTAAAATATCAAATTTTATGTTCTATACAAAGCATATTTCAACACACAGAGCATGCTACTTCCACCTTGCACCCTCTTGGATTCTCTGTTCTGGGAGAAGTCAGAGGCTACATCATGAGAAAACTCTAGAAGTCTACAGACAGTGGCTGGGCACAGCAGCTCACACCTCCCATCTTGGCCTCCCAAGATGGGAGGATTGTCTGAGCTTACAGGTTCAAGACCAGCCTAAGCCAGAGCGAAACCTCATCTCTAAAAATAGCCAGGCATTGTGGCGGGCACCTGAAGTCCCACCTACTTGGGAGGCTGAGGTAAGAGAATCTCTTTAAGTCCAGGAGTTTGAGGTTGTCGTGAGGCTACAGCATTCTACCAAGAGCAACAAAGTTAAACTGTCTCAAAAAAAAAAAAAAAAAAAAAGTCTATGGAGAGGTCCATGTAGCAAGAACTGAGGCCTCCTGCCAGGAACCAGCACCAACTTGCCAGGCCCATGAATGAGCCACCTTGGACTTCAGTCTCCTGATACCCTAAGCCAGACGCTCCCAGTTAGGCTGCTCCTAAATTCCTGGCCCACAGACACTTGGCAGATAATAAATGTTTATTATTGTTTTAGGCCACTAAATTTTAAGAAAAATTATTACATGGCAATACATAACTAACAAAGTAGCACTTTACTGGACTGTTGTGGTGTCTAAAAGTATAATCTACAGATAGTGACAGGTTGGAGTTGCCAGTCCTCATGTTTCCAGGTTTGAAAAACAATGCTGTTAATTACAAAATAAACCAACAATAGCCTAGAGCTCCCAAAGGAAAGGACTTCAGAGAGTAAAACTCCCACCTAAAAGGGGGAATGACTGTACATGCAAGCCCAGAAAAGCAGAGAACAGTCCAGGCAAAGGAAACAATCTTGACTTGTCCACACTATAGGACCTCAAGTCCTGGTGGCTTGCTGCTCAGAGTCTTGGCTGGTTCTGAGTGGAATTAAGCTAATACTGCACACTGTACACCTGCTTAAATTACAGCAGCGAGAAAGCGCTTGGCAGGAATCTGTTAAGTTCTCCCACACATACCAGAAAAAAATAACTAAAGAACCATCACGGGGAGGGGGGGAGGACAAAAAGGAGAATTCCCTTCTGAATTCCCACTCTGATCAGTCACCACTCACCCACGTCACTAATAACAACTAATGTCTGGGATGGGTGCGGTGGCTCACACCTGTAATCCTAACGCTCTGGAAGGCCGAAGCAGGTGAATTGCTTGAGGTCAGGAGCTTGAGACCAGCCTGAGCAAGACCAAGACCCCCATCTCTACTAAAAATAGAAAAACTAGCCAGGAATTGTGGTGGGCGCCTGTAGTCCCACCTACCGGGAAGGCTGAGGCAAGAGGATCCTTTGAGCCTAAGAGTTTAAGATTGCTGACAACAGAGTGACACTCTGTCTCAAAACAAAGAAACAAACAGACAAAAAAAAAACAAAACCAAAAACTAATATATGCAACTTACTCAAGAGTTTACACACAACCTTTATATAAGATATCTCCTTATCCACCATCCTATGAAGACTTAAGTCATTATTATCACTGCACTCATTTTACATTTGTGGAAATGGAGGATTTTGAGAGTAAGTAGAGACAGGCATAACCAAGATCAGGATCCAAATCTTCTAATTCTAAACCCAGTGAAGAGCCTTTCAGTCTTAATTTGACTTCACATATAAATATCCTTATAGTAACTAAAATCCACGGGGATGTCTTTTGTCTTAGCCACCTAAGACTCTACCTGGTGTCTAGCCTAGAATTTGTCTAAATATTCTCCCAGGGAGTGAGCATCCAGGCTGTTTCGAGATTCTTCACTATATGAATAGCCTATCTGCAAACATTCAGCACTCATTTTACTTCAAGAATCAGAGCATACCTCTATTCCTGGCTCACCGCACCCAGAACCAAAAGACTCCTAAGCACAAAAGCAACATTTTAAGCCAACACCAGCCTTTGCTGGAGAGGGGATGAGAATGGAAGATATATTTAGTGAAAAACAAAAGGCTAACCATTAAGCTGCAGACAAACTGCTGTTTTGGATGACTTAACTCTTTCCTACCCTTCCATTAATCAACATCTGATACTTCTACCCCAATTATTTAGCACCAGCAGCTAAATGTGGCTCAGTGGGTAGGGCACAAGCCCCATATACCGAGAGGGTGGCAGGTTTGAACCTGGCCCCAGCCAAACTTCAACAACAAAAACAATAGCTCGGAGTTGTGGTGGGCACCTGTAGTCCCAGCTACTTGGGAGGCTGAAGCAAGAGAATCACCTAAGCCCAGAGTTGGAGGTTGCTGTGAGCTGTGACAATACAGCACTCTACCGAGGGCGAAAAAGTTAGACTCTATCTCTAAAAAAAAAAAGTCAGTCTGTACAGATGACACCTAACCCTTTATTATTTTTTTTTTTGAGACAGAGCTTCAAGCTGTCACCCTAGGTAGAGTGCCGAGGCATCACAGCTCACAGCAACCTCCAACTCCTGGGCTAAAACGATTCTCCTGCCTCCGCCTCCCGAGTAACTGGGATTACAGGCGCCTGCCACAACGCACAACTAATTTTTGGTTGCAGCCATCATTGTTGTTTGGCAGGCCCAGGCTGGATTCGAAGCCGCCAGCTTAGGTATATGTGGGCTGGCCCCTTAGCCACTTGAGCCACAAGTGCCGAGCCCCCTAACCCTCTCTATCTGCACCTGGCAGAAGGCCTGATACAAGGCCACTCAGTAATTATTTTGTGACTAAAAGAACATGTAACACTCTTCTAAAAGAGATATGAACATATCTCTCTGCTACTTAAAATCTCCCTTTTTTTTCTTTTTTTGAGAGAGAAGGTGTTGCTCTGCCACCCGGGCTAGAGTGCAGTGATGTGATTATAACTCACTACAGCCTCAAACTCCTCCTGGGCTCAAGAGATTGACTGGATAATTTTTCTTTTTTTGGTGGTGGTGGGGTAAATACAGGGTCTTGCCATGTTGCCTAGGCTGGTTTTGAACTCCTGGTCTCAAGTTATCCTCCTACCTCAGTCTCCCAAAATGCTGGGATTACAGGCATGAACCAGCCTTACAATCTCACTTGTAATCTCAATCTCCTACCACTCCTGCTGTATTCCCTCTCTGGAATCTCAGAACACATCAGGTCCTGACTGGGTGGAGTGGCTCACGCCTGTAATCCTAGCACTCTGGGAGGCTGAGCCTGGTGGATCACCTGAGCTCAGGAGTTCGAGACCAGCCTGAGCAAGAATGAGACCTCCATCTCTACTAAAAATAGAAAAACTAGCCTGGTGTTGTGGCAGGTACCTGTAACCCCAGCTACTTGGGAGGCTGAGACAAGAGGATTGCTTAAACCCAAGAGTTTGAGGTTGCTGTGAGCTATGATAACACAGCACTCAACTACAGGGCAACAGAGTGAGACTCTGCTTCAAAAAAAAAAAAAAAAAAATTACAATTAAAAAAAAGAACACATCAGGTTATTTCAAGCCCTAAATATTTTTGCTGACTTTGTTGCTCCTACCTTCACTCTCATCCTGAAAATCTCATTCTTTAATCTCACTTCTTAGCATATACCCTCAACTCCTTGGCCCATCTCTCCCTCTATCATAGCTCGACATTCACCACTCTTGAACCCACGGGGCTAAATATTGCTGGAGAAAACACACAGAACACTAATGGTTCTCACTTTAAATGAATGCCTGCAAACAATGATTCCTTTGGGGATGGAGACTGCTTGTGTAACCTGATGAAGAGACAGAAGTGCTTCTGGGGAATCCCTCAAAATGGTCTATAAATTGATTTGTGTGGTGGTTACAGAAGTATATACATGCATAAAAGTTCATCGAGCGGAACGGGTGTGGTGGCTCATGCCTCTAATCCCAGCACTCTTAGGAGGCCGAGGTGGGTGGAGCGCTTGAGATGTTGAGGTAAAGATCAGCCTCAGCAAGAGCAAGACCCCATCTCAAAAAAATAGCCAGGCGTTCTGGTGCGGCAGTCCTAGCTACTTGGGAGGCTGAGGCAAGAGGATCGCTCGAGCCCAGAGTTTGAGGTTGCAGTGAGCTATGATGCCACGGCATTCTACAGGGGCAAGAAAGTGAGACTCTGTCTCAAAAAAAGAAAAAAGTTCATCAAGCTACATATTTAAGATTTATACACTCTACTATAAATTAAAACTCGATAAAGTCCTTCTAAAATAGGTTAGGCGTATTAATCTGAAAAAAATTTGAAGGGAAAAAAAAAAGGCTAGGTGCAGTTACTCACACCTGAAATCCTAGCACTTTGGAAGGCCAAGAAGGATTACTTGAGGCTGGCAGTTTGAGACCAACCTCAGCCACATGACAAGACCCTCTCTCTACAAAAAATAAATTAACTAGGCATGGGGCACGCACCTGTAGTCCCAACTACTTGAGAGGCCAAAGTAGGAAGAATGCTGGAGCCCAGGATTTCTTTTCTTTTTTTCTTTACTTAGACACATTTCTCAGAATTATAGCCCAGGAATTCAAGGCTGTAGCGCATGTTGCACCTGTGAATAGCGACTGTACTCCAGCCTCAGCCAACAGAATGAGACCTTTTCTTCTTAAACAATAAAAAATAAAAAGGGCAGTGCCTGTGGCTCAGTGAATAGGGCGCCAGGCCCTATATACCAAGGGTGATAGGTTCAAACCTGGCCCCGGCCAAACTGCAACAAAAAAATAGCAGGGCATTGTGGCGGGCACCTGTAGTCCCAGCTACTCAGGAGGCTGAGGCAAGAGAATCACATAAGCCCAAGAGCTGGAGGCTGCTGTGAGCTGTGACGCCACTGCACTCCCTACCATGGGTGACAAAGTGAGACTCTGTCTCTAAAAAAAAAGAAAGAAAGAAATTAACTAATTTAATTAAGTAAACAAGCAGCATCTTTGAACTCTACTTAATTCAATGTCTTACATCTGTAAAGTGCCATGAAAAGAAATATCAGAACTTTTTTTTTTTTTTTTTTTTTTTGGTTTTTGGCCAGGGTTAGGTTTGAACCCACCACCTCTGGCATATGGGACCGGCGCCCTACTCCTTGAGCCACAGGCACCGCCAATATCAGAACATTTTTTATAAAAATCCAGGATCTAATCAGGCAAGTGGCTCAGGCCTATAATCCTCGCACTCTGGGAGGCCGAGGCAGGTGGATTGCCTGAGGTCACTAGTTCGAGACCAGCCTGAGCAACAGCCAGACCTCATCTCTAAAAATAGTCAGGCGTTGTGGCAGGCGTCTGTAGTCCTAGCTACCTGGGAGGCTGAAGCAAGATAATCACTTGAGCCCAAAAGTTGGAGGTTGCTGTGAGCTGTGATGCCACGGCACTCTACCCAGGGTGACAAAGTAAGACTCTGTCTCAAAAAAAAATTTTTTTTTAATAAAAATAAAAATCCAGGATCTAATACTGGCTGCTGAGTAGAAAAGAGACTGGGGAGGGGGTGCAGTTAAGATGGACACAGGAGACCAATTAGGAGGAAACTACCAGGTCCGGAATGTCCATGATGGGAGTGTGGTCCAGGGCAATAAAACAGAGGTGGCAGAGTCAGTATAAAACCGGAAGGTCAGTATTAGCCAATAGACTGGATGAAGGCATGAAAGGAAGAAGGTAAAGGGGCTGAAAAAGTTCGGGCCTCTTGATTTCTGTGACATTTGATTATTGTCTACACATTGTTATTGTAATAAAAAAAAATAAAGATATGTCTTTTACTAAAAAAATAAAATAAAATATCCAGCACCTACAAGCACTGTTCCCCTAGTAACAAGTACACGTAACATCTAGATATTAACACACCAGATCTAGATGCTAGATCTTGGTGTCTAATCCCATTCTCCAAGGCTCCTTGGAGAAATGGCTGATTCTAGGACTTGGGCAAAACATATAAAAGATGAGCCTGGAATAACTTGTAGGGTCAGTTATACGAAAATGTTATACACACGCACACACAAAACAAATGATGGAGAAAGTCAACATAGAGCCAACTGAAAGCGCTCCCACTGAAACAAAATAAGCAATAAAATAAAATTGTACTGCATTATAACTCAAAGCATAACAAAAAGATGAGTCCATACTGATATAAATAAATGATTAAATAATTTGAATAAATAAATAAATGGTGGAAAACAGAAAATTTCCTGTGCAAATAATTTACATAGATATTCCTCTCACAAAAAAGTAGAGCAAAACTTTCCACTCCTTAAGTGTGGGCCACACATAGTGGCCCTTCTATGAGAAGTAGGAAAAAAAGTAACTTTCCAGTGGAGAAATCAGATAAACCTAAGTCAGGGGAACAAGGTGAGATCAACAGTGACTAGACATGTTCATATAATGGTAAATATTCTCGATATGCTGATTGACAATGGCACTTCATCTCCATGGTCGTCCTCTCCGAAACCCCAGTCTAATCATGAGAAGTACATCAGACAAATTCAAATTGAAGAACAGTTTACAAAATGTTACCTGACAAGCATTCTGCTCAAAACTGTCAAAATCATCAAAAACAAAGAAAGGGCAGGCACGGTGGCTCACACCTGTAACCAAGCACTTTGAAAGACTGAGGCAGGAGGATCACTTGAGGCCCGGAGTTAGAGACCAGATTGGGCAACATAGCAAGACCCCATCTCTAAAAAAATTTATTTTTTAAGCTGGGCAAGATGATGTGTGCCTGTAATCCTAGGTACTCAGGAGCTGAGACAGGAAGCTCACTCAAGCCCAAGAGTTGAGGTAACTGTCACTGCACCACTCTATTCCAGACTGGCATAAGACAAGGAGATATATGAGTAGAGTCCCAAAGTAAGTGAGGGAGAGAGCCATGTGGACATCCAGGGGTAGAAGGTTCTAGGCAGAGGCAACCAAGTCACAAGCTGGAGAATTCAAGCAATAGAAGGAAGTAACATTAGCTGGAGGGTAGTGAGTGAGAGACCAGAGGTAGGAGATAAGTCCAGAAAGGTTCACAGGGGCCAGATCTGACAAAATAGCGGGTTTGGACTTTATTCTAAATGTAATAGGAAGTTATTGAAAAGTTTTAAACAGGGAAGTAACATTGTCTGATTTCAGTTATTAAAAATGGATGTAGTTTTTGTGTGTAGAATATGCTGTAGGCAGGCGTGGGCAGAAACAAGTATGAATCCTTGTCAGAGCTCTTCCCCTGACTACCTTCTACATAACAAAGTAACATACACACAGAGTCATTCTCCGTCCACTTACCAGTACTTATTCTTCCTTCTAACACTTATCACTGCCTAACATTACCTGTATTTATCAGTCTGTTTATAGTCTGCCTACCTCCACTAAGATCAGGGACTATGTCTGCCCCAATCACCACTAAATCTCTGGCATCTAGCATAGAATGAATGCAGTGGCATTAAAAGCCATCTTTGTGGGGCGACGCCTGTGGCTCAGCGGGTAGGGCGCCGGTCCCATATGCCGAGGTGGCGGGTTCAAACCCAGCCCCGGCCAAAAACCACAAAAAGTAAATAAATAAATAAATAAATAAAAGCCATCTTTGTGAAGCCTTCTGAAATTCTCACATATGAAATTAATTGTTGTCCCCTAGGGGGTTGAAAATGAATTTTGTACAGAGTAAGTATATCCCTGTGAAATAATTTCTGGGACTTTACACTCTATGTATAGGATACAGCATAGGGGGGTATGAACCCATATCCTAGAATGCTCAGTGGCCAGACTACCTGGATTCAAATCCCAAATTCACCAATTACTAGAGATGTAACTTTGGACAATTATTTAACTGTTCTTTGCCTCTAGTTCCTCACATATAAAATGGGAATAATAACACCACCTGCCTCCTAGTGTTGCGTGGATTAAATAAGGCATACCATGTAAATAAAGCCTTTAGATTTGTGCCTGGCAGTGCTCCAATGGCACAATTGGTTAGCGCGTGGTACTCACAGAGATTTGTGCCTGGCACAGAGTAAATCGTTCAATTAATGTGAGCCATGTGCATGACAGTATATCATTAACAACCCTTGGCCATCAGTGCTAAAAACCAAATCAGATGGCGGGACCTGTGGCTCAAGGAGTAGGGCGCCAGTCCCATATGCCGGAGGTGGCGGGTTCAAGCCCAGCCCTGGCCAAAAACCACAAAAAAAAAAAAAAAAAATCAGAATACCCACTCATCTTCAAACTTCTTGAGGGACCTCTGTAATTTTTCTTCATTCCGTAGGACCTAATGTTAATGTCTGGCTCACAGCAAACATTCAAAACATTTATGAAAAGTTCAGAAAAGAAAGATTACTTCTGAAAAGAAAACTAGATGGTGTAAGAAGAGGAAATCAGATGTGATTGGTGCAAAAACTAATGAAAAAGGAATAGAGAAGAAAAGGATATTATGATCAACTAAAATGGAAACACAGTAGTGAAACATGCCAAAGAGTCAGGGAAGCAATAGACAGAAGCAACTCTTTCACTGTGTTCAGACCAAGAACAGGAAAAGACAGCCTACTGCTTGGAACAGATGGTGTGCCCCTGACAGATGACAGGAAGAAGGCAGTAGGTGGCAGAGCAACCAAGTTCCACTGTCTCTACCAAGCATCACTACTAGGAAACTGCAGCCTCTTAGATATTAGACAGTTCATCTACACAACCCTGGACATAAGCAAGGCAGGCAGGATTACCCCTCCACAGAAAGGAAATGACATGTCAAAAGTCTACGCCAATGGCTCGGCACCAGACCACAGTGGTTATGGCACCAGCCACATACACCAAGGTTGGCAGGTTCTAATCCAGCCCGGGCCAGCTAAAACAACAATGACGAATGCAACAAAAAAAAAACAGCCAGGCGTTGTGGCAGGTGCCTATAGTCCCAGCTACTTGGGAGGCTGAAGCAAGAGAATCGCTTAAGTCCAAGACGTTGAGGTTGCTGTGAGCTGTGATGTCACAGCACTCTACCGAGGGTGACATAGTGAAACTCTGTCTCAAAAAAAGAAAAAAAAAAGTTTGCCCCAAAGTTGTAGATGAAAAATTTGAACACAGATTCTTATAAATATTCTAAAACTTGGTTGGTGAGATGACATGAGAAAAACTTTGAGAACTACCAATCTCCATGGAAAATCTAAACCTGTATTTTAGAAACTTCTCTCTTTAGGCCGAGTGCAGTGGCTCATGCCTATAATCCTAGCACTCTGGAACCCAAGATGGATGGCTTGCTTGACCTCATGAGCTCCACACAAGCCTGAGCAAAAGTGAGACCCCACCTCTACTAAAATTAGAAAAACTGAGGCAAGAGGATTGCTTGAGCCCAAGAGTTGGAGGTTGCTGTGAGCTATGATGCTACAGCAGCACCCTACCCAGGGCCAGGGCGACAGTTCGAGACTCTGTCACAAAAAAAAAAAAAAAAGAAAGAAACTTCACTCTTGGGCGGCGCCTGTGGTACAGTCGGTAAGGCGCCGGCTCCATATACCAAGGGTGGCGGGTTCAAACCCGTCCCCGGCAGAACTGCAACAAAAAAATAGCCGGGCGTTGTGGCGGGCACCTGTAGTCCCAGCTACTGGGAAGCTGAGGCAAGAGAATGGCTTAAGCCCAGGAGTTGGAGGTTGTTGTGAGCTGTGTGATGCCATGGCACTCTACCGAGGGCCATAAAGTGAAACTCTGTCTCTACAAAAAAAAAAAAAAAGAAACTTCCCTCTTTAAAAAAAAAAAAAAAAGAAAGAAGGGGAAATAAAAAGAAGTAAAGAAAAGAAAAAAAAAAGAAAAGAAAAACAACTGGCTCAGTGAGTAGGGTGCAGGCCCCATATACCGAGATTGGTGGGTTTGAACCTGGCCCCAGCCAAACTGCAACAAAAAAATAGCCAGGCATCGTGGCAGGCACCTGTAGTCCCAGCTATTCAGGAGGCTAAGGCAAAAGAATGGCCTAAGCCAAAGAGCAGGAGGTTACTGTGAGCTGTGACACCACAGTACTCTACCGAGGGTGACAAAGTAAGACTCTTGTCTCAAAAAAAAAAAATAAATAAACAAAAAACTCCTAATTCTATGATTTCTTTGGACACTATAAGTTAAGAAAAGCTGGCTTACATGATTTCCAAAAAAATTCTGGTTAAGGTGCAATATTGTCAAACAGAACTAGGTCTCAGATATAACACTGATTAATATGCAACCTTGGGCAAGATATTTTACCTCTGAGCCTCAATACCAAATGGGCATTGCCATGGGAGATTAAATGAGACAGCCCACTTAAAACAATTACCATCACACCTGATGCATAGCAAATCTGTTTTGTTTTGTTTTGTTTTTTGAGACAGAGTTTCACTATGTCGCCCTCAGTATAGTACCATGGCATCACAGCTCACAGCAACCTCAAACTCTTGAGCTTCAGCAATTCTCTTGCCTCGGCCGCCCACGTAGCTGGGACTACAGGCGCCTACCACAACACCCAGCTATTTTTTTGTAGCAGTTGTTTAGCTGGCCCAGGCCAGGTTCAAACACGCCACCCACAGTGTATGTGGCCAGCGCAGTAACCACTGTGCAACGGGTGCAGCAAATCAGTTAATCATTAGTCATGATTGCTATTATTGTTAGTTTAACAGGCGTATACTATATGTAGTATACCAAGATGATAGAAAAACTGGGCTTCTCTGTAAGCAATACACATAAAACAAGTCAAAGATGTAGACCTGGTTTGAGGATCTGCCCCTGGAACTGTGGATGGTTTGCTAAGCCCGTTAGTTCCCTGGGCAGAGACTCACCCCACGCCATCATGTCCCGCTACCTGCGCCTCCCCCCAAAAAAACATCTCTGTTCGTCCAGAACGTGGCGGACAACACCAGGTCTGAAGATTTATGATTTTACGGCCTACAGTTGATGTGTATGTTCTACTTGATTTCTACACACGCCGTCCAAGAGGATTTACTTATGTTCAATTTGAGGATGTTCGTGATGCTGAAGATGCTTTGCATAATTTGGACAGAAAATGGATTTGTGGACGTCAAATTGAAATACAGTTTGCACAGGGAGATTGGAAGACACCAAATCAGATGAAAGCCAAGGAAGGAAGAAATGTGTACAGTTCTTCACGCTATGATGATTATGATAGATACAGACATTCTAGAAGCTGAAGTAATGAAAGAAGGAGATCAAGAAGTCGGTCTTTTGATTACAACTATAGAAGATCCTATAGTCCTAGAAATAGTAGACCGACTGGAAGACCACAGTGTAGTAGCCATTCCAACAATGATAAGATTCAAACACCAAAATCAATCTTTTTCAAGATCTAAATCCAATTCAAGATCATGGTCCAAGTCCCAGCCCAAGAAAGAAATGAAGGCTAAATCACATTCTAGGTCTGCATCTCACACCAAATCTAGAGGCACTTCTAAAACAGACCCTAAAACACATTATAAGTCTGGCTCAAGATATGAAAAGGAATCAAGGAAAAAAGAACCATCTAGATCAAAATCTCAGTCAAGATCACAGTCTAGGTGTAGGTCAAAATCTAGATCAAGATCTTGGACTAGTCCTAAGTCCAGTGGCCACTGATAGTTCAAACCATGATAATTTTTAGGCATATATCATTCATTTACTCATAGTTTGGTTTACTTAAATTATCAGGAATACAATGTTGCAATGATGCTTAAAAAACACTTGTTAGTTTTCCCTGTACCAGGCAATAGTTATAATTAAAATATGCTGTTGAGAAGCCAAAAAAAAAAAAAAAATGTAGACCTAGTACAGTATAAAGCATTAATCCAGAAAGATCCATATACCCACTCTGGCCTACAGTTGTGTCTCTATGCATTTTATTAACACACAGTTTTGAAGCATATAATAACACTCCTCTCCCCACCTTTTTTGCAAAAAGCAGGAAATCCAGAAAATATGACTCAGAAAAATATTACCAGAGAAAGTAATCAACTGGGAGGCATGGCTAACCTTTGGGACTGAATCAAAAAGGGTTCAAATCCCAGCCCTATCACTCTCACGAGCTCAGTGATTTGGACAAAGGACTATTACCTTTGTGAGCCTCAGTTTCTTCCCTCATTGATGAAACTGAAACAATAAACAAATACATAGCTTGTTGAGAAGATTTAATGGATAAACTACATAGGGAAAGCCTGGCACAGAGTCAGGCTTCAATAACTACAGTAGTAGGTCCTTTACATAATTGATAATTCTACAATATTAAAAAAAAAGGCATAAGACATAAATAATAAAAACAACTTAGGAAGGCGGTGCCTGTGGCTCAAAGGAGTAAGGCGCTGGCCCCATATGCTGGAGGTGGTGGGTTCAAACCCAGCCCCAGCCAAAAACTCCAAAAAAAAAAAAAAAAAAACAAACTTAGGAAAATGTTTACCTAGTCATTTGGTACTCAGTCCACAAATACTATGTTGAGTACCTATCATGGGCCTGTGCAGTTTTGAGGCACTGGATATATCAGCAAGCAAAACAGACAACTCACGTGTGGCTACCTGGAAAATGCACACGTATCACATCCTCATAATTAGAAACTGACCTCAACTGCAGTACTCTAAATCCATCATGACCTCTGTGCCATTGCCAAACTTCCCTGAGGCTGCTCCCAGCTAATGACTTAAGTGAGCAGGAACAATAAGGCAAGACCTTTCCTGGGAGATGAGACTCTTCTGATAGCAATTTTGGCTTGAGGACTCCCCAACTGCCTTGCCAAAGCTTTCTTAGAACAGCACTACAGTGGAAGACTTTTCCAATCTTCTCTCTCTCTCTCCCCTCCACAGGGATCAGACTTACAAGGTACAATGATAGCTCTTAGCCTCTGCCTGCTCTTTCTCCATTTCCCCCTACAGGGGTTATCCCTACCTAATCTCTTGCTTTGCTTCTAGGAAAACCCAATCTAACACACTAAGCCCTCAGAGAGTTTGTATTCTAGGATAAAGAGATACACAAGTAAACAAAAGAATCAAATCAAAATATTAGAGACAAGCAAAGATGTAGCATTAGGGAAGGAGATTCTTTTTTCTTTTTTTTTTTTTGAGACAGAGCCTCAAGCTGTTTCCCTGAGTAGACTGCTGTGGCATCACAGCTCACAGCAACCTCCAACTCCTAGGATCAAGCAATTCTCCTGCCTCCGCCTCCCAACTAGCTGGGACTACAGGCACCCGCCACAACACCTGGTTATTTTTTGGCATTGTTGTTTGGCAGGCCCGGGCTGGATCAGAACCCCCCAGCTGTATGTAGCTGGTGCCTCAGCCACTTGAGCCACAGGCCCCGAGCCAGGGAAGGAGATTCTTTAGGGAGTTTAAATTGTTCAGTACCCGACTCCAGCTAGTGCTGACAAGAAGGCTCAAAGTATCCCCACAGTTTATTTACTACTTGCACAGGGAAAATAATAGGTTTATAATGGTGAGAGACGGCAGTCATTACCTTATCCAAGTGATACACCAAACAGTGGGATGACCTAGCTTTATGTGTCCCCCAATGTGATGCAATATGAAACACACGGCATTACCACTGAAACATTCTGCAAAAAAAATGTTTAATCTCAAGTCTAGACCTCATTTCCAAATTACAGGAAATATAAGAGAATACAAAAAAACAAGTTAAACTCCCCATGAGAAAACAATATGACCAACCCAAAATGTGGACTATTCTACAAAACAATTCTTCAAAACTCTTAAAATCAATAATGCCAGCTTGGTGCCTGTAGCATAGTGGTTACAGCACCAGCCACATACACAAGTGCTGGCGGGTTCAAACCCAGCCTGGGCCTGCCAAACAACAATGACAACTACAAAAAAAAAAAAAGCTGGGCATTGTGGCTGGCGCCTGTAGTCACAGTTACTTGGGAGGCTGAGACGAGAAAATCGCTTAAGCCCAAGACTTTTAGGATGCTGTGAGCTGTGATGTCACAGCACTCTACCAAGGACAACATAGTGAGACTCTGTCTTAAAATAAATAAATAAATAATGCCATGAAAGGAGAAAAAGTGGGCTCGGCGCCTGTGGCTCAAGCAGCTAAGGCGCCAGCCACATACACCTGAGCTAGAGGGTTCAAATCGAGCCTGAGCCCGCCAAACAACAATAAGGGCTGCAACCAAAAAAATAGGCAGGTGTTATGGCAGGCACCTGTAGTCCCAGCTACTTGGGAGGCAGAGACAGGAGAATCGCTTGAACCCAGGAGTTGGAGGTTGCTGTGAGCTGTGATGCCACAGCACTCTACCCAGGGCAACAGCTTGAGGCTCTGTCTCAAAAAAAAAAAAAGAAAAAAAGAAAGAGGAAAAACTAGGAGAAAGAAAGGATTATCATGAAATAGAAGCAACTAAAGAGAGAAAAAAATTGTAATACAGATCCTGTTTGGAATAAACCTATAAGGGACATTCTTAAAACAATAGGAAAATCTGACTATAGCTATTAGGTATTATGAAATTACTGCTAAATTATATTTCATCACATTAAAATAAGTATGTAAATCGGGTAAATATGTTAACACTTAGTGACAAGGTGGAAGATACAGTGTTCTTTGTAAAAAACTTTATTTTTTTTTCAAATTTAATATTTTATTAATATGGTAGTTGTCTTTGTAACATGTGCACACACACTCGCACACTCAGAATGATCTGCCTGGGAAAGTATTACTAAATATGCCTAAAGGGAAAATGAAAAATTAAAAAATTCCTGTAGGTTTTCATCATTGTACACAATTATGTCCACATCACTTATAAAGCTATTGCCAAATCTGTCCAAGGAAGCAGAGTTTGAAGAGGAGGGGGAAAATCTCAGGAAAAATTCAACAGTGGCATAGCAGAGCTCTCAACATGAGAAAGCTGACATAATGTGGACTTTTGCTGTGTCAACTTTATTTTTTGAAACAAAGTCTCCCTTTATAGCCCTCAGTAGAAGAATGCCACGGCTTCACAGCTCACAGCAACCTCAAACTCTCCTGGCTTAATCAAGTATCTTGCCTCAGCCTCCCAAGTAGCTGGGACTACAGGTGCACCCGGCTATTTATTAGAGACAGGGTCTCTCTCTGGCTCAAGACAGGGTCTGGAACTCATGAGATCAAACAATCCACCCACCTTGGCCTCCCGGAGTGCTAGGATTACAGGCATGAGCCACCACGCCCAGCCTGTTCTCTCAACTTTTTATCGGCTAAAATTTTTCAAATAGAGACCTAGAATTTATTTACTTTAGGATCCCCAAAATAAAAACAAATCAGCTAGGCAGGCTGTCTCACACTTTTTTTCTTTTTTTGAGAGAGAGTCTCAAGCTCTTGCCCTGGATAGAGTGCCGTAGTGTCACAGCTCACAGCAACCTCAAACTTTTGGGCTTAAGAGACCCTCTTGCCTCAGCCTCCCAAGTAGCTGGGACTACAGGCGCCCACCACAACGCAGGGCTATTTTTCAGTCATAGTTGTCATTGTTGTTTGGCAGGCCCCAAGCTGAATTTGAACCCTCCAGCTTCGGTGTATGTGGCTAGTGCCAAGCCACTTGAGCTACAGGCGCCAAGCCTGTCTCACACTTTTAAACCCCAGTACTCTGAGAGGCTGAGGTGGGAGGACTGACAGGAGTTGGAGACTATCCTGGACAACATAGTGAGGATTCAGAGGGGAAAAGTCACAAAGCAAAAAAAGCATTGAAAAAAAATGGACCCTTGGCCGGACACATTGGCTCATGCCTATAATCCTAGCACTCTGAGAGGCTGAGGCATATTTGAGCTCAAGAGCGCGAGACCGGCCTGAGAAAGAGCAAGACCCCAGCTCTACTAAAAGTAGAAAAACTAGCTGGGCATGGTAGGGGGCACCTCTATTTGGGAGACTGAGGCAAGAGGATTGTTCAAGCTCAAGAGCTAAAGGTTGCTGTGAGCTATGACCTACAGCACTCCCCAGCGCAATAGAGTGAGACCATCTAAAGAAAAAGAAAAACCGGGCCACACCTGTGGCTCAAAGGAGTAGGGCACCGGCCCCATATGCTGGAGGTGGCAGGTTCAAGCCCAGCCCCGGCCAAAAACTGTAAAAAAAAAAAAAATGTATACCCTGAGTAAACAATTACAGAAAAGACTACCTTGGGGTGATGCCTGTGGCTCAGTAAGTAGGGTGCCGACCCCATATACCAAGGGTGGCAGGTTCACACCTGGCCCTGGCCAAACTGCAACTAAATATAGCTGGGTATTGTAGCGGGGCCTGTAGTCAAAGCTACTCGGGAGGCTAAGCCAAGAGGATAGTCTAAGCCCAAGAGCTGGAGGTTGCTGTGAGCTGTGACACCACAGCACTCTACCAAGGGGGACAAAGTGAGTCAGATTCTGTCTCTACAAAAAAAAAGAAAAGAAAAGACTGCCCTATTAGGTTGGTGGAATTACAATTAACTTTTTCCTATTTTACAAAATAATGTTTTAGTACTAGCATACTTTAAAAAAACAGGACATAGGGGTGGCACCTGTGGCTCAAAGGAGTAGGGCGCCAGCCCCATATGCCGGAGGTGGCAAGTTCAAACCCAGCCCTGGCCAGAAACTGCAAAAAAAAAAAAAAAACAGGACATAGAGCCAGCACAGTGGTGCATGCCTATATAAAGTGCCACCTACTCAGGAGGCTGAGGTGCAAGATTACACTCCTCAATTTCTTTCTTTCTTTCTTTTTTTTTTTTTTTTAGAGACAGAGTCTCAGGTGGCACTTGTGGCTCAGTGGGCAGGGTGCCGGCCCCATATACCAAGGGTAGCAGGTTCAAACCTGGCCCCAGCCAAAGTGCAACAAAAAAATAGCCAGGCGTTGTGGCGGACGCCTGTGGTCCCAGCTACTCAGGAGGCTGAGGCAAGGGAATCGCCTAAGCCCAGGAGTTAGAGGTTGCTATGAGCTATGTGATGCCACGGCACTCTACTGTGGGCAATAAAGTGAAACTCTGTCTCTACAAAAAAGAAAAAAAGAGAGAGAGACAGTCCACTTTGTTGCCCTTGGTAGAGTGCTGTGACATCACAGCTCACAGCAACCTCCAACTCTTGGGCTTAGGTGATTCTCTTGCCTCAGAGACCACAGGCACCTACCACAACGCTCACCTATTTTTTGTTGCAGTTTGGCTGGGGCCAGGTTTGAACCCGCCACCCTTGGTATATGGGGCCAGTTACCTACTCACTGAGTCATAGATGCTGCCCCTTTTTTTTTTGAAACAGCATATTTTATTCATAAATGTCAGTATATGATCTCTAAAATACACAGATTCCTTAAAAAAAAAAGACTACAGTATCATTTATACAACTAAAAGTTAATGATTCTTTGATATCAAGTAGTCAATTGGTGTTCAAACTTCCAACAATCTTATAAATGGGGCAGTGCTGGTGGCTCAGTGAGTAGGAAGCTGGCCCCATACACCGAGGGTGGCGGGTTCAAACCCGCCATGCCAAACCGCAAAAAAAAAAAAAAAAGCCAGGCCTTGTGGCAGTCACCTGTAGTTCCAGCTACTCAGGAGGCTGAGGCAAGACAATTGCCTAAGCCCAAGAGCTGGAGGTTGCTATGAGCTGTGACGCCACAGCACTATACCGAGAGCGACAAAGTGAAACTCTGTCTCATAAAAAAAAAAAATCTCTAGCCGGGCGTTGTGGCGGGCACCTGTAGTCCCAGCTGCTCGGGAGGCTGAGGCAAGAGAATCACGTAAGCCCAAGAGTTAGAGGTTGCTGTGAGCCGTGTGACGCCACAGCACTCTACCCGAGGGCGGTACAGTGAGACTCTACAAAAAAAAAAAAAAAAAAAAATCTCATAAATGACATATATCTTTTGTAAGTAGTCCGTTTTGTTTTTGAAACAGAATCTCAATAATGTCCACATACTGAATTTGCTTCACAACCAAAAAAACCTCAACAGCATTCCCACATACCAGCAACTATCGAAGAAAAAAAACTCAATATAAAAAGATCCATTCACAGAAGCAACTCAGAAATAAATACAATAGACGACATGCAAAATTTCGTAGAAGTGATAAACATTACTGAAGTTTATAAAGGGACCAGGTGAGCAAGAGCAAGACCCCGTCTCTACTAAAAATAGAAAAACTGAGGCAAGAGGATCTCTTGAACCCAAGAATTTGCAGTTGCAATAAACTATGATAATGCCACAGGGATTCTACCCAGGGCAACAGAATGAGACTCTGACTCAAAAATAAATAAACAAAATAAAATAAAGTTCATGAAGAAAACCATGACTAAGAGCAAAAATATTTTTTCATGAATGAAAACTATCAATTTCCCCAATTTATGAATTCAATACAATTTATATAAAATTCCAACAGCATTTTTTCAAGAAAACTCAACAATATAAAAATTCACATTAGGGGTGGCGCCTGTGGCTCAGTGAGTAGGGCGCCAGCCCCATATGCCAAGGGTTGCGGGTTCAAACTCAGCCCCGGCCAAACTGCAACAACAACAAAAAATAAATAAATAAATAAACATTAAAAAAAAAAATTCACATTAAAGAGTAAAGGCTGATAGATGTGTTACTTAGTTCAATGTAAGCACATGGTATATTGAAGCAGTACACTGAACACCATAAATGCATCAATGTACAAAAACGAAAAGAGTAAAGGCCAAAGGCCGGGTGCAATGGCTTACCACTGTAATCCTAGCACTCTGGGAGGGTGGACAGGTAGATTGCCTGAGTTCACTAGTTTGAGACCAGCCTGAGCAAGAGTGAGACCCCCATCTCTAAAAATAGCCAGGGATTGTGGTGGGTGCCTATAGTCCCAGCTACTGAGAAGACTGAGGCAAGAAAATCGCTTGAACCCAGGAATCTGAGGTTGCTGTGAGCTATTACGTCACATCGGTCTACTAAGGGCAACCAAGTAAGACTCTATCTCAAAAAAATACATAAAGAAAGAATAAAGGCCTGAGGCTGCTATGAGCTATGACGCCACATCACCCTAGCAAGGGCAACCAAGTGAGACTATATCTCAAAAAAATACATAAAGAAAGAATAAAGACCTAAGAATACAATAAATAAAACACGAAGCAACACACATATTTTACCAGAGATCAAGATTTTATCAAAGCAATATCATTAGGTAATGTTTTGTTATTAGCATAGGAGGAAATATGGATCAATGGAATACAATAAAGAGCTGAGAAGAGACCTATATAAATATGGAACTTCATATGAGAGGGGTATTGCTGATCAGCAGAAAAAGGATGGACTATCCTATAAATGATGTGGGGGCAAGTGGATATTCATCTGATGGAAAAAAATAATAATTAGATATAAGTTCATCCTATACATAAAATCAATTCCAGGCAGATTAAAGACCTAAATGTGAAAAGCTAAACTTTAGAACTTTTGGAAGAATATAGGAAAATATTTTTTAACTATCTGACAGGGAAGAATTTCATATACAAATTATAAAAAGCAAAAAATCATAAAGTTTGACAATTTTTCTTAAGTCTAAAATTTTAAGCTTATGTACAATGAAAGATGCCATAAACAAACTGAAAAGACAAGTCACAGATGGGTGAAGATACCTGTAATACAAATGGACAAATTAGGGCGGCGCCTGTGGCTCAGTGAGTAGGGCGCCGGTCCCATATGCCGAGCGTGGCGGGTTCAAACCCAGCCCTGGCCAAACTGCAACAAAAAAAATAGCCGGGCATTGTGGCAGGCGCCTGTAGTCCCAGCTGCTCGGGAGACTGAGGCAAGAGAATCGTGTAAGCCCAAGAGTTAGAGGTTGCCGTGAGCCGTGTGACGCCACAGCACTCTACCCGAGGGCGGTACAGTGAGACTCTGTCTCTACAAAAAAAAAAAACAAATGGACAAATTAGAATTCGTGATATAATATTAAAATATTAATGAGTCAGTAAGAAAAGACAATCCAGTAAAAAAAGTCAAGATCATGTCACAGAACACTCACATGTGACCTCACTAGAAATAAGGGCAGCACAGAATAAAACAGTAACAAAATCTCATAACCAACAGATTGGCAAAAGTAGAAAGTCTGTCAAAGGCAAGCATTAGTAAGGATATGGAAAAGCAGGCAGTTTTACGTACCACGGGTAGGAGTATAAATTACAATAAGCATTTTGGAGAGCAACCTGGCGATTTTTGTGGTTTTTGGCCAGGGCTGGGTTTGAACCCACCACCTCCGGTATATGGGACTGGCGCCCTACTCCTTGAGCCACAGGTGCCACCCAACCTGGCGATTTTTAGTAAAACTAAAAATGTGTACGTCATAACATCATAATATTCAAACTCAATGCAGCAGAATTTATCAAACTACCGCACATGACCGATTAGTAGGTTATAAAGTCAAATCAATGCTTCTCGACCAACATTTTTGTGTGTATTAAGGAAATATAAAGGCTAGGTGCAGTGTGGCTCACGCCTGTAATACTAGCACACTCTGGGAAACTTCAGAGAGTGGCTTGCTTGAGCTCAGGAATTCAAGACCAGCCTGAGCAAGAGCAAGATCCTGTCTCACAAAACAGCTGGGAGTTGTGGCAGGTGCCTATATTCTCAGCTACTCAGGAGGCTAAAGTAAGAGGATCGCTTGAGCCCAAGCCCAAGAGTTTCAGGTTGCTATAAGCTATGACACCAGCCCAGGGTACTCTACCCAGTGCAATGAAGTGAGACTATGTCTCAAAAAAAAAACAAGGAAATATAATTTTAAAAAAAAATCAGAATACACACATTATATTTCATAATATTTGTGCTTCAGTTAAATTTATATGTGTATAGGGACGAATACCATATTGGATTTAAAATACATTTCTTACATTAACTTGTAGTCAAAAAAAGTTTGAAAACCACTGCCCAAGAAATATTCTCACATATATGTATTTGCACAAAGAGCTATTTACATGGGTGTTCACAGTAGCAGTCTTTATTAAGTGAAAAACTAGAATCTCAACGGCATCAGTAGAGGACTGGAGAATCAAAATGTGGTATATTCACATAATGAAACTCTATATAGAAGTTAATAAGAACAGTCTATATATCAGCTCGGGGCCTGTGGCTCAAGTGGCTAAGGCGCCAGCCACATACACCTAAGCTGCCGGGTTAGAATGCAGCCCTGGCCTCCCAAACAACAATGACGGCTGCAACCAAAAAATAGCTGGGCATTGTGGTGGGTGCCTGTGGTCCCAGCTACTTGGGAGGCGGAGGCAGGAGAATGACTTGAGCCCAGGAGTTGGAGGTTGCTGTGAGCTATTCACAAAAATGTGTGAATATGGCTCAGCAGCTATAGCTCAAGCTAGCAGGCACCAGCCACATACATCGGAGCTTGTTCGAATCCAGTCTGGGCTTGCCAAACAACAATGACAACTATAACTTAAAAATAGCCAGGCATTGTGGCAGGCGCCTGTAGTCCTAGCTACTTGGGAGGCTGAGGCAAGAGAATCGCCTAAACCCAGGAGAATCGCCTAAGCCAGGAGGTTGCTGTGAGCTGTGACACCACGGCACTCTACCAAGGGCCAAGGAAGTAAGACTATCTCAAAAAAAAAAAAAAAAAAAAGGAGAGAATCGCTTAAGCCCAAGAGTTTGAGGTTGCTGTGACAACATGGCACTTTACCCAGGGCGACAGTTTGAGACTCTGTTTCAAAAAAAAAAAAGAAAGTGTGAATATAGAAATCAAAACACAGAAACAACGAGTATGATACCACTTACATAAATTTTTTAAAAACACCTGAAATCACTCTATTTTTTTAAGGCCCAATCAGTCTGTTATTAATAGATATACATACACATTTAGTAAAATAGTAAATACACAAAAAGAAAGGACACAACCAACATCAGAGTGCTGGTTGCATCTGAGAATGAAGGAAGGGAATTGGACAAGATATAAAAGGTACTACATATCAGAAATCTTTTATGACTTTTATTTTTAAAAAGAGAAATCGAATCAAATAAAAATGTTAACTAACATGCATTAACTCGGAGTGACAAAAACAGATTATCTTCTGACTAGCTATACTTCTTTTAGATTTTAATTTTTTTCAATTAAAAAAAAAAAAAAATCCTGGGCAGCGCCTGTGGCTCAGTCCGTAGGGCACCGGCCCCATATACCGAGGGTGGCGGGTTCAAACCCGGCCCCGGCCAAACTGCAACCAAAAAATAGCCGGGCATTGTGGCGGGTGCCTGTAGTCCCAGCTACTTGGGAGGCTGAGGCAAGAGAATCGCTTAAGCCCAGGAGTTGGAGGTTGCTGTGAGCTGTGTGAGGCCACGGACTCTACCAAGGGCCAGAAAGTGAGACTCTGTCTCTACAAAAAAAAAAAAAAAAAAAAAATCCTTTCCCCCGATACTTCAGCACCAAAATCTGCCTTAAAAAAACACTAACACACTGTGGCGGCGCCTGTGGCTCAGTGAGTGGGGCGCCGGCCCCATATACCGAGGGTGGTGGGTTCAAACCCAGCCCCCACCAAACTGCAACAAAAAAATAGCCGGGCGTTGTGGCAGGCGCCTGTAGTCCCAGCTGCCTGGGAGGCTGAGGCAAGAGAATTGCGTAAGCCCAAGAGTTAGAGGTTGCTGTGAGCTGTGTGAAGCCACGGCACTCTACCAAGGGCGGTACAGTGAGACTCTGTCTCTACAAAAAAAAAAAAAAAAAAAACACTAACACCAAAAAAGGAAGTAATTATAGATAATACAAACAACCTAAAAAGCAACTAAGTATTTGAACTGTCTCTAATTCTGACCACAAACACAGTTTTCTGCACCAAACACCTCCCTGTCTCCCTTCCCGTTTTCTCTTCCTACACATCAAGAACTGCTCAATCTGTCTACTTTGAGATAACCTGGAAAAGGGATCAACTCTTCCTTATAAAAACTCAAAAAGATTTGAGTTCTGAAACTCCCACCCTCACCTTGAGCACAAACAAATGACTCAATTCTATGACCTCCACAACCACAGCAATCATTTCACAGTTTATATGGTCTTTCCCCACGTATTCTATGATTTGATTCTCAGTATAATCTGACAAGGTCAGCATCACCAGTACCCACATTTAAAATGAAGCTGATGCACACAGGACCTAATTACAACCTAGAAGTCACAAGTCAACAACACAGTGGAGACTGCAACCCCTCAGCTTCTAAAGCTAATCACACTGAAAGCGCCACTGCATGATGACTACATTTCAACCATACAACAGTAAGCGCAGAAAACAGGAAGGGTGCTCACAAAACATGCACTGCTCCTCTGTCACTCCTTTTTACTTTTCATTCCATCCCTGGTCTTTCTCTCCTCTCTCCTTCTAGACAGGCAGACAAGAGGAAGGGAGCTGCCACCATTAACCCTTCCTTTCCCTGTAGCCACTTCATGCTTCTTTTTCCCACAACTCCTTCAGATGAACAGGCAAAAAAGGGAAATAAGTAAAAACAAGAGGTCACAGGCTGGTCTACCAGACACAGGATCCTCTGCACCAGAGAAAGATTTAAGTCTCCTTTCCATTTTGCAAGAGTCAGGGACCAGGAAAACACCATGGAAAAACCTAGGCTAACACTGTATATCACTCTGGCAAAAACTCCCTTACTGAAGGGCTTTAATTAAAAGAAAAATGTAAAAGTACCAGTTTTTTAAACGGTCCCGGGCTTCCAACTGGGCTCCCACTTCAAAGCTGATTCCTCGTCTGTTAGGTGGATGCTTTGTCATTTTCAGTCATCAACAGGGATGCCTTTATTCTCCTGAAAAAGCCAATTAAATATTTATGAAACTTAGGCAAAGTCTGCCCAGAGTGTAGCATCACTCACTACACATAAAAAACAAACAGGCATTATTCAAAACACAAAGCTCCATAAAACCTTGCCCATGTCCTCATTCTAACACAGGTGTGCCTCCATTGGTCCCTACTCCTCTGCCATGTAAAACCCTATGGTCTCTGGAACTGAGGAGACCCTCCCTCAATACTGCTTATAATAAGGGGAACCTCTCAGAACTTTAAAAAACAATTACTCCCAAGGTCAAGTTGAATCACTTGCTGATGCATCCAACAAATATTTGCTCAGTAACCATTTGAGGAAACAGTCAAGACCAAAAGAGACAAAAGTTCCTGCCCTCAAGAAGCCTTCAGTCTATGAGAAAAGACAAAAATGAACTAGTAAACTGATAAATAACCACAAGGTGTGATTGTTATGAAATCCCAGGGCTACAAAGGAAACAAACAAAGGTGCTGGTGCGGTGGTGCAGTGCAAGTGGGAGGATCCCTTGAGCCCAGGAGTTCAAGACTAGCCTGGGTAACAAAACAAAATCCTGTCTCTAAAAATAAAAGGCCAGGCAAGTTGGCTTACACCAGTATCCTAGCACTCCAGGAGGCCAAGGCAGGTGGACTGTTTGAGCCCAGAAAACCTAGCCAGGTGTGGTGGCGGGGACCTATAGTTCCAGCTACTTAGTTAGCTGAGGCAGGAGGATCAATTCAGCCCAAGAGTTTGAGGTTGCTATGAGCTATAACGCCACAACACCCTATCCAGAGCAATAGAGGTGAAGACTCTGTCTCGAAATAAAAATAATAAAATAAAACGAAACGGAGACAAACAAAAACAGTGATAGCTAGCCTTATTTTTACTTTCTTTGATCCGTGTGTATTTTCTACTTTTCTACTCTATTCTGACAATTTATATTTTCCTAAATAATTATTCATATTTTCAATTTATTAGCATAGAAGAGTACAAATATTCTCTTTTAGTTACTTTAAGTGTCTTTGAATCTTCAGTCACCATTTGAATCTCACTACTCTCAACCCTATATTGAGTAGTTGTGCTCTTTTTTGTTGTTGTTTTTTCAGACAGAGCCTCAAGCTTTTGCCCTGGGTAGAGTTCTATGCCATCACAGCTCACAGCAACCTCCTACTCCTAGGCTTAAGTGCCTCTCAAGTAGCTGGGACTACAGGCGCCCACCACAACACCCAGCTATTTCTTGGTTGTTGTTGTTGTTTGACAGGCCCGGGCTGGATTCAAACTCGCCAGCTCTGGTGTATGTGGCTGGCGCTTTAGCTGCTTGAGCTACAGGCACCGAACCATGCTCTCTCTCTTTTTTTTTTTGTAGAGACAGAGTCTTACTTTATACCCCTCGGTAGAGTGCCGTGGCATCACACAGCTCACAGCCACCTCTAACTCCTAGGCTTAAGCGATTCTCTTGCCTCAGCCTCCCGAGTAGCTGGGACTACAGGCGCCTGCCACAACGCCCAGCTACATGCTCTCTTTTTTTTACTTACCAAGCCCTTGTGTACTAGATTGGTGGTTATTTGCTATTGGTGGTTATGATCAGAACTAAAAAACGAAGTTATTTTCCTTTGGAGAAAAAGTTATTGGATTAGGTCATTTGGGGGAAAAGAAGCTGTCACTAAAGTATAGCTCTACATCGCAGCATAAGGTAGGCTGAGAACCGCAGCTCTCAGGGCTCAGTGCTTGTATCTCAGGGGCTAGAGTGCCAGCCACATGCACTGGGGCTGGAGGGTTCAAACCCAGACCAGGCCTGCCAAACAACAATGACTACAACAAAAAAATAGCCAGGTGTTGTGGAGGGCGCCTGTTGTCCCAGCTACTTGGGAGGCTGAGGCAAGAGAATCGCTTAAGCCCAAGAGTTTTAGTTTGCTGTGAGCTGTGATGCTACAGCACTCTACCGAGGGTGACATAGTAAAACTCTGTCTCAAAAAATAAATAAATAAATAAAACTCATATACATTAAAAAAAAAAAGACTGGAAGACAAAACAGGTTATAGGCAATTGTTCATTTTCTTTTTAAAAATTTCCTAAATTTTGGCTTGGCCCCTGTAGCTCAGTGCTTAGGTCACTGGCCACATATGCCAAGGCTGGGGGTTTCTGGCCGGGGGCCTGTTAAACAACAATGACAACTATAACAAAAAAAAAATATCCGGGCATTGTAGCACACACCCATAGTCCCAGCTACTTGGAAGGCTGAGGCAAGAGGATTGCCTGAGCCCAAGAGTTTGAGGTTACTGTGAACCGTGATGCCACAGCATTCTACCTAGGGGAACATAATAAAACTGTCTCAAAAAAAATTTTTTTCCTAAACTTTATACTTTTTCACAATGAAAATTCCCCATAATATATAATGTGAAGTATTATACATGTGAAGAAAAATAAGCTATGCCTTAAACAACTCATTTGCAAGGGCTAATGTTGCGAAACACACAAAGGAAAAAAAATTGAGGCAGAAATGGTTGACAGTCATGATTAAGGAAGCTGAGACCTAATAAACTGAGAAGCTATATTGGCAGGAGCATTTTGACTCCTTGGAATCTAGGAAAGGGAGTGTTAGCTTGGACTGCTTTCCCTAACACTCTTCAGGAAAAGGAGATATCAAATCTGACATATAAACCTAATCTAATCAGCACAAAAGTCTTTCTGGACATTTTTTTTTTTTTTTTTTTTGGCATGCCTGAAATGCCATGTCAAGTTATCTAGTATCTCTGCGTGCCAAGTAATATTCTAATTAACTTGTCCCCCTACGGCAGCTCACACCTATAATCCTAACACTCTAGGAGGCCAAGGTAGGAGGATTCCTAGAGCTCAGGAGTCCAAGACCAGCCTATGCAAAACCAGACTCTGTCTCTATTAAAAATAGAAAAATTAGCCAGATGTGATGGCAGACACCGGTAGTCCTAGCTACTCTGGGGGCTGAGGCAGGAGGTTCACTTGAACCCAGGAGATTTTTTTTTTTCTTTTTTTTGAGACAGTCTCAAGCCGTCACCCTGAGTAGAGTCCCAAGGCATCACAGCTCACAGCAACCTCAAACTATTGGGCTTAAGAGATTCTCTTGCTAGCCGGGCATTGTGGCGGGCGCCTGTAGTCCCAGCTACTCGGGAGGCTGAGGCAAGAGAATCGCTGAAGCCCAGGAGTTGGAGGTTGCTGTGAGCTGTGTGAGGCCACGGCACTCTACCAAGGGCCATAAAGTGAGACTCTGTCTCTACAAAAAAAAAAAAAAGAGAGAGAGATTCTGTTGCCCCAGCCTCCCAAGCAGCTGGGACTACAGGCACCCGCCACAACACCCAGCTGTCTTTTTTGTTGTTGCAGTCGTCATTGTTGTCTTAGCTGGCCTGGGCTGAGATCCAAACCACCAGCCTCAGTGCATGTGGCCAGTGCCCTTACCCACTAAGCCCATCCAGGAGTTTTGAGGTTGCCATAAGTTAGGATGATAAGTGAGTTCGTTAACAGCACTGTAGCCAGAGGCAGCAGAGTAAGATCATGTACCCCCCCTCCCAAATAGTTTGCCCACCTCAGACCCCCAGATTATATAAAAAGATGATGCCGGGGGAGGATGGGTGAAGGGAGGGTAATTGGTGGGACCACACCTACAGTGCATCTTACAAGGGTACATGTGAAACTTATTAAATGTAGAATATAAGTGTTTTAACACAATAACTAAGAAAATGCCATGAAGGCATTTTTTGTTAACCAAAAAAAAAAAAAAAATGATCAAAATGTTATCTCAAATAAAACAGTTTTAAATGAAAAAAAAAAAAAAAAAAGATGATGCCAGACAAAAGAAAAGGCTCAGGGTGGCGCCTGTGGCTCAGTCGGTAGGGCGCCGGCCCCATATACCGAGGGTGGCGGGTTCAAGCCCGGCCCCGGCCAAACTGCAACCAAAAAAAAATGTCCGGGCGTTGTGGCGGGCGCCTGTACTCCCAGCTACTCAGGAGGCTGAGGCAAGAGAATCGCTTAAGCCCAGGAGTTGGAGGTTGCTGTGAGCTGTGTGAGGCCACGGCACTCTGCCGAGGGCCATAAAGTGAGACTCTGTCTCTACAAAAAGAAAAGGCTCAATGGAACTGAATACTCACTAAGCTGTTAACATTTATAAGGCTCTGTGCAAGTAGACAGCAGCCCCCTACAGAAATAATGTTGCAGGCTTAAATGGTGGACTTTGAATTACCCAGCTCCATCCCTGATTAGATGAATGAATTTGTATAAATTATCTAACACCTATAAATTTGCTTCCTCTGTAAAATGGGGATGGTGATAATAGTATCTACTTCCAAGCACTGGGTGTGAGAATTAAATCAGATAATCCATTTAAAGAATACAGAGGTGGTAGAAATTAAGAACTCCACAGTATCTATTAATAATTGTATCGGGCCAGGCCTGAGGCTCACTCTGGGAGGCCGAAGAGGGTGGATTGCCTGAGCTTACAGGTTCTGAGCCTGAGGAAGACCTCATCTCTAAAAATAGCTGGGCATTGGCAATGCCCATGGCTCAGTGGGTAGGATACCAGCCACATGCACCAGGGCTGGTGGGTTCGAGCCCAGCTCAGGCCAGCTAAACAACAATGACAACTGCAACAAAAATAGCTGGGCATTGTGGCAGGTGCCTGTAGTTCCCAGCTACTTTGGGAAGCTGAGGCAGGAGAATTGCTTGAGCCCAGAAGTTTGAGGGTGCTGTGAGCTGTGACGCCATAGCATTCTACCCAAGGCAACATAGTGGGGCTGTGTCTCAAAAAAAAAAAAAAGCCAGTGGCACCCGTAGCTCAATGGGTAGGTACCAGCCACAAACACCGAGGCTGCCAGTTTCAAACCTGGCCTGGACCAGCTAGACAACAATGACAACTGCAACATAAAAACAGAGGGGCCGGCTCAGCACCTGTGGCTCAAGCGGCTAAAGTGCCAGCCACATACACCTGAGCTGGTGGGTTCGAATCCAGCCTGGGACTGCCAAACAATGACGACTGCGACCAAAAAAACAGCGGGTTGTTGTGGCAGGTGCCTGTAATCCCAGGTACTTGGGAGGCAGAGGCAGGAGAATCGTTTGAGCCCAGGAATTTGAGGTTGCTGTGAGCTGTGATGCCACAGCACTCTACCCAGGGTGACAGCCTGAGGCTCTGTCTCAAAAAAAAAAAAAAAGAACATCCAGGCCTTGTAGCAGGTGCCTATAGTCCCAGCTTACAATTTTAGGTTGCTCTCAGCTGTGAAGCCACGGCACTCTGCCATGGTGATAGTGAGACTATAGTGAGACTCTGTCTCAAAAAACAAAACAAAAAAAATAAAATACAGAAGTGAGTGAATCGTAGTACTCTGGAGGCAGAGATGCGTGGATGACCTGAGCCAGAATGACACCTCATCTCCAAAAATAGCCGGGCATTGTGGTGGGCACCTGTAGTCCCAGCTACTTGGGAGGCTGAAGCAAGAGAATTGCTTAAGCCCAAGAGTTTCAGGTTGCTGTGAGCTGGGACTCTACAGCACTCTACCCAGGGCGACATAGTAAGACTCTTGTCTCAGAAAAAAAAAAAGGCTCAGCACCTGTGGCTCAAGCAGCTAAGGCGCCAGCCACATACACCTGAGCTAGCGGGTTCAAATCCAGCCCAGGCCCGCCAAACAACAATGACGGCTGCAACCAAAAAAAAAATAGCCAGGGGTTGTGGCGGGCACCTGTAGTCCCAGCTACTTGGGAGGCAGAGACAGGAGACTCGCCTGAGCCCAGGAGTTTGAAGTTGCTATGAGCTATGATGCCACAGCACTCTACCCAGGGCAACAGCTTAAGGCTCTGTCTCAAAAAAAAAATAAAATAAAATAAAAAGAGTGAGTAAACAAGGCACTGAATGAATGAAGATGAACAAATTCTAGCTCATGCCAATGGGACAAAGAAACCAATTCTTCTTGAGGCTGAATTGTCAGAGTTCTCATCATGAACTGAATAATTCTGACCCCCCTGTTTGAAGTTCTACTCTCTGGTGTCACACAGAACATAAAACTAAATGACTCTGGCTTTCTTTTTTTTTTGTAGAGACAGAGTCTCACTTTATCACCCTTGGTAGAGTGCTGTGACACCACACAGCTCACAGCAACCTCCAATTCCTGGCTTAGGTGATTTTTTTGCCTCAGCCTCCCAAGTAGCTGGGATCGCCACAATGCCCAGCTATTTTTTGTTGCAGTTTGGCCAGGGCCGGGTTTGAACCTGCCACCCTCGGTATATGAGGCCGGTGCCCTACCCACTGAACCACAGGTATCACCCGACTCTGGCTTTCTTATTCCATTACCATTTTCCCTCCAACTCCCTGGGGTGGCAGAGTATGTTTACAAATTTCATATTAACTCATTCAATAAATAATGATGAATAAACCACTATGCTGGAAAAGCTAACAATTAGGAATCCAACTTAGTCCTAGCTCTGGTCCACCCAGCAGCAAGACAAACACAAACACTGAGAAAAGATGATGAGCTTTAATAAAGGTCAAGGGCAGGACACAGGGGAAATCATCTGAAAGTATCAATTTGGAAACAAATACTAGAGAATAAAAAGAAATTCACTATCAAAAGTAAGAATTCGTTTTTTCTTTGTCTGAGACAGAGTTTCACTTTGTCACCCTCGGTAAAATGCCAGTGACGTCATAGCTCACAGCAACCTTAAACTCTTAGCTCAAAGGATCCCCTAGCCTCAGCCTCCCAAGTAGATGGCACTATAGGCGCCCACCACAATACCCAGCTTTTTTTTTTTTTTGCAGTTTTTGTCCGGGGCTGGGTTTGAACCCGCCACCTCTGGCATATGGGGCCCGTACCCTAGTTCTTTGAGCCATAGGTGCCGCCCAACACCCAGCTATTTTTAGAGACAGTCTTGCTGTGGCTCAGGCTGGTCTCGAACCCGTGAGCGTAGGCAATCCGCCTGCCTCAGCCTCCCAGAGTGCTAGGATTACAGGCATGAGCCACCACACCCAGCCCTTCATTTAGTTTCAAACACAAATAATTTTCCTGAAGATGCAATAGGGCTAAGATTCTGCAGCTTTTAATTTATCCATTCTTCGTGGCTTTAGCTTTTTCTTCCAAAAAATATCCAACTTCCAGAATAAGAGAAAAAGAGAATATGTTCCATTTAGCTATAATGAAAATTGACTAAGAAAAAAAACTGATGCAATCTGTATTCACATAGGATTCCATTTTAAAGACTTTGGCAGGACTTCAAATTAATTCTTGTCTTTTTTTCCCTTGAGATAGAATCTCACAATGTTGCCCTCAGTAGAGTGCCGTTATATCACGGCTCACAGTAACCTCAAACTCTTGGGCTCAAGCGATTCTCTTGTCTCAGCCTCCCAAGCAGCTGGGACTACAGGCGCCTGCCATAATGCCCAGGTATTTTTTAGAGACAAGGTCTCACTCTGGCTCAGGCTGGTCTCAAACTTTTTTTTTTTTTTTTTTTTTTGGTTTTTGGCCAGGGCTGGGTTTGAACCCACCACCTCTGGCATATGGGACCGGCGCCCTACTCCTTGAGCCACAGGCGCCGCCCATGGTCTCAAACTTTTGAGTTCAGACACTCACCTTTCCTTCCCAAATGCTGAGATTACAGGCATGGACCACTGCGCCCAGCCCAGATTTTTTTTTTTTTTTTTTTGGAGACAGAGTCTCACTTTGTTGCCCTTGGTAGAGAACCATGGCGTCACAGCTCACAGCAACCTCAAACTCTTGGGTTCAAGTGATTCACTGGCCTCAGCCTCCCAAGTAGCTGGGACTATAGGCCCCCCACCACAATACCTGGTTATTTTTACAGACACTCTGGCTCAGACTGGACTCAAATCTGTGAGCTCAGGCAATCCACCCACCTTGGCCTCCCAGAGTCTTTATTACCCTGGGTAGAGTGCCATGATGTCACAGCTCACAGCAACCTCCAACTCCTGAGCTTAGGCGATTCTCTTGCCTCAGCCTCCCGAGTAGCTGGGACTACAGGCACCTGCCACAACAGCTGGCTATTTTTTTATTGCAGTTTGGCCAGGACCGTGTTCGAACCCGCCACCCTTGGTATATGGGGCCAGCACCCTACGCACTGAGCCACAGGCGCTGCCCGCCCTAGTCATTTTTTTTTTTTTTGGAGAGAGACTCTCTTTGTTGCCCTCGGTAGAGTGCTGTGGCATTACTCACAGCAACCTCCAGCTCTTGGGTTTAGGCAATTCTCTTGCCTCAGTCTCCTGACCGCCCTACTCAGATTTTTAAAATGCAAAATTAGAGACTGAGAGGCTCAGCGCCCATAGCACAGTGGTTATGATACCAGCCACATGCACCAAGGCAGGTTCTTAACTGGCCTGGGCCAGCTAAACAATAATAACTACAACAAAAAAAATAGCCAGGTGTTATAGCAGGCGCCTATAGTCCCAGCTACTAAGGAATCTGAGGCAAGAGAATTGCTTAAGCCCAAGAGTTTGAGGTTGCTATGAGCTGTGATGCCATTTCACTCTACAGAGGGCAACACAGTGAGACTCTGTCTCAAAAAAAAATAATAATTAGAGACTAAGTCTTCCTCTATCACCCAGGCTGGAGTTACAGTGGCATGAATGATCACAGCTCACTGCAAGCTTGAACTTATGGGCTCAAGCGATCCTCCTACCTCAGACTCCTAAGTAGCTGGAACTATAGGTATGTGCCACGACACCTCTTTTTTTTTTTTTTTTTTGTAGAGATCGGTTCTTACTATGTTGCCTAGGCTGGTCTGGTATTCCTGGTCTCAATGAATCCTTCCTACCTTGGCATTCCAAAGTGCTGGGATTACAGGCATGGCCACCCCCACCTGGCCAAGAATTTAATTCTTATGCTGTTTCTCCAGATCTTCACAACCACCAGATGTTCCAAAGTATAATTAGGACTAAATGTAATGTTCTCATGGTACAGAAATGAACTGAGACACAGAGGGTCTAACAGCTTAATCTCTTCCAAAGCAGGAAAAAGCTCTCTTATCAAAGATAACAGGAACTTCCCACAATAGACAAACCACTTCTCAAAAGGTCCTTTCTCCCTAAGAATGTGATAGCTGTCTGTGCTTATACTCGTATTCATACTCTTAGATATAGCAGTTGGATGCTTTTCAAATGTTCTGTCAGAACTATCATGCCATTATATAAATAGCAGAAATATTTTATTTTTCAAAAAGGACAAATCTTAACACTGGCCCAGCTGTGAGGAAACAGAAACACTGCCTGGAGCCCAGGCCATGGCCATCTTTTTATATCTCAAGCTATAAGTAAGGAATAAGCTGTGAAAAGGCATATGCTCTTGGGACTATTCATTTCAACTAAAGAATACAGCCCAGGATAGGCAGCGCCTGTGGCTCAGGGAGTAGGGCACCAGCCCCATATACCAAGGGTGGCCGGTTCAAACCCGGCCCCAGCCAAACTGCCCAGGTGTTGTGGCGGGCGCCTGTAGTCCCAGCTACTCGGGAGACTGAGGGAAGTGAATTGCCTAAGCCCCTGAGCTGGAGGTTGCTGTGAGCTGTGATGCCACAGCACTCTACCAAGGGTGACAAAATGAGAATCTGTCTCTAAAAAAAAAAAAGAATACAGGCTAGGATAAAAATAAATCATTTGCGAAAATAAGAAAAAAACAATAGCTCTTTACATAAGATTCTGGGGAAATAGCTCACCCATTGAAGAACGAGAGACTATTTTAACAAAATTCAATACAGTAGAACTACATTATAAACTTGACAAATATTTAATAAATATCCTTTTGGTTACCAAAAGAATGAGGATGTGAATTAACCTTACAAAAAGAGTAGATATAAAATACCTTTATGGAGACTAACAAGACCTACATAAAAAACATTTATATTCATAATAATAAACCAATACTACATATTAATTTAGTTAATCCTCACAACAATCACAGGCGAAAGTACTATTCCTAAACTCAATTGTAAACAAAGAAAAGTTAAGGACATGGACAGCGCCTGTGGCTCAGTCGGTAAGGCGCCGGCCCCATATACCAAGGGTGGCGGGTTCAAACCTGGCCCCGGACAAACTGCAACCAAAAAATAGCCGGGCGTTGTGGCGGGCGCCTGTAGTCCCAGCTACTCGGGAGGCTGAGGCAAGAGAATCGCTTAAGCCCAGGAGTTGGAGGTTGCTGTGAGCTGTGTGAGGCCACGGCACTCTACCGAGGGCCATAAAGTGAGACTCTGTCTCTACAAAAAAAAAAAAAAAAGGAAAGTTAAGGACACCTAGACAGTAAGGGGCTGAGCCACCATTTGAACCCAGGCCCAGTGGCTCCAACTTCAAATTCTCACCCCAACTTTGTTTATAAACTGTATCTTTGAGGTCTCTTTTTTTTGTTTATTGTATGGAGATAAGGGTTCTATGAGAATTAGATCAGAAAGGTTTGTAAAGCTCCTATTAAAATGTCTACCACTAAGAAGGTACTCAAAAAACGGCAGAAGAGGCCGGGCATGGTGACTCACATCCATAATCCTAGCACTCTGGGAGGCCGAGGTAGGTGGCTCAGAGTTTGAGCTCAGGAGTTTAAGACTAGCCGAGCAAGATGGAGACCTTGTCTCTAAAAATAGCAAGGTGTCAAGGTGGGCACCTAGCTACTTTGGAGGGTGAAGCAGGAGAATCGCTTGAGCTCAAGAGTTTGAGGATGCTCTGAGCACTCTACCAAGGGCAACAAAGTGAGACTGTCTCAAATTAAAAAAAAAAAAAAGGAATGGCAGAAGAATTTTCAAAATTCATAATATATTTACAGTTAATGTACTGACAAAGACTCTGGGCTTTATTTTGAGAGGTGAAAGAGTACTGTTGCCATGGTAACTGGAGGTACTACCTTCAGCAGTCCCATTGCACTCAGGGAGAAGGGAGTAAGGGCGAAAAGCAATAAAGAATAAAAAGTGATAGATGGGTATGGAACAAGACCTTTCAGGGAGTTGGCTCTGAGATGAGATTAGAAGAAAATAGACTCCTAGACTCTCAAGGAAGGAACGCCAATCATTAGAAATTACAGAATAAGCTTTAGGATAACCTAATGGTGCTTACCACCAGGCTTGCATTCAACCTCCATTAAAAGGTAATGGTGCATGGCAGTGCCTGTGGCTCAAAGAAGTAGGGAGCCAACCCTATATACCAGAGGTGGCGGGTTCAAACCTAGCCCCAGCCAAAAACTGAAAAAAAAAAAAAAGGTGATGATGCCTTTCAAACTCAAAGCAATGTTTTTTTTTTTATTTTGAGATAGAGTCTCACTATGTCTCCCTCGGAAGAGTGTTGTTGCATCACAGCTCACAGCAACCACCAATTCTTGGGGTTAAGCCAGTGGTTCTCAACCTTCCTAATGCCGTGGCCCTTTAATACAGTTCCCGCGGGTCTCGACCCACAGGTTGAAAACCGCTGGGTTAAGCGATTCTCTTGCCCCAGCCTCCCAAGTAGGTGGGATTACAGGAACCCGCCACAACGCCCAGTTATTTTTTGTATGTAGTTGTCATTGTTTACCAGGCCCGAACTAGATTCAAACTCACCAGCTCCAGTGTATGTGGCTGGCGCCCTAGCCGCTGAGCTACATGCACCAAGCCTCAAAGCCACTATTTTTTTTTTGCAGTTTTTGGCCGGGGCCAGGCCCTGCTTGGCTGCACAGGACTCAGTCTCATATATGTTCCTCCTGCTGTAACAGCCTCAGTTGTTTTCTTACCCTCCCAATCCCTTTGTTCCACACGTGCTCCTGGCCCAGTGGCCTACGTGCAGCCCACACTGGTTTGGTGCCAGTAGGCCAGGCCGAGCTGCTGTTTCCAATTCTAGCCTTCATCCTTCCTATCATTTCCAGCACAGGTAATAGAAGCTACAGTGTCTCAGCAGGTTAGGACCCACCACCTCCAGCATATGGGGCCGGCGCCCTACTCCTTTGAGCCACAGGCACCACCCAAAAGCAACTATTTTTAATAGAGGGCCGCTTCAGGGGAAAGACCAGTGTAAACCTTTTTGCCCTCTTCATTCAATAATATTTATTGAATGCCTGCCGTGTGCCAGGTGCTGAAGATAGAGATAAATGAGGACAAAACGCCCCACCCTGTTCTCTAGTAGGGAACACAGCCAAGAAACAAGATAAATACCTACATAAAGAAGCCAGGAATAGTGTGGTTGACTCCTATAATCTCAGCACTCTGGGAGGACAAGGCTTAGGCTCAAGAGTTTGAGATCAGCCTGAGCAAGAGCAAAACCCCATTTCTACTAAAAATAGAAAAATTAGCCGGGCATTGTGGCATGTGCCTGCAATCCCAAAGACATCAGAGGCTGAGGCAAGAGGATTACTTAAGCCTGAGAGTTTGAGATTGCTTGAGTTGTGACGTCACAGCACTCTACTGAGGGCGACAAAGTGAAACTCTGTCTCTAAAAAAAAACAAAAAACAAATAATTTTATAAGGGCGGCACCTGTGGCTCAGTGGGTAGAGCATGGGCCCCATATACCAAGGGTGGCATGTTTGAATGCGGCCCCAAACTGCAACAACAAAAAATAGCTGGGCGTTGCAGCGGGCACCTGTATTCCCAGCTACTCAGGAGGCTGAGGCAAGAGAATCACCTAAGCCCAGGAGTTGGAGGTTGCTGTGAGCTGTGACATCACAGCACTCTACCAAAGGGGACAAAGTGAGACTTTGTCTCAAATAAATAAATAAACAAATAAGCGAGCTTAAAAAGAGGTAAGCAGGCAAGCTTAGCAGAGGAGCAATGGCACATACTGGTTGTAAGAACTCTAGAATAAAACTTGCCTGGGGCTCAGCGCCCATAGTTCAGTGGTTACAGCAACAGCCACATACACCAGGGCTGACAGGTTCAAACTCAGCCAGCGCCTGCTAAACAACGAGGACAACAACAACAAAATAGCCAAGGTTTGTGGTGAGTGCCTGTAGTCCCAGCTACTCGGGAGGCTGAGGCAAGAGAATCGCTTAAGCCCAAGGGTTTGAGGTTGCTGTGAGCTGTGATGTCACAGCACTTAACAAAGGGCGGACATAGTGAGACTCTGTGCCAAAAAAAAAAAAAAAGGACTGCCTGGGTTTGGACTCCAGCCCCACTACTTTCCAGATAAACTTGCTCAAGTAATTTCCTCTCTGAACCTCAGGCTCACCTGTAAAATGGTATAGTACTAAGTACTATAGTACTAAGTAGATAGTACTGTTACCTACTTTATACCTTCATATAGGTGTTACAAAGATAAAAGTTACTTAGCACAGAGCCTAGCATATAATAAACTGTCAACTTTATTACTATTCTTGCAGCCCACACTCCCGCCACATCCAGATTCCCTGCAATTCTGACCTCTAGCACCTCTGTGTGCACAAGTTGCTTCCTCTATCTGGTCCTTCTGACTCAGCCATCAGTACCTCCCTGAAGGATTTGCTAGACCAGTGGCCCACTACTGTATTCTCCAAGGCAGCCTAACCTGCCCTCTGGGCCATGTCTTTCATCACTCTACACTAAACTGCCTATTTCAGCCAATCCACCCCAAGAGGCTATGAATTCTTCCCAGGCATTTTCAGCATCTAAAAAGCAGTGTCCTTACATGGCAGTCAGATGTTATTAAATAAGCTCAGCTTTATCACTGGCAAAATGGGAATAAAAATAGGAAAAATAAAAATATCATCTACCTCAAGGGTTGTAGAGATTAAAGAGAATAATCAGGGTGGTGCCTGTGGCTCAAGGAGTAGGATGCTGGCCCCATATACAGGAGGTGGCCAGTTCAAACCTGGACTCGACCAAAAAAAAACTGCAAAAGAAGAAAAAAAAAAAAAAAAAAAAAGAGAATAATCATATGGAGGATCCTTGAAAAGTGCTACCCTGTTTCCCCAAAAATAAGACAGTGTCTTATTTTAAGGTGTGCTCCCAAAGATGCGCTAGGTCTTATTTTCAGGGGACATCTTATCTTTCCAATAAGTAGGTCTTATTTTCAGAGGATGTCTTATTTTCGGGGAAACAGGGTATCTGAGGCTGGGCCAGGTGGCTCACGCCTATAATCTTGTCACTCTGAGAGGTCGAGGTGGGTAGATCGCCTGAGCTTAGGAGTTTAAGACCAGCCTGAGCAAGAGCAAGACACCATCACTACTAAAAATAGAAAAACTAGGGAGGCGCCTGTGGCTCAAAGGAGTAGGGTGCCGGCCCCATATGCCAGAGGTGGCGGGTTCAAACTCAGCCCCGGCCAAAAACCACAAAAAAAACGGGGGGGGGGGGCTCTGCACCTGTAGCTCAGTGGCTAGGGCGCCAGCCACATGTACACCAGAGCTGGCAGGTTCGAATCCAGCCTGGGCCTGCCAAACAACAATGGCAACTACAATCAAAAAGTAGCCTGGGGCAGCGCCTGGGGCTCAGTCGGTGGGGCGCCGGCCCCATGTACCCAGGGTGGCGGGTTCAAACCCGACCCCAGCCAAACTGCAAAAAAACCAAAAAATAGCCAGGTGTTGTGGCGGGCGCCTGTAGTCCCAGCTACTTGGGAGGCAGAGCCAAGAGAATCGCTTAAGCCCATGAGTTGGAGGTTGCTGTGAGCTGTGGGAGGCCACGGCACTCTACCGAGGGCCACAAAGTGAGACTCTGTCTCTACAAAAAAAAAAAAAAAAAAAAGTAGCCTGTAGTCCCAGCTAGTTGGGAGGCTGAGGCAAGAGCTTAAGCTCATGAGTTTGAGGTTGCTGTGAGTTGTGATGCTAAGGCACTATACCCAGGGCGACAGCTAGAGACTCTATCTTAAAAAAAAAAAAAAAAAAAGGGGCGGCGCCTGTGGCTCAGTTGGTAGGGCGCCGGCCCCATAGACCGAGGGTGACGGGTTCAAACCCGGCCCCGGCCAAACTGCAACCAAAAAATAGCCGGGCATTGTGGCGGGCGCCTGTAGTCCCAGCTACTTGGGAGGCTGAGGCAAGAGAATCGCTGAAGCCCAGGAGTTGGAGGTTGCTGTGAGCTGTGTGAGGCCACGGCCCTCTACCGAGGGCCATAAGGTGAGACTCTGTCTCTACAAAAAAAAAAAAAAAAAGAAGTTGTATCTGTTTGTCACTGGGGATTCCAGTCTATAATATCTATAGAAAATATAGTCTATAGCTTTGGAGTGGGTTTTGTGTGGGTTCCTTTTGTGGGGGAAGTCTTTTTTCAAATACTCCTGACTAAGCTGTTCTTAATTGAAGTATCACTACATACAAAGGAAATTTGGCGATGAAATCATTACTCAATGGGGCATCCAAAGACATTTCCCTGAATTACAACCCCTTCACTGTCTACAGTTTTAAAGGTACCTAAGTTATTTAATAGATAATTAATTCCATTATTCTTTTTTTCTTTTTTTTTGCAGTTTTTGGCCAGGGCTGGGTTAGAACCCGCCACCTCGGGCATATGGGGTCAGTGCCCTACTCCTTTGAGCCGCAGGTGCCACCCAATTCCATTATTCTTTAAATATTAACTTTTATTCCTGGCCTTTATTATTAATACCCGGAAGTAGAAAACATTAACTGAGTCTTTACCACATGCTAATCCTTGACAAATGTCATTCCCAACAATACAATGTAACAAGCAGTATTATCCCATTTTACAAAGGAGGGAAGGAGGCTTAAAGCAAATAAACAACTTGCCTATGGTCACCCAGCTAGGTTGAAGAGCCAGGATTTGAGAAGACATCCTCCAAAACCCACTCCACTCAGATTGCTTATAAAAACAGGGTGGCGCCTGTGGCTCAGGGAATAGGGCGCTGGTCCCATATACCCAAAGGTGGCAGGTTCAAACCCAACCCTGGTCAAAAAACTGCAAAAAAATAAATAAATAAATAGGTTGCTTTTAAAAACAATGCCTGGGTGGCGCCTGTGGCTCAAGGAGTAGGGCGCCAGTCCCATATGCCAGAGGTGGCGGGTTCAAACCCAGCCCCGGCCAAAAAAAAAAATAAATAAATAAAAACAATGCCTTTGGGCTTGGTGCCTGTAGCTCAAGCTGCTAAGGCGCCAGCCACATATACCTGAGCTGATGGGTTAGACTCCAGCTCAGGCCCACCAAACAATGACGGCTACAACCAAAAAATAGCCGGGTGTCGTGGTGGGCACCTGTAGTCCCAGCTACTTGGGAGGTGGAGGCAGAAGAATCACTTGAGCCCAGGAGTTGGAGGTTGTTGTGAGCTGTGATGCCACAGCCCTCTACCCAGGGCGACAGCTTAAGGCTCTATCTCAAAAAAAAAACAATGCCTTTGGGATACTTGAACATAACAATATTATGCAATTAATTTTTTGTTGTTGCTTTTGTTGAGACAGAGTCCCACCCTATGCCCTGAGTAGAGTGCAATGGTGTCATAGCTCACTGCAATCTCAGACTCAGGATGTGGACATCCCACTGCCTGAGCGTCTGGAAACTGCTGGGATTACAGGAGCTTGCCAGGGCGCCCAGCTCGGCTTTTCATTTTTTTAGGAGTCTCACTCTCACTTAGGCAATTCTCCCTCCTCAGCCTCCCACAGTGCTGGGATTACAGGCGTGAGCCACTAGGCCCTTAGTTTTTATACGTGAAAATAAAGAAAAATCTTAAGAATCTTTATATTTTACAGACACTAGTGAAAAAATTATAGAAGAGGCTTGGCGCCTGTGGCTCAAGCAGCTAAGGCGCCAGCCACATACACCTGAGCTGGCGGGTTCGAATCCAGCCCAGGCCCACCAAACAACGACGGCTGCAACCAAAAAATAGCCAGGCGTTGTGGCGGGCGCCTGTAGTCCCAGCTACTTGGGAGGCGGAGACAGGAGACTCGCTTGAGCCCAGGAGTTGGAGGTTGCTGTGAGCTGTGATGCTATGGCACTCTACCCAGGGCGACAGCTTGAGGCTCTGTCTCAAAAAAAAAAAAAAAAAAAAAAAGAAAGAGAAAGTTATAGAAGAAATACAAACTAAAAAAGACTATGGAGGGATTTCACAAACATTTTATAAGAGAGATAAAACAGTAATAATGGTAACATAGGGCGGCGCCTATGGCTCAGTTGGTAAGGCGCTGGCCCCATATACCGAGGGTGGCGGGTTCAAACCCGACCCTGGCTGAACTGCAACCAAAAAATAGCTGGGCTATTTTAGCGGGCGCCTGTGGTCCCAGCTACTCGGGAGGCTGAGGCAAGAGAATCGCTTAAGCCCAGGAGTTGGAGGTTGCTGTGAGCTGTGTGATGCCATGGCACTCTACTGAGGGCCATAAAGTGAGACTCTGTCTCTACAAAAAAAAAAAAAAAAAAAATGGTAACATATACTCAACTCATAGATTTCCAAGCTATGAAAATCTTTTTTTTTTTTTATCTTTTTTTTTTTTTTTTGTAGAGACAGAGTCTCACTTTATGGCCCTCGGTAGAGTGCCGTGGCCTCACACAGCTCACAGCAACCTCCAACTCCTGGGCTTAAGCGATTCTCTTGCCTCAGCCTCCCGAGTAGCTGGGACTACAGGCGCCCGCCACAACGCCCGGCTATTTTTTCGTTGCAGTTTGGCCGGGGCCGGGTTTGAACCTGCCACCCTCGGTATATGGGGCCGGCGCCCGACTGAGCCACAGGCGCCGCCCTCAAGCTATGAAAATCTTATGAATTAAGTTTTCTTTTCTCTCTTTCATTCTTTTTTGTGCTTTTTGGTTTGTTTGTTTGATTTTGATTTTTGGAGATGAAGTCTCACTATGTTGTGGAGGGTGGTCTCAAACTCTTGAACTCAAGTAATTCTATCACCTTAGCCGCTCAAGTAGCTGGGATAATAGGAATGAGAAAAGGTACCCAGCTTAAACTAGGTTTTCATATTTCCATTTTTTAGATTAGGAAATGGAGGATAAGGGTAACATTTACTGATACTTCCATTAACAATGTATAGCAGTTGCTATACTTGAATGAGGAAACAAACCTCCAGGTAGGGGGCGGCACCCGTAGCTCAGTCAATAGGGCACCAGTCACATACACCAAGGCTGGCGGATTCAAACCCGTCCCACAATGTACTTACCCGTCCCAGCTAAGTACAATGACAATTGCAACAACAATAACAACAACAACAAAAAAAAAGTCGGGGCGGCTCCTGTGGCTCAGTGGGTAGGGCACCGGCCCCATATACCAAGGGTGGTGGGTTAGAACCTGCCCCCGACAGCTAAAACAGCAATGAGAATTGCAACAAAAAATAGCCGAGCGTTGTGGTGGGAGCCTGTAGTCCCAGTTACTCAGGAGGCTGAGGCAAGAGAATTGCCTAAGCCCAGGAGTTGGAGATTGCTGTGAGCTGTGATGCCATAGCACTCTACCAAGGGCGACAAAGTGAGACTCTTTGTCTCAAAAAAAAAAAAAAAAAAGTCTAGATAGGGGCCAGGCACAGTGGCTCAGCCTGTACTACTAGCACTCTGGGAGGCTGAGGTGGACTGTCTGAGCTCATGAGTTTGAGACTAGCCTGAGCAAGACAGAGACCCCATCTCTAAAAACAGCTAGGTGTTGTGGTGGGCACCTGTAGTCCCAGCTACTCAGAAGGCTGAGGCAAAAGTTTGAGGTTGCTTCAAGCTATGATGTCACAGCACTCTACCAAGGGCGATGAAGTAAAGCTCAATCTCAAACAAAAGTCGTTTTCCAGATAGGTTAAGTAACGTTTGATGTTAGAAACGTCTGCCTCCAAGGTCAATACAATACCACAATGAGAGGCCCAAAAGGTTTAAGTCACATGCCCAAGTTACATGTGGCCACAATGGCAGCTGCTGTTTCACAGCTCCACTCCACTCCTGGATCCTCACTAGCACAAATGATGAAGTCTGACATGAAAGGTTGACTCTTTTTCTTGCCTTTGTGAATTGCAAATGTCTAATTTTTTCTTTTTTTGAGAGAGAATCTCATTCTCTTGCCCAGACTAGAGTGCTATGGAATCTGCCTAGCTTACAGAAAGTTTAAACTCTTGGGTTCAAGTGATGCTCCTACCTCAGCCTCCTGAGTAGCTGGGACTATAGGTACCTGCCACCATGCCCACCTAGTTTTTCTATTTTTAGTAGAGATAGGGATCTTCCTCTTGCTTAGGATGATCTTAAACTACTGACCTCCAGAAATTCAACCCACCTCAGCCCCAGAGTGTTAGGATTATAGGTATGGGGCCGCGCCTGTGGCTCAAGGAGTGGGGCACCAGTCCCATATGCCGAAGGTGGCGGGTTCATATCTAGCCCTGGCCAAAAACCACAAAAAAAAAAAAGGATTATAGGTATGAGCCACTGAGCCTAGCTCAGGTATCTAATTTTCATACAGGTCACAGCATGACCAATTTCCTACTCATTAAAGCATACTGGACAGCATTCACCATTCCTTAAGACCAAGGGACAGTAGAGCAACCCAAACCAGCCATGCCCAGGAGCCTTAAGAAATGCACAAAGGGAGTCAAAATCAAAGACACATAAAGCAGAATGGTGGCTGCCAAGAGCTCAGAGGAGAAAAGAGGGTGTTGGGCGGCGCCTGTGGCTCAGTGAGTAGGGCGCAGGCCCCATATGCCGAGGGTGGCGGGTTCAAACCCAGCCCCGGCCAAACTGCAACAACAACAACAAAAAAAATAGCCAGGCGTTGTGGCGGGCGCCTGTAGTCCCAGCTGCTCGGGAGGCTGAGGCAAGAGAATCGCGTAAGTCCAAGAGTTAGAGGTTGCTGAGAGCCGTGTGATGCCACGGCACTCTACCGAGGGCGGTACAGTGAGACTCTGTCTCTACAAATAAAAAAAAGAAAAAGAAAAGAGGGAGTTAGTATGTAATAGGTACAGAGTCCCAATTTTCCAAAATGAAAAGAGTTATGAACAGGGATGTTAGTGACAGTTGCACAACAGTATGAAAGTATTCACTTACTTACTTTTTTTTCTTTTGAGACAGAGCCTCAAGCTGTTGCCCTGGGTAGAGTGCTATGGCATCACAGCTCACAGCAACCTCCAAATCCTGGGCTCAAGTGATTCTCCTGCTTCCACCTTCCAAGTAGCTGGGACTACAGGCGTCCACCACAACGCCCAGCTATTCTTTGGTTGCAGCCGTCATTGTTGTTTGGTGGGCCTGGGCTGGATTCGAACCTGCCAGCTCAGGTATATGTGGCTGGCGCCTTAGCCACTTGAGCCACAGGCACTGAGCCTCTTTTTTTTTTTTTTTTTTTTTTTTAAGAAACAGAGTCTCAAGCAGAAATACATCCATAACATGCTACATTTAAAAGAGGAGTTCTCGGGGCGGTGCCTGTGGCTCAGTCGGTAAGGCGCCGGCCCCATATACCGAGGGTGGCGGGTTCAAACCCGGCCTCGGCTGAACTGCAACCAAAAAATAGCTGGGTGCTGTGGCGGGCGCCTGTAGTCCCAGCTACTCGGGAGGCTGAGGCAAGAGAATCGCTTAAGCCCAGGAGTTGGAGGTTGCTGTGAGCTGTGTGAGGCCACAGCACTCTACCAAGGGCCATAAAGTGAGACTCTGTCTCTACAAAAAAAAAAAACAAAAAAAAAAATAAAAGAGGAGTTCTCAGGGCTGTCAACCTTACAGTAGAGGTTGAGTAGTAGTATATTACTCCTACAGGAAGAAAAAAAAAAAAGAAGGGCGGCACCTGTGGCTCAGTGAGTAGGGCGCCGGCCCCATATGCCGAGGGTGGCGGGTTCAAACCCAGCCCCGGCAAAACTGCAACAAAAAAATAACCGGGCATTGTGGCGGGCGCCTGTAGTCCCAGCTACTCAGGAGGCTGAGGCAAGAGAATCGCGTAAGCCCAAGAGCTGGAGGTTGCTGTGAGCTGTGTGACGCCACGGCACTCTACCCTAGGGCAGTACAGTGAGACTCTGTCTCTACAGAAAAAAAAAGAAGGGCGGCGCCTGTGGCTCAGTCGGTGGGGCGCCGGCCCCATATACCGAGGGTGGTGGGTTCAAGCCCGGCCCCGGCCAAACTGCAACCAAAAAATAGCTGGGCGTTGTGGCGGGCGCCTGTGGTCCCAGCTACTCGGGAGGCTGAGGCAGGAGAATCGCTTAAGCCCAGGAGTTGGAGGTTGCTGTGAGCTGTGTGAGGCCATGGCACTCTACTGAGGGCCATAAAGTGAGACTCTGTCTCTACAAAAAAAAAAAAAAAAAAAAAAAAAAGAAAAAAAAAGAAAAAGAAACAGAGTCTCACTTCGTCCCCCTCAGTAGAGTATCATAACATCACAGCTCACAGCAACCTCCAGCTCTTGGACTTAGGCGATTCTCTGCCTCAGCCTCCAGAGTAGCTGGGACTACAGGTGCTCACCACAACGCCTGGCTACTTTTTTGTTGCAGTTTGGCTGGGGCCGGGTTCAAACCCACCACCCTCTGTATATGGGGCTGGCACCCTACTCAATGAGCCACAAGCAGTGCTCCACTTATTTACTTTTTAGAGACAGCATCTCACTCTGTCACCCAAGTTTAAGTGCAGTGGTCCAATCTTACCAAACTATAATTTTTTTTTTTTTTTTTTGAGACAGAGTCTTACTTGGTCATCCTTGGTAGAGTGCCGTGGCATCTTAGCTTACAACAACTTCCAACTCTTGGGCTTAATCGATTCTCTTGCCTCAGCCTCCCAAGTAGCTGGAACTACAGGCACCCGCCACAACGCCCAGCTATTTTTTGTTGTTCTTGTCATTGTTGGTTTTTTGTTTGTTTGTTTTAGCTGGTCCAGGCTGGATACAAACCCACCAGCCTTGGTGTAAGTAGCCAGTGCCCTACAGGCACCACCCATACCTCACTATAATTTTAACTCCTGGTCTCAAGCACTGCTCCTACCTCAGCCTCCCGAACTGCTGAGACTACAGGTATGTACCACCATGCCCAGCTAACTTTTTTTTTTGGTAGAAACAGGGTCTTACTAGTCTTACTATGTTGCCCAGGCTGGTCTGAAACTCCTGGCCTCAAGCCATCCTCCTGCCTCAGCCTCCCAAAGCACTAGGATTACAGGTGTGAGCCACTGTGCCTAGGTTTATGAAAGTATTTAGTAACACTGAACTATACACTTTAAAAATGGCCAAAATGTAGCCAGGCGTTGTGGTGGGCGCCTGTAGTCCCAGCTACTTGGGAGGCTGAGGCAAGAGAATCGCTTAAGCCCAGGAGTTGGAGGTTGCCATGAGTTGTGTGAGACCACGGCACTCTACCGAGGGCCATAAAGTGAGACTCTATCTCTACAAAAAAAAAAAATGGCCAAAATGGCAATTTTTTTACTACTTATATTTCTCCACAATTAAGAAAAAATAGAAAAAAGGAAGGAAGGAAGTACGACAGGCAGCTTGTGTTGGGAAGAGAGGGGTTATACAATTAAAGGATGTTTGCGAGCAGGGCCTGTGGCTCAAGGAGTAAGGCGCTGGCCTCATATACCAGGGGTGGCAGGTTCAAATCTGGCCTCAGCCAAAAACTGCAAAAAAAAAATAATAATAATAAAAATAAAGGATGTTTGCATCCTCAGGAATGAAATCTGAGGTGAGGGTGGCAAAGTACCTCAGTCCTGGGTTCCAGGCTGCTGTCTGTTTGATATTGTAATTAAAGTGACTAATTCAAACCTCTAGGGAGAAAAGCAAGGCAGCTGTAGAGAGGAGGCTATAAAAGCACTGAGACTAAAGGCAAAAAAAAACCTGAACTCCAAGACTCCAGGCTCTGTTTGTTAGATAACTGGCCTTAGACAAGTTACTTAAGTCTGTTTCCTCCTCTGTTAAGATAAAATAATAATCAGTTGTAAGGATTCAATGAGATCCAAGAGTGTTCAAAAAAGTGCTAGCTGTAGCTATCATTCTTGTAAAATGCCTATACTTCCAGGCCAGGTTTCCATAACCCAGAAATCCTAACACCTGTCTCCCTGTACAAGCAAGGAAGGCACGTCAATCCACCTAGCCATGGACTTTTTCCATATGGGGAAAAGACCACGTGAAAATCAGTTTTCTGCTAGAACAGAGAGGCCAGGGTAGCGCCTGTGGCTCAAGGAGTAGGGCGCCGGCCCCATATACGAGGTGGCAGGTTCAAACCTGGCCCTGGCCAAAAAAAAAAAAAAGAACAGAGAGGCCAAATACTCATCAACTAAGATGTCTAGGAGTCAGCCTTTAAAATCCTAGGATGGGTGGTGCCTGTGGCTCAGTGAGTAGGGTGCTGGCCCCATATACTAAGGGTGGTGAGTTCAAACCCAACCCCAGCCAAACTGCAACAATAAAAAAAAAAAAACTATTAAATCCTAGGATTAGGCTGGGCAAGGTGGCTCACGCCTGTAATCCTAGCACTCTGGGAGGCCGAGGCCTTACAAGTTCGAGTTGGGTATGAGGACCAGCTGGCTACCTCAGCTAGAAAATAGACAGTCACAGAAGTGACTGGGACAAGGGAGTGACTAGCAGGCTCCCCAAAGGAGTATGTGAAGGACTGCCTGAGCTTACAAGTTCGAGACCAGCCTGAGCCAGAGCAAGACGTCCTCTCCAAAAATAGCTAGACATTATGGCAGGTGCCTGTAGTCAGAGCTACTCAGGAGGCTGAGGCAAGAGAATCACTTGAGGGGCGGCGCCTGTGGCTCAGTGAGTAGGGCGCTGGCCCCATATGCCGAGGGTGGCGGGTTCAGACCCAGCCCTGGCCAAACTGCAACAGAAAAATAGCCGGGTGTTGTGGCGCGCGCCTGTAGTCCCAGCTGCTCGGGAGGCTGAGGCAAGAGAATCGTGTAAGCCCAAGAGTTAGAGGTTGCTGTGAGCCGTGTGACGCCACGGCACTCTATCAGAGGGCAGTACAATGAGACTCTGTCTCTACAAAAAAAAAAAAAAAAGAGAAGAGAATCACTTGAGCCCAAGAGTTTGAGGTTGCTGTAAGCTGTGATGCCACAGCACTCTACCGAGGCCAATAAAGTGAGACTTTGTCTCAAAAAAAAAAAAAAAGCTACTCGGGAGGCTGAGGCAAGAGAATTGCCTAAGCCCGAGAGTTTGAGGTTGCTGTGAACTGTGATGCCATGGCACTCTACCAAGCGATACAAAGTAAGACTCTGTCTCTAAAAAAAAAAAAGGCTCGGCACCTATAGCTCAGAAGCTAGGGCAATAGCCACATACACTGGAGCTGTGGAGCTGGCAGGTTCAAACCCAGCCCGGGCCTGCCAAATAACAACTACAACCAAAAAATAACTGGAGGTTGTGGCGGGTGCCTGTAGTCCCAGCTACTTGGGAGGCTGAGGCAAGAGAATCACTTAACCCCAAGAGTTTGAGGTTGCTGTGAGCTGTGATGGCACAGCACTCTATCAAGGGCAACATAGTGAGATGCTGTCTCAAAAAAAAAAAAACATTGAATGGAGAACTCAAGTAAGACTTTTTTGAGAGGGCGGCACCTGTGGCTCAGTGAGCAGGCACCTGCCCCATATACCGAGGGTGGCGGGTTCAAACCCAGCCCCGGCCAAACTGCAACAACAACAAAAAAAAAAAAAAAATAGCCGGGCGTTGTGGCGGGCGCCTGTAGTCCCAGCTACTCGGGAGGCTGAGGCAGGAGAATCACCTAAGCCCAGGAGTTGGAGGTTGCTGTGAGCTGTGTGACGCCACGGCACTCTACCAAGGGCAATAAAGTGAAACTGTCTCTACAAAAAAAAAAAAAAAAAGACTTTTTTGAGAACTTCAGGTAGTTTTGAATAAAATAAAGAAGCATGGAACTGACAGAGGACATGGAAGCAAAAGAGAGCTGCAGTTGGATATGAGGACTAGCTGGCTACCTCAGCTAGTAAAGAGACAGTGGCAGAAGTGACTCGGACAAGGGAGAGACTGGCAGGCTGCCCAAGGGAGCATGTGAAAGAAATGAGATCTGCTAAAACAAGCTCCCACAGACAACTGGGTTTCTAAGCAAGGTACTAACAAAGACTCAGAACAGAGTAGACTGTGGAGATAATTAGCCCCTCATTTCATAAATGGGGAGAACTAGGCCCAGTAGCATCAAGAGACTTGCCTGAGGTCTCACAGTGAGTGGAACAGCTGGGATTAGGGCCAAATCCAAATCAAACTCATTATTGAAGAGGATCTGACATTTATGTGAGGAATTCAAGGGGGAAGGGGGAATTGGGAAGAAGGCCTGGGACGTAAAATAGTCTAGTCATTCAGGTTTGTCCTGATTAGGACTAGGGATAAGATCATGCTGGAAGAGAGCCATGACAGGTGACAGCCAAGGAAACAGGTACAGATGATCTCAAACACTTAGAAAGGAAAAACCCAAATTGAGACTAAGAATAGTTTAAATACATGAGCACCCATCATCAAAGAATGTCATCTTCTCACCAGCATTTACCTTTCTGGAGAATCAATCCACTTAGAGACAAGCCAATACTTTCCATTCAAGATATGGGCATTGGCTTTTACCTTGGTTTTTCCCACGTCCATTTCACAGTATCCAGAAAGCCAAAAGGACGCCTAACACTTGTGACCCTGCTGATCTGGAGTAGCTCAGACTCCCTACTCATGGTAGATAACAGGTGAGAAAACAGGGAGACAAGCTGGCTATGCAGTATTTAGTAGAATGATTTATTGTCAAGAATTATGTTCATATGTAAGCAAGAAATATTAAACAATTTAAATTTGACAATACACATAGAAACCAAACTCCGGAGATGTTTTAGCCATGCCATTTAAAAAACTAAATGGTAGAATAACTGTACTTAATGGTCCTCAGAAGAGGATGGCCTTGTACAAAGGGTATATACCTGGTTAAAGATAAAATGAAAAACAATACCCCAGCATGAGGCAAACCACCACTTTACTACTTCCACTGAGAAATCTTTAACTTTGCATATGGAACCTAACTACTCAAAGTGTAGTTTAATAATGTTAGCATCTCCTGCAAATTAGAAATGCGGACACTCTGGCTCCACCCTAGACCTACCAAATCAGAATCAGCATTTTACCAAGACCCCCAGGTGATTTGTATGCACATTCAAGTACTGGTACAGAATATTCTAAGAGTGCACTGTACAGCAGTACACTTGTCAAACAGCCAAATAAAGAGACAACGTACCTGTTCGCTTTTGGTATACCATGTTTTATTAGATACTGCTCAGAGAGACCTCCAAGTTTTCTATAAATTTGTTACTTACTAATGACCACATGATCTAAATGTGAGATCTATTTCACTTCCTGAAATAACACAATTAGTTCTAAGGCTTTCATGCACATGAAATATAAGACAGCTTAGTTGTTCTGAAAAACACAATAATGATAAATTTTATTCAAGTTCCAACACAGAGTTCAGAGCACTTCTCCATAAGACTCACTAACTTCTAGGAGTTATCATTAAACCCCCCCTCCCCAGCATCTCTAAGAAGCAGATGCTAAACATCCATCCAGTTTCTGAATGATCAGTGGAAGGAATGAAAATGCCCTGTCTTACTGGTGTAGCCTCTCAGACCCAAACTCCCTCCCACGAGACCTCATGCAGCCACACACTCAAGTACTTCCCCAAAAGGAGAAAGGTCAAAGGTATCATTATCCCCTAAACACTGGAGAGTCCAGCTGTGGAGAAATTAATCTGGTTACGGGGTTGGATGAAAAGCCCTGAATAAAATCCAGGAAGACAGAAGGAAACACAAACGAAGAAACCCACTGAAGATACTTAGGAGACAAGACATCCCAGATACTGTATTTATAAATTTTAAAGAAATGTTGGGGGCCAAGTTTGGCACATATCAAAGAGAATAACTGGGAGAGAAAAATACCCATTCCCTCACCCAGACCCTAGGGAGAAGAACAAAAAGAGTGCCCAAGGGATTCCTCCAAATGACCTCTTTTCTAGATAAAAGGTAGTAAGAAAGTCAATGCGGGGAAGCTTAAGGGCTAGAAGTAGTGCTACGAAAATCTCTTGAGGATTTTTTCCCCCTGTACAGGGAGATAAAGCAAAGGAGAAAACAGTACCCACCTAAACAGAATCTTATAACAAGCAAACCACAGAATGATTAAGAGTCCTCTGATTAAACAAAGAAATACAGGGAGATTCCTTTCCACTTTGAATCCAGTGCTGGGTGCCAGGCAGTCCTAGACTTGAGGCCACCTCCAGCACAAAAGGAAGAAGAGGAAATCCCTACAGCTACTCAGTAAGCAGAACACTGTCCAAAAGGAGTCAGAAACCAGAAAAAATGCTTAGGGATAGAGCAAGCCAAGACAGAAGAGTTCCTGTTTGCAGAAAGATAAAAGATAAAGTAGACTTAAGAAAAACAATGTGCAAGCACCATTTAGGAGAGTGCCTCCCTTAGGGGGAGGGGAATTAATTCAGGAGGTATGACTATAGGAAATGTGTTCACAAAAAAGGTCACAGAACTAGAACCAAGTGCTGTGCTGAACAAAGATACTGTACTCATCAAAAGAAGGAAGAGGAAATGGGTGCACTGACAGACTGGGAGAGTGAGGGAATGTGATTCCAAAGCCGGGAGGGAAACTGACGAATAAAAATGTCTTGGATGACAGAAAAGCTAAAAAGGGTAGAAAGGCAGGCTAAAAAGCCACACACCTCAAAGCAGGAAGATTCCTTGAATTTAGGAGTTCAAGAACAGCCTGAGGCTGTGTGTGGTGGCTCACAATCTTAATGCCAGCAGTCTGGGAAGCCAAGCAAGAGGATCCCTTGAGCTCAGGAGTTGAAGACCAGGCTGAGCAAGAGTGAGACCCCATCTCCACTAAAAATAGAAAAATCAGCTGGGTATTATGGCTGGTGCCTAGTCCCAGCTACTGGGGAAGCTAAGACAGGAAGACTGCCTGAACCCAAGGAGTTTGAGGTTACTGTGAAGTAGGGTGACACCATGGCAGTATAGCCTAGGCAACAGAGTGAGACAAAAAAAAAAGGTGTGTTGACCCGATTTAAAAGGCATCTTGGGGGTGGCTCCTGTGGCTCAAAGGAGTAGGGTGCTGGCCCCATATACCAGAGGTGGCAGGTTCAAACCCAGCCCTGGCCTAAATTAACAAATAAATAAATATAAAATATATATATATATATATAAAAAAAAAAGCATCTGGAAAGTGGCAGCACTCTCTAGAGTTGTGTAACTAAAAGAGGTACATTTCAGGCTTGGTGCCCATTGCCCAGTGATTAGGGGGCAGGCCACATACATTGCATTTGGTGGGCTCACCAGGCCTGCTAAACACTAATGACAACAAGAACAAAATAGCGGGGTATCGCCTCCAGCACTTTTAGTCCCAGCTACTTGGGAGGCTGAGGCAAGGAATTGCTTAAGCCCAAGAGTTTGAGGTTGCTGTGAACAGTGACACTACACCACTCTACCAAGAGCAACATAATGAGACTCTGTCTCAAAAAAAAAAAAAAAAAAGGTGCATTTCATACATTTCTGGGGGAGGGACAGAAAACACATTCAAATGTGAAAATGAGTCTCCTCCAGTAAATAAGGTAGTTTGATTTGAGGAACTCGTGAAAAGAGAGCAATCCCAGCGAATTCCTAATTTGTGAGACTAGAAATATGTGCTAATTTAAGGATTTTCGGTGTACAGTAAGATCTGAAGGGCTGAAGAAAAGAAGTGGCTCCTAAATTTAAGAAATTCTGGAAGGCATCTTGTCATATTTGTGGCCTGGAAAAGGGGAACTCTTTCTCGGAGTCGTGAGGATCTAAGAAAGTATCCCAAAACTATGATTAAGGGACCCCAAGTTTGAGCGACCCATTAAAAGGGTAAATCCCGAATTGGAAAGGAAATGTGTATTTAGAGTCAAGGTTCGAAAAAGGAAGTGTGCTACCAGTTTGGGGGTCTGGGGAAAAAGGATATGCCCCTACTCTGAGGGAGTCTTTATAAATAATTTAAAATCCCAGGGCTGGAGCACAGAAATGGGGTGTGCCGCCTAGATTTTCAAAACTATAAAGAAAGGCGACATTCCCATATTCGGGGTCTTGAGAAAGGGGTGTGCTCCCCCAAATAGGGTAAGGAGCCAATAAAACAAAACGCATTCCCAAAGCACAATGCAAAAGTAGGGCCTTATGATGAGTCTCTCAGAAGCCACATACCTCAGACCCCGGCCCTAAAGCTGACCCCCACCCCCAATACCGTCAGCTCCGCGCCCCGGGCCCGCACCCCGCGGCCCAGCCCCCTCGGGCAGCACTGATTGGTCACGGCAGCCGTCACTCCCGCGGACAACCCCGGGGATTGGGCGCCGCTCGCACGCCCGCCACGCTCTCAGCAGCAGTCCCAGGGCCTCCCTTCAGGCTGGGCGAGCGGGGCCAGGCGGGGAGCTGGGCCGGACAGGAGATCCGAGCAACAGTGGCTTCCGTCCCCGTCCCCGTCCCCGCCTGCAATGCGCGCGCAAAGCACGGGCCCGGCCCAGTGCAACCCGGCCCCGGCCACCTGACTTCGTCTTGCCGAGCCTCGCCGCGAGCTCACCTCACGGCACCGCTCCTCCGGCTGCGCCGCTCCAGGACCAACCGACAGAAGGACTCTGCGTGCTGTGCACCACGTGACCCTCGGGACGCGCCCAGCGTATTCCCCGCCCCCCCCTCCACACGCACTATCGCCACCACTGAATGACGCAGGGACCCAGCTGCTCCGCCCCCGGCCCCGCCTGATCACCGTGGCGACGGCCCGCTAAGGCCACGCCCACTGTCCTGACGCGCGGGAAACAGACCTGCGCCCCATCCAGAACACGAAGTCTCTACTCACTGGTATCCCCTAAGATAACGCGAAGGCCGGGCCGGAACACTACCGATACTTGATAATTTTGCCTCCTAAATGCATCTCAAACTTCTCACTTCCCTTCATCCAACTATCTAAACCACTCTCCTCTCTCCAAGATTACAGAGGTCTCCAGTTAGTTACTATTACTATGTTTTTTGCAGGATTTTTTTTTTTTTTTGGCCGGGGCCAGGTTTGAACCCGCCACCTCCGGTATATAGGGACGGCGCCCTACTCCTTGAGCCACAGGTGCCGCCCCCCCTTTTTGAGACAGATTCTCACTATGTTGCCTTTTTTTTTTTTGTAGAGACAGAGTTTCACTTTATGGCCCTCGGTAGAGTGCCCTGGCGTCACATGGCTCACAGCAACCTCCAACTCCTAGGCCTAGGCTATTCTCCTGCCTCAGCCCCCCGACTAGCTAGGACTACAGGCGCCCGCCACAACGCCAGGCTATTTTTTTTTTTTTATTGCAGTTCGGCGGGGCTGGGTCTGAACCTGCCACCCTCGGTATATGGGGCCGGCGCCCTGTTCACTGAGCCACAGGCGCCGCCCCTATGTTGCCTTTTTTTTGAGACAGATTCTCACTATGTTGCCCTCGGTAGAGTGCAGTACTGTCGCAGCTCACAGCAACCTCAAACTCTTGGGCTCAAGCGATTCTTTTGCCTCAGCCTCCCAAGCATCTGGGAATACAGGCACCCGCCACAACGCCCGGCTATTTTTTGGTTGCACTTGTCATTGTTCTTTAGCAGGCTCTGGCTGGGTTTGAACCCACCAGCCCTGGTACATGTGCCAGCGCCCTAACCACTGAGCAACGGGTGCCAATTGGTCTTATTATTATTGGTTTATTTTTGAGACAGAGTCACACTTTGTTGTCCAGGTTAGAATGCCATGGCATCGGCCTAGCTCACACCAACCTCAAACACCAGCCTCCCAGAGTGCTAGGATTACAGGCGAGAGCCACCACACCTGGCTTCTTCCAGTCAGTTCTTTACCAACAATGATAGTTTTTCAAAATGCCAGCCTAAGGGCGGCGCCTGTGGCTCAAAGGAGTAGAGCGCCAGCCCCATATGCTGAAGGTGGCAAGTTGAAACCCAGCCCCGGCCAAAAACTGCAAAAAAAAAAAAAAAACAAAGAAAGCACTCCATACATATATGTTGAATAAATTGAACTACATTTAAAAAAAAAAAAAAACTGCAAAACGCCATCCTAGGCAGAGCGCGGTGGCTTATTCCTGTAATCCTAGCACTCTGGGAGGCCGAAGTTGGCAGATGCCTGAGCTCAGGAGCTGGAGACCAGCCTGAACAAGAGCGAGATCCCGGTTTCTAAAAATACAGCAGAGTTTTTTGTTTCGTTTTTTTTTCTTTTTAGAGACAGAGTCTCACTTTATGGCCCTCGGTAGACTGCCGTGGCGTCCCACGGCTCACAGCAACCTCTAACTCTTGGGCTTACGCGATTCTCTTGCCTCAGCCTCCCGAACAGCTGGGACTACAGGCGCCCACTACAACGCCCAGCTATCCTTTGAGGTTGCAGTTCAGCCGGGGCTGGGCCTGAACCCGCCACCCTCGGTATATGGGGCCGGCGCCTTACCGACTGAGCCACAGGCGCCTACAGCACAGTTTTGTGGCCGGCGCCTGTAGTCCCAGCTACTAGGGAGGCCTAGGCAAGAAAATCGCTTGAGCCCAAGAGTTTGAGGTTACCCGTAAAGCTATGACGCCACATCCTCTACCATACCGAAGGCAACAAAATGAGCCTCTCTCTCAAAAAAGAAAAGAAAAATGCCATTTCTTTCTTTCTTTCTCATCTCCAGATGAAGATATAAATCTTCAGCTCCACGCCTGTGGCTCAAACAGCTAAGGCGCCAGTCACATACACGTGAGCTGGCAGGTTTGAATCCAGCCCGGGCCCGCCAAACAACAATGACGGCTGAAACAAACAAAAAAAATAGCCAGGCGTTGTGGCAGGCGCTTGTAGTCCCAGCTACTTGGGATGCAGTAGCAGGAGAATCGCTTGAGCCCAGGAGTTGAGTTTGCTGTGAACTGTGATGCCACGGCACTCTACCCAGGGCAACAGCTTGAGGCTCTGTCTAGAAAAAAAAAAAAAAAAACTAAATCTTCGGGTGGAGCCTATGGCTCAGTGAGTAGGGCGCTGGCCCCATATACCGAGGGTGGCGGATTCAAACCCAGTCCCAGCCAAACTGCAACAACAACAACAACAAATGGCCGGGTGTTGTGGCGTGCCCCTGTAGTCCCAGCTGCTCAGGAGGCTGAGGCAGGAGAATCAACTAAGCCCAAGAGCTGGAGATTGCTGTGAGCTGTGTGACGTCATGGCACTCTACCAAGGGCGGTAAAGTGAGACTGTGTCTCTACAAAAAAAAAAAAAATCTAGGGGCAGCGCCTGTGGCTCAAGGAGTAGGGCGCTGGCCCCATATGCCGGAGCTGGTGGGTTCAAACCCAGCCCTGGCCAAAAAATAAAAAAAAAAAAAAACTGCAAAAAAAAAAAATCTAAATCTTCATCTGAACCTGGCAGAGTGGCTCACACCTGTAATCCTAGCAGTCTGGGAGGCCCAGGTGGATTGCCTGAGCTCACAGGTTGGAGACCAGTATGAGCCAGAGCGAGACTGCATCTCTAAAAATACAGCTGGGCCTTGTGGCAGGAGCTAGTAGTCCCAGCTACTAAAGAATCTGAGGCAAGAGAATCACTTCAGCCCAAGACTTTGAGAATGTTGTGAGCTATGATGGCACATCACTCTACCAAGGGCAACAAAGTAAGACTCTGTCTCAAAAAAAATAAATAAATATGTGGCGGGCACCTCCCCAGCTACTGGGGAGGCTGAGACAAGAGAATCGCCTAAGCCCAGGAGTTGGATGTTGCTGTGAGCTGTGATGCCACAGCACTCTACTGAGGGCAACAACGTGAGACTCTGTTTCTACCAAAAAAAAAAAAAAAACTAACTTAATATAAAAAAAGAAAAATCTTCATCTGGACTATACACCATTTTCAAGGTCTGAAATTCACTTGCTTCTTTCTTGCTTGTTTTTTGTTTTGTTTTGTTTTGTTTTGTTTTTGAGACAGAGTCTCACTATGTTGCCCTGGGTAGAGTGCCACGGCATCATACCTCACAGCAACTTCAAACTCTTGGGCTCAAGCGAGTCTCTTGCCTCAGCCTCCCAAGTACCTGGGACTACAGGTGCTAGCCACAACGCCCAGCTATTTTTTTTTTTTTTGGTAGTTGTCACTGTTGGTTAGCAGGCCCATGGTGGCTTCGAACTGGCCAGCCCAGGTGTATGTGGCTGGCGCCCTAACCCCTTGAGTTATGGGCACCGCCAAGCCTAACCTGCCTCTTTCTTTTTTTTTTTTTGTAGAGACAGAGTCTCACTTTACTGCCCTCGGTAGAGTGCCGTGGCGTCACACGGCTCACAGCAACTTCCAGCTCTTGGGCTTATGTGATTCTCTTGCCTCAGCCTCCCGAGCAGTTGGGACTACAGGCACCGGCCACAACGCCCGGCTATTTTGGCTGGGGCTGGCGTTTGAAACCATCACCCTTGGTATATGGGGCCTGCGCCCTACTCACTGAGCCACAGGCGCCGCCCACCTGCCTCTTTCTTATCCTCACATATTTACCTCCCCCACATTCTCAATGTCTCCAGCAAGCCAAGTTCCATTTCAAGGCCTTTGTGTTCTTTCATCCCCAACTTTGTACCATTAACTCCTAGAAAAGTATTCCAATTGCTGCTGGGAAAAAAAGAGAGAGAGAGAGAGATGTATTGGGTGGCATCTGTGGCTCAGGAGGTAGGGCGCTAGCCCCATATACCCAGGGTGGTGGGTTCAAACCTGGCCCTAGCCACACTGCAACAAAAAATAACCGGACGTTAGTGGTGGGCGCCTGTAGTCCAAGCTACTTAAGAGGCTAAGGCAAGAGAATTGCCTAAGCCCAGGAGTTGGAGGTTGCTGTGATCTGTGCCGCCATAGCACTCTACTGAGTGTGATAAACTGAGACTCTCTTAAAAAAAAAAAATTGTTACAATCGCCAGGCTCACTGCAATGTGCCTATACTATCCCTGCTATTTGGGAGGCTAAGACGGGAGAATGAGTTAAGCTCAGAAGTTTGAGACCAGCCTTAGTAGAGATGGGGTTTTTTGGGGGGTTTTTTTTTGTTTGTTTGTTTTTTGTAGAAATGGGGTCTTGTTCTTGCTCAGGCTGGTGTTGAACTCCCCAACTCAAGCAATCCACCTCAGCCGTCCAAAGTGCTAGGTTTACAGACATGAGCTACCATGCCCCGCCATATATATATATATATATTTTTTTTTTTTTTTTTCTTTTTTGAGACAATGTCTCACTTTGTCACCCTGGGTAAAGGGCTGTGACATCACAGCTCACACCAACCTCAAAATCCTGGGCTTAAGCAATTCTCTTGCCTCAGCCTCCCAAGTAGCTGGGACTACAGGCACCCACCACAACACCCGGCTATTTTTAGAGACCAGGTCTCGCTCTGGCTCAGGCTAGTCTTCAACCTGTGAGCTCAGGTAATTTACCTGCCTCAGCCTCCCAAGTGCTGGGATTACAGACTTGAGTCACTGTGCCTGGCTACTATATATACAGATATATATAGTAGTATTATAGTATTATAATAATATATAATATTATAGTATAATAATATATAATTATAATAATATATAATATTGGGCAGTGCCTATGGCTCAGTAAGCAGGGTGCCGGCCCCATATACCGAGGGTGGCGGGTTCAAACCCAGCCCTGGCCAAACTGCAACAAAAAAATAGCCTGGTGTTGTGGCGGGCGCCTGTAGTCCCAGCTACTCGGGAGGCTGAGTCAAGAGAATCGCCTAAGCCCAGGAGTTGGAGGTTGCTGTGAGCTGTGTGATGCCACAGCACTCTACCGAGGGCAATAAAGTGAAACTCTGTCTCTACAAAAAAAAAATAATAATAATAATATATAATATTATAGTATTATATGTTATAATATTATCATAATAATACTATATATAATACTATATAATACTACTATATATCTGTATATACCCTGTTTCCCCGAAAATAAGACATCCTCCAAAAATAAGACCTACTTACAGGAAAGATAAGACATCCCCTGAAAATAAGACCTAGTGCATCTTTGGGAGCACACCTTAAAATAAGACACTGTCTTATTTTTGGGGAAACAAGGTATATAGTAGGGGTTTTTTTGTTGTCCATACACATACATATATAGTAGCAATATAATACTATATAATACATGTATATATATAATGCTACTATATATATAGTAGGGTTTTTTTTTGTTTTTTTTTGAGACTGAGTCTCAAGCTGTTGCCCTGGGTAGAGTCCTGTGGTGTCATAGTTCACAGCAACCTTTAACTCTCGGGCTGAAGCGATCCTTTTGCCTCAGTTTTTCTTTTTATTTTTGAGACAGGGTCTTACTATATTGCCCTCGGTAGAGTGCTGTAGCATCACAGCTCACAGCAACCTCAAACTCTTGGGCTTACAAGATTCTCTTGCCTCAGCCTCCCAAGTGCCCACCACAATGCCCAGTTATTTTTTTATTTTTTATTTTTTTGTAGAGACAGAGTTTCACTTTATGGCCCTCAGTAGAGTGCCATGGCATTACACAGCTCACAGCAACCTCCAACTCCCGGGCTTAAGCGATTCTCTTGCCTCAGCCTCCTGAGTAGCTGGGACTACAGGCACCCGCCACAACACCAGGCTATTATTTTTGTTGTTGCAGTACGACCAGGGCCGGGTTTGAACGCGCCACCCTCGGTATATGGGGCCAGCGCCTTACCGACTGAGCCACAGGTGCTGCCCAAGGGTGGATCTTTTTTTACTCAGGAGTTCAAGACTAGCCGGAATAAGAGTAAGACCCCTATCCACCAAAAATAGAAAAACTAGCTGGGTATGGTGGCTCACACCTGTAGTCAAAGGTACTCAGGAGGCTGAAGTAGGATCCCTTAAGCTCAGGACTTTGATGTTGCTGTAAGCTAGGAGGGAGACATGGTGGCACTCCAGATTGGACAACAGAGTAAGATTCTGTCTAAAAAAATAGATAAGTAGGGTGGTGCCTGTAGCTCAAAGGAGTAGGGCACCGGCCCCATATGCCGGAAGTGGCGGGTTAAAACCCAGACCTGGCCAAAAATTGCAAAAAAATAAAAATAAAAAAATAGATTAGTAAGCACTCTGGGAAGCCAAGGCAGATGGATTACCTGAACTCACGAGTTTGAGACCAGCCTGAGCCAGAATGAGACCTTGTCTCTGAAAATAGCCAGGCATTGTGGCAGGCAGCAACAGGAAGGCTGAGACAAGAGAATCACTTGAGCCCAGGAGTTTGAGGTTGCTGTAAGCTGTGATGCTACAGTACTTTACCAGGGGCAACAAAGTGAGACTCTGTCTCAATCAATCAATCAATCAATCAATCAATATGGGCGGCGTCTGTGGCTCAGTGGGTAGGGTGCTGGCCCCATATACTGAGGGTGGCAGATTCAAACCCAGACCCAGCCAAATCGCAACAAAAAAATAGCCGGGCGTTGTGGCGGGCGCCTGTAGTCCCAGCTACTCGAGAGGCTGAGGCAAGAGAATTGCCTAAGGCTCGGCGCCTGTGGCCCAAGCGGCTAAGGCGCCAGCCACATACACCTGAGCTGGCAGGTTCGAATCCAGCCTGGGCCTGTCCAACAATGACGGCTGCAACCAAAAAATAGCTGGGCCTTGTGGTGGGTGTCTGTAGTCCCAGCTACTTGGAGGCAGAGGCAGGAAAATCGCTTGAGCCCACGAGTTGGAGGTTGCTGTGAGTTGTGATGGCACAGCACTCTACCCAGGGTTACAGCTTGAGGCTCTGTCTCAAAAAAAAAAAAAAGAGAATTGCCTAAGCCCGGGAGTTGGAGGTTGCTGTGAGCTGAGACTCCACAGCACTCTACCAAGGGCGATAAGGTGAGACTCTGTCTCTACAAAAATAAATAAATTTTTATTTATTGGTTCAGTGGGTTCAGTGGGTAGGGCGCCGGCCCAATGTACCAAGGGTGGCAGGTTCCTGGCCCAAGGCCAAACTGCAGTAAAAAAATAGCCGGGTGTTCTGGCAGGTGCCTGTAGTCCCAGCTACTCGGGAGGCTGACGCAAGAGAATCACTTAAGCTTAGGAGCTGGAGGTTGCTGTAGCTGTGACACCATAGCACTCTACTAAGGACAATAAAGTGAGACTCTGTCTTTTAAAAATAAATAAATAAATAAATAAAATAGATAAGTAAATGGTGGTCTTGATACCAACTTCACAAAATCAACTGGTCAAGTGCTCAAATGCAAGAAGAAAGGGCCTTCCCAGGATCCTACGTGTTAATGTTTATTAACATGAAATTTCTCAAATATGTGAGTAGGGAAAGGAAAGGAAGAAGGGGATTTGATAAGCCCTCATCTAACAGGCACAATGTAAGGGTATATGGCACACCTACTGGGTGAAGGGCTCAACTACAACTTAGATTACCAAAGGGCAAAAAAATGTAACCTAATCATTTGTACCCTCATATTAATCTGAGATTTTAAAAAATTGCTCATACGTTAATGGCTGTTGTAGCATATGGAGAATTTTCTGCCCCATAATCACAATAATGCCAAGAATCTCAGATTCTGTAGCCCCATAAATATATAACGTATGGTCCAGCCTCTGCCGCCAAGGTGCCAACGGGCCTCTGAGGCATGTGCCTGGGTTGCAGAGGGTAGTAGCAAGGACCCCGTGGGACTATTGGGTTCTGTACTGAGTGTGCAAGTGCCAGGTGCGAGGTGGGCAATAAGTCAATGGAGGTTGTTAGTGGAAAAAAACCCAAGTGTCCAACGTGTGCCACACACAGTTTTAGGTCCTTGGGAAACTACAAAGAACAAGACCCTTGTCTTGTGGAGTGGAAGTCTTGTTGGTGTCGGGAAATGGAGTACCGGTGTGATCAGCATTGGAAAAGATGCCTGCCCCAGCTACCACATATGAAAGAATAGTTTACAAAAAACCTTCTGAGGGGCGGCGCCTGTGGCTCAAGGAGTAGGGCGCCGGTCCCATATGCCGGAGGTGGCGGGTTCAAACCTAGCCCCGGCCAAAAACCAAAAAAAATAAAAACCTTCTGAGCACCACTACATGAAAGTTTGCCTAGAATTTCAAGATCATGGAGTTGGACTGAATGCTGCACAGTTCAAACATCTGCTAATTTCAGCCCTGAAAGACCTGTTTGGAAAGGTCCATGCTGCCTTACCCTGGACATCCTAACCTATGAAGAAAAGACTTTGTCAGCCATCTTGAGAATATGTAGCAGTGGTCTTGTCAAATTGTGGAGCTCTTTGACCCTATTAGGATCCTACAAAGGCAAAAAATGTGGCTTTCAGAGTGATTCAGGTTTCTTCATTTCTCCTTGCATTATCTGGTAATAGTAGGGAACTAGTATTGGACTGAATAGCCTGCAAGTTCAGAAACATTTCTTCACTCTAAAAAACATTGTTTGGTCCCCGCTTGATGTTGGAAGACTGAAGCAGGGTAAAAGCCTCTGTTTATGAAATTTGAGGGTGCTGAAAGATGTTCCCAGTAATTTCCAGCTGTCGTCTTTGGTGGGCTGGGCTTCGGAGGAGAGTCTGCCTAAACCAGCCAGTGCTGAACAGGCAGCATTGTCAGCATATGCACGTCAAAGTTGGAGACCGGGCTGAACTTAGCAGGGCCTTCACATACAGGGATATGGCTACCTTCTCAGAGTTAACAGGCGATGTCAATCCTTTGCATTTCAATGAAAATTTTGCAAAACCCACCAAGTTCCGAAAGATAATTGTACATGGGGTTTTGATCAATGGACTTATCTCATCTCTCCTGGATACTAAAATGCCAGGGCCAGGCTGTGTATTTCTTTCTCAGGAAATTAACTTTCCAGCCCCTTTATATATTGGAGAAGTTGTTTTAGCTTCTGCAGAAGTGAAAAAACTAAAGCGGTTCATTGCTGTTATTGAAGTGTCATGTTCTGTAATAGAAAGTAGAAAGACTATTATGGAAGGCTGGGTTAAAGTTACAATCCCAGAAATTCCTAAATCCTGAAATATGTGTTTAAAGATGTAAGTTCTGACACCAATGGCATTGTTATTAAAGAATGGCTGGGGAATCAGGGATTATTACTCTTCACCAAGGAAAGGCTATAGGACCAGAAACCTATATTAGGGGAAGGGAACAGAGATAGGAGTGTTCACATGTCCACTCTCCAGTATGGCATTACATTTCATGCAGACTTGAGTGTATGCAAGATTTCATCATCTGTCTAGGTTTTCATTATTTTGTAGGATTATTAGGGCATATGTATTCTTTTTTTTTTTTTTGAGACAGAGCCTTAAGCTGTCACCCTGGGTAGAGTGCCATGACATCACAGCTCACAGCAACCTCCAACTCCTGGGCTCAAATGATTCTCCTGCCTCTGCCTCCCAACTAGCTGGGACTACAGGCGCCCACCACAATGCCTGGCTATTTTTTGGTTGCAGCCGTCATGGTTGTTTGGCAGGCCCGGGCTGGATTCGAACCCACCAGCTCAGGTGTATATGGCTGGTGCCTTAGCCGCTCGAGCCACAGGTGCCAAGCCAGGGCATATGTATTATTATCTTTTAAAAATTTCAGACCAGGGTGGCACCTGTGGCTCAGTCATTAAGGCACTGGCCCCATATACCGAGGGTAGCAGGTTCAAACCCGGCCCCGGCCAAACTGCAACAAAGAAATAACCGGCCGTTGTGGCGGGCGCCTGTAGTCCCAGCTACTTGGGAGGTTGAGGCAAGAGAATCACTTAAGCCTAGGAGTTGGAGGTTGCTGTGAGCTGTGTGATGCCATGGCACTCTACCGAGGGCCATAAAGTGAAACTCTGTCTCTACAAAAAAAAAAAAAAAAATTTTCAGGGCGGCGCCTGTGGCTCAGTTGGTAAGGCGCCGGCCCCATATACTGAGGGTGACGGGTTCAAACCCGCCCCGGCCAAACTGCAACCAAAAAATAGCCGGGCGTTGTGGCGGGCGCCTGTAGTCCCAGCTACTCGGGAGGCTGAGGCAAGAGAATCGCTTAAGCCCTGGAGTTGGAGGTTGCCGTGAGCTGGGTGATGCCACGGCACTCTACCGAGGGCCATAAAGTGAGACTCTGTCTCTACAAAAAAAAAAAAAAAACTGTTACATTTAAATTAAATAGTACATAAGAAAATGTAAACTGCAATGTTCTGTGCAAATGATTTTCTCTTTTTTCTTTTTTTTTTATTTTTTGAGATAGAGTCTCACTCTGTTGCCCTGGGTAGAGTGCTATGACATCATAGCTCACAGCAATCTCAAACTCCTGGGCCTGAGCAATCCTGTTGCTGGAACTATAGGAACCTGGCACAACACCCAGCTAGTTTTTTTTGTGTTTTTTGTTTTGTTTAGTTTAGTGGGGGGTTTTGTTTTTTATTTTGAGACAGAGTTTCACTTTGTCACTCTTTTTTGTTTTTTTGTTGTTTTTTTTTGTAGAGACAGAGTTTCACTTTATGGCCCTTGGTAGAGTGCCATGGCATCATTCAGCTCACAGCAACCTCCATCTCCTGGGCTTAAGCGATTCTCTTGCCTCAGCCTCCCGAGTAGCTGGGACTACAGGCACCTGCCACAACGCCCAGCTATTTTTTGGTTGCAGTTCAGCCGGGGCCAGGTTTGAACCCGCCACCCTCGATATATGGGGCCCGCGCCCTACCGACTGAGCCACAGGCACCGTTCCACACTTTGTCGCTCTTGCTAGAGTATGGCGGCATCATAGCTCATAGCAACCTCAAACTCTTGGGCTTAAGTGATTCTCTTGCCTCAGCCTCCTGAGTAGCTGGGACTACAGGCGCCAGCAACAACACCCAGCTATTTTTAGAGGCGGGGGTCTCGCTCTGGCTCAGGCTAGTGTTGAACGTTCAGCTCAAGCAATCCACTCACCTCTGCCTCCCAGAGTGCTAGGATTACGGGCATGAGCCACCATGCCTGGCTATACAAATGATTTTCTTTTCTTCTTTTTTTTTTTTTGTAGAGACAGAGTCTCACTTCATCACCCTCAGTAGAGTACTGGTGTCACAGCTCACAGCAACCTCCAGCTCTTGGGCTTAGGCTATTCTCTTGCCTTAGCCTCCGGAGCAGCTCGGACTACAGGTGCCCGCCGCAACACCCAGCTATTTTTTTGTTGTTGTTGAATTTGACCAGGGCTGGGTTTGAACTCACCACCCTGGGTATATGGGGCCGGCGCCCTACTCACTGAGCCGCTGGCACCGCCCTACAAATGATTTTCTAATTGCTTTCTTACTAGATTCATAGTTCAGCATATTTGAAATATTCCTAGCTAAAGAGAAGCAGAATTGGCTCGGCACCTGTGGCTCAAGCAGCTAAGGCGCCAGCCACATACACCTGAGCTGGTGGGTTCGAATCCAGCCCTGGCCCGCCAAACAATGATGGCTACAACCAAAAAATAGCCGGGTGTTGTGGCAGGCGCCGGTAGTCCCAGCTACTTGGGAGGCGGAGGCAGGAGAATCACTTGAGCCCAGGAGTCGGAGGTTGCTGTGAGCTGTGATGTCATAGCACTCTACCCTGTGTGACAGTTTGAGGCTCTTTCTCAATAAAAAAAAAAAAAGAGAAGCAGAAATAAAGACCAACATGAGATAGGATATTCAGTTAGGAAAGTAGTCTTTCTCAGCCTCCACTCAGCAAACCTTTCTTTTTTTTTTTTTTTGCTGGGGCTGGGTTTGAGCCCGCCACCTCTGGTATATGGGGCCAGCGCCCTACTCCTTTGAGCCACAGGCACCACCCAGCAAACCTTTCTATCTTGTCCTTATGCTGCCATAAGGCATTTACAGTGAATCAGTTAAGGGAAAAAGGAGAAGCAAAAGCAGAAAAGCAAGCGCCTTAGTTCTCACAGACCCCATATACTGAGTATCACCAAGCGTGAGCATGTCTCTCCCCAGAAGCAGGAACTGCAGTGTGATCTCTGCAGCAACAAGCTAAGTGTGAGAACTCAGGAAGCCGGAAACCACAGTCACAGTAGCACGGGAGAGCTCCAAGAACCTCAACGAGATAACAGGGGCCCAAGGCAAGCGGGTTAAGTCTCTTGCCTGAGGTCTCTTCAGTCTGGGCTTGATGGAAACTTCCTGGCTCAACAGGACTTAACTACTCTCCAAGTGACCAGAAGGAGAATTAAATAACAATTCCAAATTAATTACAGTATTCTGCAAGCTTATAAGGAGGGAGAAGAAGTAGGAAGGAGAGAACATTTTATTTTTTAGATAGAGGGCGGTGGCAACTCAGCTCACAGCAACCTCAAACTCAGGCTCAAGTGATCCCTTTGCCTCAGCCCCCGAGTAGCTGGGACTACAGGCGCCTACCACAACACCTGGCTATTTTTTTTTTTTTTTTTTTAAAGACAGAGTTTCATTTTGCTGCCCTCGGTAGAGTGCTGTGATGTCACAGAGAACAGCAACCTCCATCTCTTGGGCTTAGACAATACTCTGGCCTCAGCTTCCAGAGTAGCTGGGACTATAGGCGCCCGCCACAACACTTGGTTATTTTTTGTTGCAGTTTGGCCAGGGCCCGCCACACTTGGTATATGGGGCCTGCGCCCTACTCACTGAGCCACAGGCACCGCCCCAACACCTAGCTATTTTAGAGATGAGGTCTCACTGTGGCTCAGGCCCGTCTCAAACCTGTGAGCTCAGGCAATTTCTCCTGCCTAAGCGCCCCAGAGGGCTAGGATTACAGGCATGTTCCACTATGCCTGCGCCCCCCCCCACTTTTTTTTCATTCTTGTCCACTAAAAAGACTGATAAAATCCACCTAGTCCACTTCTAGGGCAAGGACAATGTTCTGGTCTTCTTTGTCCCTTGGGAGCCCCAGTACCTAACACTGTTGCCTATAATTTACAAATACCTAATAAATGTTTGTTGTGGGTTGAAACTTCTACTAGTCCAGAGATAAAGAGAAACAGAGAATATTAGCCCCAGGGTGTAAGGGAAGGGAGGTTATAAAGAGGTAAATTAAATACACAGTCTTTGAATATTCAAGAATTCCACTCTCCTAACATTTTGTAATTTAATTTAATTTTTTTTTCTTTTTGAGACAGCGTCTCACTTCATCACCCTTGGTAGAGTACTGTGGCATCACAGCTCTCAGCAACCTCAAAATCTTGGGCTGAAGTGATTCTGTTCCCTCAGGCTCCCAAATAACTGGGACTATAGGCACCTACCACAATGCCCGGCTATTTTGTTGTTGTTGTTGTTGTTGCAGTTGTCATTATTGTTTGGCAGGCCCGGGCTGGGTTCAACCCTGCCAGCCCCAGTGTATGTGGCTGATACCCTAGCCACTGAGCAACAGGTGCCAAGCCTTAATTTTTTTTTTTTTTTTTTGTAGAGACAGAGTCTCACTGTACCGCCCTCGGTAGAGTGCCGTGACGTAACATGGCTCACAGCAACCTCTAACTCTTGGGCTTATGCGATTCTCTTGCCTCAGCCTCCCGAGCAGCTGGGACTACAGGCGCCCGCCACAACGCCCGGCTATTTTTTTGTTGCAGTTTGGCCGGGGCTGGGTTTGAACCCGCCACCCTCGGCAAATGGGGCCGGCGCACTACTCACTGAGCCACAGGCGCCGCCCTAATTTTTTTTTTTTTTTGAGACACAGTCTCACTTTGTCATCCTCAATAGAGTGCCATGGCATCACAGTTCCCAGCAACCTTTAACTCTTGGGCTTAAGTGATTCTCTTGCCTTAGCTTCCTAAGTAGCTGGGACTATAGGCACCCGCCACAACATCCCACTATTTTTTGGTTACAGTTGTCTTTATTGTTTTGCAGGCCCAGGCTAAGTTGCAACCTGCCTACCTTGGTGCTTGTGACCAGCACCCTACCCACTGACCTACAAACACCGCAGTGCCAATTATTTTTTTTTTTGAGACAGAGTCTCACTTTGTCCTCCTCAGTAGAGTGCCCACAGTAACCTCAAACTCTTGGGCTCAAGTGATTCTCTTGTCTCAGCCTCCCAAATAGCTGGGACTACAGGCACCCGCCACAATGCCTGGCTAATTTTTGGTTATAGTTGTCATTGTTGTTTGGCAGTCCCAGGCTGAATTTGAACCTGACAGCTCCAGTGTATGTGGCTGGCACCCTAGCCTCTGAGCTACAGGTGTTTAACCTTTATTTTATACCTTTTACATAATTTCGCCCAACACCCAGCTATTTTTTTAGAGATAAGGTCTTGCTCTGGCTCAGGCTAGTCTCAAACCTGTGAGCTCAGACATTCTACCCACTGCTCCCAGCTTAGGTTCAGATTTATTTATTTCTTTTTCTTTTTTTTTATTTTTTGAGACAGAGCCTCAAGCTGTTGCCCTGGGTAGAGTGCTGAGGCATCACGGCTCACAGCAACCTCCAACTCCTGGGATCAAGCGAGTCTCCTGCCTCTGCCTCCCAAATAGCTGGAACTATTGGTGCCCGCCACAACTCCTGGCTATTTTTTGGTTGTAGCTGTCGTTGTTTGGCAGGCCCGGGCTGGATTCAAACCTGCCAGCTCAGGTGTATGTGGCTGGCACCTTAGCCGCTTTAGCCACAGGCACCGAGCCCAGATTTTTTTTTTTTTTGTAGAGACATAGTCTTACTGTACCGCCCTCGGGTAGAGTGCCGTGGTGTCACACGGCTTACCCTCGGCATATGGGGCCGGCGCCCTACTCACCGAGCCACAGGCGCCGCCCAATTTTTTTTTTAATTTTATTTATTTATTCTTTTTTTTTTCTTTCTTTTTGCAGTTTTTGGCCAGGGCCGGGTTTGAACCCACCAGCTCTGGTATATGGAGCCGGTGCCCTACTCCTTGGGCCACAGGCGCCGCCCTTAGGTTCAAATTTTGAACCCTTAACAAAAAAGGAAGAATTGGGTGGCGCCTGTGGCTCAGTGAGTAGGGCACCGACCCCATATACTGAGGACAGCGGGTTCAAACCTGGCCTCAGCCAAACTGCAACCAAAAAAAAAAAAAGGAAGAATTTATTCATGTTCTGGTGGAGAACCATTTATTCAATGGTTCTCCACCATTTTTCACTAAACATATTTTGGATACCCTATGCTTCATACAATGGTATAAAATAACATCTTCAGGGCGGCGCCTGTGGCTCAAGGAGTAGGGTGTCGGTCCCATATGCCGGAGGTGGCAGGTTCAAACCCAGCCCTGGCCAAAAACCACAAAAAAAAAAAGAAAAAGAAAAATAACATCTTCATTATTTTGTTTTGTTTTGATCCTGTGTAGTATTCCTTGTGCGACATGTTATAATTTGCTTAATCAGTCACGTTGTGATGGACATCCGGTTGTTTCCAACTTTCCACAATTTAAAAACAATGCTCCAGGCTAAGCGCCTGTAGCTCAAGTGACTAGGGTGCCAGCCAAATACACTGGAGCTGCCTGGTTCAAATCCAGCCTGGGCCCACCAAATAACAATGAGAACTAGAACCATAGCTGGGCGTTGTGGCCGGTGCCTGTAGTCCCAGCTACTTGGGAGGCTGAGTCAAGAGAATTGCCTAAGCCCAAGGATTTGGAGGTTGCTGTGAGCTGTGTGACGCCACGGCACTCTACCGAGGGCAATAAGGTGAGACTCTGTCTCTACAAAAAAAAAAAAAAAGAGAGAGAACTAGAACCAAAATATAGCCAGGCACTGTGATGGGCGCCTGTAGTCCCAGTTACTTGGGAGGCTGAGGCAAGAGAATTGCTTAAGCCCTACAATCGGAGGTTGGCTCCAACAACAAAAAACACACAAACAAACAAAAAAAAAACAACACACCAATGTTTCATTTACAACAACACACCTGGGCCTGAGGTTACACCTGTGATCCCAGTACTTTGGGAGGCCAAACCTGGAGGAACATTTGAGGCCAGGAGTTTAAGACCTCAAGATCAGCCTGGGTAACACTCATGGTTACAAAAACAAAGACAGACAAATAATACAGCATATGTATGCAGAGAGTACTGTCTCAAAACTCAAAACAAAAATATGGAAGATCGGGTGGCGCCTGTGGCTCAAGGAGTAGGGCACCGGTCCCATATGCCGGAGGTGGCGGGTTCAAACCTAGCCCCGGCCAAAAAAAAAAAAAAAAATATGGAAGATCTGGGTCAAAAGGATAGATGAATTTGTAATTTTTTTTTTTTTTTTTTGAGACAGAGTCTCACTATATCGCCCTCGGTAGAGTGCTGTAGCATCAAAGCTCACAACAACCTCCAACTCTTGGGCTTAAGCGATTCTCCTGCCTCAGCCTCTCAAGTAGCTGGGACTACAGGCGCCCATCACAACACCCAGATTTTTTTTTTTTTGGTAGAGACAGAGTCTCACTTTATCACCCTCCGTAGAGTGCCATGGCATCACACAGCTCACAGCAACCTCCAACTCCTGGGCTGAAGCGATTCTCTTGCCTCAGCCTCCCGAGTAGCTGGAACTACAGGTGCTCGCCACAATGCCCAGCTATTTTTTGGTTTGCAGTTCAGCCAGGGCCGGGTTTGAACCCGCCACCCTTGGTATATGGGGCCAGCGCCTTACTGACTGAGCCACAGGCGCCGCCCAACACCTAGATATTTTGTTGTTGTTGTTGTTACAGTTGTTTAGTTGGCCCAGGCCGCATTCGAACCTGCCAAACTTTCTGTGTATGTGGCTGGCACCGTAACCACTGTGCTATGGCTGCCGAGCCATGAATTTATAATTCTGATAGAGGCTTGGTGCCTGTAGCTCAGCTGTTAATGTGCCGGCCGCATGCACTGGCTAGCGGGTGCAAATGCAGCCTGGGCCTGCCAAACAACAATGACAACTACAACAACAACAACAAATGGCCCGGGTGTTGTGATGGGCAGGCACCTTTAGTCCCAGCTACTTGGGAGGCTGAGGCAGGGGAATCGTTTAAGCCCAAGAGTTGGAGATTACTGTTAGGTATGATGCCACGGAACTCTACCAAGGGCAAAAAGTAAGACTCTGTCTAAAAAAAAAAATACATATATATATATATAAAATATATGTGTATAGGCGGCGCCTGTGGCTCAGTGAGTAGGGCGCTGGCCCCATATGCCGAGGATGGCGGGTTCAAACCCAGCCCTGGCCAAACTGCATCCAAAAAATAGCCGGGCGTTGTGGCGGGCGCCTGTAGTCCCAGCTGCTTGGGAGGCTGAGGCAGGAGAATCGCGTAAGCCCAAGAGTTAGAGGTTGCTGTGAGCTGTGTGACGCCACGGCACTCTACCGAGGGCGGTACAGTGAAACTCTGCCTCTACAAAAAATAAATAAATAAATAAAATATATGTGTATAATTTTGATAGAATTGCAAATTGCTCTCCAAAGAATCCTCAAAGATAAGTCCACAGTTGCAAAATGTATCACAAGTAATCCATTACTTGGAATAACTAAACTTTTGCAAGTTCGCCAGGCACAACTGTGGCTCATGCCTATAATCCTAGCACTATGGGAGGCTGAGGCAGGTGGATTGCTTGAGCTCAGGAGTTTGAGACCAGCCTGAGAAAGAGTGAGACCCCATCTCTACTAAAAATACAAAAGTTAGGCTTGACAAGGTGCCTCATACCTGTAATCCTAGCATTCTGAAGGCCCAGGCCAGTGGATTGCTTGAGCTCAGGAGTTTAGACCAGCGAAGCTCTGTCTCTACTAAAAATAGAAAAAACTAGCTGAGCATTGTGGCACACACCTGTAGATCCAGCTATTTGGGAGGCTGAGGCAAGAGGATTGCTCAAGCCCCAGAGTTTGAGGTTGCCGTGAGCTATGATGCCACAGCACCCTACCCAGGGCGACACAGTGAGACTTGTGTCTCCGAAGGAAACAAAAAAAAAGAAAGAAAGATAGAAAAGAAAAGAAGGCTCCGCACACCCTTAGCACAGTGGTTATGGCATCAGCTACATACACCAAAGCTGGCACGTTCAAAACTGGCCCGGGCCAACCAAACAACAATGACAAGTGCAACAAAAAATAGCCTGGCATCGTGGCCGGCACTTGTAGTCCCAGCTACTTGGGAGACTGAGGTAAGAGAATCACTTAAGCCCAAGAATTTGAGGTTGGAGGTTTCTGTGAGCTGTGATACCACAGCACTTTACCCAGGGCAACATAGTGAGACTCTGCCTCAAAAAAAGAAAAGAAAAGATAAGATGGGCAGCGCCTGTGGCTCAGTGGGTAGGGCGCTTGCCCCATATACTGAGGGTGTCGGGTTCAAATCTGGCCCTGGGCAAACTGCAACCAAAAATAGCTGGGCGTTGTGGCAGGTGCCTGTAGTCCCAGCTACTCAGGAGGGTAAGGCAAGAGGATTGCCTAAGACCAAGAGTTGGAGGTTGCTTTGAGCTATGATGCTACAGCACTCTATCGAGGCACCTGTAGTCCCAGCTACTCAGGAGTCTGAGACGAGAGAATCACTTAAGCCCAAGAGCTGTAGGTTGCTGAGCTGTTATTATTATTATTATTATTTCTGAGACAGAGCTTCAAGCTGTCGCCCTGGGTAGAGTACCATAGCATCATAGCTCACAGGAACCTCCAACTCCTGGGCTCAAGCGAGTCTCCTGCCTCCGCCTCCCAAGTAGCTGGGACTACAGGCGCCCGCCACAACGCAGGGCTATCTTTTGGTTGTAGCTGTCATTGCATAACTGTGGCTCAGCGCTTGAAGCTTAGTGAGTAGGGAGCCAGCCACATATACCAAGGCTAGTGGGTTTGAGCCTGAAGCCTGCTAAAAAAAATGACATCTGTGGCTCGAGTGTCCGAGGGTGGTAGATTGCCTTAGTTTACAGGTTCAAAACCAGCCTGTGGTTCAATTGGCTAAGGCGCTAGCCACATACACCTGAGCTGGCTGGTTCGAATCCAGCCCAGGCCCGCCAAACAACAATCACGGCTGTAACCAAAAAATAGCCGGGCGTTGTGGCAGGCGCCTCTAGTCCCAACTACTTGGGAGGCGGAGGCAGGAGAATCTCTTGAGCCCAGGAGTTGGAGGTTGCTGTGAGCTGTGATGCTACAGCACTCTACCCAGGGTGACAGATTGAGCTCTGTCTCAAAAAAAAAAAAAAAAGAAAGAAAGAAAAGACAACTGCAACCAAAAAATATCAGGGCATTGTGGTGGGCACCTGTAGTCCCAACTACTTGGGAGGCTGAGGCAAGAGAATTGCTTAAGCCCGAGAGTTTAAGGTTGCTGTGAGCTGGGACACCATGGCACTCTACCCAGGGCAGCACAGTGAGACTCTGTCTCAGAAAAAAACAAAAGCATAACTGTTTTAGGCTGGGAGCCTGGCTCACACCTATAATCCTAGCACTCTGGGTGTCTGAGGCAGGTAGACTGCCTTAGGTCACAGGTTCAAGACCAGCCTGAGCAAGAGTGAAACTCAGTCTTTAAAATTAGCTGGGTGTTGGGCGGCGCCTGTGGCTCAGTAAGTAGGGCGCCGGCCCCATATGCCGAGGGTGGTGGGTTCAAACCCAGCCCCGACCAAACTGCAACAACAAAAAAATAGCCAGGTGTTGTGGCGGGCGCCTGTAGTCCCAGCTGCTCAGGAGGCTGAGGCAAGAGAACCACATAAACCCAAGAGCTGGAGGTTGCTGTGAGCCGTGTGATGCCACGGCACTCTACCGAGGGCAGTAAAGTGAGACTCTGTCTCTACAAAAAAAAAAAATTAGCCAGGTATTGTGGCCGGCACCGGCACCTGTAGTCCCAGCTACTGGGGAGGCTGAGACGAGAGAATCATTTGAGCCTAAGAGTTTGAAGTTGCTGTGAGCTATGACCTCAGGGCACTCTACCCAGGGTGACAAAGTGAGATTCTGTCTGAAAAAAAAATTTACTGTTTTATTTTTATTTTTGTCCTAGAGATGGGGTCTTGCTATGTTGTTGGGGCTGGACTCAAAACTCTCCTTGGCTCAAGTGATCCTCTTACCTCAGCTTCCTGAGTGCTAGGATTATAAGTCCATGGCAGCATGTCCAGATAGGGAAAAAGCTCTGGCTCAGGCAATCCGCCTACCTCAACCTCCCCAAGTGCTAGGATTACAGGCGCGAACCACCATGCTCAGCTGAAACAATTATTCTTTTTTTTTCTTTTCTTTTTTTTTTTTTGTAGAGACAGAGTCTCACTTTATGGCCCTCGGTAGAGTGCCGTGGCATCACACAGCTCACAGCAACCTCCAGCTCCTGGGCTTAAGCGATTCTCTTGCCTCAGCCTCCCAAGTAGCTGGGACTACAGGCGTCCGCCACAACACCTGGCTATTTTTTTTTGTTGCAGTTTGGCCGGGGCTGGGTTTGAACCCACCACCCTTGGCATATGGGGCTGGTGCCCTACTCACTGAGCCATAGGCGCCGCCCGAAACAATTATTCTTAAGGGGCGGCGCCTGTGGCTCAGTTGGTAAGGCACCAGCCCCATATACCGAGGGTGGCGGGTTCAAACCCGGCCCTGGCTGAACTGCAACCAAAAAATAGCTGGGCGTTGTGGTGGGCACCTGTATTCCCAGCTACTTGGGAGGCTGAGGCAAGAGAATCGCTTAAGCCCAGGAGCTGGAGGTTGCAGTGAGCTATGTGATGCCATGGCACTCTACTGAGGGCCATAAAGTGAGACTCCGTCTCTACAAAAAAAAAACAAAAACAATTATTCTTAAGTATATTCATCACATTCATCATAAGTGTATTCATCATATGTATTCATCATTCATAAGTATATTCATCATATTCATTCTTTTTTTCTTTTCTTTCTATTTTTTTTTTTTGAGTCTCCAGCTGTTGCACTGGCTAGAGAGGGTCACAGCTCACAGTAGTAACCTCCAACCCCTGGGCTAAAGCGATCCTCTTGCTTCAGTGTGAGAATTACTTTTTTTTTTTTAATTGAGACAGTCTCACTTTGTCACCCTCTGTAGAGTGAAGTAGCATAATAGCCCACAGCAACCTCCAACTCTTGGGCTCAAGTGATTCTCTTGCCTTAGCCTCCCAAGTACCCGGGAGTACAGGTGCCCACCACAACAAACCCCTATTTTTTTGTTTTTTTGACACAGAGTCTCACTATGTTGCCCTTGGTAGAGTGCTATGGCATCACAGCTCACAGCAATCTCAATCTCTAGTGCTTAAGAGATTCTCTTGCCTCAGCCTCCCAAGTAGCTGGGACTACAGGTGCCCGCCACACCACCGGCTATTTTTTTGTTGTAGTTATCATTTTTGTTTCCAACCCGCCAGTCCTGGTGTATGTGGCCAGCACCCTAACCACTGAGCTACAGGTGACCAGCTGGAATTTTCTATGTTTGTAAATTCTATTTTTGTAAATAGAATTTTCTATTTATAACAAATTGCAGGTTGGTCTGAGGGAAGTCATGTTTACAACTAATTGATCACAACCAGTTACAGGTTGTGTTTCTTCTTTTGTTTCTTCTCCACTCACACTGCTTCACTTGACGAGCCTTAAAAAAAGAAAAAAAAAAAAATTTAGAGGGTGGCGCGTGTGGCTCAGTCGGTAAGGCGCCAGCCCCATATACTGAGGGTGGCGGGTTCAAACCCAGCCCCGGCCAAACTGCAACCAAAAAATAGCCGGGCGTTGTGGCGGGCACCTGTAGTCCCAGCTGCTCGGGAGGCTGAGGCAGGAGAATCGCTTAAGCCCAGGAGTTGGAGGTTGCTGTGAGCTGTGTGAGGCCACGGCACTCTACCGAGGGCCATAAAGTGAGACTCTGTCTCTACAAAAAAAAAAGAAAAAAAATTTAGAGTATCGTGCCCCACTCCTGTAGTCCTAGCACTCTAGGAGGCCAAGGCAGGTGGATTTCTTGAGCTTACAAGTTCAAGAGCAGCCTGAGCTAAAAGTAAGATCCTCGTCTCTACTAAAAATAGAAAAAGTGAGGCAAGAGGATCAATAGAGCCTGTGAGTTGGAGGTTGCTGTGAGCTATGACATCATGGCACTCTACCTAGGGCAATAGCTTGAGACTCTCTCTCAAAGAAAAAAATTTTTTTTTGGCCTGGCCTGGTGGGTCGTACCTGTAAATGCTAGCACTCTGGGAGGCCGAGGTACGTAGATTGCCTGAGCTCAGGTGTTCAAGACCACCTTGAGCAAAAGCACGACCCCGTGTCTACTAAAAATAGAAAAACCGGGCGGCACCTGTGGCTCAGTCGGTAAGGCGCCGGCCCCATATACTGAGGGTGACGGGTTCAAACCCGGCCCCAGCCAAACTGCAACCAAAAAAAAAAATAGCCGGGTGTTGTGGCGGGCGCCTGTAGTCCCAGCTACTCGGGAGACTGAGGCAAGAGAATCACTTAAGCCCAGGAGTTGGAGGTTGCTGTGAGCTGTGTGAGGCCACAGCACTCTACTGAGGGCCATAAAGTGAGACTCTGTCTCTACAAAAAAAAAAAAAAAAATAGAAAAACCTAGCTGGGCCTTGTGGCAGGCACCTGTAGTCCCAGCTACTGGAGAGGATAAGGAAGGAAGATCACTTGAGCCAAGAATGTGAGGTTGCTGTGAGCTATGACACCCTAGCACTCTACCCACGGTGACAAAGTAAGACTCTGTCTCAAAAAACAAATTTGACTTGGTGGTAGGGGCTCAAGCCTGTAATCCTAGCACTCTGGGAGGCTGAGAAGATCCTTTGAGCTCAGGAGTTTGACACTACCCTGAGCAAGAGTGAGACCGTCTCTACCAAAAATACAAAAATTAGCTAGGCGCTGTGGTATGTACCTATAGTTCCAGTTTCTGGAGCGGACAAGACAGGAAGATTGAACCCAGGAGTTTGAGAGTTTGAGATTGCTGTGAACTGTGATGCCATAGCACTCTATCCAGGGTGACAGAGTGAAACTGTCTCAAAAAATATATATATTTAGGCGTGGCAGAATGACTCATAGTAATCCTGGCACTTTGAGAGGCCAAGGCACGAAGATCCCTTGAGCTCAAGAGTTCAAGATCAGCCTGAGCAAGAGTGAGACACCATATCCACTAAAATAGAAAAATAGAAAATAGAAAAAAAATAGCTGAGCTTGGCACCTGTGGCTCAGCTGCTAGGGCGCCAGCCACATATACCAGAGCTGGCAGGTTCGAATCCAACCTGGGCCTGCCAAACAACAATGACAATTACAACCATAAAATAGCTGAGTTTTTGTGGCAGGTGCCTGTAGTCCTAGCTACTTGGAAGGCTGAGGCAAGAATCGCTTAAGTTTGAGGTTGCTGTGAGCTGTGACACTACACCCCTCTACCAAGAGCAACATAGTGGGACTCTGTCTCACAAAAAAAGAAGAAAGAAAGAAAGAAAAATTAGCTGGGTGCCGTGGTGGGCACCTGTACTCCCAACTACTTGGGAGGCTAAGGCAGGAGGATCGCTTGAACCCAGGAGTTTAAGTTTGCTGTGAGTTAGGCTGATGCCAGGGCATTCTATACCAGGTTTCAGAGTGAGACTCTCAAATAAAAAGAAAAGAATTAGGTCTTTAGCCGGGCGTTGTGGCGGGCGCCTGTAGTCCCAGCTACTTGGGAGGCTGAGGCAAGAGAATCGCTTAAGCCCAGGAGTTGGAGGTTGCTGTGAGCTGTGTGATGCCACGGCACTCTACCGAGGGCCATAAAGTGAGACTCTGTCTCTACAAAAAAAAAAAAAAGAATTAGGTCTTATTACACATAACTGAATAAATTATAAACTAGTAGCAAAAATAATACTTTACACTTATTGAATACTTAGGGTGCTTCAGGCACTATGCCAGGTGTTTCACACACATTACTTAATCCTTGGAGCAGTCTGTGAGGCTAGAAAAACTCACAGTGAGTCTGTGAGGCTACGAAATTTAACTGAGAATTTTATTGTGCAGAGTTATGATATGTAAGAGAAACCAGTTAGAACCCATGTTTGTTCCTGCCTGCTCTATACCTACTCTTCTTTATTAAAATTGGTAGGTAAATTTGTTGCATCAGAGTTAATTTGAATAAAGGATTCTCAGTATAATTGTATGCCAACAAAGATGTATGAGCAGGTGTAAGGGTGAGACTGATCATATAATTATGAAAACAAAAACCCATAGACCTGAGGCTTGGCACCCATAGCCGAGATTACTATGAGAACTGCTGGCTAAAGCCCAAGAGTTTGAGGTTGCTAAGAGCTGTGACATCATGACACTCTATGGAGAGCGACATAGTGAGACTCTGTCTCAAAAAATAATAATAATAAAATAAAGGGGGTGGTGACTGCGGCTCAGTGAGTAGGGTGCTGGCCCCATATACCGAGAGTGGCGGGTTCAGACCCAGCCCCTGCTGAACTGCAACCAAAAAATAGCCGGGTGTTGTGGCGGGCACCTGTAGTCCCAGCTGCTCCGGAGGCTGAGGCAAGAGAATCACCTAAGCCCAAGAGCTGGAGGTTGCTGTGAGCTGTGACGCCATGGCATTCTACCGAGGGCAACAAAGTGAGACTCTGTCTTTACAAATAAATAAATACCCATAGATCTTAAGAAGAAAGACATTCGGGGCAGCGCCTGTGGCTCAAAGGGGTAGGGCGCTGGCCCCATATGTTGGAGGTGGTGGGTTTAAACCCAGCCCCAGCCAAAAAAAAAAAAAACAAAAGAAGAAAGACATTCGAATTAACTGAAAAGATAATTTTAACTGAGGGTAATGGAGAAAACTACATAGTAAGCAGTAGAAGGTAACACTTCTGCTGGACCTTGAAGGATAAATATTAGGTCCTTATACATCGTAAGGTATGATGTATAAGAAGCTTTCTAGGGAAAAAAAAAAGAAGAAGAACAAGGTAGAAATCATGTTATTTGAATGGATTGTTAACTTGGTAACTGAAGAAGTAAAAGGAAAAACCTAAGCTATCATGGAGGTAGTAACTTTAGGAACAGCTACCACCCTTGGGGGCTGGGGGAATAAAGAGAGTATGTTGATGTTATTCAAACAGAAACTGAGAGGAGGAGACACCGAACAGAGCTGAAACTCAGATCTTTGAGGAAGAGGCACCTGTGCTTGTGTCTCTGAACTCAGAGGAGGGGCCCCAAGGGTTGGAACACAAACTCGTGAGTAGAGGGCATTGGGCATCTGTGGCTGCTATCTCTAAAGAAGGGGTAATGAGACTGATTCTGTAAGTTTTGAGAAAACTGTAAACTGGATTCCGCTGCTCTAGTAGGAAGCAACTGCCACTGCTTGAATAAAGAAGCTTTGCTAGGATGCCACTGATTGCAACAGGAAGCAAAATGGAAGGAGGTTTCTATCCTTCCTCCCTCAGCCTTGCAATATCCCCCTAGCAGTAATCTCTATTGGGAGAACCTAACAGAGAGCTAGCAGGCAAAGGAGAAATACTTTTTGCAGAGTCTCAGCCTCAAAATCACAGAGGAGAAAGGAGAATTTAAAGTTGAAACAAATCTTAGTAACTGACTCACCCAGCCTGGTTTAAAAGGCTTTGCATGGTTGGGTTCTTCATAATCATCTTTCCAATAAACATGCAGTCCTCTGGACACCATGCTTCCTTCTACTGTAAGGCTGTTGCATAGTCTATTCTTTGCTTAGAATATTCTTTACCTGTTAGATGCCATTCCTCAAATCTTACTCTTATATGCTCTCATGTCACCATAAACCTCTCTTTTTTTATTTTATTTTATTTTTTTTAATTTATTTTTTTTTTCCTTTTTTTATTGTTGGGGATTCATTGAGGGTACAATAAGCCAGGTTACACTGATTGCAATTGTTAGGTAAAGTCCCTCTTGCAATCATGTCTTGCCCCCATAAAGTGTGACACACACCAAGGCCCCACCCCCCTCCCTCCGTCCCTCTTTCTGCTTCCCCCCCCATAACCTTAATTGTCATTAATTGTCCTCATATCAAAATTGAGTACATAGGATTCATGCTTCTCCATTCTTGTGATGCTCTACTAAGAATAATGTCTTCCACTTCCATCCAGGTTAATAGGAAGGATGTAAAGTCTCCATTTTTTTAATGGCTGAATAGTATTCCATGGTATACATATACCACAGCTTGTTAATCCATTCCTGGGTTGGTGGGCATTTAGGCTGTTTCCACATTTTGGCGATTGTAAATTGAGCTGCAATAAACGGCCTAGTACAAGTGTCCTTATGATAAAAGGATTTTTTTCCTTCTGGGTAGATGCCCAGTAATGGGATTGCAGGATCAAATGGGAGGTCTAGGTTGAGTGCTTTGAGGTTTCTCCATACTTCCTTCCAAAAAGGTTGTACTAGTTTGCAGTCCCACCAGCAGTGTAAAAGTGTTCCCTTCTCTCCACATCCACGCCAGCATCTGCAGTTTTGAGATTTTGAGATGTGGGCCATTCTCACTGGGGTTAGATGATATCTCAGGGTTGTTTTGATTTGCATTTCTCTAATATATAGAGATGATGAACATTTTTTCATGTACCATAAACCTCTCTTATAGCACCTGTCACAGTTGTGCATCTTTTTTTTTTTTTACAGTTGTGCATCTTCATTTGTATGGTCTTTTGACCAATCCCTGCCTCTTTTTTTTTTTTTTTTGTAGAGACAGAGTCTCACTGTACCGCCCTCGGGTAGAGTGCCGTGGCGTCACACGGCTCACAGCAACCTCTAACTCTTGGGCTTACGCGATTCTCTTGCCTCAGCCTCCTGAGCAGCTGGGACTACAGGCGCCCGCCACAACGCCTGGCTATTTTTTTGTTGCAGTTTGGCCGGGGCTGGGTTTGAACCTGCCACCCTGGGCGCCCTACTCACTGAGCCACAGGCGCCGCCCAATCCCTGCCTCTTCTAACCATGTTGTAAACTTCAAGAAGACATGGACCAGGAATGATTTTTGCACTTCATTGTTTTCCCAGAGCCTAGTTTAGTAACTGCCACATAGTAAACATTCAATATATGTATTTGTTCAAGGAATTATTTTTCTTTCTTTCTTTTTTTTTTTTTAGAAACAGAGTCTCCCTTTGTCACCACACCATTGATAGAATGCCATGGCGTCACAGCTCACAGCAATCTCCAGCTTTTGGGCTTGGGCTTAGGCGATTCTCTTGCCTCAGCCTCCAGAGTAGCTGGGACTACAGGTGCCCGCCACAACGCACAACGCACAACGCCTGGCTATATTTTATTGAGTTTGGCTGGGGCTGGGTTCAAACCCGGTACGCTCGGAATATGGGGTGGGTGCCCTACCCACTGAGCCGCAGGCACCACCCTTAAGGAATTATTTCAGTATTCTGAGAAAGAAGAATTTAGCCACGACATGAAAAGAGGTAAGTACTCAAAAGCAAGGATTTGAGAACTTTCATTTATCTTTCTCCAGCATTTTTCTCTAGATTCTGGAAGTCTTTACAAGGTCCTTTTTTGCTTTCTTTTTATTGTTTCTCATGTTGAGGCAAAATTCACATAATATAAAAGTAACTATTAATCATATTAAAGTGTACCCTTCTTGGCATTTACTACATTCATAATGTTTTTTGCTTTTTTTTCGTGTTTCTTTATTCTGTGCGCAGCTTCTGCCTGTCCTTTTTTTTTTTTTTTTACATTTACAGTGTTGTACAACTACCACCAATACCAAGTTCCAATTTTTTTTTTTTTGAGACAGTCTCACTCTGTTGCCTCAGGCTAGTGTCCTGTGGCCTGAGCCAAGCTCACAGCAACCTCAAAATTCCTGGGTTCTAGCAATCCGCTTGCCTCAGCCTACTGAGTAGCTGGGTGCTGCAACAGGTGTTTCTACAATGCCTAGACTCTCTTGCTCAGGCTGGTATTGAACTCCTGAGCACAAGGAATCCTCATGCATTGGTCTCCCTGAGTGCTAGGATTACAAATGTGAGTCACCGTATTGAACCTCCAGAACATTTTTTTTTTTTTTTTTGTAGAGACAGAGTTTCACTTTATTGCCCTTGGTAGAGTGCCGTGGCGTCACACAGCTCACAGCAACCTCCAACTCCTGGGCTTAGGCGATTCTCCTGCCTCAGTCTCCCGAGTAGCTGGGACTACAGGCGCCCGCCACAACGCCCGGCTATTTTTTTGTTGCAGTTTGGCCTGGGCTGGGTTTGAACCCGCCACCCTCGGTATATGGGGCCGGGGCCCTGCTCACTGAGCCACAGGCGCCGCCCCCTCCAGAACATTTTTATCATTCCCAAAAGAAAAATCATACCCTAGGCTTGGCGCCTGTAGCTCAAGCGGCTAAGGCGCCAGCCACATACAACATAGCTGGCGGGTTTGAATCCAGCCCAGGCCTGCCAAACAACACTGACAATGCCAAACCAAAAGAAAAATAGCTGGGTCTCGGCACCTATAGCTCAAGCAGCTAAGGTGCCAGCCACATACACCAGAGCTGGTGGATCGAATCCAACCCGGGCCTGCCAAACAACAATGACAACTACAACCAAAAAATAGCCAGGTGTTATAGTGGGTGCCTGTAGTCCCAGCTACTTGGGAGGTTGAGGCAAGAGAATCGTTTAAGCCTAGGAGTTGGAGGTTGCTCTGAGGGTAATAGCTCTACCCAGGGTAATAGCTTGAGGTTCTGTCTCAAAAAAAAAAAAAAAAAAAAAGAAGGGTGGCACCTGTGGCTCAGTGAGTGGGGCACCGGCCCCATATACCAAGGGTGGCGGGTTCATACCAAGCCCCCGCTGAACTGCAACCAAAAAATAGCCGGGCGTTGTGGTGGGCGCCTGTAGTCCCAGCTGCTCGGGAGGCTGAGGCAGGAGAATCGCTGAAGCCCAAGAGCTAGAGGTTGCTCTGAGTCCTGTGACATCATGGCACTCTACTGAAGGCGGTAAAGTGAGACTCTGTCTCTACAAAAAAAAAGAAAAAAAAAAGAATGGAAGGGCAGTGCCTATGGCTCAATGAGTAGGGCGTTGGCCCCATATACCGAGGGTGGTGGGCCAAACAGCACTGACAATGCCAAACCAAAAGAAAAATAGCTGGGGCTCGGCACCTATAGCTCAAGCAGCTAAGGCGCCAGCCACATACACCAGAGATGGCGGTTCGAATCCAACCGGGCCTACCAAACAACATCTACAACCAAAAAATAGCCAGGTGTTATAGTGGGCGCCTGTAGTCCCAGCTACTTGGGAGGCTGAGGCAAGAGAATCGCCTAAGCCGAAGAGCTGGAGATTGCTGTGAGCTGTAATGCCATAGCACTCTACCTAGGGCTACAAAGTGGGACTTCGTCTCTTAAAAAAAAAAAAAAAAAAAAAGGGCGGCACCTGTGGCTCAGTCGGTAAGGCGCCGGCCCCATATGCCGAGTTCAAGCCCGGCCCCGGCTGAACTGCAACCAAAAAATAGCTGGGCGTTGTGGCGGGCACCTGTAGACCCAGCTACTCGGGAGGCTGAGGCAAGAGAATCGCTTAAGCCCAGGAGTTGGAGGTTGCTGTGAGCTGTGTGATGCCACAGCACTCTACTGAGGGCCATAAAGTGAGACTGTCTCTACAAAAAAAAAAAAAAAAAAAGAGAGAGTGGCACCTGTGGCTCAAAGGAGTAGGGCACCAGCCCCATATGCCGGAGGCGGCAGGTTCAAACCCAGCCCTGGACAAAAATTAAAGAAAAAAGAAAATCATACCCTATTTCTTCCTCCCTCCAGCCCCTGGCAACCACTAGTCTGCTTCCTATCCCTGTGGATTTGCCTATTCTGTATGTTTTATAATCAGTGGAATCATATAATATATGACCTTTTGTGTCTGGCTTCTTTCACTTAATATAATGTTTTCAAGGTCCATCTACATTTTATTTATTTATTAAATATAACCTCATTTGTTACTCAAAAAAATCTTATTTTGGGGCTCAGCGCCGGTGGCTCAAATGGCTAAAGTGCCAGCCACATACACCTGAGCTGCCGGGTTCAAATCCAGCCCAGGCCCGCCAAACAACGATGGCTGCAACCAAAAAATAGCCGGGCATTGTGGTGGGCACTTGTGGTCCCAGCTACTTGGAAGGCTGAGGCAAGAGAATCGCTTAAGCCCAGGAGTTGGAGGTTGCTGTGAGCGGTGATACTACGGCACTCTACCCAGGGCAACAGCTTGAGGCTCTGTCTCAAAAAAAAAAAAATCTTATTTTTGGCCAGCCAGGGTAGCTCACGCCTATAATCCTAGCACTCAAGGAGGCTGAAGTGGGTGGATTCCTTGTTGTCATGAGTTTTGAGACCAGCCTGAGCAAAATCAAGACCCCCATCTCTATTAAAAATAGAAAAACTGACGCAAGAGAGTTGCTTGAGCCCAAGAGTTTGAGGTTGCTGTTAGCTATGATCCCCCGGCACTCTACCCAGGGGGAAGCTTGAGACTCTGTCTCACACACAAAAAAAACCCTCTTATTTTTGATTGGATTCAGACTTAGAAGTGAAAGCTCTCAGCCTGCATCTCTTGGCAGTCTTGGTCATAAGTTTAGCATATTCGGCAGCCTCTTCCTTACTTTTATCGGTATGCCGTTTCTTCAGAGCAATATGCCAGCGTTTATGTTGCAGGACACGTGGAGTTACAAGACACTGAATCTTGGGTGCTTTAGCCCTCGGTTTCTCACCTTCTTTAAGGGCTTTCTCACAAGGTATTGGCGAGGATCATCATCTTCTTTAGACAGATTGAAAAGTTTGAGCATTCTGCTAGCTCTTGGGGCCCCAGACTTGTACCATAATGTCAGTCAGTCCAGGGATATACTTCTCTCCCTTTTTTTACAATAACCAAGTTTAGAATGCTCAGATTGGCATCCACAGTGCAATTCCGAAGAGACTTGCACTTCCTTTCTCTAGTTCTCCTTGGTCTATAACAAGAACATCCCTTACTCAGCAGCAGGCAGACCCAGCCATGGGTCAAGACACCCTGCTTCATGGGGAAACATTGCTTGTCATTTCCACCACTGATTCGGACCACATAAACCATTCTTCACTCAGAGCATCAGCAGCAACTTCTGTAGCCATATGCTTCTCACAGAAAGTATGAAGTTTGCAGGGCAGAGCCTGTGGCTCAGTAAGTAGGGTGCCGGCCCCATACACTGAGGGTGGCGGGGTTTTGGCCCTGGCCAAATTGCCACAAAAAGTAGCCAGGTATTGTGGCAGGCGCCTGTAGTCCCAGCTACTTGGGAGGCTGAGGCAAGAGAATCACCTAAACCCAAGGACTGGAGGTTGCTGTGAGCTGTGACATCACAGCACTCTACAGAGGGCGACAAAGTGAGACTCTGTCTCTTAAAAAAAAAGAAAATTATGCTATGTCGGCCAGGTGTGGTGGCTCATGCCTATAATCCTTCTGGGAGATCGAAGTGGGAGGACTGCTTGAGCTCAGGACCAGCCTGAGCAAAAATTGAGACCCCCAGCTCTACTAAAAATAGAAAAGCTGAGGCAAGAGGATCACCGGAGTTGGAGGTTGCTGTGAGCTATGATGTCAAGGCACTCTACCCAGGGTGACAGCTTGAGTCTCCGTCTCAAACAAAAAAAAAAGGTATGCAATGTCATGGATCAGTGTAATGGCTCATGCCTGTAATCCTAGCACTCTGGGAGGCGGAGGCAGGTGGATTACTTGAGCTCAGGAGTTGGAGATCAGCCTGAGCAAGAGTGAGACACCCATCTCTACTAAAAATGCCTGGATATCCTGGTGGATATCCTCACTTATAGTTCCAGCTACTTGGGAGGCTGAGGCAGGAGGACTGGTTGAGCCCAAGAATTTGAGGTTGCTGTATGCTATGCTGCCAGGGCACTCTACCTAGACAGAGTGAGATTCTTCCTTAAAAAAAGAGGGTGGCTCAGTGGGTAGGGCGTCGGCCCCATATACTGAGGGTGGTGGGTTCAAGCCCAGCCCCGGCCAAACTACAACAACAAAAAATAGCCAGGTGTTGTGGCGGGCACCTGTAGTCCCAGCTACTCGGGAGGCTGAGGCAAGATAATCGCCTAAGCCCAGGAGTTGGAGGTTGCTGTGAGCTGTGTGACGCCACAGCACTCTACTGAGGGCGATAAAGTGAGACTCTTGTCTCTACAAAAAAAAAAAAAAGAAAGAAAAGAAATGAAAAAGGTTATGCAACGCTCCTTTAAGTATAGTGGCATCTAAAAAGAAAGGATTGTGGCGGGGTGAGGTGGCTCAAGCTTATACAGCACTCTGGGAGGCTGAGGCGGGTGGATTGCCTCAACTCACAGGTTCAAGACCAGCCTGAGCCAGATTGAAACCCCATCTCTAAAAATAGCTGGTCATGGGCAGCGCCTGTGGCTCAAGGAGTAGGGCGCTGGTCCCACATGCTGGAAGTGGCGGGTTCAAACCCAGCCCCAGCCAAAAACCACAAAAAAAAAAAAAAAAAAAAAAAAAAGCTGATCATTGTGACAGGCGCCTGTAATCCCAGCTACTTGGGAGACTGAGGCAAGAGAATCACTATGCCCAAGAGTTTGAGGTTGCTGTGAGCTATGGTGCCAAGGCACTCTATCAAGGGTGACAAAGTGAGACTCTATCTCCAAAAAAAAACAAAAGAAAAGAAAAAAAAAAAAAGAAGGGATAGCGGTGATGAGGGGCCGACTGGTTTGAGTCTCTCAGCAGTCTGGAGTCGTGGAATATAGAAGAGATGAAATGAGGTCAGAGGAACAATATGACTATGAAAGACTTTAAGAGAACGAGCACCTTCTTGAAACCACTCCACTGATGGATACCATAGAGTAGTTATTATTGTGCCAAAGAAATCACCACTGCTAGATAGCCCTGGTGAAGGAAGCTACTACCGTAGATATTACAGTCATGTTGATTACTGAGACTATGTTGAAGGCCGCAGTTTTTTTCATGATCGAAGAAGTGGTCAATCTGACAGAAGCGATGAATCTGGTTACAGATGGGCAAGAGATGATCATTCTGCAAGCCGACAGCCTGAATACAGGGACGTGAGAGATGGCTTTAGAAGAAAAGTTTTCAATAAAGAAAGAAAAAAAAAAGAACAAAAAGGTTTCAACTCTTCCCATTAGGGAGAGAACGGTCTCTCCCATAACTCCATATAAGGAGTAATTCGTTCTTAAGAGAATCGCCTATAGGCCGAAAGGATTCTCCACACAGCTGATCTGGCTCCAGTGTCAGTAGTAGAAGCTACTCTCCAGAAAGAAGCAAACCATACTCTTTTTATCCATCTCAACATAAAAATAAGGAGATGCCTGTACATCTTTGAAAATATCAAGAGATACTTCATCCTCAAGTTCTTCAGCATTTTCATCATCAGAGGTGTTTCAGTTAGTAGGCTAACTGAAAAAGAACTTGCTGAGGCTGCAAGCAAGTGGGCTGCTGAAAAACTAGAGAAGTCAGATGAAAGTAACTTACCTGAAATTTCTGAGTATGAGGTGGGATCCACAGCACCATTGTTCATTGACCAGCCAGAAGAACCTAAGGCAAATGCGGCAGACGGCATAGAGTTATTTGAAGACAGTCAGCTAACCAGTCACTCTAAAGCACTACCATCGAAAACCAAAGAGATTGAACAGGTTTACCAACAAGACTGTGAAACTTTCGGGATGGTGGTGAAAATGCTGATTGAAAAAGATCCTTCAGGCTCGGCACCTGTAGCTCAAGTGGCTAAGGAGCCACATCAGAGTTGGAGGGTTCAAATCCAGCCCGGGCCTGCCAAACAACAATGACAACTACAAACAAAAAATAGCTGGGCGCTATGGTGGGCGCCTGTAGTCCCAGCTACTTGGGAGGCTGAGGTAATAGAATCACTTAAGCCCAGGAGTTAAAGGTTGCTGTGACCTGTGATGACACGGCACTCTACCCAGGGTGACAGCTTGAGGCTCTGTCTCAAAAAAAGAAGAAATGAAAAAGATCCTTCATTAGAAAAGTCTATACAGTTTGCACTGAGGCAGAATTTACATGAAATAGGTGAGCAGGGTGGCGCCTGTGGCTCAGTGAGTAGGGCGCTGGCTCCATATACCGAGGGTGGTGGGTTCAAACCCAGCCCTGGCTGAACTGCAACCAAAACATAGCCGGGCGTTTGTGGTGGGCACCTGTAGTTCCTGCTGCTCGGGAGGCTGAGGCAGGAGAATCGTGGAAGCCCAAGAGCTGGAGGTTGCTGTGAGTCCTGTGACATCATGGCACTCTACCAAGGGTGGTAAAGTGAGACTCTGTCTCTACAAAAAAAAAAAAAAAAGAAAGAAAAAGAAATAGGTGAGCAATGTGTTGAAGAACTCAAGCATTTCTTTTTTTTTTTTTTTTTTTTTGTAGAGACAGAGTCTCACTTTATGGCCCTCTGTAGAGTGCCGTGGCCTCACACAGCTCACAGCAACCTCCAACTCCTGGGCTTAAGCGATTCTCTTGCCTCAGCCTCCCAAGCAGCTGGGACTACAGGCGCCCGCCACAACGCCCGGCTATTTTTTGGTTGCAGTTTGGCCGGGGCCGGGTTTGAACCCACCACCCTCGGTATATGGGGCCGGCGCCTTACCGACTGAGCCACAGGCGCCGCCCAAGAACTCAAGCATTTCATTGCAGAGTATGATAGTTCAAGAGTATGGAAAGCCTTTTTAGATTTTTTGCTCAGGCAAAAAGTTTCTAGATTTTTTTTCCTTCCCAGATTGTATAAATCCTTATTATATGGAATTTTTGTTATGAAGAGAAATACTTTGTAGAGACAGAGTGTCACTTCATCGCCCTTGGTAGAGTACTGTAGCATCACAGCTCACAGCAACCTCCAACTCCTGGCTTAGGTGATTCTCTTGCCTCAGCCTCCCGAGTACCTGGGACTACAGGTGCCTGCCACAATGCCTGGCTATTTTTTGTTGCAGTCTGGCGGGGCCGGGCTCAAACCGGCCACCCTCGGTATATAGGGCCAGAGCCCTACCCACTGAGCCACAGGCATTGCCCTATTTAAAATATTATTATTTTTTTTTTGTAGAGACAGAGTCTCACTGTACCGCCCTCGGTAGAGTGCTATGGCGTCACACGGCTCACAGCAACCTCCAACTCCTGGGCTTAAGCGATTCTCCTGCCTCAGCCTCCCAAGTAGCTGGGACTACAGGCGCCCGCCACAACGCCCGGCTATTTTTTGGTTGCAGTTTGGCCGGGGCCGGGTTTGAACCCATCACCCTCGGTATATGGGGCCGGCGCCCTATCGACTGAGCCACAGGCACCGCCCCTTATTTAAAATATTTAAAGTAGAATTTTTTTTCTACACATAGAGCCTCTTAATCCATATTCACTTTTTTTTTTTTTTTGTAGAGACAGAGTCTCACTTTACTGCCCTCGGTAGAGTGCCGTGGCGTCACACGGCTCACAGCAACCTCCAGCTCTTGGGCTTATGTGATTCTCTTGCCTCAGCCTCCCAAGCAGCTGGGACTACAGGCGCCCGCCACAACGCCCGGCTATTTTTTTGTTGTTGCAGTTTGGCCGGGGCTGGGTGTGAACCCACCACCCTCGGCATATGGGGCCGGCGCCCTACTCACTGAACCACAGGCGCCGCCCCTCATGTTTTTTTTTTTTTGCCCCTAAAATGATGGTCAATTTTTCAAGCTTTGAAAAAGCAGTCCTGAAGAATAGCTTTCTGTTCCTACTCATGTTCTGTAGTCTTCCAAGTATGTAATCATTTGGTCACAGGAGTGTAATTTACAGGCTATAGATCATTCCACTTAAACATTAGTAGTCTGTTTGCATTTCATAGTGAATAATACCATGTGAAAAAAGAAAAGATTGTGCCATGGTGAAGACTTTAGGGATAAAGTGTACTGATGTCTACTTTGAAAGCATACAAAAATTAAGATAATGGATGGGGGTGGCACCTGTGGTCAAGTGGGTAGGGCGCCGGCCCCATATGCCAGAGGTGGCAGGTTCAAACCCAGCCCCGGCCAAAAAAAAAAAAAAAAGATAGATGGATGGTGGGACAGAGGGAATAGATGAATAGATGAATGAATATGTGATGACACTAACATTGCAATATGTTAAATATAAAACAGATGTTTATATTTATGTGTATTGCATATGTATAATTCTCTTGCTCTCTATTTGAAAAAAATTTAATAAAAATGTGAAGAATGGGTGGTGTCTGTGGCTCAGTCAGTAAGGCACTGGCCCCATATACCGAAGGTGGTGGGTTCAAACCCAGGCCCGGCTGAACTGCAACCAAAAAATAGCTGGGCGTTGTGGCGGGCGCCTGTAGTCCCAGCTACTCGGGAGGCTGAGGCAAGAGAATCACTTAAGCCCAGGAGTTGGAGGTTGCTGTGAACTGTGTGACGCCACAGCACTCTACTAAGGGCCATAAAGTGAGACTCTGTCTCTACAAAAAAAAAAAAAAAAAAGTGAAGAAAAAGTCTTAAGTGCTTTGATGATTTATATCAATCAGCTACTTTCAGAAGCAGATAGCAAATTCTGTATTCAATTCTATTTTAGTTTGATCACTTCAATTTCTTTCTTTTTTTTTGGAAACAGGGTCTCATTCTGTTGCCCAGGCTATAGTAGAATGCAGTGGTATCATCATAGCTCACTGCAACCTCAAATTCCGGGGCTGAAAGGATCCTTCTGCTCCCAGCCTCTTGTGTACGGGGGACTACAGGCATGCAATACTATGCTCGGCTAATTTTAAAATTCTTCAGTAGACCAGCTTGAGATGCCATTTCTAAAAGCAGCCGGGCACTGTGGGGGGTGCCTCTAGTCCCTGAGTAGCTTGGCAAGAGAAGTACTTGAGCCCAAGTGTCTGGGGTTGCTGTGATCTATGACGCCCTGGCACTCTAACGGGGGCAAGAAGGTGAGACTCTGTCTCAAGAAAAAAAAAGAAAAGAAAAAAATTATTTTGTAGAAACGAGGTCTTGCTATGTTGCTTAGGTTGGTCTCTAACTGCTGGGGTCACGTAATCCTCACACCTTGGCCTCTCAAAGTGCTAGTATTATAGGCATGAGTCACCGGAAGCACCATACCTGATCACTTCAATTTATTTAATTCAATTCCAGTAAACATAGATTTAGAAGAATAAATGGGATTATGTGTAGAAAAAAATTGTTTCAACCGCTGGAAGTGCTATGTAAATAGGCTTTTTTTTTGAGACAGAATCACACTGTTTCTCCCTCGGTAAGAGTGCTATGGAATCACAGCTCACAGCAAACTCAAACTCTTGGGCTTAAGCGATTCTCTTGCCTCAGCCTCCCAAATAGGATGACAGGCGCCTGCCACAATGCCTGGCTATTTTTTTTTCTTTTTTTCCAGTTTTTGGTAGGGGCTGGGTTTGAACCCACTACCACCGGTATACGGGGCGGGCGCCCTATTCCTTTGAGCCATAGGCGCCGCCCTATTTTTTTTTTTTTTTTTTAATGGCAGTTGTCATTGTTGTTTTTGCTGGCCCAGCCAGGTGGGAACCTGCCATCCTCACTGTATGTGGCCAGCCCCCCACCCACTGAGCTACTGGTGCTGCCAGGATGTTAAATAGTATCTGAAGTTTGTGGATACAGTGTTCTCAAAAAAAGTTAATGTGAGAGTGGTAAGACATAGTATCAAGCTAAAGTAAGTGGGTAGAGATATATTTTTGAAAGATCCCTCTCCCTAGGGACTAATCATTCACAATTTAAGTAAAATCTTTTGGGATATGTCACTAGAATGTGGCCAATAGCCAGGCAAGTATTTGAAACAAATGCCAAATTCAATCAGTCTGATTGATATCTCGACTGAAATCTAGATAATTAAGTACAGAAGAAATCCAGGTGGGGATGATACAATTTTTTCTGTCTAAATCAGGCAAAGGTCACAGGGGTGGCTAAAATCAATGCCTTCTGTGTGAAATAGGTTTGAGTTTTTCACCATCATGTGACTTTAAAAAAAAAGGCTCATTGTACCGACTAGTGGCTTAAGAATCACTAGCAGAGTCTAGCAGCTACTCTGTGGAACTGCAATTTTGGTCCATGTCAAAAACTGGCCAAAAAGCAACCTGAAGAGTGGCGCCTGTGGCTCAGATGTTAAGACACCAGCCCCATATAGCGGGTTCAAACCCGGCCCCGGGTGGAAATGCAACAAAAAATAGCTAGGCATTGGGGCAGGTGCCTGTTAGTCCCAGCTACTTGGGAGACTGAGGCAAGAGAATCGCTTAAGCCCAGGAGTTGGAGGTTGCTGTGAGCTGTGTGATGCCAAGGCACTCTACCGAGGGCGATAAAGTGAGACTCTGTCTCTACAAAAAAAAAAAAAGCAACCTTGATCCTCTGAGACAGCACTCTAATTCTTCTGGGATGTCAATCTCACTTTTATTTAATTGTTTATTTATTTATTTATTGAGACAGAGTCTTACTTTGTTGCCCTCGGTACAGGGCTGTGGCATGATAGCTCACAGCAACTTCAAACTCTTGGGCTCAAGTGAGGTGGTGTCTCCCTCTGGCTCAGGCTGGTCTCTAGCCTATGAGCTCAGGCAATCTACCTGCCTCTGCCTCCCAGAGTATTGGGATTACAGGAGGGAGCCACCATGCCCAGACACTTTCTTTTAGATAGTAATACCATTTTCTTTCTTTCTTTTTTTTTTTGCAGTTTTTGGCAGGGCCGGGCTTGAACCCACCACGTCTGGTATATGGGGCTGGCGCCCCAGTCCTTTGAGCCACAGGCACTGCCCTCTTTCTTTTTTTTAGACAGACTCTCATGCTCTGTTGTCCAGGCTACAGTGCTGTTAACAGTAACCTCAAAGTTCTGGGTTCAAGCGACCCTCCTGCTTCAGCCTCCTGAGTAGCTGGGACTGCAGGTGCCCGACACACTTGGCTAATCTTTCTAGTTTATTTATTTATTTATTTATTTTTGCAGTTTTTGGCAAGGGCTGGGTTTGAACCTGCCACCTCTAGTATATGGGGCTGGCGTCCCATTCCTTTGAGCCACAGGCACCGCCCTAATCTTTCTATTTTTAGAAGAGATAGGGTTTCTTGTTCAGGCTGTTCGGGAACTCCTGAGCTCAAGTAATCCTCCCAACTTGGCTTCCCGGAGTGCTAGGATTATAGGCATGTGCCACTGTGCTCAGCCTAAAACACTTTTCTTGTTGGATATCTTTTTATCCAGGGAAGGTTTAAATTTAGAGTTGAAGTACTAAAGCTTTCTTATTAAGTTTAAAATAATTTGTGGCCGGGCGTAGTGGCTCATGCTTGTAATCCCAGCACTTGGGAGGCCCAGGTGGGTAGATTGCCCAAGCAATCTCTAAAAATAGTCCCTGGTGTTGTGGCAGGGGGCCCTGTAGTTTCAACTACTCTGGAGGCTAAGGCAAGAGAATAGCGTAAGCCCAAGACTTTGTTGCTGTGACCTATTACACTACGGCACTCTACCAAGGGTGACAAAGTCTGTCTCCAAAGACTCTCCAAAGAGTCCAAAGACTGTCTCCAAAAATAAAAAATTGTCTACATTTGTATTTAAGTTGTAATGTTTAGGAGAACTTGGCATATTATTCAAACTTAAAATGTGCAGTTAAGTAATTTGACTTGAAATTTGTGATTTTTTAGCTCCAATTTACTGGATTATATTGTTTTATATAATATAAACCTCTTATATTGTTTTCTGTCCAAGGACAAAAATAAGTCTAGAGGCCAGGCGCCGGGGGCTCACGCCTGTAATCCCAGCACTGTGGGAGGCTGAGGAGGGAGAATTGCTTGAGCTCAGGAGTTCGAGACTCGCCTGAGCGACAGTGAGACCCCCGACTTATGAAAAAAATGGAAAAACCCAGCTGGGCGCTGTGGTGAGCACCTGTAATCCTAGCGGCTTCCGGAGGCTAAGGCAGCGGGGTGCCTGCAGTCCGAGTCTGAGGTTGCTACCACGCCCACTGCACTCTGCTCAGGGGCATAGGGTAGGACCCTGTCTCAACAACAACAACAAAGTAAGTCTAGAGATTTTTTTTTTTTTTTGTAGAGACAGAGTCTCACTCTACCACCCTCAGGTAGAGTGCCGTGGCGTCACACGGCTCACAGCAACCTCTAACTCTTGGGCTTACGCGATTCTCTTGCCTCAGCCTCCGGAGCAGCTGGGACTACAGGCGCCCGCGACAACGCCCAGCTATTTTTTTGTTGCAGTTTGGCCTGGGCTGGGTTTGAACCCGCCACCCTCGGCATATGGGGCCAGCACCCTACTCACTGAGCCACGGGCGCTGCCCGTAAGTCTAGAGATTAAGGTAAAATTCTGCCAGGTCATGTTCCCAAATAAATAACAAAAATGAAGGGTCACCTTTATGTTTTCATATTTGCCCAATAACAAGTCACAATACTGTAATTATGGGGGCTAGGGAGAGAGGCAAAGTTATCTTTTATTTATTTATTTATTGACACAGAGCCTCAAGCTGTCGCCTGAGTGGAGTGAGCATCACAGCTCACAGCAACCTTCAACTCTTGGGCTCAAGCGATTCTCCTACCTCCACCTCCCAAGTAGCTGGACTACAGGCGCCAACCACAACATCTGGCTATTTTTCTGTTTTTAGTAGAGACCAGGTCTCACACTCTCTGATCTCGAGTGGTCTCAACTTCCCTTTTTTTTTTTTTTTGTAGCGACAGAGTCTCACTTTATGGCCCCTGGTAGAGTGCCGTGGCCTCACACAGCTCACAGCAACCTCCAACTCCTGGGCTTAAGCGATTCTCTTGCCTCAGCCTCCCGAGCAGCTGGGACTACAGGCGCCCGCCCCAACGCCCGGCTATTTTTTGGTTGCAGTTTGGCCGGGGCCGTGTTTGAACCCGCCACCCTCGGTATATGGGGCCGGTGCCCTACCGACTGAGCCACAGGCACCGCCCCTCCCTTTTTTCTTTTTTTGAGACAGCCTCAAGCTGTTACCCTGGGTAGAGTACCTTGACATCACAGCTCACAGCAAGCTCCAACTCCTGGGCTCAAGTGATTCTCCTGCCTCTGCCTCCCAAGTAGCTGGGACTATAGGCACCCGCCACAACTCCTGACTACTTTTTGATTGCAGCCGTCATTGTTGTTTGGTGGCCAGGGCTGTATTCGAACCTGCCAGCTCAGGTGTATGTGGCTGGCGCCTTAGCTACTTGAGCCACAGGCGTCGAGCCTAAAAATCGTCCCTTTTCTTTTTTTCCTTTTTTTTGGCCGGGGCTGGGTTTGAACCCGCCACCTCTAGTATATGGGGCCAGCGCTCTACTCCTTTGAGCCACAGGTGCCGCCCAGGGTTATCTTGTTTTTCTTATATTCTTCAATTTCCTGTGATGATTTTCAATTTTAAAAACAAAAGAATCTGAATTTTCAGAAAAGGTTTAAGGGAGTTATCATTAACTACAAAACAGCTATTAACCCTTTAGGATAAACCTTTACCTGTGGGTGAAGTTAACTTGCAAAGCAAAGCCTCTTAGCAGCTACATTTCTTCTAAATAATTTTGTTTAGCAATGATAGATGTTAACTTTTTCTAGGTTTAAACATTCGCCAGGTGTTTTACAGACGTTATATAATTAAAACTTCACTCTACTTCAAGAGTCTTCATTAATTCATTTGAAGGTCCACCATGGGTAGGCAACCCTTACTAAGCTGTGGAAATTCAGAAACTAGCATTACCAGCTTTGGTCACTCACGAATAGCTTAAATCTAGTTAATTATCTTATCCCCTTTTTCACAAGAGGAAATAAAAGATCTGCTTTGAGAGGTTCATTTGTCCATGGTCACACAGTGTTGGAGCAGCTACACGAACTAGGGTGTCTTCACTTTGACCTTCAATCAACAAAGTTAACAGACTTCTGTGAGATTTTTGCTTTGAAGACATCTATTTTTTTTCAACATTTTTGTCTTTGAGTAAAAAATCTTATAGTCAATGGCCTCTCTGTTGCTACTTCTTTTTCAGTTATTGACCAAAGAACAAGTGGCGAATTTATACTTTTTAACTGCCAGGCATCTGGGAGATTTTAGGGGCGAGAAACCAAGTCCCAGAGGGAAAGGAAATATATATATATATATATTTTTTTGTAGCGACACAGTCTCACTTTATGGCCCTCGGTGAGTGCTGTGGCCTCACACAGCTCACAGCAACCTCCAACTCCTGGGCTTAAGCGATTCTCTTGCCTCAGCCTCCCGAGTAGCTGGGACTACAGGCGCCGGCCACAACGCCCGGCTATTTTTTGGTTGCAATTTGGCCGGGGTCGGGTTTGAACCCGCCAACCTCCATATATGGGGCCGGCGCCTTACTGACTGAGCCACAGGCGCCACCCAGGGAAACATTTTTAAGTAAACAATAGCAACCCTGAAACAAGGACGGCGTAAGTCCCGGGGACACAATGTTGATCCAATGCCAAGAATCTGTCTTTTGCATCTTCTCTTTGCTTTTCTCGACAATTTCCAGTGGTGTTTGTTGGCTCGACAGTAGAGGTCGCGCCTAGTCCTCGGGCACCAAATGGCAGGGAAACCTAATTTTTATTCTATATCCCTAGCGTCCTACTTTCGTACAGTTTGTTATTCTCGCCTTCTCTCTTTATATCTCCATTCCGTCCTCGCCCTCGGCAAATAACCTGAATATGGCTGTTTTATCCTATTCCCATATTAACTATGTTGCCTTATGGCGACCTTGACAGCCATCTGGGTGGGAGGCCAGAGCGGGGGCGGTTGGCTACGAAGGAGAAACCTCAGAAGGCAATAAGGAGGCGACACGAAGAGGGGACAACCAAGCAGCTCCACTCAGCATGGAGTTTTCTGAAAGATTGACAGGCAGTGCACCAACCGTCTTTGCCAGATCAACTAGCGCAGCCTCGCGAGATCTGGACCCTTATCGGAAGGGGGCGTCAAACGCGCATCTCTGAATGGGGGATGGGAATATCTGTGGCGCAATCATTGCGCGAGATTGGGCTGTGGTTGCTGGGGCTATACTTAGATCTCGCGATATTTCGGCCGCTCTGGTCTGGAACTTGGGACAGTGTCTCGCGAGAGCCCGTGCTGAGGGCTTAGGAGACCCCGTGTGTTTGTGTGTGTGTATGTGTGTTGGTGAATGTGAGTACGGGGAAGCAGCGGCCGCCATTTCAGGGAGCTTGCCGACGCTGTCGCCGGGGTGGATCCTGAGCTGCCGAAGCCGCCAACCTGCTCTCCCGCGCGGGCTCATCTAATCCCATTGTTTCTTTTAGATTCGCTCGGGCCTAGCCGTCCTCGGAGCCCGATATTCGGGCTGGGCGGTACCGCGGCCTGGGCCTAGGGGCTTAACAGTAGCAACAGCGGCGGCGGCCACGGTAGCAGCTGCAGTCGTCGCAGTCTCTTCCTGAATACGAGTACCACAGGCGCCCGAAAGCCCGCACAGGTACGGGAGCGTCGCGACCCCGCATATTATTAGAGCTTTTCCGAGTTTTTGTTTTTATCTTGGGTTGAGGAGGGTCTTCAGCGATTGGCGGGGGGGTTCCTCGAGAAATAGGCTATATTTCAGTGACCACACCCTTCTATTTCGGTCTGATAAAGTCAGGGTTGTTCGGGTGGCAAGGACCCCGGTGGGCCTTGGAGTAGATGGCTACCCAGCTTCCAGGCCTGGGCTGCCCCCGACCTCCCAACATGGCGCCAGTCGAATGCTGCTTTGGCACACAACCCCTCCCAGCGGAGGGAGTTTCCATTTGCCCCTAAAATGGCAGCGCGGGTTTTGCGCCGAACGAGACTCTGTCGTTGGAGTCTCTCAGTTTGTTTTTAGAGTTCACGGCAGGCTTTTTAAAAATCGGACATTGAAGTATTCATTTCGTATGTTCGGTCTAAGAGGCGTTTCAGATTTACTTAGACAAGTGAAGCTTTGAAATGCATGTTAATTTAGTTCTTACAGGGTTTTTAGAGGTTTTTCTGAAGTTGAGGAGTGTGTTGGCTCAAAATTGAAAAATATTTACTGACAGGATTGGTTCTTTTCCTAGGCGTTTAGAGAAAATGGCAGACGATATTGATATTGAAGCAATGCTTGAGGCTCCTTATAAGAAGGTGAGAAAAAACATGTTGGTGAGGTTTATATGTTTCTTAATTTAGCATTATTCACGAAACTACTGCTGAAATGTAAACTAACCTCCCCGGAGCCCTCTTGATTTATCTTATCAGAGATGCATTACATGTAACTTACAAAAGTAAATATATGCTATTGATGTAATAATATTGTGCAGTAGTTTCACTTCAGCGTGATGAATAAATGCCCATCTATCTCTCTTTGTAGACTTGCCTAACGATATCTCACCTCTACTCCCATGAATTCACCTTTGATTCCAGTGTGAACTGTCAATCATAAGGTAGTAATTGAGTGACTTATCGCTGTACCGTGGTCCCCTAGGTAAAATGACTCAACTAAGAATTACCAGCTCCAGTTTGGTATAGCAAAAAGGTGAATGTAGTGGTTTGGGAAATAGCAGGGGTCCAAGAATAACAAACCATAACCAGTCTGTGGCAAGTAAATCTTTTAATACGATAAGTCTTGTAAGAAGAAATGGGTGAGATTTAAAAACTTTTTCATATATATATATATATATACACACACACACGCATATGTAAGACTGGTCATAGTAAATCTTAAAACAGGCAGGTGGTGATCTGCTCAGTTAATAATTACTGAAATTCTTGGATCCCTGAATAAAAAATTTTTTAAAAAGGCAGTATCACAACTTAGAGTCACTTGATGACTGTATTACTGTTCTCCATATTTTATTTTTAATTAGGCCCTGCCATAGTATTTCACACTAAAAACTACAACAATTATTTTGGCTAGTAATAGTCTTTGGTCCATTTCAGTATCACAGTAAAAGTACAGTAAAAGTAAACTGTCATTGCATTCTTTCACCAGTTGGTGGTGAAAATAGCAGTATGCATGCATTATCACTGGTGTCACCAAATGTAAGCTTTGTAAATTAGCAGTTAATACTCCTGTAGCTGATGTGATCAAGCTTTAAACATTGCTCTAAACCTTTTAAAAATAATACTTTGTTTTGGATTATATAGCACGACCATGTGGTACCAATTTGGATGAATTCTTGATAGCTTTAAATAGTGTATGTAGTTTTGTAATGCTTAGACTCTTGAAGAGCTACTTTCTATTTTAATGTTAAGATTCTTGTGTCTTAGTTTAACATGGATGTAATTCCATGTAAACAGGTATGGAATTTGGAAATGTTTAGGTTGGACTGGTGGATTATTAATTGACTTTCTTGGGTTCTTGGGAGTCAACATTACTAAAGCAGTGTGAATCCCTGTTTGCTTCAGGGCGAGATGTGTGACAGAGGTGGCATCAAGCTCTTACAGTCCCAACCCTCCAACGGAAATGGGCGAAGATCTCAGGAATGGCATCGGTCACAGGAAATCGATAGTGGCTGGCTGCTAGCATGGCCACATGGGGCTTAGGCAGAAATAGAGCCATGGTACTGACCGAAGGGACCATAGAACATGGAATAAAACTCAAAACAGGACTTCATTCATGTTTTATAGAAACCATATTTAACCACTTCAACATTGTAAATCATGATAACTTAATGCCTAAACTATGTAAGAAAGTAAAATTTAACATGTTAATGTGGAGAGATTTTAATTTTTGTATCTTGATGACTTAATTGTAAGTAACAAAGTGGTTAAACACATACCCATCTAAATTTTTTTATAGCTTTCCATGTTAAACTATAAATAAGTAATTAGTTTTAAAATTGTTTTGTATTTTCTTATTCCTATTCCCTTTACCCTTTGACAACTTGAAATGTTACCACTTCGTCCTCATGATGTTCTTCTATCAACCCTGCTTAGGATGAGAACAAGTTGAGCAGTGCTAATGGCCATGAAGAACGTAGCAAAAAGTAAGTTTTGAGAAGGGGCTTTGGGGGGGTGGCAGTACTGTGATTGAGAACTTAAGTTGCGTTCTTGTGGCTAAAACATCAAACTGGTTCTTTCTTTAAGCCTTTCTTTGCTTCTTGTAGAAAAGAGTTTCTTGTTGGGATTAGAAACTACCTGAGGAACTATGGACTTTTGGGCCAAATTTCAGGATTTCAGTTTCAGAGACGTTTTCTTCTAAGTCCATCCTGATCTGGCTAAGAGTTCCTGTATTAGAACTTGTTTTTTATTTTAAATTTGTTAATTTTGGCTTAATATTTGGTGTTATTGGTAAAATTATCATAAATTATTGAACTTAAAAGGGAGAAGAGTTAAATTAGAAATAATAACAGGCCATGGAAAGTATTGTTTGCCCAAAATCGCTGGAGTCAAAGCTGTGAATTAACTTCTGCAGCTTGCTACTTAAAGCCCTTTTTTATAGTAATGCAATAGCATACTTAAGAAAAGGCTTTCATTGTCTTAAGCCTTTTCTTTAAACTCCATTAAACTTAGTAGTGAGAATGGCATTTTTGGAAGTTATGAACATCCATGTAATTTATTTGAGTTTTGTGAGTAACCCATAATGGGAATTGTGTTACATAGTAGTACAGAAAATAGTGTACAAAAGTCTTTTTTTTTTTTTTTTTTTTGTGGTTTTTTGGCCGGGGCTGGGTTTGAACCCGCCAGCTCCGGCATACGGGACCGGTGCCCTACTCACTGAGCCACAGGCGCCGCCCCCCAAAAGTCTTAATAATTAAAACCAGTTCCATTTTAGGAGTTGGTTCCTGTCAATTCTTGAAATTTCCTTTCTGCTGTAAGGTTGGGTCATGTGTTAGAAGCATTAAATTGTTTTATTAGCTTATGTTTATGATGCCATATTAAAACATTTTGTCATTTATGACCCTGTCATATCATGAAAAATGATGCTAAAGTAGCCATTTATGTGTTTTTGTCTCTTCCTCTTGAAATTCAAAAAAATGCCTCATAATTACATCCATCATTAAATTTGTTAAAATAGATAAAATTTTGGATTGGATTATTTAGGGATTGCTAAGCCAGTATTTTATTTTTATAGTTATCCTAAAATAGTGGTAGTAATGAATTTAAAATTATGTGGTTTGTAGAAAATGTCCTACTTTGTTCTGATACGAGGTTGGGTGGGAGTCAGTTTTTTAGGTCCTCACTATTAATAAGTTAGTGTGGGGATTTATTGTTGAATTGCCGTCTGAGGCAACCAACCAGTCAGTGCATGGTTTAATGTCATCTGAATTGAGACCTTTAATCAAATTATAGTTAACTATGTTTGTATTAGTAATTCTTATAATCAAAACTCTGGAAGGGACATTCGTATAAATTGACATAATCCAATCTAGGTGTTAGGCCTAGTAGTGGCTATAAGTAAAGATTTTTACCTCAAGCGCAAAAGGATGATGATATAATAAACTTTCAGGTACAGACCCTCTTTATTGTACCATTCTTCAGTATCACTTCTTGCCACCTAAGGTCATTTCTCCAGTTTATCTTGTTTTTATCCTGTGTCTAAGCTTATTAAAGTTACCAAGCTTTTACAAGGAAATTGAGCATCAATGTGGTATTTAGTGGCATTTATCTAATGTAAAGAGCCCTATGGGACTTAATGGAATATACAAATTTCCTTTAATTGGTCGCAGAATTCTTTAAGGGAGGACTCTTTCAAAACACTTCATCTAGTGATCTTTTAAAATGTACAAAATAGGGCGGCGCCTGTGACTCAGTGAGTGGGGCACTGGCCCCATATACCGAGGGTGGTGGGTTCAAACCCAGCCCTGGCCAAACTGCAACAACAACAACAACAACAAAAAAGAGCCGGGCGTTGTGGCGGGCGCCTATAGTCCCAGCTACTGGAGGCTGAGGCAAGAGAATCGCCTAAGCCCAAAAGCTGGAGGTTGCTGTGAGCTGTGACGCCATGGCACTCTATGGAGGGCAAGTGAGTGAAACTCTGTCCCTAAAAAAAAAAAAAATACAAAATAGTTGTTTGTCAGACTTCTCATTCATTTTCAATTATAGCTGATTAGAGACATGGCTCTCTGGTTCAGTTAGGTACTTTTCACCCATTTTTCTGAAGGAACTTTATCTTTCAAGTTAATTGGAAAGAGTTACCTGGAAGAAAATTTTTTTATTTACAGATAGATACAAAACATGTTTTATAAACAAAGAAAAGTACCATTTTGCACTTTTCATTCTAAAACTGTTGTCTTAAAAGTCATTAAAAGTTGAAATAAAGTTTGTATGGTAATAGGAACATTCACATCCTCAAAAATAAGGTTGACTAATATGAGTTTTTCTTCTTTTTTTTTTAGTAATACTGATGTTCAACACATATACTTCATTGTATCCCAATAGTAGAAAAATAAATACAATTGAATTTAACATAAACTGGTTACCAATTAGCCTACTTTCTGAAGAGCTATAACCCTGAGTTTGGCAAGATCTCAAAGTATATCTCTCAAGTACCTGAGTTTGCCCCTCATGGGAATATTATTTGTTAGCATAACCAGTTTTGCAAAGTCTAAACTAGCATCCATTCTGTTAAGCTCTTTAGGGAATTACTCAAAAAAAAAAAAAAGATAATAAAATGACACAGTTGAAATATATTAGCTACTATGGTGTGGATAAATCTTGGAATAAATGACTTTTCTATTTTTTTTTCTTATTTTCCAGAATACTTTGCATTTAAAATTTAGATCTTCTTACATGGAAGAGGTCAAATCCAGTTATAGCAAAACACCTTTACAGCAGAGGCCATATAACCAAAAAGTCCAAAGGCCCAACCCAGTGGATCATTTACTTCAATGATGTTCAGTACAAAATTCCACTGCCACTAAAGACTTTGGAAAGTCCCTTTTAAGTTGTAACAGGATTTGACTATTAGTGTGGATTATGATAATACTTCTTTTGTTAACTTAATACTCTTTGAAGCTAGAATTTATTGTAGAGAAGTATACTGGTTTCTTGAACCTTTATGTTTTTCTCTGGGCTTTTAAGCAAAAGATTATATTTTCTGAATATCTTAGTATGTTGCTATATTTTTACCTGTCGGGGGTTGCCTTCAGATGTGGGTGGGCACTTGTTTATAAAATGTTCTAGGAAGGCCTTAAGTTAAAATTAGCTCTCCAATTTTCAAGTCTTTGTTATGGCAGAATAAATTTTGGGGCCTTTGAGAGGCAAATAAAGGTTGACTGCCTCTCTGCTATGGTCCATATATGAGCAAAGCAAAAACTTTGTCCTTTTTGTGGGGATAGAGTTGCTTTTTACCTTATCCCCAATTGAATTGATTATATTCTCTTTAGGACTTGGTTTTAGCTATCTTAACAGAATTCTTTAGTTAGTGTCACAGATTGGCAGGTTTTTCAGGCAACAAATTTGGAATGTTACCTGTTGCCCTTCTGGGCTTTGCTTTGATGACTTCTATCTAAATAATGAGTGTAGCCTAATTTTCTGTCGTGTGCTACCTAGCATATACATTCTGACAGTCAGGTGGATTATCTTGAAATTTTAGACAAAGTTTCTGCCTCCTTGGAAAGCTCTACATCTCCTTGTGATTGGAGTGTGGGGTTTCAAGATTCCAGAAGGTGGGTGTCTTCATTTTCTATTTTCAATGCACTCTAAGATGACCTGCTTACAGGTTTTGAGGCAAACCTCAATTACACTTGTGCTGTAATAATGCTTTGATAAGGACAAGTTAATTTCCAAATAATGATGTAGAGTTGTCAAAATGTTTAATTTTTAATGTACTACAAGTTGACATTTTAATGGAATAAATTTATTTTGAAGTCTTTTACTTTATATCAAAATCTGAAGGCACCTCTAAAATATGGGTGATGACACAGGTACAGATTAAGATTTAATTATGAAATGAGTTAGTGATACACTGTGAGGAATACAGAAATGAACAGAAAGACGTGACTGGCTTTTTTAAAACATTTAGAGCTTGAGATTTTATAAAGATTGATTTGATTTTATAAAGATTGAAGTTCAGGTTGATCCTTGTTTTTGATTGCACCCCATAGGCTTTTATAAACTGGCTTAAAAGTGTCAGGCTCCATTTTCTGGTATATTTGTTATAAATGGAAATAGAAAGTATTTGAAATAGTCATGTTAAAGTGTAGGAGTGTCAACATTTTACTGCATTAATTCTTAGTGTCCTTTGTCATTTTCTAAAATTTTCCCTGCAAACCCCAAAATGTTAAGAGTCTGTATGGCCATTTGCAAATCAATTTCCATTGGTAAACTGGGTAAATTTGTGTATTTGATGAGAATTTTATATATGAATCTATACTAGTACTTATGTGAACATACTCTGTTGTAACTTTGATTTACTAATGGATCGTGTGGATTATAGTAATGTTGGCCTGTGATGATGGTCAAACTATTTAAAAGTGCACATTTTATTTATATTTGTCAACAAATCATGTTTCTTGTTAAAGCTATTGCTGACTCTAAGGAGAGCATTGTAATTCCTACTCTTAAAGGATGTTGTCTCAAAAAAGAAGAGTAAAGGGGATAAAAAGGATGTCTCAAAAAATTCCATGTCTGCTGATTTTCAGTGTTAGAAGGCAAAGAGGGGCCGGGTGCAGTGGCTCACGCCTGTAATCCCAGCACTTGGTAGGCTGAGGTGGGTGGATTGTCTGAGCTCACAGGTTCGAAACCAGCCTGAGCCAGAGTGAGACCTTGTCTCTAAAAATAGCTGGGCATTGTGGTGGGTGCCTGTAGTCCCAGCTACTTGGGAGGCTGAGGCAGGCGGATCACTTGAGCCCAAGAGTTGAGGTTACTGTGAGCTGTGATGCCCTGGCACTCTACCAGGGTGACAGAAACTGTCTCAAAAAAAGGGGCAAAGACGAGGGAGTGTTTGTTATATACCTTAGTATGACTATGCATCATTGTATGCCAGAAATAACACAATCAATTAACAAAGGGATAAAAATATTCTGTCCACAAAAGTAGTATGTTTTGGTGAGTTCTTAAACCAATAAGATGATGGTGAATTTTTTTCTTTCTCAGGAGGAAAAAAAGCAAGAGCAGAAGTCGTAGTCATGAACGAAAGAGAAGCAAAAGTAAGGAACGGAAGCGAAGTAGAGATAGAGAAAGGAAAAAGAGCAAAAGCCGTGAAAGGAAGCGAAGTAGAAGCAAAGAAAGGAGACGGAGCCGCTCAAGAAGTCGAGATCGCAGATTCAGAGGCCGCTACAGAAGTCCTTAGTATGTAACTTGAATTATGATTTTGGTTTGAGGGTTCTCAGAGTATTAAGCTAGCAATTGAACATAAGAGATTTGAATTATGAAATTTTTTCAAAGATGGGTTACTAGAACGTATCAAATTAAGTATAGTAGCATTGAAGACTAATAAAGTGAAAAATTTGGTTGGTGTGTAGAAGAATTTGTATAAAACTTTGTTTTACTAGGCATACAGCTCGATTTTTTTGTTAATCTGTCTATGTAGAATTTTAATTGTATGCCCATCCAAACTAGGTTAAAGCACTGGAGTACTTGAAATATGGTTTATTTTGTTACTTATGGTTACTTCAACACTTGAGAAAGCTTAACAGTGTGTGTGAACTGTTACAAAATTTGTTACTAAACAATATATTTAAAATTTTAAAATTCAGATGAATACTAAATTACAAACACTGTAATTAATAGTAGTTAACTGTAAGTTAACAGTAAGTAAAGACCTTATCTGTGTAGCTGTTTCAGCTGAAATGACAGGCCATTTGTCAGATTGTTGTGTATTTTTTATTATTATTATTTTTTTTTGTAGAGACGGAGTCTCACTGTACTGCCCTCGGGTAGAGTGCCATGGCATCACACGGCTGATAGCAACCTCTACTCTTGGGCTTATGCGATTCTCTTGGCTCAGCCTCCCCAGCATCTGGGACTACAGGCACCCGCCACAATGCCCGGCTATTTTTTTGTTGCAGTTTGGCTGGGGCTGGGTTTGAACCTGCCACCCTTGGCATATGGGGCCAGCGCCCTACTCACTGAGCCACAGGCGCCGCCTTCCTTGATTATTTTTTGAGTTTATCATGCATTTGTATGTAATTTTCTTCAATAATAGTAAGAGATTCTAACCCCAATTTGCTTTGAAGATTAAATCACTATAGAAATTTGAATGTGGGCATGTAAATAAATGGAAAAATTTTCCACTAAACTATTACTTTAATAGCTTTGGAAAGAGATTACCCACAATTCTAAGGATTGAATCTAGCAGTGCTTTAATGTCTTACGATAGTTCTTAATAAGCATATTATTATAAACTATATGGGATATATTAAAATACACTCTTCCAACTTTATTTACTTATTTATTTTTTTGCACTTTTTGGCCAGGGCTGGGTTTGAACCCCCCACCTCCAGCATATGGGGCCGGCGCCTACTCCGTTGAGCCACAGGCACCACCCTTTTCCAACTTTAATATTAAAATTTGGCTGAATGGAATTCAAAGACAAATAGACCTGAATTTTTTTTTTTTTTTTTTGGCCGGGGCTGGGTTTGAACCCGCCACCTCCGGCATATGGGACTGGCGCCCTACTCCTTGAGCCACAGGCGCTGCCCAATAGACCTGAATCTTAGCCTTACCTCTTTTTTTTTTTTTTTTGTAGAGACAGAGTTTCACTTTATTGCCCTCGGTAGAGTGCCGTGGCGTCACACAGCTCACAGCAACCTCCAACTCCCGGGCTTAGGCGATTCTCCTGCCTCAGCCTCCCGAGTAGCTGGGACTACAGGCGCCCGCCACAACGCCCGGCTATTAGCCTTACCTCTTTAACATGGGCAAGTTACTTAATCTCTAAGCTTTTAAGGAGATATAACAAACAACATGCACATGAGATATTTTCTTTTTTTTTTTTGGTTGCAGTTTTTTTGGCCGGGGCTGGGTTTGAACCCACCACTTCCGGCATATGGGGCTGGCGCCCTACTCGTTGAGCCACAGGCGCCGCCCCACATGAGATATTTATAAGTAATGAATGAAGATAATTTAAGGCATTCAGAATGCTTGTATTCACAAGGTGTTCTGGTATTATACAGAGCCATTTGCAGTTTGCGAATTCTAATTCTGGCTCTTTTGTCTTTAAAATAAAAAGAATGAAACTCCCATGTTTTCTAGGTTCCTTTTAAATGCTTATTTTATAAACTTTTTAAAACCTGGAGATGGGAACACAATGCTTTTTTTTTTTTTTGTAGTTTATGGCTGGGGCTGAGATTGAACTCGCCACCTCTGGCATATGGGGCTGGCGCCCTACTCCTTTGAGTCACAGGCACTGCCCTACTATTTTTTCTTTTTTTTACAATGCTATTTTCATTCTGAATGCTGTATAGTATTTGAAAATTCTTTTGATTTGTTCAATTTATCAAGATTTAGTGAGCGGCGCCTGTGGCTCAGTGGGTAGGGCGCTGGATGCATATACCGAGGGTGGCGGGTTCAAACCCAGCCCCCACCAAACCGTAACAAAAAAACAGCCGGGCATTGTGGCAGGTGCTTGTAGTCCCAGCTACTTGGGAGGCTGAGTCAAGAGAATTGCCTAAACCCTGGAGTTGGAGGTTGCTGTGAGCTGAGAGGCCACAGCACTCTACCGAGGGCAATAAAGTGAGACTCTGTCTCTACCAAAAAAAGAAAAAGATTTAGTGCATTTGGCTCAGCAGCTGTGGCTCAAGCAGCTAAGGCGCCAGCCACATACACCTGAGCTGGTGGGTTCGAATCCAGCCCTGGCCCGCCAAACAATGATGGCTACAACCAAAAAATAGCTGGGCGTTGTGGCAGGCACCTGTAGTCCCAGCTACTTGGGAGGCGGAGGCAGGAGAATCACTTGAGCCCGGGAATTGGAGGTTGCTGTGAGCTGTGATGCCATGGCACTCTACCCAGGGCCACAGCTTGAGGCTCTGTTTCAAAAAAAAAAAGATTTAGTGCAGTCTTAAAATGGGGTTCTGCTAACTGTCTTTTTACCAGGATGAACTAAATGGAGGGGTGATTAACTTAATGAATTCAGAATACCACTTCTGTTGCATGATGAAAACTTAAATAATGTCTGCCTGAGATACTGGTATGACTATTTTAAAATGACGTTCATTTTGGGCGGCGCCTGTGGCTCAGTGAGTAGGGCGCCTGCCCCATATGCCGAGGGTGGCGGGTTCAAATCCAGCCCCGGCCAAACTGCAACCAAAAAATAGCCGGGCGTTGTGGCGGGTGCCTGTAGTCCCAGCTACTTGGGAGGCTGAGGCAAGAGAATCGCCTTAATCCCAGGAGTTGGAGGTTGCTGTGAGCCGTGTGATGCCACGGCACTCTACCCAAGGGCGGTACAGTGAGACTCTGTCTCTACAAAAAAAAAAAAAAAAAAAATGACGTTCATTTTTTATTTTAGGTTTTTTTTTTTTTTTTTTTTTGAGGCAGAGTCTTACTTTGTCTGACTGTTCATTTTTTGTTTCGTCTTTATTTAAAAGTGGTTCGGTTTCAGCTGATTTTTAACTATAGAGGCTGTAACTGAGACTTTTATAATTAAAGGAGAAAGTAGGTTATAGTTACATAACTTGAGAACTTTAATTTATCTAGTAAATGTGTCTTCTGTTAACACTATTATTCTGGATTGCAAAGAACTGATTGAATATAAAAGCGTTTTATTTGGAGCTGCTTGGGTGTTGGAGGTAGGCATAGTGTCCATAAAAATTAATCCATATGTGTGAATCACAGACCACTAGATTTTCATTTTATTTTGCTATTGTTGAGGAATAGTAGGATAGCAGGATGAGCACTAAGGGATATCTGGCTGGTCCCATTAAGTTAGCCTGGTCTTTAAAAAGGAACAGAAACTACTGGTATAGTGATATTTTTGTGATTGAAACATCCCTTTAGTTATGTCAAGTCCTCAGAAAACATTCTGAAAAAGTCATGTATTATTACCTTCACATCATTAATATGGAATAGTTGGTCACAAAGAACTGAACTGTAATGTGTTAAATGTGCTGTTATGCAGTCTAAGAAGTGCTGTATAAAATGGGGAAACAATCTAAATTGCATGACCATATAAAGAATTCCCCTTTATTTTTTAAAAGAAGCCCTTCAAACACAGTGTATAAATATTATATATACACTTGTGTAAGTACACATAATATTCCCGAGAAAGGATCTGCAAAAGATGCACACCACGTTGTTAACCATTGTTAATACTGGTGTGAGGAAAGTTCAGAGGGATTTATTTTTACTTTTCATATATGTATGTTTTTTTGTTAATGTAGCAGAAATGTATTTGTAAATAAGTAATTTTAATATTTATAGACTGACAATGTGAGCATTTTCAGAATCTAAAAATTTTGAGGCTGTTATCTTTGGTCTTGGCACCTCTCAGTGGTCCAGGATGGTTAACTAAAAGGGCAGCTTGCCTGGGATAGAGTTAAAAGAAATTTTAAGTCTTTTTGTTTCCTCTTCATAATTGAGGTGGAAAAGAAGCAGGCTAAACAATGTTAAACTTGCTGGAGAGCGCATGAACGCGATCTTAGCAAGACCCTAAACCTGTAACTAGTGTAATTTTTTGTTTCCTTTTTAGCTCCGGACCAAAATTTAACAGTGCCATCCGAGGAAAGATTGGGTTGCCTCATAGCATCAAATTAAGGTTTTTAAACATACTTCTGAATTGTTAAAATTGTTTTTCAAGGAACTGATGTGGTGTACTTGTTTGGATAACTTCTGAAACTTTTTAACTTTGCAGCAGACGACGTTCTCGAAGCAAAAGTCCATTCAGAAAAGACAAGAGCCCTGTGAGGTAGCTGTTTGTCCCTATTTTTTTTTTTATCCTTTAAAGCTTGATATAAAGCTTTACTTTCATAAAGCTTTTGTAATTATAACTAATGATAGTGCTAAATTTAATGGTATTTAGTAATTTGGACGATATTAAATGTTTTGCTTCCTTTTACACAACTAATACTTTTAAATGAATGCTTATTTCTACTGAGTTTAATTTCACATAATTTAAAAAGGTACAAAATGGGCTGGGCATGGTAGTTCCCACCTGTCATCTAGCACTCTGGGGGGTTAAGGTGGTTGGATTCCTTGAGCTCATGAGTTCCAGACCACCCTGAGCCAAGACCAGCACCTCTCTCTACTAAAAGTAGAAAAATTAGGTGGACGTTGTGGTGGACGGACGCCTATAGTCCCAGCTACCGGGAGGCTGAGGGAAGGGAATTGCTCAATCTCAAGAGTTTGAAGTTGCTGTGAGCTGTGATGCTGTGGCATTCTACCCAGGATGACAGAGTGAGACTGTCTCTAAAAAAAGCGAAAAATGTGCCATTTTAATGTGTAGGTACAACATGTGGTTGTTTAAAAATTTAATTTTTTTGATATTTTAAATTGACATATGATGTACCATTTATGGAGGACCTTGATATTTTGATACTTATATACAGTGTTTATTGATGAAATCTGAGTAGTTGTACATCGCTATGTGAAATAATTTATCATTTGTGTGAAAAACATAGTAGCTATAGGGCGGCGCCTGTGGCTCAGTCAGTAAGGCGCCGGCCCCATATACTGAGGGTGGCGGGTTCAAACCCGGCCCCTGCCAAACTGCAACCAAAAAATAGCCGGGCGTTGTGGCGGGCACCTGTAGTCCCAGCTACTCGGGAGGCTGAGGCAAGAGAATCACCTAAGCCCAGGAGTTGGAGGTTGCTGTGAGCTGTGTGAGGCCACGGCACTCTACTGAGGGCCATAAAGTGAGACTCTGTCTCTACCAAAAAAAAAAAAAACATAGTAGCTATAGAAAAAGTGAAATAGATTTGACCATTTACCTTTGGAATCAATAAATAAATGAGTTACTTGAAATAACCTAATGTGGAAAGTAGTTGTAATAATTCTAAGTTCTGCCATTTGACTCTTAATTCCTTTTTTTTTTTTTTTTTTTGAGACAGAGCCTCAAGCTGTCACCCTGGGTAGAGTGCCATGACATCAGAGCTCATAGCAACCTCCAACTCCTGGGCTCAAGCGATTCTCCTGCCTCCGCCTCCCAAGTAGCTGGTACTACAGGCACCTGCCACAATGCCTGGCTACTTTTTGGTTGCAGCCATCGTTGTTTGGCGGGCCCGGGCTGGATTCGAACCCACCAGCTCAGGTGTATATGGCTGGTGCCTCAGCTGCTTGAGCCACAGGCGCCGAGCCTTGATACTTAATTCCTAAGAAAACATTTTATCTCAAAATCTTACTGAATAGAATTGTTTTAATACTACTATTAGGTTTTAATGTTTATTTTCCTATGAAATAAACATAAAACCCAGGCCAGGCTTGGTGGCCTGTAATCTTAGCGCTTTGGGAGGTGAAAGTGGCTAGATGGCTTAAGTTGAGGAGTTGGAGCCAGCCTGAGCAATGTGAGACCCTGCCTCTACTAAACAGAAAAATTAACCAGGCATTGTGGTGGGTACCTGTAGTCCCAACTATATGGGAGGCTGAGGCAAGAGGATCACTTGAGTCCAGGAGTTTGAGGTTGCTGTGAGCTAGGATGCCATGGCAGTCTACCCACAGTGACTGCCCAAGGAACTGTCTCAAAAAGAAAAAAAGTAGGTTGGGCATGGTGGATCACACCTGTAATCCTAGCACTCTGGGAGACCGGGGCAAGTGGATTGCTAGAGCTCATGAGTTTGAGGCCAGCCGAGCAAAAGCGAAACCGACCCCATCTTTCTATTTATTTATTTTTTTTTGGTAGAGACAGAGTCTCACTGTACCGCCCTCGGGTAGATTGCTGTGGCGTCACACGGCTCACAGCAACCTCTAACTCTTAGGCTTACCTGATTCTCTTGCCTCAGCCTCCCGAGCAGCTAGGACTACAGGCACCGACCCCATCTTTCTAAAAATAGAAAAACTGAGGCAAGAGTATTGCTTAAGCTCAAGAGTTGGAGGTTGCTTTGAGCTATGATGCTACTGCACTCTACGCAGGGTGACAGCTTGAGACTGTCTCAAAAAGAAAAAACAATAATATAAAACCCTAAAACTAGGGCCAGGCGAGGTGGCTCACACCTGTAATCCCAGCACTTGGGAGGCTGAGGCAGGCGGATTACCTGAGCTCACATATTCGAGAACAGCCTGAGCCAAGAGAGAGACTCCTCTAAAAGGTAGCGGAGTGTTGTGGCAGGTGCCTGTAGTCCTAGCTTCTTGGGAGGCTGAGGTTAGAGACTCGCTTAAGTCCGAGAGTTAAGAGGTGGTTGTGAGTTATGATGCCATGGCAATGTGCCAAGGGCGATAAAGTGAGACTGTTACAAAATAAATAGATAAAACCCAAAAATCAAAAAAATAAAAACCAACTATAAGATCCATGTTCGAGGAATATTTTCTTACAGTAGTATTGTTCTTAGGGCACATTTTCTGGCTTTCCTCAAAAGAGCATCTTATAATTTTATATTTTGTTATTTGATGTATTCTAATTGTAGAATTTAGGATTTTATGAAAACATTAATGGTTTTTAAAGCTCCATTTGTAAAAAGTACAGTGCACAGAATGATTCTGCTATTCCCACTTCCCCCAAAGAGCTTTTTGAGAATGTTCATAAAATGAACAAGAGGGTATTTAGGTTTTTATCTTTAAGGATTGACTTAAAAGCTTATGATGAAGTTAATGAAAATGACATTTTACCTACTGTGCTCTTCTATTTTACTCCCTTGCATGAGTACTGAGTACTTCAGTTACCTCTCTAAGTATAGAAGTAGTGTACCCCATCTTTTAGGCTTTTTAAAAAGAGTAAATTGAATCTCAGTTCTGATATTTGGCTAGAAAATAACCTATTGGTTATGGTTACTATCCCTGTATTCTTTAACCATCAGGAAACATTAACTTACATATTAAATTTGCTGAGCCATAGTAAGAATCGGAATCCACATAAGCAACAGTCTCATGGTAATATGTCTATATCAGGTTGTAAAATAAAGAAGAATTTTCAGAGTCATTTGGAGCTTTATTTGAAAATTTATCATTTGGCTCTGTGCCTGTGGGTCAAGTGGCTAAGGCGCCAGTCACATACCCCTGAGCTGGCGGGTTTGAATCCAGTCCGGGCCCGCCAAACAAGAATGATGGCTGCAACCAAAAAGTAGCTGGGCGTTGTGGCGGGTGCCTGTAGTCCCAGCTACTTGGGAGCCAGAGGCAGGAGAATCGCGTGAGCCCAGGAGTTGGAGGTTGCTATGAGCTCTGATGCCATGGCACTCTATCCAGCGTGACAGCTTGAGGCTCTGTCTCTAAGAAAAGAAAAAGAAGAAAGAAAATTTATCACTTAGGAGTATTAAAATTAATTTTACTTTATGGTTTTGTTGTGGGTAGGCATCTATTAAACTGTTTTTGGACCAGTCTGGCATTTGTAATACGTTAAGGGATATTTGGTATGACTGTTAAATTGTTAGGCCTCTCTGTGGCACTTTACGTGTATATATTCATCTAGTGTACCTTGCAAGACAGTTGTACCTTTGTCTTGATTCCATGTAAGATGTTGGAAGAAACATTTAGTAACGTTGAGTCACAATGAGTTGCTTTATGGATACCTTGTATATAACTGACTCTTAATGAAAATGGTTTTAAGATTGAAATGAACAAATTTTTTTTGCCTGTTAATCCTTTTTACTGAAAATAAAGGCTTAAAAATTATTTCTAAAGAATAAAGAAAAAAATTTGGGCAGTGCCTGTGGCTCAAAGGAGTAGGGCACCCGCCCCATTTGCTGGAGGTGGTGGGTTCAAGCCCAGCCTTGGCTAAAAACTGCAAAAAAAATAAATTAATTAATTAAAAATAAATTAAAAAATTCTTTATTTATTCCTGTTAGGGAACCTATTGATAATCTAACTCCTGAGGAAAGAGATGCAAGAACAGTTTTCTGTATGCAGCTGGCAGCAAGAATTCGACCAAGGGATTTGGAAGAGTTTTTCTCTACAGTTGGAAAGGTATTCTTTGCCTAGTTGGGGAGGGCAAAAAGGTGAAAATTTTCAATGTCTTAGGGGTTGATAGTATGATAGACAAAGATGAGAAGACATCTAAACATCATACGGTTGATTTAGCACAATTTGTCATAATGCTTTTTCATTCTGCATCCAGAATTTAACAGTGTAGAAGTTTATTGTTACCACATTTGTAAAAAGGTAAATGGTCCTACCAATTTGCTTTTTTTAACTGAAAAAAAATTTTAAATGTCTTTATCTTTGATGCACCTTCTTGAAATAAGTACATACATACAGCTTACAATGGATGGTTGTAAAAATAGAACTATGTTAAGTATGCCTTTTCTTTTTTAGGTTCGGGATGTGAGGATGATTTCAGATCGAAATTCAAGACGTTCCAAAGGAATTGCCTATGTGGAGTTTGTTGATGTTAGTTCAGTGCCTCTAGCAATAGGATTGACTGGCCAACGAGTTTTAGGAGTGCCAATCATAGTACAGGCGTCACAGGTAAGTTTTTCTTGGTTAAGACTATTGATTGGGGGCTGGGTACAGTCTTGCCTGTAATCCCAGTACTCTGGGGAGGCCAAGGCAGTTGGATCACCTGAGCTCATGGGTTGGAGACCAGACTGAGCTAGAGTGAAACCCCATCTCTAAAACTAGTCAGGCGTTGCCTGTAGTCCCAGCTACTTGGGAGGCTGAGGCAGAGGCAAGAGAATCACTTGAACCCAGGAGTCTGAGGCATTCTTCTACCAGGGGTGACAAAGTGAGACTCTGTCTCAAAAAAAAAAAAAAAAAAAAAAAAAAAAAAGACCATGGATTGGACTGGAAGCTTCCTGTTGCTTGGTATAAGGCTGTAGTGTTCTTTTTTTTTTCTTTTGAGACAGAGTCTCACTGTGTCGCCCTGGGTAGAGTGCCATGGCCTCACAGCTCACAGCAACCTCCAATTCTTGGGCTTCAGTGATTCTCTTGCCTCAGCCTCCCAAGTAGCTGGGAGTACAGGCATCTGACACAACACCCGGCTATGTTTTGGTTGCAGTTGTCATTGTTAGGCAGTCCCAGGCTGGATTCAAACCTGCCAGCACTGGTGTATGTGGCTAACGCTCTAGCCACTGAACTACAGGTGCCTAGCCGGGAACTTGTTCTTTTTTTAACCTTTCTTTGATTCCTTTGGCACATGGTGTCTTCGTTACCATCCTGTTATTTACATTAAAATAAGTGATATCCTGGGGAATATTTAGGAGATTAAAAAAAATAGCGATAGGGCGGCGCCTGTGGCTCAGTGAGCAGGGCGCTGGCCCCATATACCGAGGGTGGCGGGTTCAAACCCAGCCCTGGCCAAACTGCAACAACAACAAAAAAATAGCCGGGCGTTGTGGCGGGCGCCTGTAGTCCCAGCTACTCGGGAGGCTGAGGCAGGAGAATTGCCTAAGCCCAGGAGTTGGAGGTTGCTGTGAGCTGTGTGACGCCACGGCACTCTACCGAGGGCAATAAAGTGAAACTCTGTCTCTACAAAAAAAAAATAAATAAATAGCGATAAATGGCTTGGCACCTGTGGCTCAAGTGGCTAAGGTGCCAGCCACATACACCTGAGCTGGCGGACAGCTGTAACCAAAAAATAGCCAGGTGCTGTGGTGGGCACCTGTAAGTCCCAGCTACTTGGGAGACGGAGGCAGGAGTATCACTTGAGCCCAGGACTTGGAGGTTGCTGTGAGCTGTGATGCCATGGCACTCTACCCAGGGCGACAGCTTGAGGCTCTGTTTCAAAAAAAAAAAAAAAAAAGAAAAGAAAAATAGCTATAAATAACCCATTTTATGGGAAAGACACAAACTTGGTCTAGAATGTTATGCTTTGCAGTAATTGTTAGTAAGGTATAGACACGTAAGAATAGAAACATGAAAGATCTCTTCTTTTCTTTCAGATGGAATAATTTTGACATTCTTAATATTTTCACTGTTACGTAGCTGGGCGTTGTGGCAGGCGCCTGTAGTCCCAGCTGCTCGGGAGGCTGAGGCAAGAGAATCGCGTAAGCCCAAGAGTTAGAGGTTGCTGTGAGCCAAGTGATGCCACGGCACTCTACCTGAGGGTGGTACGGTGAGACTCTGTCTCTACAAAAAGAAAAAAAAATGTTTTCACTGTTAACGATATGAACTTGTATATTGTTTTTTGAGGCAGTCTCACTATGTCGCCTGTGGTAGAGTGCCGTTGTGTTACAGCTCACAGCAACCTCAAACTCTTGGGCTTAAGCACAAATCTCTTGCCTCAGTCTCCCAAGAAGTGGGGACTACAGGTACCCGCCACAACGCCTGGGTATTTTTTGTTGCAGTTGTCATTTCTGTTTAGCTGGCCTGGGCTGGGTTCGAACCCACCAGCCTCGGTGTATGTGGCTGGAGCCATAGTTCGGTACTGAACCTAAATTTGAACAAAGTAATTTACGCTACCATCAAGTTACAGAGTAATTTGAACTACCATCAGTTCTAGAACATTTCTTGAAAATTAGATGTTACAATCTAATTTGGAGAATATCTGTTTAAGATAATCCAAATTATATTTATACTCACACACACATATATATATATATATGTAATTTATTTTCTTTGAGACAGCGTTTCAAGCTGTCACCCTGGGTAGAGTGCTGTGGTGTCACACCTCACAATAACGTCAAACTCGGGCTTAAGCAGTTCTCTTGCCTCAGCCTTGCAAGTAGGTGGGACTGTAGGCGCCTGCCACAGCGCCTGGCTATTTTTTGTTGCAGTTGCTGTTGTTTGGCAGCCCGGGGCTGAATTCGAACCTGCCAACTCCAGTGTATGTGGCTGGCACTCTAGCCGCTTGAGCTTCAAGCACCGAGCCAATCCAAATTATGTTTTATTTCCACTTTGCTGGTAACAACACAATTGTTAAAGTATCGTGTTCAAGAAAGTTAGTATTAATATTTTAGTTGTTGGCTCAGCGCCTATAGCTTAAACGGCTATGGCCCCAGCCACATATACCTGAGCTGGTGGGTTTGAATCCAGCCTGGGCCCACGAAACAACGTTGACAACTATAACTAAAAAATAGCCAGGCGTTGTGGCAGGTGCCTGTAGTCCCAGCTACTTGGGAGGCTGAGGCAAGAGGATTGCCTAAGTCCAAGAGCTTGAGGTTACTGTGAGCCACAGGAGCTGAGCCTTTTTTTTTTTTGGAGAGACAGAGTCTCACTGTACCGCCCTTGGGTAGAGTACAGTGACGTCACACAGCTCACAGCAACCTCTAACTTTTGGGCTTACGCGATTCTCTTGCCTCAGTCACCCGAAGCTGGGACTACAGGCGCCTGTCACAACGCCCGGCTATTTTTTTGTTGCAGTTTGGCGGGGGCTGGGCTTGAACCCGCCACCCTCGGCATATGGGGCCGGTGCCCTACTCACTGAGCTACAGGCGCCGCCTGGAGCTGAGCCTTTTTTTTGGAGAAGTCATACTGCCCTTGGCAGAGTGCCATGGTGTCATATCTCACTATAACTGCAAACTTGTGGGCTCAAGCCATTCTCTTGCCTCAGATTCCTAAGTAGCTGGGACTATAGGCAACTGCCATGAAACCCTGCTATTTTTAAGAGGGGGGTGGTTCTCTCTTGCTCTAGCTCAGGATGGTCTTGAACCAACTGGCTATCATTCATAACCAAGAGATTCTCAACAAAAAAAAGTTGTCAGTGGGCAGCGCCTGTTGCTCAGTGGGTTAGGTGCTGGCCCCATATATATCGAGGGTGGTGGGTTCAAACCCATCCCTGGTCAAAACTGCAACAAAAAAATAGCTGGGCCTTGTGGCGGGCGCCTGTAGTCCCAGCTGATTGGGAGGCTGGGGCAGGAGAATCTCCTAAGCCCAGAAGTTGGAGGTTGCTGTGAGCTGTGACTCTGCGGCACTGTGAAGGGTGATAAAAGTGACTCTGTCTCTTAAAAAAAAAAAAAAGTGAGGGCGGCACCTGTGGCTCAGTCAGTAGGGCGCCGGCCCCATATACCGAGGGTGACGGGTTCAAACCCGGCCCCAGCCGAACTGCAACCAAAAAATTGCTGGGCGTTGTGGCGGGCGCCTGTAGTCCCAGCTGCTCGGGAGGCTGAGGCAAGAGAATCGCTTGAGCCCAGGAGTTGGAGGTTGCTGTGAGCTGTGTGAGGCCACGGCACTCTACCGAGGGCCATAAAGTGAGACTCTGTCTCTACCAAAAAAAAAAAAAGTCAGTAACCAGGGCACAATGATAGTACCGTTCTTTGTCTTCCTCAACCACATTTTGAGGAAAGAGATGCAAGAGTATTCTGCATGCAGCTGGCAGCAAGAATTTTTAAAGAATTCGCCTCCTTGGCCTCCCAGAGTGCTGGGATTATAGGAGTGAGCCACTGTGTCCCACCCTAACCTAACTTTTGGAATCTTTAAAATAGGATAAGTGGGGGGGTGGCGCCTGTGGCTCAGTGAGTAGGGCGCCGGCCCCATGTACCGAGGGTGGTGGGTTCAAACCCAGCCCCGGCCAAACTGCAACATAAAATAGCTGGGTGTTGTCGCGGGCGCCTGTAGTCCCAGCTACGTGGGAGGCTGAGGCAAGAGAATTGCCTAAGCCCAGAAGCTGGAGGTTGCTATAAGCTGTGTGACGCTGGGCAATAAAATGAGTCTCTGTCTCTAAAAAAAAAAAAAAATAGGATAAGAGGTTCAGCTTTACATTTAATAGTAATTAATACATTCGTAATATGTTTACTGGAAAGGAAAATAATTTTCACTTAAATCATTTGTAGTTGAGAAAGACAAAGAACAGTTCTTTATTGATCAGCATACACTAAGGACTGAGAAGCAGCAAATTAAATGAGATTCCGCTTTATGTAACGTTAAACTTGTGTAGAACGGTACTAATCATTGTGCCCCAGTTCCTGACAACTTTTTTTTGTTGAGAATCTTAGTTATAGAGAAAATGACAGCTGAATGGAATGATTTGTTTGATACAGTTTATGTTCTGGCATGTTCCCCTGTGTCATCACAAACTGGCAACAGTTTATGAATGACAGCCAGTTGGTGTACCATAATTTCAGTGATACTTATCTCAAGAATGTTAGTTTTCTAGCCTGAACAGCATAGGTGAGAACCTTTCTCTACAATAAAGTAGGGGAAAGATGAGCATAGTGTTTGGTACACACCTGTAACTGTTTGGGAGGTGGAGGCAGGCTGATCCTTTGAGCATAGCCCAGGAGTTTGGGGGTATAGTGATCTATGATGATGCCATTGTATGCTAGCTTCGGCAGCAGAGGAGATCCTGTGTCAAGGAAAAAAAAGATTATGTTAGCTTTAATAAACAATGTATTCAACGTTCTTATTTTTCCTTTTTTTTTTTGTTTTTTTCAATATTAGAGACAGAGTCTTACTTTGTTGCCCTCGGTAGAGTATCATGGCGTAACAGCTCACAGCAACCTCCAGCTCCTGGGCTTAGGTGATTCTCTTCCCTCAGCCTCCTGAGTACCTGGGACTACAGGCACCTGCCACAACACCCAGCTATTTTCTTTTTGTTGCTGTTGTTGCAGTTTAGCCGGAGCCAGGTTCAAACCTACCGCCCTTGGTACACGGGGCTGGCATCCTATTCACTGAGGCATAAGTGCCACACTTTTTTTTTTTTTTGTGATTTTTGGCCGGAGCTAGGTTTGAACCCGCCACCTCCGGCATATGGGACCGGCGCCTTACTCCTTGAGCCACAGGCGCCGCCCTTTTTTTTTTACAGTCTCACTTGGTCACCCTTGGTAGAGTGCCGTGGCCTCTTATTTCATAGCAGCCTCACAAACTCTTGAGTTCCAGTGATTCTCTTGTCTCAGCTTCCCAAGTAGCTGTGAATACAGGCCCCCACCACAACTAGGGTCTTGCTTTGGCTCAGGCTGATCTGAAGCCTTTGTGAGCTCAGGCAGTCCACCCACCTCAGCTTCCCAAGTGTTAGAATTATAGGCATGAGCCCCCGTGCCCAGCCTATTATTCTTTTTTTTTTTTGTAGAGACAGAGTCTCACTGTACCGCCCTCGGGTAGAATGCCGTGGCGTTACTCAGCTCACAGCAACCTCTAACTCTTGGGCTTACGCGATTCTCTTGCCTCAGCCTCCCTAGCAGCTGGGACTACAGGCGCCTGCCACAACGCCCGGCCATTTTTTGTTGCAGTTTGGCCGGGGCTGGGTTTGAACCCGCCACCCTCGGCATATGGGGCCAGCGCCCTACTCACTGAGCCACAGGTGCCGCCCATCCCAGCCTATTATTCTTATTGTTCCATATTTCTAGTATCAGAATGCTTCCTTAGATTGAATCATAGGCTGGTAATGGGGGCTCACGCATGCAATCTCAGCAGTTTTGGGGGCCAGGAGTTCTAGATCAGCCTGAGTACATAGCAAGACCCCATCATACACAAATCTTTATTTTTCCTCCCCTCCCCTTCCTTTTCCCTCTATCTTGAGACAAAGTCTCATTCTGTTCCCCCACGCTGGAGTGCTGTGGTTTCAGCCAAGCTCACAGCATTCTCAAACTCCTGACCTCAGGCAATTCTCCTGCCGTGACATTCCCAAGAATGCTGAGATTATAGGTATGAACCTTCATGTCTGACCACACACACAAAAAAAAGGTTTTACGAAATTAGCCAGCCTGGGCAATATAGCAAAACCCTGTCATCAAAAAACTTAAACAGCATTCCTGAATTGATTTTTTTTTTTTATGGTGAAACATATATATATATATATATATATATATATATATAGCATGTGTTTTATGTGTTCAGTTCTGTTAAATTGCTTTCACAGCATTGTATGTAAATCATGACCACTGTTCATCTCTAAAATGTTTTTGTTGTGCTGTGGAAAGCCGTAACTCTTTTTTCTGTGGTGCTTGGTAATCTCTAATCTACCTTCTGTCTCTGTATATTTGCGATTTTTCAATGCCTTATGTTAATAGATTCATACAATGCTTATCCTTTCAATGGTTGAGTTATTCACTTAATGTAGTATTTTCATTTTTCTAATGTTTGATGTAGTTTTCATTGAGGTACGGGCGCTTAGCCTTTGACATAGTTTTCATTAAGCAAACTTAAGATGTGAATGGGTGTTACTTAGTTTGTTTAAACTGAATATTGTATTAGCACTGTGTGATGTGCATTTTTTTTTTTTTTATCTTGCAGGCAGAAAAAAACAGAGCTGCAGCAATGGCAAACAATTTGCAAAAGGGTAGTGCTGGACCCATGCGGCTTTATGTAGGCTCTTTACACTTTAACATAACTGAGGATATGCTTCGGGGGATCTTTGAGCCATTTGGAAGGGTAAGTCCAAGTGCTGTGTTCTCTGACTGAATATAAGTATGTAATTTCTATATATTCATTTTCTTTCAAAAGATAAATATTGAGGGGAGTGTTTGGTTCTGTGAGATTTTGTGACAGCTTAGATTTAAATAGGTCGACTGATAGAAGATATTGGAAGATAGCAACAGTGAAACAGCATAATGGATATTAGAATTGTTTTAAAAATAGGCTCAGCTCCTGTATCTCAGCAGCTAGGGCGCCAGCCATATACACCGGGCTTGGTGGGTTCAAACTCAGCCCGGGCCTGCCAAACAACAATGACAACTACAAGAACATCAACAAAAATAGCCAGGCATTGTGGTAGGCACCTGTAGTCCCAGCTACTTGGGAGGCTGAGGCAAGAGAATCGTTTAAGTCCAAGAGTATAAAGTCTAAAAAATAAAGTTGGCAAAAATGTGTGCTGTACATTTACAGCAAGAATTTCATTTAGTTTGGGGGGAGTATTTGTTCTTATATTTTAGGGTTATTTAGAGATTTAATTTCTTTGAGCAAATAAAATGTTTCCTGAGTTTTACAGTGGATAAGTCATTTTGGAACAAATATTAATGTTAGACTTTTCTCTGATTTTAAAGATCAGACATGAAATTAATCTTGGTTTCTGCTATGTCTTACCCATTGCTAGTCTACAAATTACCTGTGGATGGTTATGTACATATATATGTATTTTTTTTTTTGGAGTCAGTGTCTCATTGCCCTCAGCAGAGTGCCCTGTTGTCATAATTTATGGCAACCTCCTTTAACTCTTGGGCTTAAAGCGATTATCTTTCCTCAGCCTCCTGAGTAGCTGGGACAGGTGCCTGCTACAATGCCCAGGTATTTTTTAGTGATGGGGTTTATATCTACTCCTGCTCAGCCTTGTCTTGTACTCCTGACCTCATGCAGTCCACCTGTCTCGGCCTTCCAGAGTGCTGGGATTATAGGTGAGAGCTACCAGGCCTGGCTTTTTGTTTTTTTGGTTTTTTGTTTTTTTTTTTTTGAGACAGAGCCTCAAGGTGTTGCCCTGGGTAGGGTGCTGTGGCATTACAGATCACAACAACCTTGAACTTCTGGGCTCAAGCAATTCTCCTGCCTCCACCTCCCAAGTAGCTGGGACTACAGATGCCCGCCACGATGCCCGGCTATTTTTTGTTGCAGCCATTATTATTGTTTGGCTGGGCCCAGTCTGGATTTGAACCTGTCAGCTCAGGTGTACGTGGCTAATGCCTTAGCCACTTGACCACAGGTGACAAGCCAGGCCTGGCTATTTTGTATAATTTTGTCACCATCCAACTGAACCTCTTTATTTTTTTTAAAAGTTTTATTTATATAAATTTGGGTACAATTGCAATTTTGTCAGCATCAAGGCTGTTAGTATATTTGTTGCCTCAGTAACATACATTGTACCCTTTTAGTAATTTATCATTTGGGGGGCAGGGAGAGAGATAGAGTCTCACTATGTTGCCTTGGGTAGAATGCCCTGGGGTCACATCACATCTCACAGCAACCTCAAGCTCTTGGGGTTGAGCGATTCTCTTTCCTCAGTCAGCCTCCCAAGTAGCTGGGACTGCATGCCCCCACCACAATGCCCTCTACTTTTGGTTGTAGTTGTCGTTGTTTGGCAGGACTGGGCTGGATTCGAACCCGCCAGCTCTGGTGTATATGGCTGGCGCCCTGGCCACTGAGCTACAGGCACTGAGCCAGCCATTTAGTAATTTATCATTATCCCCCACCAATTAAACTGCTTAAATATCAATAAGGGACAAGTTCAGATGTTTAGATTGTGGATGTTTTATTCATTGGACATACCCAATCGGTGCACATGTAATCATAATTGTTCAGGTTGCACAGTCATCACAAAATGAGTGAGCTCCTGAAACTGCCAAAATGAAAATATACAGTATATGAGTGTTCCCTTTTAAATTTTTCGAGCTTTCGTTGTGTGAACAGTTTAATTGGAACTTGATAACACTGTTGAACCTTCTTAGTTGGCCATATTCCTACTTTGACCACCTCTTTAAGGTGACCTAAATGTTAATAGGTGGAGCATGCATCACATTGTCGGTATCAATACAGTAGGCCTAGTTCCTTATGGAGACCACCTCCATACGTTGACCACGTTGTTAGAGTCTCTTCATTGGGCACCGTAACAGAGATTCACTATAAAAGCCATAGAAATTACCCATTAAAACTTAATATTTTGGGGGCATTGCCTATGGCTCAGTGAGTAGGGCCCCAGCCCCATATACTGAGGGTGGCAGGTTTGAACCTGGCTCTGGCCAAAACTGCAACAAAAAAATAGCTGGGCATTGTGGCAGGCGCCTGTAGTCCCAGCTACTCAGGAGGCTGAGGCAAGAGAATCACGATTCTAAGCCTAAGAGCTGGAGGTTGCTGTGAGCTGTGACACCACAGCACTCTCCCAAGGGTGACAAAGTATGACTGTCTCTAAGAAAAAACGAAAAACCTTAACATTTCGTGGTGTTTAGTATATTCAGAGTCTGTTCCAGCATTATTTATAGGTTACTGTGTCTGATACAGTTAAGAATTCATGTTTGGTGCTTTAGTACAGTATGGAGGATACGTGCTGAGCTGCCAGACAGTCACGGTTCAAAATCAGTTTTTTCTTTCTTTTTTTTTTTTTTTTTTTTTTTGTAGAGACAGGGTCTCACTTTATGGCCCTCGGTAGAGTGCCGTGGCCTCACACAACTCACAGCAACCTCCAACTCCGGGGCTTAAGCGATTCTCTTGCCTCAGCCTCCCAGGTAGCTGGGACTACAGGCGCCCGCCACAACGCCCGGCTAAAAAATCAGTTTTTTCTTGTTCGCTAGGAAATGCAAATCTTTTTGTTTTGGAAATTTTGAGACTTTTCAGAAGATTTTTTTGAAACAAAGGGTTGCAATAAATTTTTAATTTTCCCATAGGAGGTGGAGATTTTTTCTGGATTTTTGGAACCATAGCTGAATATATAAAATACTCCTGCTTCTCCTTTTTTACGTAATGATTATGCTTTTCAATTTTAGATCGAAAGTATCCAGCTTATGATGGACAGTGAAACAGGTCGATCTAAAGGATACGGATTTATTACAGTAAGTAATTACCATGATTATTAACAGGACTTTTTTTTTAATCTAAAGAGCATAATAAAGTTACCTTAGTTACTGATTCTGAGGAAGAGGACATTTTTAACATTTTTTTAATTTAGGTTAATATTTTCCAGTGGTTCAAATTAGCTTACTTTCTTGGTAAGCAGTAAGTGTTCACCAAATCTGAAAATTTATTGAACCATATTGTCCTGTACTGTATGTAATGTTAATATATGGTCATTTTGATTAGCCGGCTCATATAATTAGAGGTTTTTCTGTTCATGTATAACTTAACTTATAACTTTTTTTTACTAAATGAAGGTCTTTTGAGTTTTGTTTTAATGTAAAATCCTTTTTATATGTATATACCTCGCAAATTAGACAAGTGTAAAAGTGTTTTCTGCCCACTGTGGTGACTCCCATCTGTAATAACAAAACTGGGAACCTGAAGCAGGAGAATTGCTTGAGGCCCTGTGTTTAAGACTAGCTTGGGCAACATAATAAGACCCTGTCTCTACAAAGAATAATTAGCCAGGCATAGTGAATATACCTATTATAATCCCACCTACTCAGGAGTTTGAGGCAAGAACATCACTTGAACAGAGGGTCAAGGCTACAGTGAACTATAATCATGCCACTGTCCTCAAGCCTGGGAAATAGATGGACATGTCTCTACCAAAAAATAAAGTAACATAAAATAGTATTTGGCTAAACAGGGTAGCCCAGTCCAAGTAGGGTTAGGAGCTGCCAATAGTTGGGAGTGGATGTGCTTGTACTTTTTTTTTTTTTCTTTGAGGGAGAGTCTCTTGTCTCCTTGAGAAGAGATGATGGTGTCATTATAGCTCACAGTAATCTCAAACTCCTGGGATCAAGCAATCATTCTCCCTCTATTTTTCTATTTTTAGTAGAGATAGGGTTTCTTTTCTTTTTTTTTTTGTGGTTTTTGGCTGGGGCTGGGTTTGAAACTGCCACCTCCAGCATATGGGACCGGCACCCTACTCCTTGAGCCACAGGTGCCATCCAGGTTTCTTTTTTTTTTTTTTTTGAGACAGAGTCTCAAGCTGTTGCCCTAGATAGAGTGCCATGGCGTCACAGCTCAGAGCAACCTCCAACATTGGGATTAAGTGATTCTCTTGCCTCAGCCTCACAAGCAGATGGGACTACAGGTGCTTGCCACAACGCCTGGCTATTTTTTTGGTGCATTTGTCATTATTGTTTAGCAGTCCTGTGCCAGGCTCAAACCTTTTAGCTTCAGTGTATGTGGCCAGTGCCCTACTTACTGAGTTTCCGGCACTGAGCCATAGAGACAGGGTTTTCCTCTTACTCAGGCTGCTCTGCATCTCTTGAGCTCATGCAGCCCATCTGCCTTGGCCACTAGAGTGGTAGGATTGTAGGCCAGAGCTACCACACCTGGCCTGCCTGTACATAACATTTTTTCAATCGTGTGTGTGTGTGTGTATATATATATATATATTTTTTTTTTGAGATAGCCTCAAGCTGTCACCCTGAGTAGAGTGCTGTGGCATCACAGCTCACAGCAACCTCCCACTCTTGGGCTCAAGCGATTCTCCTGCCTCCGCCACCCGAGTAGCTGGGACTACAGGCGCCCGCCACAACGCCCGGCTATTTTTTTGTTGCAATTTGGCCGGGGCTGGGTTTGAACCCGCCACCCTCGGCATATGGGGCCGGCGCCCTACTCACTGAGCCACAGGCGCCGCCCTGATAGAAATATTCTTTTTTTTTTTTTCTTTTAGAGACAGAGTCTCACTTTATTGCCCTTGGTAGAGTGCTGTGCCATCATAGCTCACAGGAACCTCCAAGTCCTGGGCTTAGGCCATTCTCTTGCCTCAGCCTCCTGAGTAGTTGGGACTACAGGCGCCTACCACAACCCCCAGCTATTTTTTTGTCGCAGTTTGGCTGGGGCTGGGTTTGAACCCCCTACTCTTGGTATGCACAGGCGGCGCCCCACTCACTGAGCCACAGGCACTGCCTGAATGTGTCTTTTTCATCAGAAAATAAAAGTAGTATGGATTAGAATTTTATTTTTGCATCCTGGAATTTTTTGTGTTTGACAGGGAGAGTCTCTTTTTCCCTCTCTGAAACTCATGCTGTAGTACAGTGACAGAATCATTGCCCATTGTAGCTTCAGACTCCTAGGCTGAAGTGATCTAAATAGGTTGGTTGACTAGCTGGCACTACAGGCACAAGCCACCTGGTACCCAGCTAATTTTATTTTTTGTGCAGATAGCTATGGGGTTCCAGTAGTTCTCTAACCTCTCCTGACTTCACATCATCTTCTGTCTCAGCCTTTCGTGTAGCTGGGATTGTAGACACAAACCACCTTGCTTACTTTTCTTTTTTTTTTTTTTTTTGTAGAGACAGAGTTTCACTATACTGCCCTCTGGTAGAGTGCCGTGGCGTCGCACGGCTCACAGCAACCTCTAACTCTTGGGCTTACGCGATTCTCTTGCCTCAGCCTCCCAAGCAGCTGGGACTACAGGCGCCCGCCACAACGCCCGGCTATTTTTTGTTGCAGTTTGGCCGGGGCTGGGCTTGAACCCGCCACCCTCGGCATATGGGGCTGGCGCCCTACTCACTGAGCCACAGGCGCCGCCCAACCTTGCTTACTTTTCTTGATACTGTTACAGCACCAAAACTAATTTGCATGAGCTAATGTACTCATGTTAATTCTGTTGGTTATTTATAGCTTGAAGTTTCTATTTTTCACCTAATACTAGATTTAACATGTAAACATTTTTTGTTTGTATATACAAATAAATACATTCATTGTATTCCCCTCTCTCACATCTTACAGTTTTCAGACTCTGAATGTGCCAAAAAGGCTTTGGAACAACTTAATGGATTTGAATTAGCAGGAAGGCCAATGAAAGTTGGTCATGTTACTGAACGTACTGATGCTTCTAGTGCTAGTTCATTTTTGGACAGCGATGAATTAGAAAGGACTGGAATTGACTTGGGAACAACTGGTCGTCTTCAGTTAATGGCAAGACTTGCAGAGGGTAAGTGTTTACTAGTGTTGTGAATGATTTATTTTTTTGTGTATGTTGAAAAAGGCTACCATGCTAACTAAGAAATTCAAGATTTTATGTTATTTTGAAGTTGGCATTCTTAGGCAGTATATGTAGTTTCACAGATGAAGTGCCTTCCTTGCATTAAGTTTTAATGTAGTCTATTTCTGTAGAATAAATTTAGTTTTAGCTATTATGATATTACAGTTGTGTTCTTTGTAATTTATTTTAGTGATAAGGTCATGGTTAGTATACGGACCCAGAAAATTTGGGTTCTCTACTCTTAAACATAGTACAGCTTATTTAAGACATAATTCTTTTACAGGTACAGGTTTGCAGATTCCACCAGCAGCACAGCAGGCTCTACAAATGAGTGGCTCTTTGGCATTTGGTGCTGTGGCAGGTAGGAATTGAATCTTTTCTAATTTGAAATCATTGTATTTTCATCTAATTCGAAAATTTTACCAAATTTTTGCATTTAAAAGGACTTACTGAGAATTCAATTCATCAAGTACTTACACATTTCTAGAGTTCATATAAGGAAGTAGATAAAGGATAATATGCAGTACTCAGAATAAGGTGTCACAATTTTTTTGAACCTTGCACCTTCATTTGTAGTTGAAATTGCAGTAAGTTTATATATTTTTAAATATATCACTTTCATTGAATATTACTTTATATAAAAAAAAATTTTTTAATATAAAGTGTTTTCTTTGTGATGTACACCAAGTGGCCCTTAAATAATACTTTATTAAAAATATTTTATTACCAAAGTCTAAAGAAAGCTGCTTCCTTAAGTATAATGTACAATTTTGAAATTTTGAGGTAGGGAATGGAGTTCTTGGAGGGGGCTATAAGGGGGGCAGAATTGATGGTATAAGATTATAATAATTAATTTATTTCACTTCATAAAATAATGGTTTCTCCTCTTAGGGCCTAAGTTAATTACCCAAAACTTGCTTTTATAGACTTTGATGTTGACCGAGTTATATGAGTTGGGAGAGAATTTAATACTGAAATGTCTAAAAATAGTGTGCTGTATTTTTCACTTTGGAGGACAGAAGATACTTAATTCTAGAAAGTGTGGTAGCTTTTATTTCAAATTGGTCCTTTTATCTTAAGTTCAGATAGATAATAACTATGCGAACATCTGTATAAGACCATGGTACTACATTGAATATATAATCCGGTCCATGTACTTTCTTCATTTTCTCCTTTTAGATTGAAAGCTGGTGTAATTAAAGCAGAGCATCATTTTTATTACTGTATTCCTTTTTAAGAGAAGTTTGGGCAGCACCTGTGGCTCAGTGAGTAGGGTGCTGGCCCCTTATACTGAGGGTGGCAGGTTTGAACCTGGCCCCAGCCAAACTGCAATAAAAAAAATAGCTGGGCGTTGTGGTGGGTGCCTATAGTCCCAACTACTCAGGAGGCTGAAGCAAGAGAAGGGCCTAAGCCCAAGAGCTGGAGGTTGCTGTGAGCTGTGACGCCATGGTACTCTACTGGTGGCGACAAAGTGAGATACTGTCTCTAAATAAAAAGAGAAAGTTTTTCATTGTATGGCTATTTTGTAACTGTCCAAAAGTGTATCACTTTTAACAACCTGCCTTTGGTTTTCTCTCCTTTCTGTCAGATTGATATCTGAAATGTAGTGTTTAGAATTCTTGACAAATGTCTTAGTGTATCCTTATGAGAAGAAAAGTCATAATCATGGAGGCATTTCTGCATTTAATAGTCATTTGATATCTTGTAATACAAGATATTCTGTATTCCCTTCAATTTCTGTCTCTTTTTCACATGTGCCATGTCTTGCTTCTTGCCTGAGCTAGAGGACAGTAGTGCCTTAATGCAACCTCCTGTTCCTGGGCTCTAGCAGTCTTACTGCTGCGGCCCCCGAAATAGCTGGGACTAACTAAACCTGACTAAGGTTTATTTTTTTTGGATAAAGGGCCTCACTAATTTGCCCATATTGGTCTTGAACTCAACGATCTCAAGTAATACTCTTACCTCCCAAAGTCTTAGGATTATCAATCAGTATGAGCTCCTGTGTCTGGCCATTAGTTTTTCAGTTCTTTATAGTGAATAAACAATCATAAAATTTTTCTTTTAAACAAAGATACAGAGCTCATGATTTCCAGAAATATATTCTTACAGATTGAAAGTTATCTGACAGTGTCTACCTGTATTTTTTCCCATTGCTCAGATTGGTCTTTGCTAATTTAGAAAACGTTTTTTATCCATTATTCTAGGGTATTCTTCTAGAGGCTGGTGAACATGATTCTTACCCTGCTTTCAGGGAATTAGTACAGTGACATGGGAGTTATTTCTAAAGTAGCAATATTGTAAGTTCCATGCTATGTCAAATATGTTACTTCTGATAAAATTATATCTTTAGGTAATTGAAGATTTTCACTGTTAAACATTGTTAAAATGATCAGCCAGTATTTCCTTGTGATGTATGAGTGGCTGGCTGGGTTCTCATTGCATAGTTTATATTCAAGTTGTCTGATTGTGTTTAACTACAATTGTAAAGATTGTGGATTGCTGGTAGTAGTCCTTATTCTGTTTAGTACTTTTTCATATATTCTCTTTAGTATTGTTGATTGAGCTGGTTTTCAGGACTGATTCTGTTTTATTTATTTTTTTCAGACAGTGTTTCATTGTGTCACCCTGGGTAGAGTGCTGTGGCATCATAGCTCACAGCAACCTTAAACTAGCTGGGACTATAGGCGCCCGCCACAATGTCCTGCTATGTGTTTGTTGCAGTTGTCATTGTTGTTCAGCTGACCTGGGCTGGGTTCGAACCTGCCAGCCTTGGGTGTGTGTGGCTGGAGCCATAACCATTGTGCTACAGGCACCAAGCTTGATTCTGTTTTCTTATACTTCCCATTAATTGCTATTGCATTAATAACCAACACTATGTGTTTACATAAATACTTATATAATGAAGTTTTGCTCCAGGTTGTCATTAAAATCTTAACATGAAAGGTTGGATGCGGTGGCTCACACCTGTGATTCTAGCACTCTGGGAGGCTGAGGTGGGTAGATTGCTTGAGGTCACAGGTTCGAGACCAGCCTGAGTGAGATGAAGAATTCTCTTTTTTTTTTTTTTTTTGTAGAGACAGAGTCTCACTGTACCGCCCTCGGGTAGAGTGCTGTGGCGTCACACAGCTCACAGCAACCTCTAACTCTTGGGCTTACGCGATTCTCTTGCCTCAGCCTCCAGAGCAGCTGGGACTACAGGCGCCCGCCACAACGCCCGGCTATTTTTTTTTTTGTTGCAGTTTGGCCGGGGCTGGGTTTGAACCCTCCACCCTCGGCATATGGGGCCGGCGCCCTACTCACTGAGCCACAGGCGCCGCCCGAAGAATTCTCTTTTAAAAAAGTATTCAGGTAGGGCGGCGCCTGTGGCTCAGTCGGTAAGGCGCCAGCCCCATATACCGAGGGTGGCGGGTTCAAACCCGGCCCTGGTCAAACTGCAACCAAAAAATAGCCGGGCGTTGTGGCGGGCGCCTGTAGTCCCAGCTACTTGGGAGGCTGAGGCAAGAGAATCGCTTAAGCCCCGGAGTTGGAGGTTGCTGTGAGCTGTGTGAGGCCACGGCACTCTACCGAGGGCCATAAAGTGAGACTCTGTCTCTACAAAAAAAAAAAAAGTATCCGGGCATTGTCGTGGGCGCTTGTAAATCACAGCTACTTGGGAGGCTGAGGCAAGAGAATGGCTTGAGTCCAAGAGTTCGTGAGGTGTGACGCCATAGTGCTGTACCAAGAGCAACCAAGTGAGACTATCTCAAAAGTAATATAAAATAAAATCTTAATTGTTTACTGTTTTTAAAGACTCTGTCCCTTAAGGCCTTTAAAGCTGTTAATATGAAAGTAAGGGTGGGTCATTAGGATGGCTACATTTTATTATTCCTCCAGTTTAATGGCGCTATTTTTTTTTTAGAGACAGATTTTCACTTTATTGCCCTCGGTAGAGTGCTGTGGCGTCATAGCTTATAGCAACCTCCTGGACTTAGGCAGATTCTCTTCCCTTAGCCTCCCGAGTAGCTGGGACAGCAGGCGGCCGCCACAACGCCCGGCTATTTTTTGTTGCAGTTTGGCCGGGGTTGAACCCTGCCACCCTTGGTATATGGGGCTGGCACCCTATCCACTGAGCCACAGCGCTGCTGTTTAATGGACCCTTTTTAAAGCAGGTTAGAATTTGCTGGGCATGGTGGCTTACACCTGTAATCCCAGCACTTGGGAGGCCGAGATAGGTAGATTGCCGGAGCTCACAGGTTCAAGACCAGCCTGAGCAAGAGTGAGACCCCATCTCTTAAAAATAGCCAGGCGTTGTGGTGGTCGCCTGTAGTTCCAGCTACTTGGGAAGCTGAGACAAGAGAATCGCTTGAGCCCAAGATTTTGAGATTGCTGTGAGCTATGACCCCATGGCACTCTACCAAGGGCAGCAAAGTGAGACAGCCTTCCAAAAAAAGAAAAATGTTTATAGAGTTTTATATTCACATAAAACCCATGCTTTCCTCCAGTGACCTGAAAACTCATTTCTGGAATTTGGATTGAGCTTGGTATACATTTAATAGAGCATGGATTTCTGATATCTATACATTTTTTCCCCATTTTAGGAAAAAAAAATGACATTGTTATAATTTAAAGTTTATTGACAGTGTTCCTATGGTCATACCTTCAAGTTACTTCAGTATACACCAGTTACATTTCTTCAGCTCCCTGAGATGCCATTTTTGAACACCTAAGACCCAGGTAGTATAACCAGTATAACTTGGGTTACAGATCCAGATCCATTTGTCTTTGCCCGTGTGTTATAATCATTTTCTATCCTCACTAAGAAAAACCTTGTGGTTTGAAAGTGTCTTTAACATTTTAATGAGTTAGGTTACTGCATCTAAATGATTTGTATGTTCTGTATTTCTATGGCTTTTTAATTTCAAGATAGCTTTTACAGCATTGTGACATTTCTTTAGTGAGTCATGGCTGCTGTTTTCACCCCAATAGCTTTCATTTTGTACATCTTTCACTATAGACATGCTAGTGATTTATAGGAGAAAATAAACTGTTATAAACGCATGTTGTGTTATTTTAAATAATGACTAGATATCTATATTTTTCTTCAGTGTTACAGATTATAAGACAACCTCATAGATTTTGTTCCTGCCCTGCTTAAATATCAGACTAGTTTAGGATAACCGTAAACTTAATCAAATTGCCGCTTTGGGGCTGAACTTAACTAATTCAATCTTAAATGCCCATAAAAATAAAGTATGCACGTTGTACGTTATTGGATTGGTGTCCTTCCCAATGCTGGTATTGCTCCCGAGTTGGGAAGTATTTGAACATGCTTACAGACTTTTGTTGTGTAAAGTTTACAGTCTTATTATGACCTTAAAGTATTAAATAATTACTGCCACTGGTAAAATAAATACTTGAATTTCCCAAGTACTTGGAATTGAATTCTCAAGATCAGGGTTTTTCACGCATTTTCTGACCGGCGTGCTCCCCTTTCCCCATTTCCCATTACTCCCAACAGAAGACTAGTATAGTGGAATGCACTTGAGATATGGAAGAGGAGTAGGAGTAGGAAGAGAGAGGCTAGGTTAAGAGGAAAAGGCCCCAAAGCCTTGCCAATGAGGAATGGGGAAGGAGGGTTTGCTGCCAGGTTTTACTAAGCTCATTTGAATAAACCCTGCTGCTGTAGTCCTCTTTTATTAATGCTTTCCTGACATTTACCCTGTTAGTTGAGGCTCTTCATTGTTCCTGCACTGAGCTGTAGAATTCTCTTTTGTTATAGATTTGCAAACAAGACTTTCCCAACAGACTGAAGGTGAGTTGAACTTTTTATACATTTTATTTTTTGTCTTTGAAATAAAAGTAAATTTAGTAAGATATAGTAGTCATTTGTAATAGAAGTTTGGACTCAGTTTTAAGAATAGCACATAATATATAAATAATGATCTGTATTTCAGAAGATATTGGAAAACCATCAAATGTACAAATAAAATGAAAATGGTCGTTTTTTCCCCCATTGCTTTCATTAAAATTTTCAGCAATGTATTTGTTTTATGCTCATCTGTGTGTTTTGAGTGTTAAATTTTATGCAGAAGTGTGGAAATAATATCTCTTCATTGTTACCTTTTATAGACTAGTCTTTTTCAGGACATAGTAATGTGAGAGTGTACTTAATATAAGGTTAGAAATCACAGTACAGGGCTGACAGTTTTTAGTTATGATATGGTACTTTTATTTCAGTGATTTAAGGCCATACCAAGCAGTGAGAGGTTTATGCAAGTTGCACATGCAACATGAAGGCATTTATAAAGCGAGCTATTATTTCTTATTTTTAATTATGAAGCATGTATGCAGCTTTACAGACAGGAGCGTTTTGCTGTGGTGCATGTTTTGTATCATAATTTATATAGGAATGTATGAGAAATTGTTCATACAAGTGCCTGTATATGAAAAATATGCCATGTTCTGTAATAGCCAAGACTTAAATGTACATTTTTCTAGAAATTGAGAGAGTTGTATTGAGTTCTGTTTCTGTTAGATTTTTAAAAAGAAATAGATGGTTTTCTAATTAGATACACTGTGTTCTGCATTGGTTCGAGTTGAACTGGCATGTTTCTGTAGTAGTTTCTTAGTATTTATAGTACATAATTATAGTAAATTTGATAAATGTGGGAAAAAACTAAGTCTTCTTTAATTTTTTTTTCTTTTGTTGAGACAGAGTTTCACTATATTGCCCTCAATAGAGTGCTGTGGCATCACAGCTCACAGGATTCTCAAACTCTTGGGCTCAAGAGATTGTCTTGCTTCAGCCTCCCAAGTAGCTGAGACTACAGGCGCCTGCCACAATGCGTGGCTGTTTTTTGGTTGTAGTTGACGTCGTTTAGGAGGCCCAGACAGGGCCCAAACCCACCACCTTCGGTGTATGTGGCTGACATTATAACCACTGTACTACAGTTGCCAAGCCTCTTCAATTGTTTTAATATTATTATTTTTTTTTTGCCTGAGCCTCCTGAGTAGCTGGAACAATAGATACCTCTACGATGCCCAGCTAGTTTTTCTATTTTTATTTATTTTTTATTTTTTTAGGGACAGATTATTGCTTTGTTGCCCTCGGTAGGGTGCTGTGCTGTGGCATCACAGCTCACAGCAACCTCCAGCTCTTGGGCTTAGGCGATTCTCTTGTCTCAGTCGCCCTAGTAGCTGGGACTACAGGTGCCTGACACAACGCCCAGCTATTCAAACCTGCCACCCTCGGTATATGAGGCTGGCGCCCTACTAAGTGCTGCTCAAGTTTTTCTCTTTTTAGTAGAGACGGAGTCTCTTGCTCAGGCTAGTTTGGAACTCCTGGGGGCATGTGATCAACTGACTTAGCCTCCTTGAGTGCTAACATTACAAGCATGAGCCATCATGCCTTGGGCCTATTTTTTTAGATTTTTGTTGTGGATATGGAGTCTAGCTACCTTGCCCAGGCTGGTCTTGAACTCATGGCCTCAAGCAGCCATCCTATCCCAGCCTTCTACCATACAAGGATTACTGATATGAGCCACCACACCTGGCCACTTTCATCTGTTTTATGATAAACTACACAAAGTAGTCTTCATTTTTAAGGCCTGTAAGTTTCTACTTTCCTCCGTAGAATTTGACATTAGTTATTTTAAACTTTTTGTTCTATTTTAAAACAAAGCTTTATGAAAGCAATATACTTATTTGAAGCAAAAGTAGTTGTAATTCTATCAAAAAGTCATTTTTCTATGATCTATGGATAGCACAGCCTTAATTTTTGTTCATTAGACTATTTCTGGTACTTCCTTAAGTTATTCTAATTACCATAATTTCTAATGTACTGTTTTATCCTTAGCTTTGTTTGCTATTATGTATTGGAATCAAATTTATTCAGATAATATGATTGCGGTGAGTTCTATCAGAGGTATTATTTGGTAATGTTTTTGAAAACAGGTAAAACCATTGGAGCAGCTGTCTTAGCATATGTTCTAACTTGAAGCTAGTTATGTTTTTGTTTTTTTTTTTTTAAATGAGAATAAGTCTCACTTTGTTTCCCTTGATAGAGTGCTGTGGCATCACAGCTCACAGCAACCTCAAACTCTTGGGCTCAAGCGATTCTCTTGTCTCAGCCTCTCAGTAGCTGGGACTAACAGGCACCTGTAATAACGCCCACCTATTGTTTAGTTTTTTTTTTAGACCGAGTCTTACTTGGTCACCCTTGGTAGAGTTCCTTGGCATCTTAACTCACAGCAGCCTCAAACTGTTAGTTTCCAGCAATTCTCTTGCTTTAGTCTACCGGGTAGCTGGGACTACAGATGACCACCACAACACCGGGCTGTTTTTTTGTTTTTTTCTATTCACCATCTCGACAAATCTTGCTCTAGGTAGGTTCAAAACCTAGCTCCTCATGGTTTTGAACCTGTGAGCTAAAGCAATTCGCCCTGCGTTGGCCTCCCTGAGTGCTAGGATCACTGGCAAGAGCCACCGCACCCAGCTGCCAGTACAGTCTTCTTGTTTTTTTGTTCTAGAGACCATCTCACTATCTGGCCCTGAATAGATTGCCTTGGCGTCACAGCTCACAGCAATCTCAAACTCTTGGACTTAAGCTATTCTCTTGAATCAGCCTCCCAAGTAGCTGGGAGTATAGGCGCCTGCCACAACACCTGGCTATTTTTGGGTGCAGTTGTCATTTTTGTTTAGCAGGCCTAGGCCAGGCTTGAACCCGCCAGCCTTGGTGTATGTGGCTGGCACCCTACTCACTGAGCTATGGGCACTGAGCCTCGTTTTAAACTTTTAATATTACAGCGTTGTTTATTTTAAAATGATGGTAATGTTTATTATTTAGTGTTTTGGCATTGTGCTAAAAGACAATCCTTTTTGATAAGTTAATTTGATTTCCTACTAGGATTAATTTTCCTAGTATATAAAATCTTAAATGATTTTATGTATCTTGTTCAAAAACTTAACCCTTATAATTAAGATTTATATGTTTAAAAGGATATTTATGGCAGAAGTTTAAGAAATACAATAGGGTATATTGGGAATTCAAAGTATTGTTTTTATTATCACCTCAGTTCTTTTTGTGATTTTTGGCCGGGGCTGGGTTTGAACCTGCCACCTCCGGCATATGGAATCGGCGGCCTACTTCTTGAGCCACAGGCGCCGCCCATCACCTCAGTTCTTATGCCATAGATGCTAGCAGTCATATAGAATCAGTTTTCTCTGTTATCTTTTTTTTTGTTTTTTTGCAGTTTTTGGCTGGGGCTGGGTTTGAACCCACCACCTCCAGCATATGGGGCCGGCGCCCTACTCCTTTGAGCTACAGGCGCTGCCTCCCCCTCCTCCCCCTTTTTCTTTTTTTAAACGGAGTCTCACTTTGTCACCCTTGGTAGAGTGCCATGGCATTACAGCTCACAGCAACCGCAAACTTTGGTCTCGAGCAATTCCCTTCCCCCAACCTGCTGAGTAGCTGGGAATACAGGCACCCTCCAGAATGCCTGGCTATTTTTATTTATTTATTTATTTTTTTGAGACAGAGCCTCAAGCTGTCACTCTAGATAGAGTGCCATGGCATCATTATAGCTCACAGCAACCTACAACTCCTGGGCTTAAGTGATTCTCTTGCCTCAGCCTCCCAAGTAGCTGGGAGTACAGGCGCCTGCCACAACGCCTGCCTGGCTATTGTTCGGTTGTCATTGTTGTTTGGGAGGCCCTGACTGGATTTGAACCTGCCCGCTCTGGTGTATGTGGCTGGCACACCTTAGCCTCTTGAGCTACAGGTACTAAGCCCTGGCTATCATTTTTATATTTTTTGCAGTTTTTGGCCAGGGCCAGGTTTGGACCCTCCACCTCCGGTATATGGGGCTAGCGCCCTATCTTTTGTCTTTAGGGGGTGATATGTGTTGATTTTTGTCTATGAATTGATTGAAATAAGACAAATTTTCATTTGCCTTCTAAAAATAGTACCTCCAAATTTTTTTTTTTGGCTGGGGCTGGGTTTGAACCCGCCACCTCTGGCATATGGGACCAGCGCCCTACCCCTTTGAGCCACAGACGCTGCCTGTACCTCCAAATTTCTAAGTATCCGTTTCAAATACACGTTAGATTTTCCTCAGTTTTCTTGCAACTGTAACAGGGTATTGATATATTGATGGTATTAATAAAACTTATTCGAGGGAGTGGTATTCTATTTACAGACTTCGGGTGGGTTTTCTGGGTTTGTTTTGACTTTTCAAGAAACTAATTTCTTTCTCTCTCTTTTTTTTTTTTTTTTTTTTCTTTAGCTTCAGCTTTAGCTGCAGCTGCCTCTGTCCAGCCACTTGCAACACAATGTTTCCAGCTTTCTAACATGTTTAACCCTCAAACGTAAGTAACTTTCTTTGGTCTGTTTCAAAAGTATATTGTGAAAGCTGTAATATTCAACTTGTCTAAGTTGGAATTTAAGACCTTTTCCCAATTTTTCATAATAGAAACAGTTCAACGATTTTGATCCTTTTAAAATAATTTTCACGTTGCTATTTCCTTAGGATGCATTTATATGGTGGTCTATTTCTAAGTTTGTCAAGCTTTTGCTGTCTTAAGTAGAGTTCTGTGGCATCACAGCAACCACAATCTTTTGGGCTTAAGTAGCTGGGACAGCTGGTGACGTAAGCATTGTGCGATGGGCGCTGAGCCATATTTATAAATGGGGGTTTTTTTGGCAGTTTTTGGCCAGGGCCAGGTTTGAACCAACCACCCCTGGTATATGGGACCGGTGCCCTACTCCTTTCAGCCATAGGTGTCACCCTGTATTTCTAAGTTTTTAATGAAGGTTGTTATCCGTATACTAACACCAGTTTATCCTGTCTACATTTTTATCCTTTCAATTTTTTTTTTTTTTTAAACGCAGCATACCCCTATATAGCCCAGGCTGGAGTCCAGTGGCCCTGTTGCCAACTTACTGCAGCTCAAATTCTTGGGCTTTAATAATCTTCCTGCGTTTGACGCCTGTGGCTCAAGCAGCTAAGGTGCCAGCCACATACACCTGAGCTGGCGGGTTCAAATCCAGCCTAAGCCCGCCAAAAACAATGATGGGTGCAACCAGAAAAAAATAGCCGGGCGTTGTGGCGGGCACCTGTAGTCTCAGCTACTTGGGAGGCAGAGGCAGGAGAATCGCTTGAGCCCAGGATTTGGAGGTTGATGTGAGCTGTGATGCCACTGCACTCTACCCAGGGTGAGAGCTTGAGGATCTGTCTAAAATAATAATAATAATAATAATAAGTCTTCCTGCCTCCTCCTCCCCAGTACCTGAGACTATAGGCATGTGCTACCACTTCGTACTAATTTTTCTACTTTTGTTAGAGAGGGGGTCTTTAGTAGTCAGGTTGGTCTTAAACTCCTGACTTCCTGCTCCCACGTCATTCTAACAAAGTTCTGGCAAGACAGGTGCCAGCCACGTACTCAGCCATATTGGAAATTCCTATCTTTGTTGGTGTAAGATTAGAAAAGTTCTTTTGTTTTCCTGAGACAGTTTCACTATGTTACCCTGGGTAGATTGTCCTGGAGTCATAGTTCCAGCCACGTCAAACTCTTAGGCTTAAGCCATCCTATTGCCTCAGCCTCCCAAGTAGCTGGGATTACAGGTACCCACCAGGATGCCCAGCTAGTGTTTCTATTTTTATTAGAGACCAGGTCTCACTCTTGATCAGGCTGGTCTCAAACTCCTGAGCTCAAGGAATCTACTAGCCTTGGCTTCCCAGAGTGCTAGGATTACAGATGTGAGCCATTGAGCCTGGCCTACTCAACCCATCTTAAGGGAAATTCTTCTCAAATGTATCTAGTCACTGAACACATTTTCATGAAGATATTCTTCATAGCAGCATTTTAAGAAATGTTCAATTCGTTGAAGATTTCTTTTTTTTTTTTTTTTGAGACAGTCTTACTATGTCGCCTTCAGTAGAGTGCCGTAGCATCACAGCTCACAGCAACCTCAAACCCTTGGGCTTAAGTGATTCACTTGCCTCAGCCTCCTGAGTAGCTGGGATTACAGGCGCCTGCCACACGCCCGGCTATTTTTTTGTTGCAGTTTGGCTGGGGATGGTTTTGAACCGGCCACATTCTGTATATGGGGCCTGCACCCTACCCACTGAGCCACAGGTGCTGCCCCATAGATCTTGTTTCTAATATACTAAATCGAGTATGAATGTGGGTTTTTTCCCTGTTACTTTGATAAATTAAATGTCATACAATAACTTTAACTTACAACATATTATTTAGCATTTTCTATGAAATGGTGATAAACAATCGGTTATCATTTGAAAGATAGTAAAACATATTAATTTACATTTACAAATACAGTAAAACATGTAATTACAATTCCTAAACTAGGTTAGAGACAATTTTATTGTTTGAGACAGAGGCTCGCTTTGTTGCCCTTGGTAGAGTGGTGTGTGATCACAGCAGCCTCAAGCTTTTGGACTCAAGCGATTATTTTACCTTAGCCTCCCAAGTAGCTGGGACTACAGGCACCCAGCGCAGCTCTCGGCTATGGTGTTTTTTTTTGTTATTATTATTATTTTTTTTTAAAGAGATGAGGTCTTGTTCTGGCTCAGGCTGGTCTCAAACTCATGTCATGCAGTCCACCTGCCTTGGTCTCCCTGATTCGTAGGATTATAGGCATGAGCCAAATGTCTGGCCCTTACTCTGTTTTGTTTTTTAATAGACAGGGGCTATGTTTTCCATGGGTGGAGTGCAGGTGCTTTGCTACTAGTTTTTGTAGAGGAAGGTTCTCAGTATTCTTCAGGATGGTCTGGAACTCCTGGCCTGAAGTGACCTTCTTCCTCTTGCCCTTCCAGTGGGTTTTTTTGTTTTTTTTTTTCCTTTCCTTGAGATAGTCTCACTCTTATCTCCCTGAGTAGAGTGCTATGGTATTGTAGTTCACAGCAACCTTAAACTTTTTGGCTTAAGCAATTCTATTGCCCTAGCCTTCCGAGAATGCCTGGCTTGTTTTTTTAGTTTAGTAGAGATGAGCTCTTCCTCAGTCTGATTTGGAATTCCTGAGGTAAGTCAATCCTGCCACCTTGGTTGTCCACAGTGTTTTATATGCCTTTTTCTTCTCAAGGTTTTGCAATCACCTTTTTATTTCTTTAAGTGAATATATGCAGTTTAGAAAGCTCGAAAATGCAGGATGCAAATAACAAAGTCACCCACCATCACAAGCAGTTTATAGTTTGACATGTCCTTCTCCATCCCAAGGATATATACACAACATCCAGTTTTCTGGGATTGAGATTGCACATTATCGAAAATTCTAAAGCTCTCTGAGTATTTTGTTAATCAAGAATACCCTATAGCTTGTCAAGTTGTTAGGAAGGAGTCTAATCCTGCTTTTCTTGGAATTGAAAACTAAAGACAAAAATGGCAACAAGCCTCTAGGTAAAAGTATTGGCAGAGTTCTGATTAAAATACTGCATTCCCTTAATGCTCAGTTTAACATGAAACATAAAGCAAGAAAGTACACTACAGTGTGATGTTTCTTTTATTTATTTATTTATTTATTTTTAGGGAGAGTGTCTCGGTAGGGTGCTGTGCCATCACAGCTCACAGCAATCTCCAGCTCTTGGGCTTAGGCAATTCTCTTCGCTCAACCTCCCATGTAGCTGGGACTACAAGTGCCCCTTACAATGCCCAGTTATTTTTTTTTGCAGTTTGGCCAGGGCTGGGTTCAAATCCACCACCCTTGGCACCCTTCTCACTGAGCCACAGGCGCCACCCTCTTTTCTTTTTTTTTTTTCCACACTGAGTCTCAGCTTGTTGCCCTAGGTAGAATGGCAGTGGCCTGTCTTCTCAGCTGGTGGCAACCTCAAAGTCTTGGGCTTAAGTGATTCTATTTTCTTTTTCTTTTTTTTTTTTAGACAAGAGTGCTTTGGTGTAACAGCTCACAGCAACCTCAAACTCTGGGGCATATGTGATGCTTTTGCCTCAGCCTCCCAAGCAGCTGGGACTATAGGCACCCACCAAAATGCCTGGGTATTTTTTATTTGATTTAATTTATTTATTTTGTAGAAATAGAGTCTCACTTCATTGCCCTTGGTAGAGTGCTGTGGCATCACACAGCTCACAGCAACCTCCAAATCTGGGCCTAGGCGATTCTGTTGCCTCAGCTTTCCTAATAGCTGGGGCTACAGGTGCCCAGCACAACGCCCGGCTATTTTTTTTGTTGTTGATGCAGTTTGGTTTGGTCCGGGTTTGAACCTGCTGCCTTCTGTATATGGCCGGCCCCCTACCCAGTTAGCCTCAAGCGCCGCCCCGTCTATATTTTTTTTAGTTGTAGTTGGCCTGGGCTGGATTGAAACCTGTCAGCTCCAGTGTATGTGTCTTTTATCTCCCAAATAGCTGGGAGTACAGGTGCCTGGCTCTGTGTTGTTTTTTTTGTTGTTGTTGTTTGTTTTTTTGAGACGAGGTCTCACTCTTGCTCAGGCTGGTCTCAAACTTGTGTGCTCAGGCAATCCACCTGGTTTGGCCTCCTAGAGTGGTAGGATTACAGGTGTGAGCCACCAGGCCTGGTACAAGTGTAATGGTTCTAAGATAATTATCAAATGTATACCATTAAAATATTAGCAAGAACATATGTTTCCATTGAATTACTTAAGATATATTTTTATAGTATAGCCAGAAAGGATGCATATACATCAGTGGCAGTGGCTATCGTCAACATGTAATGTTGACAGACCTGCACACATCTCTTTATTTTTCTTTCTCCTTCTCTCCCAACCCCCCCAAGTCTCATACTTTCTCCCTGGATTGAGGCTTTATCATATCTCATAGCAAAAGTCTTGAGCTCAAGCCATTTGTATTTTTGTTGGTAGAGACAGGGTCTTGCTCTTGCTCAGGCTGGTCTAGAATCTGTCCCCAACCTCCCAGACTGCTAGGATTACAGATGTTAGCCACGCACCTGGCCAGCCACACATCTTTCCTTTCATGCTTCCTTCTGACCCTTTGCTGCCAACTTAATGAACAAGTCTTATTTTTTATCTTTTTTTTTTTTTTCCAAGACCACGTCTCTGTAGAGTGCAATTGTGTCACAGCTCACAGGAATCTCAAACTCTTGGACTTAAACCATTCTCTTGCTTCAGCCTCTCAAGCAGCTGGGACTACAGGCGACTGCCACAATGGCTGTCTATTTTTTGTTGTACTTGTCATTATTTTTAGTAGGCCTGAGCTGTGTTTGATTCCGCCAGCACCGTGTATGTGGCTGGTGCCCTAACTGCCGAGCTACAGGCGCTGAGCTGACCAAGTCTTTTTTTTTTTTTTTTTTGTAGAGACAGTTTCACTTTATCGCCCTCAGTAGAGTGCCATGGCCTCACACAGCTCACAGCAACCTCCAACTCCTGGGTTTAAGCGATTCTCTTACCTCAGCCTCCCAAGTAGCTGGGACTACAGGCGCCTGCCACAACGCCCGGCTATTTTTTGGTTGCAGTTTGGCCGGGGCTGGGTTTGAACCCGCCACCCTCGGTATATGGGGCCGGCGCCGCCCGACCAAGTCTTAATATATGCAGCTCAGAGGTGATTTTACAAGTCTTTGTCCTGGCTTGGCACCTGTTGCACAGTGGTTATGGTGTTGGACACATACACCAAGGCTGACGGATTTGAATCCCGCCTGGGTAGATAATTTTTTTTCTTTTTTTTTTTGTAGAGACAGAGCCTCACTTTATGGCCCTCGGTAGAGTGCCATGGCATCACACAGCTCACAGCAACCTCCAACTCCTGGGCTTAAGCAATTCTCTTGCCTCAGCCTCCCGAGTAGCTGGGACTATAGGCGCCTGCCACAACACCCGGCTATTTTTTTTTTTTTTTTTTGGTTGCAGTTCAGCCGGGGCCGGTATGAACCCGCCACCCTCAGTATATGGGGCCGGCGCCTTACCAACTGAGCCACAGGCGCCGCCCTGGGTAGATGATAATTGCAGCAAAACAATAGCTGGGCTCAGGTCAGGCACAGTGGCTCATGCCTGTAATCCCAGCACTTGGGAGGCTGAGGCAGGTGGATTGCCTGAGCTCACAGGTTCTAGACCAGCCTAAGCCAGATGAGACCCTATCTCTAAAAATAGCCAGGTGTTGTAGTGGGTGCCTGTAATCCCAGCTACTTTGGAGGCTGAGGCAAGAGGCTCACTTTAACCCCAGAGTTTGAGGTTGCTGTGAGTTAAGTTGCCAAGGCACTCTACTCTGTTTCAAAAAAAAAAAAGAAAGAAAAAACTAGCTGGGTGTTATGGTGGTCGCCTATACTCCCACCTCCTTGGGAGACTGAGGGAAGAGAATTGCTTAAGCCCAACAGTTTGATGTTTATGTGAGCTGTGACAACGATGGTACTCTACTGATGGGGACATAATGAGACTGTCTCAAGAGGAAAGAAAAGTCTTTGGCTCAGCGCCTGTGGCTCAAGTGGTTAAAGTGCCAATCACGTACACCTGAGCTGGCAGGTTCGCATCCAGCCCTGGCTCGCCAAACAACGACGACGGCTGCAACCAAAAAATAGTCGGGTGTTGGCGGCGCCTGTGGCTCAGTGCGTAGGGCACCGGCCCCATATGCCGAGGGTGGCTGGTTCAAGTCCAGCCCCGGCCAAACTGCAACAAAAAAATAGCCGGGCGTTATGGCGGGCACCTGTAGTCCCAGCTGCTCGGGAGGCTGAGGCAAGAGAATCACGTAAGCCCAAGAGTTAGAGGTTGCTGTGAGCTGTGTGACGCCACGGCACTCTACCCGAGGGCAGTACAGTGAGACTGTCTCTACAAAAAAAAAAAAAAAAATAGTCGGGTGTTGTGGCGGGCACCTGTAGTCCCAGCTACTTGGGAGGCAGAAGCAGGAGAATCACTTGAGCCCGGGAGCTGGAGGTTGCTGAGCTGTGAGGCCATAGCACTCTACCCAGGGTGACAGCTAAAAAAAAAAAAGAGGCTCTGTCTCAAAAAAAAAAAAAAAAGAAAGAAAGAAAAGAAAAAGTAAAAAGTCTTTGTCTAAGATACATCTTTATCTTTTCTATCAGTTGTAACAAAAGGATACAAAGTACTGGGCGGCGCCTGTGGCTCAGCGGGTCGGGCACCGGTCCCATATGCCAGAGGTGGCGGTTCAAACCCAGCCCCGGCTCAAAAAAAAAAAAAAAAAAAAAAAGATACAAAGTACTTAATTTATTACTTCTACTTTTTTTTTTTTTTTGTAGAGACAGAGTTTTACTTTATTGTCCTCGGTAGAGTGCTGTGGCATCACACAGCTCACAGCAACCTCCAACTCCTGGGCTTAGGCGATTCTCCTGTCTCAGCCTCCCGAGTAGCTGGGACTACAGGCGCCTGCCACAACGCCCGGCTGTTTTTTTTGTTGCAGTTTGGCCTGGGCTGGGTTTGAACCTGCCACCCTCGGTATATGGGGCCGGTGCCCTGCTCACTGAGCCACAGGTGCCGCCCTATTACTTATACTTTTTATTATATAGTGTCACCTCAGGACACCTCCAAAGGTTTCTTGTTGTAATATATGAACTTTGTCCACAATAAACACACACACTTTACTAAAAATGTATATCTAGAACTATGGTTATAATCTAAAACTGTCTTCTAGATATGGAGATACTGGCACAGCCTTTCCTGTTTTCCTCTTCCCCCACTCTAGGAACTAAATATGGGACTAGGTATAGCTTGAAGAAGTGGATTAGGATTAACAAGCCACTCCTAGAAGACAGATCTTCCTGAAAACTAACAAAAGGACATACATAAAGGGATTGTTTTACTACTGCTATCTTAACATACTTTGAGCATTAATCTATGCTTATCCTCTAAATACCCAGTAATATTAGCTTTTCACAAATTTTCACCAGTGCCTTACCGTCATTAACTTTTTTTAAATTCATTTATTTATTGAGGCAGAGCCTCAAGTTGTCAGCCTGGGTCGAGTGCTGTGGCATCACAGTTCACAGCAACTTCAAAGTTTAGGGCTTAGGCAATTCTCTTGCTTCAGCCTCCCAAGTAGCTGCAACTACAGGCACCTGCCACAATGCCTGGCTGTTTTTTGGTTGTAGTTGTTGTTGTTTGGTGGGTGGGGAGGGTTTGAACTCCCAGCTCTGGTGTATCTGGCGGGTGTATATGTATATGTATTATATCTTATTAGTTTGAATAGTATTTAAGAGAGCTTAATACTTTTCTTACAGAGAAGAAGAAGTTGGATGGGATACAGAGATTAAAGATGATGTGATTGAAGAATGTAATAAACATGGAGGCGTTATTCATATTTATGTTGACAAAAATTCAGCTCAGGTATTTGGATTTTTTCAACCTTAGTTTGTTGGTGTGTGTTGTGGTCACTGTCTTTTCGATATTACAGTAGTTTTTTTCCTCAAGGAATCTTCAGGGTCTTGGCTAAATAGCTTCAAAGGAAAGACAAATTTTAGAAAACTATAGTCTTCTTGGATAATCCTGAACCCAGGTTGGATACAGCACCATTCTTACCTTTTCTTTCCTTTTGTTTTTAGGGCAATGTGTATGTGAAGTGCCCATCAATTGCTGCAGCTATTGCTGCTGTCAATGCATTGCATGGCAGGTGGTTTGCTGGTGAGTTTTAGGTTTTTTTCAGTAATCGTTACTACGTCTCTAAGAGTAAGTCAAGATGCTAAATACACATATTTGTTTCTTTCAACAGGTAAAATGATAACAGCAGCATATGTACCTCTTCCAACTTACCACAACCTCTTTCCTGATTCTATGACAGCTACACAACTACTGGTTCCAAGTAGACGATGAATGAAGATATAGTCCCTTATGTACATAGCTTTTTTTCTTTCTTGAGAATTCATCTTGAGTTATCTTTTATTTAGATAAAAATAAAAAGGCAAGGGTCTAATGTCATTTGTATACAATTCCTGTTACCTTGAAAAAATAAAAATGTTAACAGGAATGCAGTGTGCTCATTCTCCCTAACTAGCAAATCCCACTGTATACAAAGCTGTTCTCTTGTTCTGCCTTTTAAATTGTTCATGTAGAAAAATTACATTAGGGACCTATAGGAATAGCTGTAGGGGAACAAATGTGCTTTCTGTAAAAAGGCAGACCAGGGGTGTAATGATGTTTTTAAATGTTTAACTTTTTACACAACAGTTACATTTCACATTTCACTAATGTTGATATTTGGCTAATGGTTTAGCAGAGGTTTCTGCAATACATTTAGTGTATGACAATTCAAGACAGCTAAAGGGCTGTTTAGCATCTCATCTTGCATTTTGATCAATTGGCAAGAAAGGGAGATCTCAAAATCAAAATATTTCTTGATGGTATCTTTTCAATTAATGTATCTTTAAAAGTTTCTTTGTAAATAGTACGCATTCTGGTGTGTCTTAAGATTCCAAACAAAATGCTCCCTGCATTTCCTGAAGATGTTTAGTGACAGTCTGGTAAGCAAAACAGTCTGAGCAAGAAGTAGGAAATGCAGAAATAGGTTTTGTCTGGTTGCATATAATCTTTGCTCTTTTTAAGCTCTGTGAGCTCTGAAATATATTTTTGGGTTACTTCAGTGTGTTTGACAAGACAGCTTGATATTTCTATCAAACAAAATGACTTTCATATTGCAACAATCTTTGTAAGAACCACTCAAATAAAATTCTCTTAAAAAGCCCATAAGAAATCTTCATTTTTCAAATGTTTTAAAGCCATAGAATCTTGAGGATAGAATGTTAGTTTCTTTGACTATTAGTAGTTATTAGTACTTACTTTTTAAGGAAAACCTTAGTGTGCATGCAGTCTGGTGAAATTCTTGCCCTCCAATTGTTCCTTCAGTCCTTCATAACTTTATGTCCTAGCACTATAACTTTTAGGGCAATAAATCAAGACAGAGGGGTTTACCAGAAAGAAAACCAAGCACATTTACCCAGCATTTTAACCTGGGCATCTTTGTGGGGAAATGTTTCACTATTTAGAAAGACATATTACAAAAAATGCCTTAAATACAAAGTGGTTTCCCAAATTGATTTATCTGTATTAAGGGATTTTGACCTTCCATACTCGTTGGATAGGGTATCTTTACTTACACTGTGTTTCTTCAACCTTTAGTGGTCAGTTCTTTTGAGTAGGTAATGTTGCTCCTTAATGGAGTAATATTTACCTTCATACACTGATCTCACTTTTGTTTACATGGCTGCACAAGTTGATAGGCTTATTTAGGTACCAAATCATTAATCTGAGTGGGTATCCCATTTTTTTATCAGCCCTCTGGATGGATACTCAACCTATTTTTTGTTGTTGTTGTTTTTGGGGGTGGGGACAGAACGTCACTTCGTTGCCTTTGGTAGAGCACCATAGCGTCATAGCTCCCAACAACCTCAAACTGTTGGACTCAAGTGATTTCTCTTGTCTCAGCCTCCTGAGTAGCTAGGATTATAGGAGCCTACAGTGTCCAGCCATTTTTAGAGATTGGCTCTTGCTGAGGCTGGTCTTGAACCTGTGAGCAATAGGCAATCCACATTCCTTGCTTCACCTCCCAGGGTGGTAGGATTACAGGTGTAAGCCACCTGGCCTGGCCACAAATGATTCTTTCCACAACCTGAGTAGCTGGGACTGCAGGCACCTATTTTTAGAGGCTGGGTCTCGCTTTTGCTCAGACTGATGTAGAATTCCTGAGTTAAAGGGATCCACCTGCCTTGGCCTCCAAGCTAACCTATTTTCTTGAATTGCTTTACTTATTCAATATTGAGATAAACATCAAAGCTCAAGTTAACTTTTTCTTTCTTTTTTGAGACAGCCTCAAGCTATCGCCCTGGGTAGAGTACCATAGCGTTACAGCTCACAGCAACCTTCAACTCCTGGGCTTAAGGGATTCTCTTGCCTCAGCCTCCCAAGTAGCTGGGACTACAGGTGCCCACCACAATACCCTGTTATTTGTTGGTTGCAGTTGTCCTTGTTGAGCAGGCCTGGGCTGGGCTGGGCTGGAACCTACCAGCTCTGTAGTTAAATCCACTTTAGCTACAGGCGCTGAACCATCAAATTAACTTTTTCAACACTAGGCAGCATTTTGGGGACAGGAACAGAAATTCTGTCAAGTTTGATGTTTTTGCTTTACAAAGCATTTTGTGGTATCTTTGCATTAATACGTTTTTCCCCCTTGTGCCAAATCTACCAAGCTTGTGTTGTCATTAAGAGGAACTGAGCCAGCATGTGTGGTGTGACCTCTAATTGCTAAAACGGGTGGCCAAAATTTGCCTGTCACAGGTTTGGTTTTTTTTGATGGGGTGTCACTTTTTTATTTATTTTTTTTTTTAATTTCAGTGTGCTTGTTCATGTTTGTTTGAAGTACTCCTTTTTTGTTGATTTTCTTTCTCCTGCAGTGCTGTCTGTTTTTGATGTTGTTGGTAGAGAACGGGGTCTTACTCTGGCTGACTGCTGCTCATATGGGTTTTGAACCTCTGAGCTCAGGCAATCCACCCGCCTCGGCCTCCCACAGCGCTGGGACTACAGGCGTGAGCCACCACGCCCGGCCGGGTGTCACTTTTAAACTTAGTTTATAAATGATTAAAGGAAACCTGGTGTTAAGTAGAATAATGAGATATATAGAAAGTGGTTCAAATAGCTATTCTAAGTGAAACATATTTTGAGACAGTCTCACTTTGTTGCTCTCAGTAGAGTTGTCATAGCTCACAGCAACCTCAAACTCTTGGGCTCAAAGGATTCTCTTGCCTCAGCCTCTGGAGTAGCTGGGACAACAGGCACCCTCCACAATGGCCAGCTATTTTTACAGACGGGTTTCACTCTTGCTCAGGGTGGTCTCAAACTCTCCAGTTCAGGCAGTCCACCTGCTTTGGCCACCCAGATTGGTAAGATTAAGGCATGTGCCACTGTGCCTGTCAAAAGTGATTTCTTTAGGTCATCAGCTCCTGAGATACTCTCTTGCTTTGGTTGGAAAATGCATAATCTGGTAGTGTTCTTAATTTTCTGTGCATCTCAGTATCTCAAAATGTTAAGTTTTTTTTTTTTGAGACAGTGTCACTATGTCACCTTTGGTAGAGTGTTGTGGAGTCCCAGCTCACAGCAACCTCAAACTCTGGCAATTCTCTTGCCTCAGCCTCCCGAGTAACTGGGACTACAGGTATCTGGCACAACACCTGGCTATTTTTTGTTGTAGTTATTGTTTAGGTGGGCGGGGCCGGGTTTAAACCCACCACTCTCTGTGTATGTGGCTGGCGCTGTAACCAGTGTGCCACGGGCGCCAACCCTCAAAATGTCACCCCGGGTAGAGTGCTGTGGCATCACAGTTCACAGGACCCTCCAACTCCTGGGCTAAGGTGAGTCTCTTGCCTCAGCCTCCCAAGTACCTGGGACTGTAGAAGCCTGCCACAATGCCTGGCCATTTTTTGGTTGTACTGTCAGTGTTTGGCATTTTGGTTGTAGCTGACAGTGTCTGGCACCTTAGCTGCTTGAGCTGCCAACACCCAGCCAATGTTAAGTTTTTTTTTTTTTTTGTAGAGACAAGAGTTTCACTTTATGGCCCTTGGTAGAGTGCCATGGCATCACACAGCTCACAGCAACCTCCAACTCCTGGGCTTGAGCGATTCTCTTGCCTCAGCCTCCCAAGTAGCTGGGACTACAGGCGCCCGCCACAACACCCGGCTATTTTTTTGTTGCAGTTCGGCTGGGGCTGGGCTTGAACCCACCACCCTCGGTATATGGGGCCGGCACCTTACCAACTGAGCCACAGGTGCCGCCCCAATGTTAAGTTCTTAATACTTAACGCCAGGGCACTCTACCCGAGGGCGGTACAGTGAGACTGTCTCTACGATAAAAAAAAAAAAAGTTCCATGTGTTGTGGCTGTAGCAGGGGTAGTGGAGGCCAGAAAATCCATTAGGGCCTATCTATGTTAGCAGTAAATGACACTTTCCTCCTTACTACTTCCCAGCAGGCCAATTTATGGAATCTTATGGAAGGCCAAGTATATCACATCATTAATGGTTGTTAAAAATTATCTGGTGGCTTGGTGCCTGTAGCTCAGCGGCTAGGGCGCCAGCCACATACACCCGAGCTGGCAGGTTCAAACCAGCCCCAGCCTGCCAAACAACAATAACTACAACTGAAAGATAGCCGGGCGTTGTGGCAGGCGCCTATAGTCCCAGCTACTCGGGAGGCTGAGGCAAGAGAATCGCTTAAGCCCAAGAGTTGGAGGTTGCTGTGAGCTGTGACACTACATCACTCTACCGAGGGTGACATAGTGAAACTGTCTCAAAAAAAAAAAATCTGGAATTTAGATAGTTAAACTAGAAAAGTTAAACTGAGTTTGTTTCACAGTGGGCCAATTCTGTTTCTGATAAGGCAGGTAGCTATATCTGAAGAACAATCTCAGGATGAACAGCAATGATTGGAAATAAGTTAAAACCTCTGTGGAAATGAGTAAAACCTGTTTTCATCTTCAGGAAGAACAATCTCAGAATGAACAGAAATGATTGGAAATAAAACCTGTGGAAACAAGTAAAACCTCTGTTTTAATCTTCAGGAAATCTGAGTGTTTATTTTTTGAATCTCAGTTTTAGCTCAGTGGCTATGGCACTGGCCACATACACCAGGGCTGGGGGCGGTTCAAACCCAGCCTGGGCCTGCCAACCAACAATGACAAGTACAACAAAAAAGTTTCCATGTGTTGGGCAGTGCCTGTGGCTCAGTGAGTAGGGCGCCGGCCCCATATGCCGAGGGTGGCGGGTTCGGACCCAGCCCCAGCCAAACTGCAACAGAAAAATAGCCCAGCGTTGTGGCACGCACCTGTAGTCCCAGCTGCTTGGGAGGCTGAGGCAAGAGAATCGCGTAAGCCCAAGAGTTAGAGGTTGCTGTGAGCCGTGTGACGCCACGGCACTCTACCCGAGGGCAGTACAGTGAGACTGTCTCTACAATAAAAAAAAAGTTTCCATGTGTTGTGGCTGGTGCCTGTAGTCCCAGCCTCTTGGGAGGCAGGGGGGAGAGAATCATTTAATTGCAAAAGTTTGAGTTTGCTGTGAGCTGTGATGCCACTGCACTCCAATTAGAGGGTGACATAGTGAGACTCAGTCTTAAAAAAAATGGAGGGGGAGATAATAGTATCTAAGTTACAGATTTTGGTTTATTCTATGCAAAGTAGCAGGAACCTCACAATTGGAAATTTTTGGATTAATAAGCAGGTCTTGTCTAATAGCAACCCTATTTGTTAGCCCACCTCCTTTTAGTCACAGGGGTGTCCAACCTTGTTTTTCCCTGCCACACACTGGAATCAAGAGTTGTTTTGGGCCACACATTAAATACACAACCAGTAATGCAAGGTGATCAACATAAGAAATGATCCGTGTGGCTTAGCCAGGCGGGTGCCTGTAGTCCCAGCTACTTGGGAGGCTGAGGCAAGAGAATCGCTTAAGCCCAAGAGTTTGAGGTTGCTGTGAGCTACGACGCCACAGTACTCTACTGAAGGCGACATAGTGAGACTCTGTCTCCAAAAAAAAAAGTCCATGCATACTTCTCCAAATGTCATGTAAGCAGAACAATCCCAAATGTGGGCTGCAGGTTGTACAAAACTAGCAGAAGATGTTTTGCCAAGCTGAATAGGTTGATGAGAACAAAATAATTACTCTTATCAGACACTCAAGACTACTCAAAGAATTTGTTTTATTATATCATATGGGCTGGGATTGATGAGAAGATGTAGTGAACAGCCACTGGTATGGTTAGCATCGGATGCCCATCCCAATGGCCATGAATGTGCCAAATGTTCCGCCACTCTGCATCATGGTTTTCCCAATGCCGCCCATCAGCTCCCGACCCCGCATTCCGATCCTGAAGAGGAAACCAAGATGGGGCCATTTGGGAACAAAAACACAGGAAGAGAATTAACTGCCCCCCTCTCCTAATGATGAGCAAAGCACCTATGTCTGGGACTCTGAATATGTTATTTGCCTGGATATTATCTTTTCCCACCTTAGTTGGTAATGACAAGGAAAAGAATCCAACAGTACCCAGGTCATTTTTTCTTCTGATAAATATATCAACTTGCAGTTTGTGGGAAGCAACAGATGCAAAGTAAAGTACATGGGCAGGGAAACCAGCTTTTAGGGCTGGTTTTGCCTGCAAGGTATGTATGTTTCCTTATCTTCTTGATGGTTTTACGGTGTTAATGATTTTGGAGTCAGGCCTGGGTAGAAGACCCATTCCTTCAATTTACAGTCTGTGTCAAATGTAAAATGGACATCCCAAGATGTACCAGATTTTTTTTTTTACACCAGTACAGTATTTAGCACTACTGTGCTAAATGTAAAGTTTTCAGTAAATTGTTAACAGTCTGGGAGAATGAAAGTAACAGCTTTTAGGCCGGGCACAGGTGGCTCACACCTGTAATTTCAGCACCCTGGGAGATGGGGGCAAGTGCATCACCTGAGTCTGGTCTCAGGAGGTTGAGAACACCCTGACCAAGAGAGACCCCATCTCTAAAAATAGCCAGGCATTGCGGTGGGTGCCTGTAGTCCCAGCTACTACGGAGGCTGAGGCAAGAGAATAACTTGAGCCCAATAGTTTGCAGACATCACAGCACTCTACCAAGACAACAAGGTGAGACTGTCTCAAAAACAAACAAAAACCAGCCTTTAAATGTGACAATGACCTTCAGAGTGTAATGTTTATCTGAAATATCTCTGCATCCTGTTCCCAGGATAGTAAACCGCTCAACAAGTTTGTTTTGTTGTCCCCAATTGGAAATAAAAATAACAGCAATATTACAAAGTTACTGAGCATTTAGTATGTGCCAGATAGTGTGCAAAGTCTGCTGATTACAGTTCTATAAGGTAGGTGTTAATTGTCTTCATACTACACCTAAGGAAACCCAGTATCTAACTTGCCTAAAGTCACAGAACAAGTAGGTAAAGAGCCTGAAAGCACTTTTAAATTCAGATTAAGCTATGACGCTTCCAACCTGCCCTTGCGGACTGAAGGTGGTTAGGAAAAGGGTCTCTTTCACTAGAGGACAAACAGGGAAGTGGAAAAAAATCCGCTCAGTACAGGGTCCCGGCCGACTAGGGTGTGGGTAGGAAGGTCCAGTAGTCCCGCCCAGAGATCACCGCCCGACCCCTCACCTGAGACAGGAAAAGGTCCCGAAGAGTGCCCCGGCCGCCATGCCTACGGCACAACCCATCACAAAGCCCATCTTCACGCGATCGAAGCAGCTTGGCTGAGATTGTCCGTAGGGACCCACGGCCACCGGCATCTGTAGGGTGCGAGGGATAGGGGAATGCGGGCCCTGCCGCCAGTTCGGGAGTCCGGCGGGGACAGTGACGGCGGGTGGGCAGGGGCCCCAAGGGTTCGGGGATCAGCGCATAGCCCTACTCCTCCACCCTCTTCGCATTCAGGCCCAGCGCCGCGCGGCGCCGCGGGGTTCGGACCGCCCCCACCTCACCTCGCTCGCGGCCTCGGTATCTTAGCTCTACGTCTCACGCGGAAACCGAGGAGGAGGGCGCTCGCGGCCCGAGAAATCCCTTCCGGAGCGCGAGGCAGTGCTTCCGGGAGCCTCGGGCTGAAGATCGCAGGCGCTTCGGGCGGTGGGCTCTGCCACCGGGACCATGCTGCTGCGAGCCGCTTGGAGGCGGGCGGCCTTGGCTGTGACTGCGGCTTCAGGGCAGAGGCCTGCGGCACCTACTCGGGAGCTGCGCCTGCGCGGTACGCTCCCGCTCGCTGCCACCCTCTTCGGAGGCGCGAGCCTTTACCCCTTGGCTCTCCGACGCAACTGAGTATTGCGGAGCCTCCCTGTCCCGCTTTGCTGCCGAGAGCCTCTGACCCTTTCAGCCACTCAGGCAACCCCCAACGGTAGACTCTGCCACGGCCCCGCTCAGATCCTGCCCCGTAGTCCCCCAGTCCCCCAGAATCTGGCAGGCTTGTCCTTCAGAGGTCTCTTGGCCAATATGGAGATGCTGGTCGAGGGTCTCCAGCCTGTAAGCTCCGTAAGAGACTTTACTTACTCCTGTCCCACTCGTCTTGTAAATAACTTTACCCTTGGATCCATTCTGACTCCCAAGGAAACAATTTGAATTTTGCCCGGACGTCCACCTACAAGAACCTTCTGTCTGCCTATCTCTTGTCTCCTTTTACAGCGTGCTCAGGTTCTCTGATATCTTGTTTCCTTTCCACTGAGGTTCGATCCCGGCATCCCTTTAACTTATTATCTTACTGAAAGGTTGTGGCATAGAACCGAGTTCAGGGTCCGCAAGAAAGGAGAGGAGGCCAGTCAAGGGACAAGGAAAGACTTATAGAAAGGAAAAGGAAAACAGAGACTGACCAGGTGTCAGCTCAGCTCCTACGGTTGCAAAAGGCTTTTATTAGCCTCATCAGCATAGGTGGAATGGGGCAGTGAGCCTGGAGTACCGACCACCGGGGGCTCTTCTCTAGTGGGGGTCAGGATATGGATTTATTCTTAGGATTATGGTTCATGATATGGGTAAAATGTTTCCAGGAACTCCAGCCTTGAGGCAGTCCAGGAATCTGGGGAGGAGATTGCTGGTTTCTGACCTGATTTTCTAAAAGGCTATACTCCTGTCAGTGTTATGAGAATTCCTTTCCCACACTACCTCCGCCCACAATTGACCTGCTCCCTTGGATGCTCTGCATTCATAGTTGCATTGTGTCTTACTTGGCTGCTACATTGCATTTTGTGTCAGTTGCAGACCATGCTCCCCAGTCGGCTGTTCCCTCAGATACAGCCACTGCTCCGGAGTCAGTGCTGCGACCACTTTATATGGATGTGCAAGCCACAACTCCTCTGGTAAGGATAGAGGGGCAGTTTTCCCAAGGCTGTTTATAGGAAGTAAATGAGAGAAATGACAACACATGGAAATGGCTGAGGGGAGTTAGGAGGCTTAAATTTTGTTCCACTCTGCAGATTGGGCAACCTGCAGCCTTGGGGCCAGGTATGGCCTTTTGAAGGAATCCAGATTTTACAGAACAAGTCCTTTCATTAAAAGGGATACAGCAGGGCGGCGCCTGTGGCTCACTGGGTTGGGCTCTGGCCTCATGTACGGAGGGTGGTGGGTTCAAAACTGACCCTGGCCAAATTGCAACAAAAAAATAGGTGCTGTGATGGGCACCTGTAGTCCCAGCTACTCATGAGGCTGAGGCAAGAGTATAGCCCAGGCCCAGGACTTGGAGGTTGCCATGAGCTATGATGCCACATTACTCTACTGAGGGTGATAAAGTGAGACTGTCTCTAAAAAAAAAAAAAGAAGGGATACAGCAGAGAAAGATGAAACTTTCTTCCCTCCTTTGGTGCTTAAAAAAGAACAATCTTGGCCTGGCACAGTGGCTCACGCCTGTAATCCTAGCACTCTGGGAGGCTGAGGCAGGTATGTTTGTTTGTTTGTTTTCCAGTTCTGGCGGGGGGCCGGGCTTGAACCAACACCCACGGTATAATATGGGGTATAATATGGGGCCGGCGCCCTACTCCTTGAGCCACGGGCTGCGCCCTGAGGCAGGTAGATTGCCTGAGCTCACAGGTTTGAGACCAGCCTGAGCCAGAGCAAGACCCCAGTCTCTAAAAATAGCTGGGCATTGTGGTTCCAGCTACTCAGGAGTTTGAGACAAGAGAATTGTTTGAGCCCAAGAGTTTGCGGTTGCTGTGAGTTGTAACACCACGGCACTCTACTGAGGGCGACATAGTAAGACTCTGTCTCCAAGTAAATAAATAAATTAATTAAATAAAATGAAAAGGAACAATCTTGAAATTAGAAGGCCACAGGTTCCCTACCCCTCTGGTCAAATCTCATTCAGTGCAAGCATTGTAGTAACAGTTAAAAGCATAGGCCCTGGAATTAGCTAGACTGCCACTTAATAACTATGTGCATTTGGGCCACTATTAAATGGGTCAAAAGATGTAAAGCAGCCTGGCACATGATTAGTACTCTAATATTAATGCAAGTTCTCACCAATGTGTGAGAAGGAGCATTTACATATGCTCTGTCTTGTCCCAGCCACTTATAGATCACATTGCCTGGAAGGAATTGAAATACCTGCAGAAACACAGAGAGCAAGGCAATGTTTTTAGACTATCTGAGGGGATGGTAGAACAATCTGAGTTAAGATAGGTTGGTAGTAGGAATCTATGAGGTAGATAATCTTGTTAGTACCTGAGGGGACAGAAGAATGAGGCCTAAGCTAGATGGTATGTGAAAGGTTGGAAGTGTGATAAAGCAGGGTAAGCAGGTCTGAAGGGATGGAGGAGGGCCTGAGTTGACTGTGGGATCAAGCAAAGTGACCTATTCTATTGTGCTCAGGACCCTCGGGTACTTGACGCCATGCTCCCTTACCTAGTCAACTATTACGGGAACCCACACTCCCGGACACACACTTATGGATGGGAGAGTGAGGCAGCCATGGAACATGCTCGTCAGGTTAGTACAGAGAACTCTGGGAGGTTTGTGGGTCAGTGGTTCTTGGGAGGCATTTCCTTGGTAGGTGTGGATGGAGATGTAAATGGTTTGGGGGTTCTTTCTGGAAGAGATTCTGTGAGCCATCTTAGAGTTTGGTGTGAGTTCATTGAGGTACTTGGATAGGAGAGGAGGTGGCTCTCAGTCCATTAACCAAGTCCATCTTAAGGCATTTAATTAGTTCCCACATTTACTAGCTAAATGATGTTGGGCAAATTATCTAACTTCTGTAAGCCTTAATTTTCCCACATTGGAAATGAAGATTGCAATTGTTTCTACTCCTAAGGTTATTGAGAGATTAAATGCTGATGTTTGGGCTGGGCACGGTGGCTCATGCCTATAATCCCAGCACTTGGAGGCTGAGGTGGGTGGATTGCCTGATCTCACAGGTTCAAGACCTGAGCCAGACTGAGACCTCATCTCTAAAAATAGCTGGGCCTTGTAGTGGGTGCCTATAGTCCCAGCTACTTGAGAGGCTGAGGCAAGAGAATCTCTTAAGCCCAAGAGTTTGAGGTTGCTATGAGCTATGACATTACAGCACTCTACCAAGGGTGACAAAGTGAGAATCTGTCTCAAAAATAAATTAATTAATTAATTAATTAAATAAAATAAATGCTGATGTTTATTAACACAATACCCATAGATAGTAAGAGCACAATAAGGTCATTAACAAAATCCCAATAATAATATAATAATTATTTTGTATGAGGGTGGATAGGAGTCTAGGATCTGAGATATTACTGGATCTATTTTCTGATATTAGTAGATGTAGAGCTTTTTCCTGGGCAGTTTGGTCGAATGTGGTTGAGCTCTTCTTGTTCCAGAGCTGTCCCAACTGTGTATGCAGCCCCATTCCTGCCTGGGAAATTGATGTTATGTATCTGTTTCTTGGCTTGCAGCAAGTAGCATCTCTGATTGGGGCTGATCCTCGTGAGATCATTTTCACTAGCGGTGCTACTGAATCCAACAACATAGCAATTAAGGTAAGTGAAGGGAACCAGAGGGTATATTTGAGTTTTCCTCACTTTACAATTTGGACTCAGGTATGTATTTCCTAGCCTCACACCCCACCCTATTGTGAAGAGAAAACACACGCTCTTTCTGATTTGTTGCTTCCATCAACCCTTTGGAAGCTACTCTATCTTAAGTCTTTATTTCTTTTATTTTTATTTTTTATTTTTTTTCTTAAGTCTTTATTTCTGTTGGTGTGAGTTCATTGAGGTACTTGGATAGGAGAGGAGGTTGTTCTCAGTCCATTAACCATTTGGTTTTTTGCATGGCAGCTACTTCAGACAGTCTAACATGGTGACCGAATGTCATCATTCTTTTGATTTAGTAACAGTGAATTTCACCCTTACATACTTGATTTTCGTGCTGCCCTTCTCTCAGTCTTCCCTTTTCTTTCTGATCCTATCTGTTTAACAACAAGTTCCTCACATTTCTTTTCCTTTTTTTTTTTTTTTTTTGAGACAGTTTCACTCTGTCACCCTAGGTAGAGTGCTGTGACACCATAGCTCATAGCAACCTCAAACTCTTGGGCTCGAACAAACCTCTTGAGTCAGCCTCCAGAGTAGCTGGACTATAGGCGCCCACCACTAGGCCTGACTAGTTTGTTCTATTTTTAGTAGAGACAGGGTCTCACTCTTGTTCAGGCTGGTCTGGAACTCCTGAGCTCAGTGGACCCTTCCAGAGTGCTAGGATTACAGGTGTGAGCCACCTCACCCAACCCCTCACATTTCTTTAGATATCTCCATTTTGAAGGGCTTGTTGCCATAGTGCCCTCTGTAGGCATTCATTTGGTCACCCATGCTGGGATCAGTCATTGTGTCCTTGGATCATAGAGATCCTTGGTGATAATGCAAGTAAAATTCCGCTCTTAGTCATGTTGATTGCTTCTCAGCCTTTTGACTAAGATCAAGTGTAGTAGTCATATTGGTGTTTCATACAAAATAATCACTGGGTCTGGATGCCAGGATCTAACTGGGTCTGGTTGTCAAGATTTCTTGAGTAAATGTCTGAGAAATTGTGGCCTTCTGTAGGTTCAACTCTGGCTCTGTTCCCTCTCACTTTTGTCTCCAAATAGTGCTACCAGTGTTGGCTTCTTTGACCTTGGCTTGAATATAGGGGGCCTGGGATGAGCTCCAGAGTTAACAGTACTCTGTACAAGCCTGTTAGCAGGAAGGCTTCCTTCCTTTGGACTACAGAGACCCCCAAAGTCAGGGTGGTGGTCCCTCCAAATGGGGATGATTTTCGCTTTTTTTTTTTTTTTTTGGTTACCCTCAGTATAGTGCTGTGGCATCTTAGCTCACAGCAACCTCAAACTCCTGGGCTCAAGAGATTCTCTTGCCTCAGCCTCCCAAGTACCTGGGACTACAAGCACCCAGCACAACACCCGGCTATTTTTTGGTTGTAGTTGTTGTTGTTTGGCAGGCCTGGGCTGGATTCGAACACACCAGCTCTGGTGTATGTGGCTGGTCCCTTAGCCGCTGAGCTACAGGCACCGAGCCAATGCCCGGCTATTTTTAGAGACTGGGTCTTGCTCTTGCTCAGGCTGGTCTCAAACCTGTGAGCTTAGTCCATCCACCCCCCTCGGCCTCCCAGGTGCTGGGATTACAGGCATGAGCCACCGCCCTCAGCCCAGACTTTATTTTTTTTATAGCAGTTTTATGTTCACAGCAAAATTAAAAGGAAAGTACAGCGATCTCTCCTATATCCTCTGCCCCTAGGCATGTGTAGCCTCCTCCCCCTTAGCCACATCCCCCACCAGAAAAAGTTGAACTAACAATTGATGAACTGATAATGACCCATCATTATCACCAGAAGTCCAGAGCTTACATGAGGATTCACACTTGATGTTGTACATTTTCTGGGTTTGAATAAAAATGTGAGTCATTCTAACAAATTATTGAACTTGAGATGGCTATAGGAAGCCCTGAATTTGTAGCTGGCTGAGCAAACATACTGGTGTCTTGATATACCCAAGATTTTCATCTGGCATCTGAAATAGGGGCAGTCTTGTGTGACCAAGCCCATAACCCATGGGGTTTTCACTGACTCTGGTAGTTAGTGTCAAATTGAATTGAATTGTAGGATACTCAGTTGGTATCAGGGAATTAATGTTGGATGTACATACTGGCCTTCCCATTTTCCTCTGCAAGTGCGACTGAAGTCATTACTGTTTCAGAGTATGTTCTCTTTCTTTCCACCACCACAATTTCTAGGGGGTGGCCAGGTTCTATAGGTCACGGAAAAAGCATGTGATCACTACCCAGACGGAACACAAATGTGTCTTGGACTCCTGCCGTTCACTGGAAGCTGAGGGCTTTCAGGTCACCTACCTCCCAGTGCAGAAGAGTGGAATAATCGACCTCAAGGTAGGATTGGCTCTTGGCAGAAGAAACAAAAAGGGAGAAGCCTGAGGCTACCTCTTCAACCTTAGCTGGAGCTTGAAGGAGGAGATCTATTGATCAGGATGGGATTTAGAGATACAGGCCCTGAGTGTGTACTGTCCTCCTTTTCTCTGGAGAACTTGCTTCATTGGTGCTTGCTTTGTATCAAACAGCAGGGCAAATGTGCAGGATTACAAGGACACACTCACCATGGCCATGTTCTGACTTTTTTCCTGTACTGACACTTCTTACTTAAATGAAGTAAGGGAGGTTATTTTTTTTTTCTTTTTTTGAGATAATGTTGGTGCCCAGCCACATTCATCTGCCTGCTGGCCAAAAGGAAGCCAAAACCCAGAGATAGGAGAGAAAGCGTTTATTCCACACAGGGCTAAGTGGGGAGATGAGAGAAATTTCTCAAATGTGCCTCCCTGAGAAAACTGCAAAGACAGTTGTTTTTTTTTTTTGTCACACTCGGTAGCGTGCCATGGCATCACAGCTCACAGCAACCTCTAACTCTGGGCTTAAGCGATTCTCTTGCCTTAGCCTCCCAAGTAGCTGGGACTATAGGTGCCTGCCACAATGCCCGGCTTTTTTTTTTTTTTTTGTAGCAGTTGTCATTGTTGTTTAGAACCTGCCTGCTTTGGTGTTTATGGCCCAGCACCCTACCCACTGAGCTATGGGCACCATCCTAAAGACAGGGTTTTTATAGACAGTTTGATAAGCAGAGGATCAGGCAGTTTGGTAAGCAGAGGATTAGGGTTTGCTAACTGGTTAGTTTCCAGTCAGAACTGTAAGTCCTTTGGTATGGGCCACAGTACAAGTGAGTTAGCCAGTTTCCTGGAATGCATTTCCTTGGGTAGGAGATCCAAGATCACTTGAGACAATTCTTTGTTCTGCGTGGGTCAGTCAGTACATTGGAATGTAGGACCTGGAAGGTATTTCAAAAACTACCCCTAGGTTTCCAAAAGGTGATGTTATCTCTAGAGAAAATTAAGAATCATTTTTTTGTGTGTGTTTGATAAATAAATTATTTAGGCCAGGTGCGGTGGCTCACGCCTGTAATCCTAGCACTCGGGGAGGCCAAGGCAGGTGGATTGTTGAGCTCACAGGTTTGAGACCAGCCTGAGACAGAGTGAGACGCTGTCTCTACTAAAAATAGAAAAAACTGAGACAAGAGGATCCCTTGAGTCCAAGAGTTGGAGGTTGCCCTGAGCTATGACACCTCAGTAGTCTACTCAAGGTGACAGCTTGAGACTCTGTCTAAAAAAAAAAAAAAGAAAGAAAGAAAATTGGGCGGTGTCTGTGGTTCAGTGAGTAGGGCGCCGGCCCCATATACCGAGGGTGGCTGGTTCTAACCTGACCCCGGCCAGACTGCAACAAAAAAAATAGTCAGGCCTTGTGGCTGGTGCCTATAGTCCCAGCTACTCAAGAGGCTGAGGCAAGAGAATCTCTTATGCCTAAGAGCTGGAGGTTGCTGTGAGCTGTGATGCCATGGCATTCTACCAAGGGTGACAAAGTGAGATTCTGTCTCTTAAAACAAACAAACAAACAAAAATGGCAGGTTGGAACCCAGCCTGGGCCGGCTAACCAACAATGACAACTACAACAACAAAAAAATAGCTGGGCGTTGTGGCGGGCACCTGTAGTCCCAGCTACTCAAGAGGCTGAGGCAAGAGAATTGCCTAAGCCCAAGAGTTTGAGGTTGCTGTGAGTTATGATGACATGGCACTGTACCGAGGGTGACATAGTGAGACTCTGTCTTTAAAAAAAAGAAATAAAATAAATCAGTTTTCAGTAAAATTGAGTGTTCTTGATTATGAAAGCTTTTTTTTTTTTTTAGTGGCAGAGTCTCACTTTGTTGCCTTCTGTAGAGTGCTGTAGCATCACAGTTCACAGCAACTTCAAACTCTTGGGTTTAGCCAATTCTCTTGCCTCAGCCTCCTGAGTTGCTGGGACTATAGGCACCTGCCACAATGTCCAGCTATTTTTTTGTTGCCGTTTGGCCGGGGTCGGGTTCAAACTCACCACCCTCAGTATATGCGGCTGGTGCCCTACTCACTGAGCCACAGGCACCACCCAATTATAAAAACTTTCTTTTTTTTTTGTAGAGACAGAGTCTCACTTTATGGCCCTTGGTAGAGTGCCATGGCATCACACAGCTCACAGCAACCTCCAGCTCCTGGGCTTAAGCGATTCTCTTGCCTCAGCCTCCCGAGTAGCTGGGACTACAGATGCCCGCCATAGCACCCGGCTATTATTTTGTTGCAGTTTGGCTGGGGCTGGGTTTGAAGCCGCCACCCTCGGCATATGGGGCCGGCACCCTACTCACTGAGCCACAGGCGCCGCCCTATAAAAACTTTCTTAATTATATACAGCATACAGCCAGGTGAGGTGGCTCACTTATGTAATTCTAACACTCTGGGAGACCAAAATAGCTGGATTGCTTGAGCTCAGGAGTTCCACATCACCCTGTCTCTACTGAAAATAGAAAAATTAGCCATTAGCACTGTGACAGGTACCTATAGTCCCAGCTGCTTGGGAGGCTGAGGCAGGATTATTTGAGCTTAGGAGTTTGAAGTTGCAGTGAGCTATGATGACACCACTGCATTGTAGGCTGTACAACAGAGTGAAGTCCTGTCTTTTTTTCTTTTTTTTTTTTTTTTGTAGAGACAGAGTCTCACTGTACCGCCCTCAGGTAGAGTGCCGTGGCGTCACACAGCTCACAGCAACCTCCAGCTCCTAGGCTTACGCGATTCTCTTGCCTCAGCCTCCCGAGCAGCTGGGACTACAGGCGCCTGCCACAACGCCCGGCTATTTTTTTTTTGTTGCAGTTTGGCCGGGGCTGGGTTTGAACCCGCCACCCTCGGCATATGGGGCCGGCGCCCTACTCCCTGAGCCACAGGCGCCGCCCCCTTTTTTTCTTTTTTTTTGAGTCAAAGTCTCCCTCTGTTGCTCTGGGTAGAGTGCCATGGTGTTATAGGTCACAGCACCCTTAAACTCTTGAGCTCAAGCAGTCCTCTTGCCTCAGCTTCTCAAATTGCTATGACTACCAGTGCCTGCTAAAATGCCCAGCTAGCTTTTTCTGTTTTTGGTAGAGATGGGATCTTGCTTTTCCTCAAGCTGGTCTTAAATTCCTGAGCTCAAGGGATCTTCTGGCCTCAGCCTTCTGGAGTGTTAGGATCATATGTCTGAGCCATTGTACCCAGCCTCCATATGAATTTTAGAATTAGCTTTATGTTAGAAAGGCAGTGGGATTTTGATATAGATTGAATTGAATTTGTAAATTGCATTGAAGAATATTATCAATTTTTTTTTTTTTTTTGAGACAGTGTCTCACTCAGTTGCCCTAGGGTTGAATGCTGTAGTATCATACCTCACAGCAACCTCAAACTCTTCAGCTCAAGCTATCCTCTTATCTAAGCCTCCTAAATAGCTGCAGTTACAGGCACCGGCCACAAAACCTGGCTAATTTTTTTTTTTTTTTTTTTGTGGTTTTGGCCAGGGCTGGGTTTGAACCCACCACCTCTGGCATATGGGACCTGCGCCCTACTCCTTGAGCCACAGGCACCGCCCATCTTTACTGTTTTTAGTAGAGACAGGGTTTTCACTTTGCTTAGGCTGGAATATTACCATTCTTAATGAGAGACAGGGTCTCATTCTTACTCAGGCTCAGCTCAAAATCCTGGCCTCAAGTAATCCTCCTGCCTCCATTTTTCCAAGTGGTATGATTACAGGCATGAGCCACCTTAGTAGGCCTGTTATCCATTGCTATAATTTTTGTCATTTTATAATATTACGTAGATGTAGTCATATGGCGTACGACCTTTTGGGATTGGCTTTTTTCACTCAGTCTAAGTTTTTGGAGATTCATTCATTAATGCATGTGCCTATAGTTTTTTCCTTTCTATTGGTTGAGTAGTAGTCCAAGATATGTATATACCACAGTTTGTTTAACCATTTACCTGTTGAAGGACTCTTGGTAATTTCTAGGTTTTGGCAATTATGAATAAAGCTACTATAATTTTTTTTTTTTTTAAAGACAGAGTCTCACTCTGTTGCCTGGGCTAAAGTGCCGTGGCATCATTTCAAACTCCTGGGCTCAAGTGATCTTGTCTCAGCCTCCCGGAGTACTAGAATTACAGGCATAAGCACTGCACCTACTATAATCTTTTTTTTTTTTTTTTTTGTAGAGACAGAGTTTCACTTTATGGCCCTCGGTAGAGTGCCGTGGCCTCACACAGCTCAGAGCAACCTCCAACTCCTGGGCTTAAGCGATTCTCTTGCCTCAGCCTCCCAGGTAGCTGGGACTACAGGCGCCCGCCACAACGCCCGGCTATTTTTTTGGTTGCAGTTTGGCCGGGGCCGGGTTTGAACCCACCACCCTCGGTATATGAGGCCGGCGCCCTACCGACCAAGCCACAGGCGCCGCCCTATAATCTTTTTTGTATAGTTTTCTTTTCTTTTTTTTGCAGTTTTTGACCAGGGCTGGGTTTGAACCTGCTACCTCTGGTATATGGGGCCAGCACCCTACTCCTTGAGCCACAGGCGCCACCCTTTTCTTTTCTTTTTGAGACAGTCTCAATGACGCGCTTGGTAGAGTGCCCTGATGTCATAGCTTACAGCAACCTCAAACTCTTGGGCTTAAGCGATTCTCTTGCCTCAGCCTCCCAAGTAGCTGTAATTACTAGGTACCCACTACAACACCTGGTTATTTTTTTGTTGTAGTTGTTTTTTAGCAGGCTGGGTTTGAACCCACCAGCTTGGGTGTATGTGGTGGGCACCCTAACCAGTGAGCTGTGGGCACCGAGCCTATAAATTAAATTTTTATTCCTATGGGGTAAGTGTTCAGAGTGAAGTTACTTAGGAAGGGCGAGGTACCTCACACCTATAAGGCTAGCACTTTGGGAGGTGGAGGCCGGTGGATTGCTGGAGCTCAGGAGTTCAAGACCAGCCTGAGCAAGATCAAGACCCCCCTCTCTAAAAAATAGCTGGGCATTGTGCTGGGCACCTGTAGTCTTAGCTATTTGGGAGTCTGAGGCAAGGGCATCACTTGAGCTGAGGAGTTTGAGGTTACTGTGTGGTATGAAGCCATGGTACTCTAGCAGGGAGTGAGACTCTTTGCTCCTCTAACAGTGAGACTCTGTCTCAAAAAAAAAAAAAGAGTTTGGGGGCGGCTCCATATACCGAGGGTGGCGGGTTCAAACCCGGCCCCGGCCAAATTGCAACATCAACAGCAACAACAAAAAAAGAGTTTGGGCTCTGTGCCTGTGGCTCAAGCAGCTCAGGCGCCAGCCACATATGCCTGAGCTGGCGGGTTTGAATCCAGCCTGGGCCCGCCAAACAACAATGATGGCTGCAACCAAAAACTAGCCCAGCATTGTGGCGGGTGCCTATAGTCCCAGGTACTTGGGAGGCTGAGGCAAGAGAATCGCTTAAGCCCAATGTTGGAGATTGCCGTGAGCTGTGATGCCATGGCGATAGCTTGAGGCTCTGTCTCAAAAAAAAAAAAAAAAAAAAAAAGATGGGTGGTGCCTGTGGCTCAAGGAGTGGGGCGCCGGTCCCATGTGCCGGAGGTGGCGGGTTCGAAACCGGCCCTGGCCAAAAACCACAAAAACAAAAAAAAAAAAAAGAGTTTGAGGTTACTGTGAGGTATGAGGCCATGGTACTCTAGCAGGGAGTAAGATTCCTTGTTCCCTAACAGTGAGACTCTGTCTCAAAAAAAAAAAAAAAAAGCCAGACGAGGTGGCTCATGCCTATAGTCCTAGCACTCTGGGAGACCGAGGCGAGTGTATTGCTTGAGCTTACGAGACCAACCTGAGCATGAGCAAAAGCAAGACCCCGTCTAAAAATATAAAATAGAAAAACGGGCTCAGCACCCATAGCTCAGTGACTAGGGCATTAGCCACATACACCAAGCCTAGTGGGTTCCAGCCTGGGCCAGGCCTGTTAAACAACAATGGCAACAAAAAAATTAGCTGGGCATTGTTGCGGTGCCTGTGGTTCCAGGTACCTGGGATGCTGAGGCAAGAGAATCTCTTAAGCCGAAGAGTTTGAGGTTGCTGTGAGCTGTGACACCACGGCACTATACTGACGGCGAGTGAGACTGTCTCAAAAAAAAAAAAAAAGAAAGAAAAGAAAATAGAAGGGCGGCGCCTGTGGCTCAGTGAGTAGGGCGCCAGCCGCATATACCGAGGGTGACAGGTTCAAACCCGGCCCCGGCCAAACTGCAACCAAAAAATAGCTGGGCGTTGTGACGGGTGCCTGTAGTCCCAGCTACTCGGGAGGCTGAGGCAAGAGAATCGCTTAAGCCCAGGAGCTGGAGGTTGCTGTGAGCTGTGTGAGGCCACGGCACTCTACCGAGGGCCATAAAGTGAGACCCTGTCTCTACAAAAAAAGTAAGACAAAGTGTACCTAAATTCTTATTTAGGAAAAATCTGTTGTCTCCTTACTATTGCATTTTCTTAGGAACTAGAGGCTGCTATCCAGCCAGACACTGGCCTGGTTTCAGTCATGACTGTGAACAATGAGATTGGAGTGAAGCAGCCTATTGCAGAAATAGGTGAGTAACATGGATTAACTCTGATTCTTGCCCATCACTGTGTCCATCTGAGGGAGCAGCAGTACACCAGGAGCTGTAACACTTTATGGCGTACAATAAAGAATTCAAGGGAGGGCTCGGCGCTTGTAGCTCAGTGGCTAGGGTGCCAGCCACATACACCAGAAGTGGCGGGTTTGAAACAACGATGACAAACCATAACCAAAAAATAGATGGGCGTTGTGGCGGATGCTTGTAGTCCCAGCTATTTAGGAGGCTGAGGCAAGAGAATCTCTCTCTCTTTTTTTTTTTTCTTGAGATAGAACCTCCAGCTGTCGCCATGGGTAGAGTGCCTTGGTATCACAGCCCACAGCAACCTCCAACTCCTGGGCTCAAGTGATTCTCCTACCTTAGCCTCCCAAGTAGCTGGGACCACAGGCACCCGCCACAATGCCCATCTATTTTTTGGTTGCAGCCGTTATTGTTGTTTGGAGGGCCCGGGCTGGATTCGAACCCACCAGCTCAGGTGTATGTGGCTGGCACCTTAGCTGCTTGAGCCATAGGCATAGAGCCAAGAGAATTTCTTAAGCCCAAGAGTTTGAGGTTGCTGTGATCTGTGATGCCTTGGCACTCTGCCCAGGGTGATAGCTTGAGACTCTGTCTCAAACAAAAAAAAAAAAAAAGAAAAGGAATTCAAGGGAAAGAAAACAAGAAGTACCTTGCTGAAGGACATTCATGGATCCAGGCCTAGTACCCTTTATGTTTTCAATGACATATGAAAAAAAAAAACACAAGAAAAAAGTCTTCTATCCTTTCCCCCCTTTACCTTTATTCCATTAAAATATCTCTTTGTGTTACTCACTTAAAGAGCTCACTCTATAATCTTTAGGCACGTTAGTAAAAACATTTATTAATCTGGCTCAGCCCCTGTGGCTCAAGTGGCTAAGGTGCCAGCCACATACACCTGAGCTGGCGGGTTCGAATCCAACAACAATGACGGCTGCAACCAAAAATAGCCGGACATTGTGGCAGGTGCCTGTAATCCCAGCTACTTGGGAGACAGAGGCAGGAGAATCGCTTGATCCCAGGAGTTGGAGGTTGCTGTGAGCTGTGATGCCATGGCACTCTACCCAGGGTGACAGCTTGAGACTCTGTCTCAAAAAAAAAGCATTTATTAATCTTTTTTTTTTTTTTTGAGACAGAGTCTACTTTATCACCCTCGGTATAGTGCTGTGCCATCACAGCTCACAGCAACTTCCAACTCCTGGGGTTAGGCTATTCTTTTGCCTCAGCCTCCCAAATAGCTGGGACTACAGGCGCCCACCACAACACCCAGCTATTGCCCTCGGTAGAGGGCTGTGGCCTCACACAGCTCACAGCAATCTCCATCTTCTGGGCCCAGGCAATTCTCTTGCCTCAGTCTCCCAAGCAGCTGGGGCCACAGGTGCCTGTCACAACTCCTGGCTATTTTTTCTTACACTTCCTCGGCATATGGGGCTGACACCCAACCTACTGAGCCACAGGCGCCACCCATATGCCGAGGAAGCCTGGCTGTTTTTTGTTGCAGTTTGGCCGGGCTGGGATTGAACCCATCACCCTCAGTATATGGGGCCCGTGCCCTACTCTCTGAGCCATAGGTGCCACCCTTTTTTTCTTTTTTTTTGAGACAGAGTCTCACTAAGTCGCCCTGGGTAGAGTGCATGACGTCACAGTCACAGTTCACAGCAACCTCCAACTCTTGGGCTTAAGCAATTCTCTTGTCATTGTTGCTTGGCAGGCTCAGGCTGGGTTCAGTGCCCTAACCACTGAGCTATAGGTGCTGAGCCAAGATTTATTAATCTTTTCTTCTTTTAAGCCAAAAAGGATCTGCAAGTTACTCTGACATAATGAAAGGTCATGTCAATGCCATGTGCAAGAATTTCATGCATTAGAATAAAAAAAAAAACCCTCCGTTTGGTGGCACCTGTGGCTTAGTGGGTAGGGTGCCGGCCCCATATACAGAGGGTGGTGAGTTCAAACTCGCCCCGGCCAAACTGCAACAAAAAAACAGCCAGGCATTGTGATGGGCGCCTGTAGTCCCAGCTACTCCGGAGGCTGAGGTAAGAGAATTGTCTAAGCCCAGGAGTTGGAGGTTGCTGTGAGCAGTGTGATGCTACGGCACTCTACCAAGGATGATAAAGTGAGCCTTTGTCTCTATAAAAAAAAAAACAAAAAGAATATCAGGGGTGTTTTGAATTTGTACTTTGCCTTTTATGTTTTTTATTCCAATGAAAGGAAGAGAGAGAAGGAAGAAGGGGATGGGAGGGAGAAAGATGGAGAGGGGAAAAAAAGAGGACAAGGGGTTGGGGTGGGGAAGGGGTTGGGGTAGGGAAGAGATTTACAATAATATTGACAAAAGTCACTTAAGGCAAGTAGAGATAGTTTATGGTGCATCATAGGATAATTGCCAGATGACTTCCCAGCATTGTGCTGTGGGTCTGTCCCTTTGTTCTTTCCTCAGGGCACATTTGCAGTTCCAGAAAGGTTTATTTCCATACTGATGCAGCTCAAGCGGTTGGAAAAGTTCCGCTTGATGTCAATGACATGAAAATTGATCTCATGAGCATCAGTGGTCACAAAATCTATGGTCCCAAAGGTAATGGTCTGTCCTAAATTTCCTTTTTCTCTGTACTTGCCAGCCCTCAGAGTCATTTGGGACTATTCTTTGTCTTGGAAGAAAACGTACATTTAGAGTCCCTTCCAGAATGCTAGTGTCATTTAGCAAAAGTCAAAAACACTTGCCTATTTGTAGACTCTGGCTGTTACTATACAGCAGGCCATTCTTCTTTGGTCCATTACAAAAAAAAAGGGGCTCGGCGCCTGTGGCTCAAGCTGCTAAGGCATCAGCCACATATACCTGAGCTGGCAGGTTAGAATCCAGCCTGGGCCCTCCAAACAACAGTGACAACTGCAACCAAAAAATAGCCTGGTGTTGTGGCGGGTGCCTGTAGTCCCAGCTACTTGGGAGTCAGAGGGAGGAGAATCGCTTGAGCCAGGAGTTGGAGGTTGCTGTGATCTGTGATGTCACGGTACTCTACCCAGGGCGACAGCTTGAGGCTCTGTCTCAAAAAAAAAAAGGAGTGGGGGAGGCGCCTGTGGCTCTGTGAGTAGGGCGCTGGCCCCATATACTGAGGGTGGTGGGTTTAAATCCAGCCCCTACCAAAATGCAACAACAAAATAGTGGGGCATTGTGGAGGGTGCCTGTAGTCCCAGCTACTCGGGAGGCTGAGGCAAGAAAATCCCCTTAAGCCCAAGAGCTGGAGGTTGCTGTGAGCTGTGACGCCATGGCACTCTATTAGGGGTGACAAAGTGAGACTCTGTGTCTACAAAAAAAAAAAAAAGCTCACAAGGCCACAAGGCATGTAGATATTAATTTGATTGAGGAAAAACCAGTTTTACTCAACCAAATTTAGCTAGATAGGCCCGATTATCTTGTTTGCCCCACTATAATGTGCATGGCAACGTGTTCGAGTCCTTTATTCCCAGTGTCTTGCTTTAGTTGGGATGCAGATTGTATGGTCTTTTAAATCTCTTGATAGTTCTTCTTAGAAGACTTAGTAATTCATGTTCATATTCATCTTTCTAGGATACCTATCTGTCGCCTGTGTTCCTGTTGACCTAGGAATGTTTTTAAGTTTGAATTTTGCCTCTTTCCCCCAACCCTTGGGAAGGGACTATTGTCTCTCAAATGAGAACTTTCTCTTCTCTGATTGATGTATATGCTAGTACGCTCTGTGTGTGTGCAGGGTATATCAGGGTATATCATCTGGATGTATATCTTTTTTTTTTTTTTTTTTTTGAGACAGAGTCTCACTATGTCCCCCTTGGTAGAGTGCCATGGCATCACAGTTCACAGAAACTTCCAACTCTTGGACTTAAGCGATTCTCCTGCCTCAGCTTCCCAAGTAGCTGGGACCACAGGCGCCCTCCACAAAGCCTGGCTCTTTTTTGTTGCAGTTGTCATTTTGTTTATCTGGCTAGAGCTGGGTTCAAACCCACTACCCTCAGTGTATGCGGCTGGCGCTGTAACCAATGTACTACGGGTTCCAAGCCTGGATATATATATTATGAAACAGGTGTATGTAATAGCTTCTGAAAGGAGGACAGATGTTTTTTTCTAAGGATTCTCAGAGAGTGTAAAGAGTGTTTTTGTGAATCATTATTTCAAAAAGCCAAACAGGGGGGCAGGTGCAGTGGCTCATGCCTGTAATCCCAGCACTTCCGAGGCCAAGGCAGGTGGATTGCCTGAGCTCACGAGTTTGAGTCCAGCCTGAGCTAGAACAAGACCCAGTCTCTAAAAATAGCCAGTGTGGTGGGCACCTGTAGTCACAGCTACTTGGAAAGCTAAACCAAGAGGATTACTTAAGCCCAAGAGTTTGAGGTTGCTGCGAGCTAAGATGCCACAGCACTCTACCAAGGGTATCAAAGTGAGACTCTTGTCTCTAGAAAAAAAAAATCTGTCTTTTTAAAATTTTTTTTTACTTGAGATAGAATCTTACTTTGATACCCTCAGTAGAGTGCCCTGGTATAACAGTTCACAACAGCAACCTCAGACTCCTGGGCTCAAGTGATCCTTTTGCCTCAACCTCCCAAGTAGCTGGGACTACAGGTGCCCACCACACCCAGCTATTTTTAGAGACTGGGTCTTGCTCTAGCTCAGGCTGGTCTTGAACTCCTGATCTCAGGCAATCCACCCGCCTCAGCCCCCCAGAGTATTAGGAGTACAGGCATGAGCCATGGGGATCCAGCCCTGGAGTTCTATCTTTATCTAATTAAAATGTTGCCTTTATTGGGAATCTCTGTTCAGCACTTATACGTGTACTGGTATCCCTCATTATCCAGACTGAGGATCTAAATAGATTTAATAATGTAGTATCCTTCATTGTCTTTTTTTTTTTTTGTAGAGACAGAGTCTCACTGTACCACCCGCGGGTAGAGTGCCGTGGCGTCACACGACTCACAGCAACCTCTAACTCTTGGGCTTATGCGATTCTCTTGCCTCAGCCTCCCGAGCAGCTGGGACTACCGGCGCCTGCCACAACGCCCGGCTATTTTTTTTTTTTGTTGTTGTTGCAGTTTGGCCGGGGCTGGGTTTGAACACTCCACCCTTGGCATATGGGGCCGGCGCCCTACTCACTGAGCCACAGGCACCGCCCTCCTTCATTGTCTAAACATGGTATCTGACCACTTGCTCTGTAAATTTGGGAATTGCATAGATTCAGACAGTGTAGGATGCTTGAATTTTTTTTTTTTTTTGAGACAGTCTCAATCTGGTGCCCTGGGTAGAGTGCTATGGTGTCATAGCTCACAGCAACCTCCACCTTGGGCTCATGCGATCCTCTTGCCTCAGTTTTTCTATTTTTAGTAGAAATGAGGTCTTACTTTTGCTCAGGCTGGTCTCGAACTCATGAGCTGAAAAGCAATCTACCCGCCTCGGCCTCCCACTGTTCTAGGATTACAGGTGTGAGCCACCGTGCCCAGCCCATGTTTGAATTTTTTATTTTTTTTCTTTTTAGACAGAGTCTTACTGTGTTGCTGTCGGTAGAGTGCATCACAGCTCACAGCAACTTCTAACTCTTGGGGTTAAGCCATTCTCTTGCCTCAGCCTCCCAAGTAGGTGGGACTACAGGCGCCTGCCACAACGCCTAGCTATTTTTTGTTGTAGTTGTCATTGTTGAGCTGCTCCAGGCTGGGTTTGAACCTACCAGCCTTGCTGTATGTGGCTGATGCTGTAACCACTGTAAACCAAGAGCTAACTATTTTATTTTATTATTATTTTTTTACATATACATGTGTTTATTAGTTTTCCACTTTTGCCTTCACAGAATTAAAAAGGCTTAAAATTTAATAACAATAACAATGTTTAAGATAAGGACTAGAAACAAAAACCTTGTAAAGAACGAACGACAATACATTCAGAAAAGAAATCAGATGATTGCTGCATCGAAATATTAAGCAATAACAACAATAATAACGCAAAGAAAGTAACATTCACATTGTCAGATAAGCGTATGTCTATATAGAATGCTTTGACTCTGAGGTTCAGTATGGAATCATCAGTTAACTTCTTTTTTTTCCCCAAAGTCGCAAAAAATAGACAACTAATATTTATAAATAAAAGTAAAAGATAATTTCAAAAAATAGATCATGCCAAATCTTATAGACAATAGAAAAAGAAGAAATACTTCAACTCTACTTAATCTGGATCACCTCATATTAAAATTGGAGAAAATATATAATTATAAAGGGGAAATTACAAACATATTTCACTTATAAATGAGGATGCAATATCCTAAACAACATATTAACAAGTTGAATTAAAAATTAATGTTTAAGTAATGTACTTTGGTCAAAATTAAATCCTATTTATATGAGAATTAGTCACTATTTTCTTTTCTTTCTTTCTTTTTTTTCTTTTCCTTGCCCACACCCCCTCCCTCCTTCTCTGTCTGGTCTCCCCTTCCCCCATACCCCACTGAGTCATTAATTGTCATTAATTGTCCTCATATCAAAGTTAAATACATAGGATTCATAATGCTCCATTCCTGTGAGCCCACTATTTAAAAAATCCCTTGACTGGGCGGCGCCTGTGGCTCAGTTGGTAAGGCGCCGGCCCCATATACCGAGGGTGGCGGGTTCAAACCCGGCCCCGGCCAAACTGCAACCAAAAAATAGCCGGGCGTTGTGGCAGGTGCCTGT